>NC_053141.1:43130734-43832578 GCF_016808335.1 Panicum virgatum | reverse complement strand
TTGTCCCGTCAGCAAGGTGCCCGTTGGGGGAACGTAGCTTGCGGCGTGACCTGCTGAGGCTATTATGTAGGCGTCATAATGGGTGGAGTCGAGCCGTCGTATCCATCTGTTATGGCAGACTGACAGGCGCGGCGTGGGCGGCGCCAGCGGCTCCATTATGCACCTTGGTAATATGCGATCAATAGTGCCCCCTGGTTAAAGAATCGCCTCGGCTTTCGCTGCATCAATGCGGGTGTCCACCTACCACAATGAATGCAGTGGTGGGTGAGGCTTAGTATGGAGACCAAGCGTCCTTGTATACGTGTCCGTGCTTGTAGACACGTGTCGGCTCCGGACCACCCCGATGTAGGGCATCGACTTCTTCCCTTAGTGAGGGGTCCGGTTACTATACAGGTGGTCTGGGACCCCATGAGGGGTCCGGGGCTTCCGCGGGGGTCCGGACTCCTCGGGAGGTCCGGAGCCCCGGCTGTTCGGGCGGCCCGCCTCTTCCGGGACACGCGTCGTTCCTGGGCCTTTCCCAGTCGTGAGACAGGTCCGGGACTGTTTGTCGAGAGATCAGGACTCCGGACCACAGGGGTCCGGCTGTTTGGACGTAGTTAAGGATAACTATAAGGCCCTTGTCTAGCCACAGCAAGAGGGGGTACCCCAGTCCTGGGGTACTGACAACTTTTCTAGCAGGTAACCAAGGGCAACATATCTTACCAAAGTCAGGAAGTCCTTCCTCTCTTATGACAAATGAGTGTTTCCTCGCATGGTCAAGAACTGCTACTACATTTGGGGAGCTAACATAGACTCCATCGACCTGTATAGCAATTGAACAAAATATTAGAAATCTTGAGCACCCAACTCTGGCCTGTATAGCAATTTGAACAAAAGACTAGAAATCTTGAGCACCTAAGACAGAAAAAAATCTAGGGCAAACGACAACTATAGGCTAGAATCTTCTACAGTTATGCTTCAAGTTTCCACAAAGGCTAGCACAAAAAGCTATATGTAATTTTGTATGACTATACCAAGGAAACTGCAGTAATTTACTTGCAAGACCAGAAGGGGCGGGTGACGGAGGCAAGGGCCCCTGATCCATCACGCAGGGGCAACGGTGCCAAGAACATCGGCCTGGCCCCAGCGCTGCACCGCCATGGCCGATCCGGCCGCCTGGGAAGTGGTCGGCCTCATGTGCGCCTGCTCGATCCGGCCGCCGCCATGGCTGATCCGTCCTAAACGCGGCACGCAGGCAGCCCACCTTGAGGGCCGATGGCGCTCTCGTCCAACTTGAGGCCGGCGGTGCTCGTGGAACGGGCGGCGAGCGGACAGCGGCTCGCGGCCCCCTCGCCCAAAGACAACTCGATGCTGGCTTTGGGCAGGGGCGGCGGATGGGAATCAAATATTCGAGGGCGTCGGGTCTCGATTCGGCGACCGGCGGCGGCGTCCGCTGGACGATTCCTGGCGGCGATTCCGGCGTGGCCGCAGGAACCCTAGGCGTCGCTCGTGACAGAAATGGCGAATGTGAGAAACGAAGGATTGGAAATCAAATTATGAAAAGAGGATTATGATAATTAAACAACAAAAATGATAATTATCTTTCCTACATTACCCATATACTACCTATACTACCTAACTATACTACCTCATACTACTAATCAATATTTCAATAATATAGAATAAATCTAGACCGTACAATGCTTACATACAAATCCTTTTCTGATAGTAGCATTGTGCACAGTAAAAATCCTCTAAAATTTAAAATCAATTCCTTTTGTCGTATCTAGGCCAACACGCAAGTAAAAGTCCTCTAAGATTTAAAATCAATTCCTTTTGTCGTATCTAGGCCAACACGCAAGTTTTATGCATGAAGCCATGGCTAATGAGTCATGCATGTGAGCACGTCTGCGTTTATTTATTTCTTTTGCTTTTCTTTTTACCTTTATATTGATGAACACGTAACTCATATAGTAGATTACGTGAGCCAATTAATTTGTTATTTATTTAATGATGAACCAAGAGAATATTTTCTTTCATATATCTATTATATAAATATTTGAGTGTTAAAAGAAGCCACCACGTTCATTGAGAGAGGCTAGAAATTCCCACATTAATCTAAAAAAGAGAAGAATTTGGACTGTTGGATTTTATGAAGATCTAACGGTCTAGACTAACCTAAAGAGTCCTTAACAAATATAACAAGTAACCATTTAAATTCATAATTTAAAAATAAAAAAATACTTGACCAAAGAGTCCATAATGAATACGATTAGAATAACTAATAACTATTGAAAAACAATAATCGCGTGCTGCAAAACGGCTGCTGACAGAGATGCAGTTCATTGAGAGAGGCTAGAAATTCCCACATTAATCTAAAAAAAAGAAGAATTTAGACCGTTGGATTTTATGAAGATCTAACGGTCTAGACTAACCTAAAGAGTCCTTAACAAATATAACAAGTAACCACCTAAATTCATAATTTAAAAATAAAAAAATACTTGACCAAAGAGTCCATAATGAATACGATTAGAATAACTAATAGCTATTGAAAAACAATAATCGCGTGCTGCAAAACGGCTGCTGACAGAGATGCAACAGGGTGGAGAGCGTTGGCAAGCACGTAGAGCGGTAGAGGGCTTCGCCGCCCACGACGTGATGGTGCTGACGTTGCTACTGCACATCCAAGCACAACAACATGTGCGGCTCAATGCTGGCGACCTTGGCCCCCCGGGATGCGGCATGACGGCACCATCCGGTAACCCGCTGCATGACCGCTTAGGTGTGTCCAGCTTTAGCGAGCATTATCGTCGATCTGATCCAGGTCGTCAAGGTTGACCCGGCCATCCCGCCCAAAATTGTCTGTCCTCCTCGGTCGCGATGCCGAGGGACTGAGGAACCGTTAAAAGAAAGTCACCACAGGTCGTTAAGGTCGACCTGGCCATCCCGTCCAAGATCGTCTGTCCTCCTCGGCTACGGTGCCGAGGGACTGAGGGACAGTTAAAAGAAAGCCACCACAGGTCTTCAAGGTCGACCCGACCATCCCGCCCAAGATCGTCTGTCCTCCTCGGTTGTGGTGCCGAGGGACCATTAAAAGAAAGCCACCACAGATCGTCAAAGTTGACCCAGCCATCCCGCCCAAAATCGTCTGTCCTCCTCGGCTGCGGTGCCGAGGGACCGAGGGACCGTTAAAAGAAAGCCACCACATTTGCTAAAATATTTTAAAATTCGCATGTTATTTTAGAAAACTAAAAATTTATACCGTTGTATTTATAAAGATCTATCTGTTTAGGCTAACACAAATAATCTATATCAAATACCATAATAATTGCCAAATATGTTTACTAAATAGTTAAATTCGAAATTTAAAAAGTAGAAACAGCTTGACCAAAGAATCCATGAAAAATAATATTAGCATATCCAATAGCTAAATTAGAAACTAAAAAATGAAAATAGCAATTGGAAAAAGAGTACAAACAAAAAATATAAAAATATTAGCAATTGACTGAAGAGACCACCTTTAATATGACTAATGAGCAAATTTTGTATTTTAAAAAATAATATATCAGTAGTTAGTTTGTATACCGATTAGAAAGGAAAATAGTTTAATAAATTGTATATGTCAAATATAACTAATAAATAATAAATTTGAAGTTAAGAAGAATCGGCCGCGATGCCGAGGGACTGAGGACCCGTTAAAAGAAAGCCACCACAGGTCGTTAAGGTCGACCCGGCCATCCCGTCCAAGATCGTCTGTCCTCCTCGGCTACGGTGCCGAGGGACTGAGGGACTGTTAAAAGAAAGCCACCACAGGTCTTCAAGGTTGACCCGACCATCCCGCCCAAGATCGTCTGTCCTCCTCGGTTGTGGTGCCGAGGGACCGTTAAAAGAAAGCCACCACAGATCGTCAAGGTTGACCCAGCCATCCCGCCCAAGATCGTCTGTCCTCCTCAGCTGTGGTGCTGAGGGACCGACGGACCGTTAAAAGAAAGCCACCACATTTGCTAAAATATTTTAAAATTCGCATGTTATTTTAGAAAACTAAAAATTTATACCGTTGTATTTATAAAGATCTATCTGTTTAGGCTAACACAAATAATCTATATCAAATACCATAATAATTGCCAAATATGTTTACTAAATAGTTAAATTCGAAATTTAAAAAGTAGAAACAGCTTGACCAAAGAGTCCATGAAAAATAATATTAGCATATCCAATAGCTAAATTAGAAACTAAAAAATGAAAATAGCAATTGGAAAAAGAGTACAAACAAAAAATATAAAAATATTAGCAATTGACTGAAGAGACCACCTTTAATATGACTAATGAGCAAATTTTGTATTTTAAAAAATAATATATCAGTAGTTAGTTTGTATACCGATTAGAAAGGAAAATAGTTTAATAAATTGTATATGTCAAATATAACTAATAAATAATAAATTTGAAGTTAAGAAGAATCGGCCGCGATGCCGAGGGACTGAGGACCCGTTAAAAGAAAGCCACCACAGGTCGTTAAGGTCGACCCGGCCATCCCGTCCAAGATCGTCTGTCCTCCTCGGCTACGGTGCCGAGGGACTGAGGGACTGTTAAAAGAAAGCCACCACAGGTCTTCAAGGTTGACCCGACCATCCCGCCCAAGATCGTCTGTCCTCCTCGGTTGTGGTGCCGAGGGACCGTTAAAAGAAAGCCACCACAGATCGTCAAGGTTGACCCAGCCATCCCGCCCAAGATCGTCTGTCCTCCTCGGCTGTGGTGCTGAGGGAGCGACGGACCGTTAAAAGAAAGCCACCACATTTGCTAAAATATTTTAAAATTCACATGTTATTTTAGAAAACTAAAAATTTATAGCGTTGCATTTATAAAGATCTATCTGTTTAGGCTAACACAAATAATCTATATAAAATACCATAATAATTGCCAAATATGTTTACTAAATAGTTAAATTCGAAATTTAAAAAATAGAAACAGCTTGACCAAAGAGTCCATGAAAAATAATATTAGCATATCCAATAGCTAAATTGGAAACTAAAAAAATGAAAATAGCAATTGGAAAAAGAGTACAAACAAAAAATATAAAAATATTAGCAATTGACTGAAGAGACCATCTTTAATATGACTAATGAGCAAATTTTGTATTTTAAAAAATAATATATCAGTAGTTATTTTGTATACCGATTAGGAAGGAAAATAGTTTAATAAATTGTATATGTCAAATATAACTAATAAATAATAAATTTGAAGTTAAGAAGAAAAACTACGAATTCACTAAATACTTCATATCAAATATAATTAATAAATAGTTAAATCTAGAATAAAAATAATAAAAAAGTAGTTAATTTGTATATGAATTTTAGGAAAAATGTCTACATAAAAGTATTTGTGAACTACAATTAATAAAGAACTAGATTTGGAAATAAAAATAATAAAAATAGATATTTTGATTTATTTTAAGTTGGGAAAGAAAATGACATGTGTGAATAGTCCATATAGAGAAAATTTATTTAAGCTATGTTCAAAAGTATGGGTTGAATTGTCAAGATAATAGATAAATATTTACAATGTTACTTTTATAATCATCTAATGTTTTAGGCTAATGCAAAAGGTTCTATAAATATATTTAATATATGGGTTAACTTGAAAATAAAAAATAGAAAAAAATGTACTATTTTACTTGAATTTGGAAGGAATTAAAAATATAAATTCCATGTAAATATCAAATGAATATATGACTATATTACAAAATATATAACGAAAAATGATGTTTTATTTCCATTAATATTTGGAACCAAATTAGTTAAATAAAAGCACATGTCCATTTGCGTATGTGTACTGCTTGCTTCACCAATTGTCCAGTATCGTGGAGTACATCAACTACGTTATAGTAATTGCTACCTTCTAACATCAAGCTTTACTCTACAATATAGTTTGAAATACATTACGAATCAATCGTCATAGATCAGTAGCTAGGTTGAGGCTCGACCATGGCGTTCATCGAGCCTTGATGTGCACTTACATCATATTGGCAACGTCTCAAACACCAATGCTGTTGATGATACCACAAGTAATCCTTGTGATTGTTAGGGTGTATTTGACTGGACTTCTCTAACATCAGATGAAGTCCTACCAAATAAGTTAAAAAGATTAAACAGCTTCACACAATAAGCCCACATGGATTTCCAAAATAACTTACAAAAGAGGGAAGCAGCTAAAAAGCGGCTTCATCGACTTATCCTCTTTCCTTTAGCTCTAAAATATTCTTAGAATTACCAAATTATCATTAAGAAGCTGATTTCCTAAATATTTTTTTAAAAATAACTTTGACTCAAAAAAGTAGTTTTATAAATGAAACCAAAGCTAAAACTATTTTTGAAGGTTTTGAAACCTACCATACAGGCCATCATTGTGCAATTTAGAGAGCGTGCTAATAACAACCATGAAAAATCATTGGAGTGGCTGCGGAGAAGCACAACTTAACAGTAATATCTTATATGGAACAACTACGATGAGAACAACGAAGAATTTTTTTTAAAAATTTCTCGAATTCCAAGAGGGTGATGACGAATATACAGACTCTGCGTTCGGCTGGTCAACTTATGGCTGCTCTGGACTGGAGGTGTTGTAGACCGTCGTAGCCAACGAGCAGCTAGCTTGCTGATTCCGCCGTGGACTATGTGAGCGAGCCGTGGACTCAATTTTGGATCTGGACTGAGTGAGCGAGCGACAGACGGCGATCAAGACTACTAATTGGCAAGTTGGCCAACCGAACGGCTGCTGTCTTGTAGCCGAACAGCTGAGCTGTGTCAGCCCAGCCGAATTCAACCCAAACAACTTGCAGTCAGCCGAACAGTGTAAGAGTGGTGAGCATAAAGGAGAAGTTTGTACCTTGTCAGCATTAATACTAAATTTGTAGACCGCATATGGACGACAAGTGACACAAAAAAAATAGTCATATACAAAAAAGAAAGAAGACTACTTGCTTTTACTGGTATACACCGCCAATCAAAAATTTTAAAAATATTCATACAAATAATATTAAAGCATGAGCATGAAAATATAAAAATATATGTTTGTACATAAGAGATTCTATTTTCTCTTAAATTCATGTTCCAAAAATATTTCATAAAATATAAATGATGTAAAATGATATAGATGACCCTCAATTTGAACTATTTGGAAAACAAATTACAGTAACATTATCGAAAAATATAGAGATTAGAAAGAAAAAAAATAGCTACCCGCGCTATTTGCGCGGGTCATGGTATTTCCGGAGTCGTCGGCCGGCCAGTGGCATACTCATCGAAACATACTGTATTTGCATGGGAGTAGATACAAATATACTTCCAGCTCGGACTCACGGAGGAGTACCCGGCCAGCTGACCGCGTATTTGGACCGGGTGGGCCATATTCATAGTTTTACTTTTGAGCACGTATGCGTTTATTTATTTCTTTTGCTTTTCCTTTTATCTTTATTTACATTTTTTTTGAGAACTTATCTTTATTTACATTGATGAACACGTAACTCATATAGTAGATTACGTGAGCCAATTAATTTGTTATTTATTTAATGATGAATCAAGACAATATTTTCTTTCATATATTCTTGATATTTCCATAGTAGTCGGCCGGCCAGCCGCATACTTATCAAAACACATATACCGTATTTGCTTGTGGAGTATATACAAATATACTTCCCTATATTGCTCGTACTCACGCCCGGCCTGCTGACCGCGTATTTGGGCCGAGTGGGCCATATTCATAACTTTACTTTTATTCATTTTTATTTATGCTATTTGATTTGGATAAAATCTAGTCATCTTTCTTTACTGAAAGCGCGTCGCGCTCAAGGCCAGGGAGAGGGGCCACGTCGGCTCCGAAAATTTTGGCCGTCGGATCGCGATCCGACGGTCAGAATAGATAGGGACGTAAATTTTGAAAAAAAAACCCGAGCTTTGTTAAAATGAACACGGAGTCCATCAATTTAATGGAAAACCCCTCGGACTTCGTGGAGCCTTACTTTAAAAAAAACCTGAACTTTTAGTAATCGTGCCGTACTCCGTGAATTTTGTAAGAAAAACCCTTTACTTTGTTAAAATGATTCTGAAGTCCATCAATTTTATGAAAAACCCCTTGAACTTTTCAATAATCGACCGGTACTCCGTCAACGCCAAATTTATCAAATAACCCCCGCAGTCTACCAATTTTACGAAAATCCCCCCGGACTTTTTGTAGTTCAAATTTTTAAAATAAAACTGAACTGGAGGGCATATTTCTGCGCGGCAACGCCGCGCAATGTTCTAGTGAATATTTGATAAGGTATAATTAGTGCTCATATTTTGGACTATGCCAAAATTGATGTCAACAAAGGCGGAAGGAGGAGGAGGAGTCGGCGGCGGCGGCGTACCGGTGGAGTCGGCGGCCTGATTGGGGTAGAATGCAGTGACGGACTTGATGCCGCTGGACTCGCCCGTGCCGATCAGCCATCCTGCAATTTGTGATGGCGACAGTAGAGACGATGTCCCCTTGCTGCTCACCTAGTCCCTACCAGTAATTTCTAATTCGGTGAAGCAAAACAACGCTGGAATTTGGAAGAAACTAAACAGTTCGGGCGCTTTTCAAGAGATCATCGCACCTAAAATGTTTTGTATCTTAAGGCTCTGGTCTCTCTTTTTTTTTAAAAAGACTCTGCTCAGGCGGTCAGTAAGACTATGCCGACACGTCACACTCACATGTGGCCGAACTTCTTGCGAGGTGGCGGCTGCCATGGCCTCTAGCTGTTTCTGCCGCCGCCGTAGCGCGCACGGCGGATCACGTCCTCCATCCATGGCCTGAGGTTCTGACCATGACGAGGACAGAGTGGACGGCTGAACGCCCGCGCCTGCGATTGGTTCGGCGGCCAGTACGGCGGCGGCCAGTACGCCGCCGCCGCGCCTATCCCCGCGGCACGCCCTGGCTGGCGAGAGTGCCGCCATCGTGCCGCGCCGAAGTTCGGTGCCTGAGGTCTCGCCTGGCACGCCGATGCCCGGTCACGACGGAGCATCTTCTGCTCGCGGCTCGCCTCCTGTCCAGGCGGTGCATCCGGGGCGCACGACACCAAGATGAAACAAAACCCTCGCCAGAGGGCCGAGCGTCTGCGGCACTTCCGATCGCGCTCGTGCCATGACCGATGGCCGTCACCGCTGAAGCGAGCAAATCTTCAGCGTCACCACAGCCTTCGGCTGCGGCCTGCCTGACGAGGAACAGGGAGACCTCCCACGATGCGCAGATCTGGGCCGTAGAAGCCCAATTGGACGGCTGGTAGGTGCCCAGGGGGCCGCGAATCCAATTCCGCAAGCACGCGTTAGCAGGCTTCTTGACGCACGACGAGACAGCGATGCACGCTGCCCGCGCTCTGCGCGAGTGACTCGGGTATTCCAGCTTGAGTCCCTGTAGGTGAGACTCTCATACATATGTATTAGTTAATTTTTATTTTTCTTGTTCTTTCTAAAGGCGTTCCTTTGAGTTTTTGTTAAACTAAGTTCTTTTTTTACTTTCTATTACGTTATCTCCTGAGAAGTTTTTGTTTGATAATAATGTTTTAATGAAATTATGCTAAAATATTTCATAGAAAGTTGGATAGTGAACTTATGCGTAAAAGTTGTGCGGAAAATTTTGCTAATAATATTATCATGGGAGTTATGCTAAAAATCCCCTGATAACTTTTCTAAAAGAAAGTTATACATGTGAGGAATGTTGAGTACCTTCTCCTGGCTGTGATGAGTGAATTGTCAACCGTGCGGTATAATCGTGTGCTTGATCTTTGGTTGCAGGTACACGGGCGTTGAGTGTCGACGGAGAGCTGCCGTGGAGGTGTTGTGGCCAATGGACCGTGCGATGGACGGCGGTGAAGGGCAGCCGGGACCGGAGCTCGGGCTGGGCGGCAGCTGTGGCGTCCAATCCTGGATCGAGGGCGCAAGCACCGGTGGATGGCGGGTTTCTTGGTTTGTGCCACAAAACCAAGTTGGCGGACGGCGGTTGAAGACGCCAAGTTGTGGAGGCATGGGCGTCGGTCTCGGGACTGGCGGAGGAACAGACGTCGACGGCGTCTAGGGCCTCGCTGCGGGCGAGGAGGTGACGGGCGTCGGGCGGCGTCTAGGACCGTCAGAAGGCCGAGGCGGGAACGGCATACAGGGCCACGGCGTGGAGGCGGGAATCTTCCCGCGCGTGGAGTTTTGCCGGTTTTCTCAAAACCGGCCACCTAACCGGGTTTCGTGGACCCTCCAAAACCGCGAACCGGATCTTCATCTCCACGGCGGCATCGCGGAGAAGACTTCGACTCGAAGAAAGAACCTTGGCTGTCGAATGAGTCCTTGTATCTTTTTCCGGTTTTGCCCCTACGAGATTTCTAGTGTCTAGTTAAGTCTAGGGGTATTTTAGTCTTTTAGTTCTAGAGTTAGTGGGCTTAAATATCTCTCCCCACTCTCTCCTCTCCCTCTCTCTCTGCCTGGTGCCCAGACGAGCCGCCCCCTCCCCCTTGCGTCTCCTCTTCCTCCTCCCTATTCTTCTCCTCCCCTTCATAGGAGTAGATTTTAGGGCTATGGTTCTTGAGACTTTGTACTGGGATTGATTGGGAAATGAGGCCCTATCCTCCTCGTGCCCTCCAGGTTTTTGATTTCGAATCAATTCCATACTTTGTGTGCTTGTCTTTGCGTTGATTTTCGTTTCCGCTTTGATTGTTCTTGAGCACAAGTTTGTAGTGATTCTTTGAGCACCTTGTAGTGAATCCATACTCTCTTGCCTAGTGCAAAACCCGCAGGATTCACGAGCTCCTTTAATTTGACATTCTTGAGCTTTTCACAAAACCCCGTTCTTGCTCTGATTTCCTTCGATTCCTCTTTATTCGTGAGGAATTTCGTTGAAATCTTTTGGGGATGTGTCCTCGAAGTCATCATCTTCATCTCCCCAAAATTTGAGCTCCTTTGGACTTGATTTGATCCTCCAATCATCAAGTTTTCCAAAGGTTGCGGGCTGAAAAAGCAGTTCTGCGCTCGGGAAGAATTTTCCTTATCACCGGTTGAACCAACGCTCGTCAATGGATCAACCGGTGTGTTCTTATAGTTTTTGGGGTTTTTGCTTGGTTTTTGGGGTTTTCGCTTGGTTGCACCGGTGCGTTCCGTGACGCCAAAGCTTTCTAGGGCATTGATCTAGAGGCTGGGGAAGCCAAGTGCAGCTTGGCAATTGTTCTGGGTCCATCCTTTCTCAGCCATCTGAAAATAAAGATAGGGTGAATAAACTTGCACAATTATTTGGGGTACACAAAAGGAGTAGATGATATTTATTATTGCAACATGGTGGGATACAGACTTCATGGATACACGATTATTAGGGCAAAGGTTCTAGCTTGGGGTGCTACTCCTATCATGGGGATTCTTCCTCGATCCTGATAGGGCGCTTCTTCAGTGGAAGACACTGACCCATCACATCATCTTCAGTCTGAGTACCCCTATCCCAATGGGTTTCTTCGAGTTCTTCCTCTTCAGTCTGAGTGCCTATGTCCCAATGGGTTTCTTCGGGTTCTTTTTCTTCGGTCTGAGTGCCTACATCCCATTGGGTTTCTTCGGGTTCTTCTTCTTCTTCCTCTATCCACCCACCTATTCCTCTGCGAGCCTCGTATTCTTGCATTCGGGCTTGGAGAGCGGCTAGGGAATTCTCGGCGCGTGTGGCTCTTGTCCGTTGTTCTTCCAGTTCTGCCTCACATTCTTGCATTTGGGCTTGGAGAGCGGCTAGGGAGTACTCGGCGCGTGCGGCTCTTGTCCGTTGTTCATCCAGTTCTTGGGTTGCCTTTTCTGCTCTGTGGACTTGTTGCTTCAGTTGTGCCGCTTGTTCGCGGTAGAGCTCATCCAGACCGGTGAGATAGATGGATAGGTGGGAGACCGTATCTTATAGGTCTTCTTCTTCTCTTCCAAGTCATCTCATCCGGGCAATCCATGTGCGTCCTCTTCCTTCAGTAGGCGGGAAAAATCCCATAGGAGTCTGCTGAAGATGATGCTTGTAGAAAACACGCAGACGTCGGAGGGCTTTACGGTCGGCTTTCCGGTAGGTGTCAGGGAAACAAAATCTAGTGGTGGAGATGAACAAGGGATCCACATCAGGGTAGCGGGTGCTCTTTCCCATGAAAATCATCACGTCGCACCGAAGAGTGCCCTTGGAGTCGTACTCTCAGTAGACGTACTCTGGTGGGTCAACCACTCCAATACATTCCAGGCTGAGTATCAATAACTTAGGAAGGCCGGGCTCTGCGTGACAGATTCCGTCAATCCATCCATTGTCAGCCATCTGGAACAGGGCAAGAACCAGTGGTGAGTGTTTGTGCGAAAGAAGGATTAAGGAAAGAAAGGTCCTAGTGTGAAAGGGCTTGAAAACGGGTTTCGCTCCTAGGGTCACGTCCTACGGCCAACCTACGGCTCTGATACCACCTAAAGCGTCCCCTCATAAGAGAAGACTTAAATGTGACACAAACATCAGTCCCAGGAGGCTGATGACACATTTATTACATCAGATGGTTCATCACCGTACAACTCTACGCGGTAATGGGCAGAGAAGCGCCCCTATCGCGAGGATTAAAACCCACACCCACACAACGATATTAATTATAAAAAGGGGATCATCAGAGTCTTGCGCCATGCGGTATCTCCTGCGGGTGACCCTAATCCACAGGCAAGGCTGGGTGCAGGACGGTACCACTACTCAATGTCGTCAGGAACAAAGTCAGGATCTTCTTCTGTAAAAATAAAGGATGGGGTGAGTACAAACGTACTCAGCATGTTCAACCACACCCACGGAGGGGGAATAACATAATATAATGCACAGGGTAATTCAAGGATAAGGTTAAGGTTTACTTTTGCGGAAAACTAGATTTTATGCATGGGTTCGTTTGAGAGAAAGCATTTCCAAAACCAGTTTTCTTGTACCGAGTAACACGAAGGGTTGATCCACACAGGATCCAAGTTTTAAGCTGCTACCGGACTCCTCATCCGCCGTAGCACACGGCACAACTGCCGGACACATTTCCGAAACAACTCACACCAACCCATCCCAAAATAAACACTAGTTATGTGACCACACCGTAACTCGCCCAGTACCGTGGGCACGGCTATTCGAATAGGTTTTAACTATGCAGAAGTGTGCAACTTTACCCACAAGTGGGTACCACAACACGATCACCGTAGTGTCGGTGCAGATCCCAACAAAGTCATTACCCACCTTAGCTAGACCTGACTAGCCATCACGGGATCCACCAAGGGGTCATTGACCTATCACAGAGGTTTTAACCGGGGTATAAGTCACACAGAGCTAATCCCTTCTCCTTGATCACCTGTTGCTCTCAGTTTTCCTGATGGCTATCAGACTAACTAGTGGGGTTTATGCTAAGCCGTTGCCCACTCAACGGTCGAGTGGTTTGCACGATAGTGGAGTTTGGTGAGATGACACACCAACTCGGTCCTTAATTGTGACAAGATGGATATCTCCCTTCCTTGCCCTGCCACACAGGCACGAGCACACCAATCGGCAAATCACACAGAAATGCCATCCATCCCGTCTAAACTTATCTTTCGAAAATTCCACTTTTATCCCTTCCCACACACACCTTTTCTTTATAAAACAAGTTGTATTGTGTATAAGATCCTAAGCGTTCTAGCGGCGATTAACGTCCAAACAAAACACATTCAGACATTAATCTAGGTGGTCAAGGAATGGGTATAACAAATCAAGGGGTAGCTATCCAACCGTGTTTTCAGCAGGCAAAACATATGCAATTTTCTAAAACAGGCCAATAGGTTGTGTTTATAAAAACTAGGACAAAAGCATGCATTAAAGGATGGGATTGAACTTGCCGTCTTCAAATCCTTCCGGGAGGTCCTGATCGAAGCACTGGCCTTCGGGTTCGGGGTTGCGGAACTGGTCCTCATTCGCCTGCTCACAGTACTGCTCGTCGACGGGTTCTCCCTCGTTCACACCGTGATCTACGACGTATACAAACATGCACACAATCAAGAAACAGAAATAAAAGTTTTATCGTTGAGCTCGAATCGGAAACATTTAAGATATGGAGTTCGGAGTAATATTTTTGGGTGGTTTCCTAATGGCACGGTCAAAACTATGTTATGAGAGGCGTGATAAAGTTTTAGGTCGATCCGAGGTCGTTTGGCGCATGAAATGATAGGTTGTATAAAGGTTTAGGGGTTAAACAAGGGTTCAGGGACTTGCTTGTAATTAGTGAAAGGACTTGATTAGAATTTCGGGGAAGGTTTGGGTTATTATGGAAAAGGGTCGGGTTCTATTTATAAATAAGTTTATATTGTGGAGGGTTCGTTTGTAAATATAATAAAGGATGGGGCTTTATTTGCAAAAGGCCACAAAGTGGAAGGATTCTTAATTAAATTGAATAGAGAGGAAGGGGTTTTGGGCAAATGTGCCCCCCTCTCCTTCCTCCCGACCGCAGAACAGGGGAGGGAGGGCAGCTCGCCGGCGGCGGCCAGGGCCGGTGACCTGGGGGCTCGGGGGTGGTCGGGATGCGAGGGGAAAGAGGCAGGGAGGTGTGGGGGTCTGATCCCTGGCCTCAGCTCGGCCAGAGGCGGCCCGAGGTGGCCTGGCGTCGACGGCCGGCGGCAGCGGGCGGCGGGCGGCGCTGGGCCAGCACCGCAGAGCTCGTCGGCGGCCTGGGAGTGGGGGAGGAGCACCAGGGGAGTCGGGGGCTCGGTTTCCCCCGCTCACCTTGGATTGGAGTGGAGCAGGGAGGTCGGTCCACGGGAGGCAGGCGCGGCGGCGGAGCAAGCTTGCGGCGTCGGCGCTGCATGGCTTGGGAGAGAGCTAAGGGTGGCGGGGGAGCATGTGGGGGGTGGGGAGCTGCGCGGGGAGCCCTTTTATAGGCGATTTAGGTCGCTGGAGGAGGGCCACAGCGGTGAGGGTGGCCGGTAAGCGGCGCGGAGTGCCTTTAATGGCGCTCCGGCTGCTTGCGGCCGTCGTGGAGCGGCGCAAGCGGCGAGGCGGGACGGGACGAGTCGGGCAGGCGTGTTGGCACGTGAGGTGGGGGGCCGGGCGCTATGCTTGGCGCGAGCGGCGAGGCGGGGCGAGCAGTACACGCGCGTGCGTGGGCAGGTGGGCGCGTCGTGGCCCGCAGAGGGGCAAAGGCAGTGCGGGTGCGCGCGCGTGTGCGCGGGCTGCACCGAGTGGAGCGGCGAGCTCGTGCGTGCAGCGGCGGCCCTCGCGATGAGGCAGAGAGCGACTGGCGGCGGTGCACGCGCGCGTGGGCGTGCACGGGCCGCGCGTGGGACGGCCGGGGTGGGGCGCGCGTGCAGGGGTGGGGAGCATGGCCGGGCGGAGCAGGAGGCGGCCGAGGTCGTGCGCGTGGGGAGGAGGGGCGGTGTGCCGAGCGGGCTGTGGAGCGGCACGTGCGGGCAGGAAGCGAGGGGGGCCAGGCCGAGCGCGCGCAGAGGAGAAAGGAAGGAGAGAGAAGGAAAGAAAAGAAAAGAAAAGAAGAAAAGAGAAAAGAAATATGGGAAAAAGAAAATGAAAAATGAAAAAGGAAAAAGGAGAGGAGAAAGAGAAAAAGAGAGAGAGAGAGGGAGGGATTTTTGCCGGTGCTGATCGCGGTGTCGACCGCGGCTGTCGGCCACGCGCGCGTTGTCGGGCGACACGCAGCGCGTTGCTCGGAGAGGAAAAAGGAGATGGGACATCGGTTGTTCGGGACAGGAAAAATTCCCGGAATTTAGGGTTTAGGGCTTTCGGAGGGTCTTGAGCTCAACGATGAAAAATAATTTTGAAAATAACTTAGCGCGTGATTTAATTTTATGGATTTTTGGGATGTTACAAACCTACCCCACTTAAAATGAATCTCGTCCTCAAGATTCGGCTGGCTCCTAAACAGGTGGGGAAATTCTTTCTTCAGAGCGTCTTCACGTTCCCATGTCGCCTCTTCTACTCCATGTCTGCTCCACTGGACTCTGCAAATCCGTACTTCGGAGTTTCTTGTCCTCCTGGTGACAGTGTCCAGAATCTTGACCGGTATCTCCTGATATCGCAAGTCTGGCTGTAGATCTATTACTTCCATTGGCACGTGTTCTGCCTCGGGTACTCTCAAACACCTTTTTAATTGCGAGACATGAAACACTACGTGTATGTCCGACATTTCTTCTGGTAGCTCTAGACGGTACGCTACTGCTCCAACCTTCTTCAGTACTCGGTACGGTCCAATGTACCGAGGGGCCAACTTCCCTTGTACTTGAAATCTTTGCATTCCCCGAATAGGCGAAACCTTGAGATAAACGAAGTCTCCTGGGTTGAAACTTATTTCCCGTCTCTTCTTGTCAGCGTAGCTCTTTTGTCGGGACTGGGCTACTTTCAATTTTTCGCGGATCTCTGCTACTCTTTCTTCTGCTTCTTTTATGAGTGCGGGTCTGACTAGGGCACATTCTCCAACCTCTGACCACATCAGGGGAGTCCTGCATTTTCTCCCATAGAGAGCTTCGAACGGTGACATGCCCAAGCTTGCTTGGTAGCTGTTGTTGTATGAAAACTCGGCATAGGGTAAACTCTGCTCCCAATCTTTGCCATAGGCAAGAACACATGCTCTCAACATATCCTCCATAATCTGATTTACTCTTTTTGTCTGGCCATCCGTCTGTGGGTGATAAGCGGAGCTGAAATCCAATTTTGTGCCCATGGCTTTATGCAAACTCTTCCAAAACCGAGAGGTGAATTGGGTCCCTCTATCTGAAACAATTCTGCTAGGTACTCCATGCAACTTTACTATGTTTTCTACATAAAGCTTGGCCTGTTTTTCTCCACCGTAATTTGTCCGTACGGGTATGAAATGAGCCAATTTAGTGAGTCGGTCCACTATTACCCATATGGAGTCATGTCCTATTTGTGTTTTGGGCAAACCCACTACGAAGTCCATTCCTATCTCATCTCATTTCCAAACCGGAATGGGTAGGGGTTGCAGCAATCCTGCTGGCTTCTGATGTTCTGTCTTGATCCTTTGGCAAGTATCACAACGGGCGACAAATCGTGCAATGTCCGCCTTCATTCCATTCCACCAATATTTTTGTCTTAAGTCCATATACATCTTGGTGGATCTTGGGTGAATAGAATATGCTGAGTTATGAGCCTCGTCCATAATTATTTATCGTAAGTCTCCCTTCTGGGGCACACAAATTCTATCTTTATACCATAAGGTTCCCTCATTATCCACTCTAAATTATGGCGCCTTATTTTCTCCAGTTTGTGTTCGGATTCCCATCAAGTCCTTGTCCAAACTTTGAGCCTTTTTGATTCTGTCTTCTAGTGTAGATTGGACGTTCAGCACATGGCTGGAGCCTCGAGGGATAATGTGCACATTCAATCGTGCTATTTCCTCTTGCAGATGCTCATCCTTGGGTCCATAGGATTTCCGGCTTAGGGCATCGGCTACCACGTTAGCCTTGCCAGGGTGGTAATGAATTTCCACATTATAATCCTTAACCAGTTCTAACCACCTTCTTTGCCTTAAATTCAAGTCCGGCTGGGTGAAGATATACTTCAAACTCTTATGGTCGGTGTAAATCTCACACTTATTTCCAATCAAATAATGTCTCCAAATCTTAAGGGCATGCATTACGGCTGCAAGTTCCAAATCATGGGTTGGATAATTCTGCTCATGAGGCCTGAGTTGGCGGGAAGCATATGCAACTACTTTCCCGTCTTGCATGAGTACACAACCCAATCCTTGTCGGGATGCATCACAATAGAGGACAAAATCCCGATGGATGTCCGGTAGGGTCAGCACTGGGGCGGTCGTCAACCTATTCTTCAATTCTTGAAAACTTTTCTCACATGACTCTGTCCAGGTGAATCTCTTCTCCTTCTTGAGCAGCTCGGTCATGGGCCGGGCTATCTTGGAAAATCCTTCAATGAATCTCCGATAATACCCAGCTAATCCAAGAAAACTTCTGATTTCGCTAACATTGGTCGGTTGCTGCCAGTTGGAGACTGCTTTGACCTTCTCGGGGTCCACTGCTACTCGTTCCGCGGTCAGAATATGACCAAGAAAAGTTACTTTCTCCAGCAAGAATTCACATTTGCTGAATTTGGCATATAGCCTATGTACTCTCAATTTTTCCAAAACTACTCTCAGATGTTGCTCGTGCTCCTGCACACTCTTCGAGTAAATAAGTATGTCGTTGATGAAGACTACGACAAACTTATCTAACTCGTCCATAAACACCTTGTTCATGAGGTTCATGAAATATGCAGGTGCATTGGTGAGTCCAAAAGACATTACGGTAAACTTTAACTGTCCGTATCGGGTGACAAAGGTTGTCTTTGGGATGTCGCTTTCCCTTATCTTGAGCTGGAAATATCCTGACCTTAGATCAATCTTGGAGAAGTACTTGGCTCCTTTTAATTGATCGAAAAGGTCATCAATCCTGGGAAGGGGTAGTTATTCTTGATGGTAACTTCGTTCAGTGCCCGGTAATCTACACACAACCTCATACTCCCATCCTTCTTCTTAACAAATAGTACTGGGGCTCCCCAAGGCGATGAGCTTGGTTTGATGAACCCAATTCGTTGCAATTCTTCTAGTTGCTTCTTTAATTCTGCCAATTCGGAGGCTGCCATCCTATAGGGTCTCTTGGCTATGGGGGCGGTTCCAAGGACAAGGTCGATAACAAACTCTATATCCCTATCTGGTGGCATCCCAGGAAGTTCTTTCGGGAAAACATCTGGGTACTCATTTACCACCGGGACTTCTTCTAAGGACTTGGCTTCCATGCTAAACACCATTGGGTCTGATCCACTTACCTGGGTATGGCAGGTCACTCGTACTCCTTCCGGGTTTGTTAGGTGTACCACCTTGTCAGTACAACCTATGAGACCATTGTGTCGACTTAACCAGTCCATTCTAAGGATCACGTCTATTCCCTTAGACTTGAGTACTACTAAATCTGCTAAAAATTCTACCCCACTTAGGTTGTTGGTGGTGACTTGACTGGCATTGCTCGGCGGGGCCTTCATGGTGTTCTGCCTTCTAAACTGTGTGTTAGGGGCCTGTGGCCCTGTCACCTGAGATTGAGTCCGATACTGCATAGGGGCCTGGGATCTTGGTGCAATGTAGTTGAAGCTTCTGGGTTTCTGGAAGCGATCCTGTTGGCGGGACTTGGTTTCCAGAAACTTGCGCTTGTTATCCTTCCTTTCTTCAATTTTGGCTCTTTCTGTAAGAATCACCTTGTTCATCAGTGTATTGAAATCAGGGTAGATCTGAGGGGTAAGCAAGGTCCGGAGTTCTGGGTTCAGTCTCTTCTTGAACATATCCTGCTTCTTCTCATCGTCATTCACTTCTTCTGGTGCAGAGCCAGCTTAATGAACTGATGGGTGTACTCTTCCACCGACATGCTTCCTTGCTGCAGAGCGCGGAACTCATCCGCCTTGCGCTTCATGGTGGCCGAGGGAATATGATATCGGCGGAACTCCTTCACAAACTCTTTCCATGTGATGGTGGAGGCATCTTCGGTAGCAGCGCAATAATTCTCCCACCAGGCTAAGGCAGTCCCGGTGAGTTGGTGTGCCGCCAGAAGAACTTTGTCCCGATCTTGGCATTCAAACGGCTCGAGCTTCCTCTGGATGACACAAAGCCAGTTGTCTGCATCCAAGGGGTTGCTGGATCCAGCAAAGGTGGGCGGCTTGGTTCTCAGAAAAGAAGTCAGCTTGTCGTTCATGGTTTGCTCTCGAGGCCGCTTGTTGATGAGTGCATTGGCCAGTGTTTCCAATATGAGGGTCTGGTTGTGGATTATCTGTGGCTGCTCTCCGAGGGGTGGTGGTGGTGTGAAAGCATCTAGGCCCCTAATTCGAGTTTTGGTAATTAATGACAACGGTTTGTGGATTAACGATTTCATTTGAGATAATGAGTATAGGTTGATCCACGGATGAAAGAGATTTTGTTGTGAACGTATGGAGTTTTGGAGATGATGAGCAAAGCTCGGGCTCAAGGCAAAGGTATAAATAGGGTTTTTGTATTTTACCGGTCACAAGGCGTTTAGTGGATGAAATGTGACCGGATTTGTTGGATAGATAGCCGTACTATCAAGAGGGGTTGTGTACTCATGCTTGACGGGTCCTTAGTGCCATTTTGCTCAAAATGTCTAGTTGCATGCATGAGGGCTAACGGCGTTTTGAAAAGATTTGAAAAAGACTAAGTTTGAGAGCTGACTGAGTAACGGCGGACAGTCCGCACCCGAGGGGCGGACAGTCCGCTCTCGTTCCAGAGAGCTTGCAGAGGCTCTGGTGGGCTGGCGGACGGTCCGGCCCAGGTGGGCAGACGGTCCGCCACTATATTTCAAAAATGTACCAGAGAGGGTGTCTCTCTGGTGGGCTTCAAAGTTGAACGGAGGACAGTCCGCCCATGGGGAGCGGACGGTCCGCCGGCTAATCTCAGATTTGTACCAGAGAGGTTGTTTCTCTGGTTTGGGCTGAAAAGTGAACTGCGGACGGTCCGCACTTGGGGCGCGGACGGTCCGCAGGCTAATTCGTTTTTGTACCAGAGAGCATGTTTGTCTCTGGTAAGTCAGATCTCATAACTGTGGACGGTCCGCCACTGGGGCGCAGACGGTCCGCCAGGGCTTAACGGCTAGTTCTGACACGCATTAAATGCACTCTGACTCACTGGTTTATAACGGCGGACAGTCCGGTTTTTGAAATGCGGACGGTCCGCGACTTCGCATAAAAGAGTGTAACGGCTAGTTTTTGAAGGGGTGTCTATATATACCCAATGCCCGGCCATTGGGTGCTTCTCTTGGCCATTTGGACTGCATACTTGACATCATAGAGCTAAGGCATCCCTCTCTCACACATATTTTCTTAGAGATTGCATTCTTGAGAGTGTGAGAGCTTCCTAGTGCATTGCATCAAGAGTTTGAGCTTTGTGGCATTAGGGAAACTTCAAGCAAGCATCATCAACTTGTTACTCTTGGGAGTTGGCGCTCCCTAGACGGCTTGTAGAAGAGGATTTCGTGGAGCTCCTCCAAGGAGATTGTTGAGGAGCTCCGATTTCGGTTGTGAGAGGTCTTGTGCTCACCTCACCGGAGTGGTGAAGAGCAACTCTAGTGGAATCGAGGTGTGGAGCGGTTCCTTGATTCAAGCCGGCTCAAGATCAAGAGGTTCTTGATAGAGGAGCGGTTGATTCTTGGAATCCACCTCAACGTGGATTAGGGGTGACCGGCAAGTCATCGACACCACGGGATAAATTCTTGTGTCAAGCTTGGTTAATTCTCTTGCTCACTTTAATTCTTGTTTTTACTTTGAGCAATTTACTTTACTAGAGCTTGATTTGTATCTTGTCACCCTAGGTTGCAAACCCATCAAGAGATAGCAATAGCATGACATAGGGCTTTCCTTTGTTACTAATTAAATTTCTCTAGTGTTGTTGGCTTTAGATTTTAAACCGCCTATTCACCCCCCTCTAGTCGGTGTTCTTGATCCTACAAGTGGTACCAGAGCTAAGTACTCCATTAATTGCGGATTTAACCATCTTGGAGTAGAACAATGACTAGTGATCATGGGATTCATGTTGGGAAGCCACTGTTCTTTGATGTGAACAATTATGATTATTGGAAGACTAGGATGTCGGCTCATCTCATAGCCATGAGTAGAAAGCTATGGAGAGTAGTAAGTGATGGATATGTCATTTTGGACCCAAAGAGTTTGACACCCCTAGATGAGGAAAATGAGACACTAAATGATCAAGGGGTTAATGTGCTCTTTAGTGCTCTTGATGTGAATGATTTTAATAGAGTCAAGAGCCTCACAAATGCAAATGACATATGGAAGAAGCTCATGGAAATTCATGAGGGCACATCAACTGTGAAGGAGGCCAAGTTATATTTGCTTAAAGGGAATTTTAGTGAATTCACCATGAAGAAGGATGAGAGTATAGCCAAGATGTTCAACCGGCTAAATGACATTGTGAATGACCTTAAGGGACTTGGATTTGAGGTACCGGATGGGGATTTCAACCACAGGTTTCTTAGATGTCTTCCGGAAAGATATGACACAATTGTGACCTTACTTGTAAGGTCAAATGTGAAGACCGCAACTCCCACACAAATATTGGGAGAAATTCTCACCCATGACATGTTCAAGAAATCTCAAGATGAAGCTCATTTTGAAGAAATTGATGTGAAAAAGAAAAGTGTGGCATTCAAAGCTCAAGATAGCAAAAATGAAGAAGAAAGTGGGTGCCAAGAAGAAGAATCGGATGAGGAGATGCCTCTCTTTGTCAAGAGATTCAATAGAATGATGAGCAAGAAGAACTTCGGCAAGAGAGGTCAATCATCAAGTAAAAATCTTTTTGTGGACAAGACTTGCTTCCAATGTGGTGAAGTAGGTCATATCATTGTCAATTGTCCAAACAAGAAAAAGGACAAGAAAAATGATGAAAAGAAGAAGAAGAAGAAGTTCATCAAGAAGAAGAAGAATGGCCAAGCTTATTTTGTTGAATGGGATTCCGATGCAAGCTCCGATGATGATGATGACAAGCCATCCAAGGGAGTTGCCGGGATCGCCATCAAGGAGGCTCCATCACTCTTCTCTACACCACATTGTCTTATGGCAAAGGGTGGTGCAAAGGTACAACAAGATGGTGAACTTGATGAACTTTCATATGATGATCTTGTTGAAATGCTTAATGATGCCGATGAATTCATGACAAAGGAAAAGGCTAAGTTGAAGGACTTGAAGTTGAAGTTTACTTCTCTTCAAGATTCCTATGAGGAACTAAAGACTTCTCATGAGAATCTCAAAAAAACTCATGAGAAGCTTGAGGAAGCTCACAATACCTTGCTTAATCATGAAAGAAAAGCAACATTGAGCATTGGTGTTAGTTGTGATTTAATTGATGATAAATCTTGTGGCTCTAGCTCTACTAGTTCTTTTTGCACCAAAGTTGATAACTCATCTTGCAATGAATCTCTCATTATGGAAAATGATTTGTTAAAGAAAGAGATTACTTGCTTGACTAATGATTTGAGAAAGTGCTACGATAGTAGAGCCAAGTTTAATCATTGCTGGGCAAGCCAAAAGTTCACCTTGAACAAGCAAGGGTTTGGATACATTCCTAAGAAAGGGAAGAAGGCTTTTGTGCAAACCAAAACTACTTTTGTGAAGAGTAGTGGTAAGCCATATTGTGAAAAATGCAAGAAGGTTGGACATGTTGAGAAGAATTGCACCAACAAGAAAGTCATATCCTTTGATTCAAGTTACATTCTTATGAAAAATTCAAATGGCAATGTTAGTGCAAAATTTGTTGGAATACCTATAAATGGCGCTAAAAAGAATACCATTTGGGTGTCAAAAGTCTTGGTCACTAACGTGGTCACTAACATTCAAGGACCCAAGAAAGTTTGGGTACCTAAAAGAGTTACTTCCTCTTTGTAGGTGGATTACAAGTCCGGAGGAAGACATTGGGTGCTTGATAGTGGATGCACTCAACACATGACCGGAGATCCAATGATGTTTTCCTCTCTAGATGAGAATGTGGGTGGCTATAGTGACATCATCTTTGGTGACAATAGCCGGGGCAAAATCAAAGGAGTTGGTACAATTCCTATCTCAAGTGATCATTCTCTTTCAAAAGTATTGTTGGTTGATTCTCTCAAGTTTAATCTCTTAGCGGTCACTCATCTTTGTGATTTTGGATATAAGTGTAGTTTCACTAAAGATGATGTTGTAGTGACTAGTTTGGATGGAAAAGATCACATCTTTACGGGATTTAGACATGAGGATGTATATCTTGTGGATTTTGCTACTAAAGAGGCAAACTTATCCACTTGCTTATTCACTCAATCATCCTTGGGTTGGTTATGGCATAGAAGGCTTGGTCATGTTGGCATGAAGCAACTCAACCGACTTTTGAAGCATGACTTAGTAGTTGGTTTGAAGAATGTGAAGTTTGAAAAAGATAAGTTATGTAGTGCATGTCAAGCCGGAAAGTAAGTTGCAAACACTCATTCCACTAAGAGTGTCATGTCAACCGAGAGACCATTGGAATTATTGAATATGGATTTATTTGGTCCTACAACCTATAGAAGTATTGGTGGAAATTGCTATTGTCTTGTGGTAGTGGATGATTACTCAAGATATACATGGGTTTTCTTTCTTCATGACAAGGCCGATACATATGACACATTCAAGAAATTCTTTACAAGGGCCGAAAATGAATTTGAGCTCAAGGTGAAGAAAGTGAGGAGTGACAATGGAAGTGAGTTTAGAAACACAAGAGTTGAGGAATGGTGTGATGAGAAAGGAATCAAGCATGAATTCTCAACCAAGTACACTCCGGAACAAAATGGTCTTGTTGAGAGGAAAAATAGAACCTTAATTGATATGGCAAGATCAATGCTCTCCGAATACAATGTTTCGGATAGCTTTTGGGCCGAAGCAATCAACACGGCTTGTCATGCCTCTAATAGATTGTATTGCCATAGATTTCATAACAAGACCCCATATGAGTTGCTCATTGGAAGGAAGCCAAATATCTCATATTTTAGAGTGTTTGGTTGCAAATGCTATATTCTCAAGAAGGGAACTCGGTTATCAAAGTTTCAAAGCAAATGTGATGAGGGTTTTCTTCTTGGATATTCATCTTGTAGCAAGGCTTATCGGGTCTACAACAAAACACATGACATTGTTGAAGAAGCATATGATGTTGAGTTTGATGAAACCAATGGATCTCATAATGAACAAGAAAATCTTGATGATGTGAGAAGTGATGGTTTGAGAAATACAATGAAAAATATGTCAATTGGTGATGTTAGACCAAGAGAAGAAGATGAAGATGAAGATGGTCCTTCTATTTCTATTAGAGTTAATCCTTCAACTTCTATCTCAAATGATCAAGCACAACAAATTGTACAAGATTCAAGTAATGATGATTCTCAAGTACAAGATCAAGTTGGTTCATCTAGTGCACCTTCTCTATCAACTCAAGAACCCATTGTTCCTCAAAGAATTCATCATACTCTTGCAAAGGATCATCCGGTGGATCAAATCATGGGTGATATTAGTAAGGGTGTTCAAACTCGATCTCGCATTGCTTCATTTTGTGAACATTATTCTTTTATATCTTTTCTTGAACCTAACCGTGTAGATGAAGCATTGAGAGATCCGGATTGGGTGAATGCTATGCATGAAGAATTAAATAATTTCGCCCGGAATCAAGTTTGGGATCTAGTTGAGAGGCCCAAAAATTATAATGTTATTGGCACTAAATGGGTCTTTAGAAACAAGCAAAATGAAGATGGAATGGTTGTGAGAAACAAGGCAAGATTGGTAGCTCAAGGCTTCACTCAAGTCAAAGGTTTGGATTTCGGTGAAACTTTCGCTCTCGTTGCTAGATTAGAAGCTATTAGAATATTATTAGCTTATGCTTGCTCTCTTAACATAAAACTTTTTCAAATGGATGTGAAAAGTGCTTTCTTGAATGGCAAGATTAGTGAACTTGTTTTTGTTGAGCAACCTCCCAGTTTTGAAGATCCAAAGAAGCCAAATCATGTATACAAGCTCTCTAAAGCTCTTTATGGTCTTAAGCAAGCTCCACGAGCTTGGTATGAAAGATTGAGGGACTTTCTAATCTCTAAGGGCTTCAAAATTGGTAAGGTTAACACTACTTTGTTCACTAAAGATATTGGTAAAGATTTATTTATTTGTCAAATTTATGTTGATGATATTATTTTTGGTTCAACTAACCCAAGTTTTTGTGAGGAATTTGGTGAAATGATGTCTAGGGAATTTGAGATGTCCATGATTGGCGAATTGAGTTTCTTTCTTGGACTTCAAATCAAGCAACTCAAGGAAGGCACCTTTGTGTGTCAATCAAAATATGTGAAGGATATCTTGAAGAAATTTGGTATGGAAGATGCAAAACCAATCAAGACTCCTATGGCCACCAATGGGCATCTCGACCTAGATGAGGGAGGTAACCCGGTTGACCAAAAGCTTTACCGTTCTATGATTGGTAGTTTGCTTTATTTGACCGCATCTAGGCCCGACATCATGTTTAGTGTTTGCATGTGTGCACGATTTCAAGCTGCACCTAGAGAATGTCATTTGACCGCCGTCAAAAGGATCTTGAGATACTTGAAATATACTCCTAATATTGGTTTATGGTATCCCAAGGTTGCTCATTTTGATTTGGTTGGATTCTCGGATTCGGATTATGCGGGGTGCAAGGTTGATAGGAAGAGCACTTCCGGTGGTTGTCAATTTCTTGGAAGATCTCTTGTATCTTGGTCATCAAAGAAGCAAAATTCCGTGGCTCTTTTAACCGCCGAAGTGGAATATATTTCGGCCGGAAGTTGTTGTGCACAATTATTATGGATGAAGCAAACTCTTCTTGACTATGGTGTGAAATTTGATGAAATTCTCTTGTTATGTGATAATGAAAGTGACGTGAAGATTGCTACTAATCCGGTTCAACATTCAAGAACCAATCATATTGATATCCGCCATCATTTTCTTAGAGATCATGTGAACAAGGGTGATATCAAGATTGATGGTATTGGCACGGATGATCAATTAGTCGATATATTTACCAAGCCTTTGGATGAATATCGGTTTTGCAAGTTAAGAAATGAGTTAAACATCATTGACTTCTCAAATGTGGATTGAAAACTAGCACATGTGGCATATGGTTCTTTCATGCACTCTTTGTATCTTTTTTCTGAATTTTTGAGGTATTTTTGAGCCATTTATGAGTTTTCATGATTTTACTCGATTTATTTTTGAATTATTGTTGTAACTTGCTCATATGAGTCTTTTGAAGGTTTTCATGCAAGATTTGAGATTTTTGGATTTTTATATGAGCAATGATCCCAAATTGTAGTTGGAATTGAGAAAGTTGGCAAAATTCTGGACTGTCTGAAATTTGGTACTGCGGACGGTCCGCGGGTAAGAGGCGGACAGTCCGCCGTTCATGTGACTTGTTCACCAGAGGCTCTGCAGAGAAGTTCTCAACCGCAAAATTTTACCGCGGACAGTCTGCCAATGGACCGCGGATGGTCCACCTGTGCTGGGCAGAATTCGCCAGAGGCGGTTTCGGTCGGGTGTCAGTGTAAAGATTCAATGGCGGACGGTCCGCCAGGATACCGCGGACAGTCCGCGACTGGACAGAATGGTGGGGTCGGCCAGACTTGACTTATAATGGATGTCCCTCTCACTCTTCTCCACCAAACCGCACACAACATCAAAAAAGCTCTCTCTCTTTCTCTCTCAAGCACGTGGGGGAGACGACAAGGTCAAGGATTTTTGGCGTGGTTCCCGGACGGTCCGAGAACATCCCCGGACTCTTCTCAAGTTTGAGCATCATGTCCTCCCGGTATTTTAACGAATCCCTAACTCTTGTTCTTGGATTTCTTTATTGGAAAGAGTTAGGGTTAGATGCTCCAATCTGTTTTTGGACCATGGATTCTTAAAAATACTTGGGGGATCTTGTTCCTAGTGATGAGGAGATGCTATAGTTAAAATTTGGTTGGTGGATTTGAATCGAAACTCAAAATATGGGTGAATCAAAGTTGAGGGCGATTTTGTGTTCCTGCGCAGAACAGATGGGTCGCGGACAGTCCGCCTCCTGGACGCGGACGGTCCGCAGTGGTAGTTCATGAACCGCGGACGGTCCGCGTTCAGAAGTGCGGACGGTCCGCCAGTGTCAAATTTTTCAGATGAATGCTGAACTGACTTATATCATTATGGATTGGTTCTATTGCTTTAGTAATTGTTCTTATGGTTAAATCTTGATCTCAGGCCACCCCGGAAGATCATCAAGGCCACTGCTTCTAAAATCAAGAAGGCAATGACTTCCAAAAGACAAAGAGACAGTGATGACTCCGATGATGTGGATTATGCTCCAAATCTCAGTGAGATGGCTGCAGCATCTTCAGTGGGAGATGCAGGTGATGAATCTTCAGAGGAAGAGACTGAGGGGGTTGAGGATGATGTTACAGATTTGATGAGGCTAGATCTACCTAGCCGACAGTGGACTGCAGAGAGCTATGCCAATGCAAGAGCAGTGGATCAGTTCAGCTTGCCTCGTAACACAAACATCCTCTTCTTCAAAACTGAGGTACAAAAAGATGCTTACTTTGGTCATCTAGTTAAGAAGAATGTATTCAAACAACAGACCATTGACCTAGGCTATATGAGACAACAACAAGTCATGTCTGATCTAGTAGATAGATTTCAGCAAATGGGGTTAGCAAATTTTCTGCTGCATAGGTGTGATTAGAATGAAACTGTGATACGTCAGTTCTATGCCACTCTAGAGATCAACATGGTTGAGGAAATATTTCGGTGGACAACTAGCAAGAGAACCTATTATGCTACATTTGCACAGTTTGCTGAGGCAAATCAGTTGGATTATAATTTCATCAATAGTGAGCAAAGTATGAATGTTGTGTTAGAAAACCCTCTAGATGAGAATGACTACCCCATGTTCTATGAGCCTGCACATCTTGGAATTGCTAGAAGCTTTGGGGGCACTCAGGGTCTGAGGCATCATCCTGCAGTGATTAATAAGATTGTCAGAGTCACATTCATGCTTAAGAGTGGAAACAAGGACAAGATTAGAGGGCACTATTGGAATGTTATATCTCATGTCATGAACGGAAATAGAATAAATGTCATTGCTCTTATCATGGATCAACTTGCAGATTTAAGGCTTAACATGGAGATGAACTTATATTTCGCTCCATACATTATGTCCATCATCA
This sequence comes from Panicum virgatum, assembly GCF_016808335.1. Classification (NCBI taxonomy): domain Eukaryota; kingdom Viridiplantae; phylum Streptophyta; class Magnoliopsida; order Poales; family Poaceae; genus Panicum; species Panicum virgatum. Next base: position 43,803,827 of record NC_053141.1, on the reverse strand, counting down.
AGGTTAAGTCTAGCTTCAGAGGGATATGTGAAAGTAAACACACTCCTTTCAGGCCATTCAAGAATGACAATGCTTTCTTTTGAGGCCTTTGACTCCTTTCCCTGGAGATGATATGGATGCTGAAGCACAGGGGCAGGATGATGATAGTGATGATGATGCTCACATGGGAGCAGCTGCAGCTCAGCATGCCATGCCACCACCGCATCCTCCAGTACAGCAGCAGTGGGCTCCTCCAGCTGGCTACTTTGACCCGTACTTTGCATCCATGCAGGAGAGCATGTCCTCTCAGATTGCGGGGTTGGCTGATCAGATGCAGAATAAGATGAACCTCAACTTCCAGAACATGCAGCAGCAAATGTTCCAGCCCATGATGGCTCAGATGCAGGGGGTTCAGGAGAGTTTACACTCAGACATAGCAGCTCTTGACTCACGCTTTGAGGATTTGCCCTCTTCTGAGCAGGTTGAACAGCTTGAGCAGAGGCAGGAGCAGCTAGAGCAGCGCTTTGATACTTTCAGCACAGCCTTCACCGGTTTTGCGGACCACTTCTACTCAGTATTTCCGGCTCCAGTGCCGCCTCCAGAGTTCTACCCGCACCAGCCATTCTACCCACCACCGCCTCCTCCGCCGCCGATGGATTGACTTTCTTGGCAATTGATGCCAAAGGGGGAGAAGGAGCTTTGGAGTGCTTGGATCTAGGGGGAGCTCATGGACTTCTCATGGAGATCATTCGCTTTCGGCTTCCGCTTGCTACTCGTGCTTATTTGTGTTGTTCTATTGCATTACATGTTTATGATTTGTGTCTTGCATGAACTCGATTTGAGACTTGTGTTTGGATGTGAACATTTGGTTTGTAATGTGTGATGAACTATGTTGGTTTGTGTTATTCTTATCTATTTATGTTCATCTTGTGGTTGTGAGATTGTGCTAACCAAGCTAAAATTCATATCATATATATCTTGTATCTTGTATGCTTCGATTTCCACTTGTAGGGAAAACTCCGTCAAAAGTTTCAAATATATATATATATGTACTTGGTATTCATGTAAATTTATATGCACATATCAAGGGAGAGTTCTCTCTACTCATCGAACTTGGTGAATTTATTCATCCCATATTCTGAAATTTTCAAGAAAATGAGTAAGTTCTTCCAAAGTTCAATTCCAAGTCCACTTTATGCCTAGTGTATAAAGTTGACTTGAACACTTTTATCACTCCAAAATTTAGTATTGTCATCAATTACCAAAAAGGGGGAGATTGAAAGCATCTAGGCCCCTAATTCGAGTTTTGGTAATTAATGACAACGGTTTGTGTATTAACAATTTCATTTGAGATAATGAGTATAGGTTGATCCACGAATGAAAGAGATTTTGTTGTGAATGTATGGAGTTTTGGAGATGATGAGCAAAGCTCGGGCTCAAGGCAAAGGTATAAATAGGGTTTTTGTATTTTACTGGTCACAAGGCGTTTAGTGGATGAAAAGTGACCGGATTTGTTGGATAGATAGCCGTACTATCAAGAGGGGTTGTGTACTCATGCTTGACGGGTCCTTAGTGCCATTTTGCTCAAAATGTCTAGTTGCATGCATGAGGGCTAACGGCGTTTTGAAAAGATTTGAAAAAGACTAAGTTTGAGAGCTGACTGAGTAACGGCGGACAGTCCGCACCCGAGGGGCGGACAGTCCGCTCTCGTTCCAGAGAGCTTGCAGAGGCTCTAGTGGGCTGGCGGACGGTCCGGCCCAGGTGGGCGGACGGTCCGGCCCAGGTGGGCGGACGGTCCGCCACTATATTTCAAAAATGTACCAGAGAGGGTGTCTCTCTGGTGGGCTTCAAAGTTGAACGGAGGACAGTCCGCCCATGGGGAGCGGACGGTCCGCCGACTAATGTCAGATTTGTACCAGAGAGGTTGTTTCTCTGGTTTGGGCTGAAAAGTGAACTGCGGACGGTCCGCACTTGGGGCGCGGACGGTCCGCAGGCTAATTCGTTTTTGTACCAGAGAGCATGTTTGTCTCTGGTAAGTCAGATCTCATAACTACGGACGGTCCGCCACTGGGGCGCGGACGGTCCGCCAGGGCTTAACGGCTAGTTCTGACACGCATTAAATGCACTCTGACTCACTGGTTTATAACGGCGGACAGTCCGGTTTTTGAAACGCGGACGGTCCGCGACTTCGCAGAAAAGAGTGTAACGGCTAGTTTTTGAAGGGGTGTCTATATATACCCAATGCCCGGCCATTGGGTGCTTCTCTTGGCCATTTGGACTGCATACTTGACATCATAGAGCTAAGACATCCCTCTCTCACACATACTTTCTTAGAGATTGCATTCTTGAGAGTGTGAGAGCTTCCTAGTGCATTGCATCAAGAGTTTGAGCTTTGTGGCATTAGGGAAACTTCAAGCAAGCGTCATCAACTTGTTACTCTTGGGAGTTGGCGCTCCCTAGACGGCTTGGAGAAGAGGATTTCGTGGAGCTCCTCCAAGGAGATTGTTGAGGAGCCCCAATTTCGGTTGTGAGAGGTCTTGTGCTCACCTCACCGGAGTGGTGAAGAGCAACTCTAGTGGAATCAAGGTGTGGAGCGGTTCCTTGATTCAAGCCGGCTCAAGATCAAGAGGTTCTTGATAGAGGAGCGGTTGATTCTTGGAATCCACCTCAACATGGATTAGGGGTGACCGGCAAGTCATCGACACCACGGGATAAATTCTTGTGTCAAGTTTGGTTACTTCTCTTGCTCACTTTAATTCTTGTTTTTACTTTGAGCAATTTACTTTACTAGAGCTTGATTTGTATCTTGTCACCCTAGGTTGCAAACCCATTAAGAGATAGCAATAGCATGACATAGGGCTTTCCTTTGTTACTAATTAAATTTCTCTAGTGTTGTTGGCTTTAGATTTTAAACCGCCTATTCAGCCCCCCTCTAGTCGGTTTTCTTGATCCTACATGGTGGCAGTGGCACTTCTCCTTGATTTTCTCCTCGGTTCTGGCTCACTTCCTGTTCATCCTGGGGAGGGTTCTGTCCATTGGGTTGCACTCCCGTACCAGCGACTGCAGGGTTCCGAATGTGGGAGGCCCTTGTAACGCTTCGGGAAGCCATCTGTAGATTGGGTAGAGTTTTTGTGAGATTGGGATTAAGTGATGTTTAAGTTGTTTAATTCATATTTTTGAAAAGGCAGAATCTACCTTCTGCCGATAAGCAAAGAACCAACAAGCACACAATCACAGCAAACAACAAGCACACACAACTTTATTATCGCAAGGGAGGGTACAACACGGGGTAGGACTAAAACGCGTACTACACGTCCGGGTACAGGTTCACACTTAAGGTTACAACTCAAACCAGTGGGGCTGGGAGGGTGCAACACTAGGATGGCGTCGGGCATCCTACTCGCGGGGCGAGCCTTCTTCCGGGGCGGTAGGTGCGAGTAGTTCTTGCTCGCCGTCCTCTAGGTTTCCATTTGCCAAGGGTTGCGTAGCAGCTCCTCCTTCATCGGCGGCAGTAGACCTTTCAGGGTTCTCGAGTGGGGCTTGTTGGGTTATCACGAGTGGTCCCCATCCTATGACGGGTGTCCCGAGTAGAACTTGGTCTTCCCCAATTGCCGGGACTGGGGTTCCACTTCTGGTCCATTCTTGCATACGCCGGTCTCGGGATTGTCTGAGGCTGTCCTGAGCAACTACTTCACTGCTGACTGCAGCTGCGGCTCTTGCCTCGGCTTGGGCTGCTCGTATCTGTTGCAGTCTCACCGCGAGCTCTGCTTGCTCGGCTCGATGGGTCTGCTGCCTCAGAATGTTGGCTTGCTCCTCAAAGAGCTGATCCAAGGAGGCTAGGTAAGTAGCCACTTGGTACAGGGGGTTTTCTTCATGGCGGCGCCGTTCTAGACTTCTCATGCGTGCCTCCCAGACGGGGGTCCTGATGGCCGGCGGAAAGAACCTCATTGGTGTGGAAGCGAGGTGTCTTTCAAAAATCCGGCACAGGTAACGGAGTGCCTTTCTGACGGCCAAGGGATAGGTGTCTTGGTGCCTAAATCCCGTAGCGGTCACTCGCCATGGCTGGATGTCGGGGTAGCGATCACTTCTGGCGATGACTAGGATTACCCTGCAGCGGAGAGTGCCATGATGCTCGTACTCTCTGCTGTAGTACCTTGGGCGTTCCGTGACGCCAAGGCTTTCTAGGGCGTTGATCAAGAGGACGGGGAAGTCAGGTGCAGCTTGGCAATTGCCCTGGGTCCATCCTTCCTCAGCCATCTGAAAACAAAGATAGGGTGAATAAACTTGCACAATTATTTGGGGTACACAAAGGGAGTAGATGATATTTATTATTGCAACATGGTGGGATACAGACTTCATGGATACACGATTATTAGGGCAAAGGTTCTAGCTTGGGGTGCTACTCCTATCATGGGGATTCTTCCTCGATCCTGATAGGGCGCTTCTTCAGTGGAAGACACTGACCCATCACATCATCTTCAGTCTGAGTACCCCTATCCCAATGGGTTTCTTCGGGTTCTTCCTCTTCAGTCTGAGTGCTTATGTCCCAATGGGTTTCTTCGGGTTCTTCTTCTTCGGTCTGAGTGCCTACATCCCATTGGGTTTCTTCGGGTTCTTCTTCTTCTTCCTCTATCCACCCACCTATTCCTCTGCAAGCCTCGTATTCTTGCATTCGGGCTTGGAAAGCGGCTAGGGAATTCTCGGCGCGTGCGGCTCTTGTCCGTTGTTCTTCCAGTTCTGCCTCACATTCTTGCATTTGGGCTTGGAGAGGGGCTAGGGAGTACTCGGCGCATGCGGCTCTTGTCCGTTGTTCATCCAGTTCTTGGGTTGCCTTTTCTGCTATGTGGACTGGTTGCTTCAGTTGTGCCGCTTGTTCGCGGTAGAGCTCATCCAGGCCGGTGAGATAGATGGATAGGTGGGAGACCGTATCTTCTAGGTCTTCTTCTTCTCTTCCAAGTCCTCTCATCCGAGCAATCCATGTGCGTCCTCTTCCTTCAGTAGGTGGGAAAATCCCATAGGAGTCTTCTGAAGATGATGCTTGTAGATCACACACAGACGTCGGAGAGCTTTACGGGCGGCTTTCCGGTAGGTGTCAGGGAAACAAAATCCAGTGGTGGAGATGAACCAGGGATCCACATCAGGGTAGCGGGTGCTCTTTCCCACGAAAATCATCACGTCGCACCGAAGAGTGCCCTTGGAGTCGTACTCCCGGTAGACGTACTCTGGTGGGTCCACCACTCCAATATGTTCCAGGTTGAGTATCAATAACTTAGAAAGGCCGGACTCTGCGTGACAGATTCCGCCAATCCATCCATTGTCAGCCATCTGGAACAAGGCAAGAACCAGTGGTGAGTGTTTGTGCGAAAGAAGGATTAAGGAAAGAAAGGTCCTAGTGTGAAAGGGCCTGAAAATGGGTTTCGCTCCTAGGGTCACGTCTTACGGTCAACCTACGACACTGATATCACCTGAAGCGTCCCCTCATAAGAGAAGACTTAAATGTGACACAAACATCAGTCCCAGGAGGCTGATGACACATTTATTACATCAGATGGTTCATCACCATACAACTCTACGCGATAATGGGCATAGAAGCGCCACTATCGCGAGGATTAAAACCCACACCCACACAACGATATTAATTATAAAAAGGGGATCATCAGAGTCTTGCGCCATGCGGTATCTCCTGCGGGTGACCCTAATCCACAGGCAAGGCTGGGTGCAGGACGGTACCCCTACTCAATGTCGTCAGGAACAAAATCTGGATCTTCTTCTGTAAAAATAAAGGATGGGGTGAGTACAAACGTACTCAGCATGTCCAACCACACCCACGGAGGGGGAATAACATAATATAATGCACAGGGTAATTCAAGGATAAGGTTAAGGTTTACTTTTGCGGAAAACTAGATTTTATGCATGTGTTCGTTTGAGAGAAAGCATTTCGAAAACCAGTTTTCTTGTACCGAGTAACACGAAGGGTTGATCCACACAAGATCCAAGTTTTAAGCTGCTACCGGACTCCTCATCCGCCGTAGCACACGGCACAACTGCCGGACACATTTCCGAAACAACTCACACCAACCCATCCCAAAATAAACACTAGTTATGTGACCACACCGTAACTCGCCCAGTACCGTGGGCACGGCTATTCGGATAGGTTTTAACTATGCAGAAGTGTGCAACTTTACCCACAAGTGGGTACCACAACACGATCACCGTAGTGTCGGTGCAGATCCCAACAAAGTCATTACCCACCTTAGCTAGACCTGACTAGACATCACGGGATCCACCAAGGGGTCATTGACCTATCACAGAGGTTTTAACCGGGGCATAAGTCACACAGAGTTAATCCCTTCTCCTTGATCACCCGTTGCTCTCAGCTCTCCTGATGGCTATCAGACTAACTAGTGGGGTTTATGCTAAGCCGTTGCCCACTCAACGGTCGAGTGGTTTGCACGATAGTAGAGTTAGGTGAGATGACACACCAACTCGGTCCTTAATTGTGACAAGATGGATATCTCCCTTCCTTGCCCTGCCACACAGGCACGAGCACACCAATCGGCAAATCACACAGAAATGCCATCCATCCCGTCTAAACTTATCTTTCGAAAATTCCACTTTTATCCCTTCCCACACACACCTTTTCTTTATAAAAACAAGTTGTATTGTGTATAAGATCCTAAGCGTTCTAGCGGCGATTAACGTCCAAACAAAACACATTCAGACATTAATCTAGGTGGTCAAGGAATGGGTATAACAAATCAAGGGGTAGCTATCCAACCATGTTTTCAGCAGGCAAAATATATGCAATTTTCTAAAATAGGCCAATAGGTTGTGTTTATAAAAACTAGGACAAAAGCCTGCATCAAAGGATGGGATTGAACTTGCCGTCTTCAAATCCTTCCGGGAGGTCCTGATCGAAGCACTGGCCTTCGGGTTCGGGGTCGCGGAACTGGTCCTCGTTCGCCTGCTCACAGTACTGCTCGTCGACGGGTTCTCCCTCGTTCACACCGTGATCTACGACGTATACAAACATGCACACAATCAAGAAACAGAAATAAAAGTTTTATCGTTGAGCTCGAATCGGAAACAGTTAAGATATGGAGTTCGGAGTAATATTTTTGGGTGGTTTCCTAATGGCACGGTCAAAACTATGTTATGAGAGGCGTGATAAAGTTTTAGGTCGATCCGAGGTCGTTTGGCGCATGAAATGATAGGTTGTATAAAGGTTTAGGGGTTAAACAAGGGTTCAGGGACTTGCTTGTAATTAGTGAAAGGACTTGATTAGAATTTCGGGGAAGGTTTGGGTTATTATGGAAAAGGGTAGGGTTCTATTTATAAATAAGTTTATATAGTGGAGGGTTCATTTGTAAATATAATAAAGGATGGGGCTTTATTTGCAAAAGGCCACAAAGTGGAAGGATTCTTAATTAAATTGAATAGAGAGGAGGGGGTTTTGGGCAAATGTGCCCCCTCTCCTTCCTCCCGACCGCAGAAGAGGGGAGGGAGGGCGGCTCGCCGGCAGCGGCCAGGGCCGGCGGCCTGGGGGCTCGGGGGTGGTCGGGATGCATGGGGAAAGAGGCAGGGAGGTGTGGGGGTTTGATCCCTGGCCGCGGCTCGGCCAGAGGCGGCCCGAGGTGGCTTGGCCGCGACGGCCGGCGGCGGCGGGTGGCGCTGGGCCAGCACTGCAGAGCTCGTCGGCGGCCAGGGAGTGGGGGAGGAGCACCAGGGGACTCGGGGGCTCAATTTCCCCCGCTCACCTTGGATTGGAGTGGAGCAGGGAGGTCGGTCCACGGGAGGCAGGCGCGGCGGTGGAGCAAGCTTGCGGCGGCGGCGCTGCGTGGCTTGGGAGAGAGCTGAGGGTGGCGGTGGAGCTTGTGGGGGGTGGGGAGCTGCGCGGGGAGCCCTTTTATAGGCGATTTAGGTCGGTGGAGGAGGGTCGCGGCGGTGAGGGTGGCCGGTGAGCGGCGCGGAGTGCCTTTAATGGCGCTCCGGCTGCTTGCAGCCGTTGTGGAGCGGCGCAAGCGGCGAGGCGGGACGGGACGAGTCAGGCAGGCGTGTGGGCACGTGGGGGGCGGGCGCTGTGCTTGGCGCGAGCGGCAAGGCGGGGCGAGCAGTGCACGCGCGTGCGTGGGCAGGTGGGCGTCGCGGCGTGGCTCTGCTCGACGAGCGGCGCGGCGGTGATGGCGGGGAGCAGGGCCGGCGCTGGTCAGGCAGCCGCGTCGTGGCGCGCAGAGGGGCAAAGGCGGTGCGGGCGCGGGTGCGCGCACGGGCGGCGCCGAGCGGAGTGGCGAGCTCGTGCGTGCAGCGGCGGCCTTCGCGACGAGGCAGAGAGCAGCAGGCGGCGGTGCACGCGCGCGTGGGCGTGCACGGGCCGCGCGTGGGCGTGCACGGGCCGCGCGTGGGCCGGCCGGGGTGGGGCGCGCGTGCAGGGGTGGGGAGCGTGGCCGGGTGGAGCAGGAGGCGGCCGGGGTCGTGCGCACGGGTAGGAGGGGCGGTGCGCCGAGCGGGCTGCGGAGCGGCACGTGCGGGCAGGAAGCGAGGGGGGCCGGGCCGAGCGCGCGCAGAGGAGAAAGGAAGGAGAGAGAAGGAAAGAAAAGAAAAGAAAAGAAAAGAAGAAAAGAGAAAAGAAATATGGGAAAAAGAAAAGGAAAAAGGAAAAAGAAAAAAGGAGAGGAGAAAGAGAAAAAGAGAGAGAGGGAGGGATTTTTGCTGGCGCTGATCGCGGCGTCGATCGCGGCTGTCGGCCACGCGCGCGTTGTCGGGCGACACGCAGCGCGTCGCGCGGAGAGGAAAAAGGAGATGGGACATCGGTTGTTCGGGATAGGAAAAATTCCCGTAATTTAGGGTTTAGGGCTTTAGGAGGGTCTTGAGCTCAACGATGAAAAATAATTTTGAAAATAACTTAGCGCGTGATTTAATTTTATGGATTTTTGGGATGTTACAAGCGCCAGCACCTCCAACGTTTCCGGCTCAGAGATTCCGTGCATAACCACTGCTGATGCCCCATCTCTAGCGACAGAGGAAAACTCCTGCCCCATCTCTAGCGACCGCCGCCACTGAGGCTGTCCTTGAGTTTTTGGACAGAGCAGCATCAATGTTAAGCTTTGACATTCCACTTGGGGGAGGAAACCACCTCGGTGTACTAGTTGCAGTCCTTTGCCTAACCACCGATTGTGATTTTAAGAGATCTAAATCAGCAATAAACCTCTCCACAAAACTGTGTGTCGATAGTGGGCTTTGAAATATATTTTCATAAACAGCCTTCCTCCTAGCATGCCAAAGCGCCCACAATGTCACCATTGTTCTTCTTGACTCCTCCATCGGCAGAGAGGAGATGACTGCTGCTAGCCATGCCTTCCCATTTTGCTCTTGGATGTTGCATATATGCTCAACAGTCTCCTCTCTTGCCAAGGACCAAACACACCTAGCCATATTGCACTCCAACAAAGAATGCCTGAGCCCTGAGGCCGGTTCACAGCTGGGCCAAGTTACAAAAGGGCAGCCTCCGGTACGGCCTAGCCCAACATGGTTAGGCCCAAAACTAGAAAGCGTTTACTAATTTTTGAATAGAGTATTATTATTTCCCGGTGAAATATATGGGAATTCATCACAATGTTTTACATTTTTGTAAAAAAACAGAAGAATGACATCCTGCCTTTTTAGTTGCTTAGTTATTACGCCTTTCAGAAATTGACTCAAACTGCAGTCTTTTGAAAAAAAAATGTGCGAAGTAAATACTATAGGTAGAAACGGTTGGGGCGTCTTTCAGAGATGAGCAATCAATTCTTTGCCGGAATGGCCGTTTCTTCGTTTGTGAGGTAAGGAGAGGCTCGAGGCTACGGGCTACGGCTACGCCAAAGAGATTGTCAGGTCACAGGGGTCCAAAGGCTAGGCTATGATGTTAGAATGACTTTGTGTGAAAGGTGAAGCCGATTTGATCATTCCGATGGGGCACATGGGAGGCTCTCTACCCTTCTCTTTTCCTTTATTCAGTCAATAATCATCCTTTTAGTTTTATTTTTCCTCAATTATGATCTGCCAATACTGCCTTTTTTATACTTTTTGAACGTAATACCTTTTTTTGATACTTGAGCAGGCACTTGTGACTTGACGGTTTGAATTAATGTTTTTGCCTTTTTTTCTTATATTTTTAAATACCGGCCCCTTCCTCACCTTTGGTCACTTTTTTTTTGTCAAAAATTATCTAGGATCTGGTGCACGTTCACCAAAAGCCATGGTGACCTGTCCCTCTGAGAAAGAGAGAGATCTGCCCAGTCCACAATAGCACACATCGCCTGTGTTCTTTCTGCCACCATTTCGTCTTCAGATCCTATCATTCTAGCCAGCTTGGTAGAAAAGTTGATGCTACTTTCTTGACATACACTTTCAAAATGCAAGTTTATACACATCTGCCATCCGGACTAATCATTCGCGAAGGACTTGTTTTTCACCCTACCTACCAAGCTAAAACGGCCCCACGCCGACTTTGGGTTCAAGTTCATCATACATATTCTCCCAAGAAATCCTGTCCTTTCTGACAAAATGAAATTGATAAGCCGTAGTTGCTGATCTTCTGACTGAGCAATTAGCATGGCTGCGACCAAAGACTTAAGGAGCCACCATGCTTAAGGAGAGCTTACCGAATTTGAATTTAAACCTGCAAATATTTCAAAAGATTCGTCTGCATGTCTGAACCCATGTGATCCGCACCTTCCCCCACTAGCAGAGTAGCAGCCCAGTTCTCTGAACCCTGAAGCACCAGCAGCGCGGCGCGTGCGTCAATGAGCCGCGGTGCTGCTCAGGAACAGCGAAAGATTCCAAAACAGAGAGCGATGTGGCGGGAAGTCGCTGGCCGCCATTTCTACCCGCCAACAGCTCTCCCTATCCTTTTTTTTCTCTTGCTTAATCTTTTTTATTTTAAATCATTTTTTCTCGATTTAGGATAAGCTTGCTCGATGGACAGGCAGGCAGCTCGGCAAACCACTTGGATTATAGAATAGTGTCACGCTGAAAAAGTCGGGGGGCGACAGGATATGCGTAGAATAAATGGCGTGCCCGTCAGGAAATTTGGAGGCATGCAGTGCAGGTATCAAATTGTTTTTTCCTGATACACCTGTTCATCGCCTCTTTTCTGCGTCGTGAGCAAAGCAGCAGGGAGCATGTTCCTGGCCCTGGGCGACGTGTCCGTGTTTGGACTTGTTCATGTCTCCTTATGGATCATTGGATCATGTTGAATTTAATGGGTTCATTGTTCATGTAGGAATATGCTAGCAACAGCTCTCTGTTTTTTTAAATCTTTTTTATCCTTCATCTTCCGGATTTTTATGGTCTTTTAATTTATTTTATTTAACTTTTTTTTGGGGCACATATTTAGTGCCTTTTCCTATGAGTTCGACCTCTATTACACGAGAATCTTTTTTCTGAATCTAAGAATGTTAGGGATTTATATTTTTATTAGATGTTACGAGTAATCTCGGATCATGACATTTGTTCTCCAATCTTTTTCTTCGTTTTGGCATTTCAAGGCCTAAGGTTCCTACGACCGGTTGGTCGGTTGGTGCCGACGGCACCCCGCGGCCGGAGTTCGAATCCCACGTGGGACGAATTTCCGGTCTGTGGGGTAAAAAATCTCCCTCGCTGTGCTCGTCGCAAGACATGATCCTTGTGGATATGGACCAGGGTTCGGGGGATTTCTCGGCTGAATGAGGAGCCGAAGTCGCTTCCTCTTAATCAAATACGGGTGGGGTCCGTTTTATCCCCCCGGTCGAGTTTTGGCATTTCAAGGGGACGAAATGGAGTGTATCTTTTCACTTGTCTCCTCATAGATCCTTTTCACATAGGAATCTCTAATGGAACGCCAAATTGACAATAGTATGCCGTTACACAAACCGACACCAATAAACCAATAATACATCCTTTTGGATTGATGCCCCCAAGTTATTCTACATGGATAGAGCTATCAAACTCGGACCAAGCCTCCATTTTTTTACTCGATCAATTTGAACACAAATGCTGGCCAAATGGCCTTTATGTAGTCATGCATATTTGACGGCATTGCAATTTGGAATTAGTTGTTTGCTAAAGTAACAATGAGCATCTAAGCACTAAAGCCAAGGGAACAAGAAAGAGAAACAACCACACACGGTTTAACATACAAATCAATATCTTGTTATGTTGCCAGGGCCCGATCTAGTGTGGGGGCCGGAGCCCCCATACCCCATGCAGCCTATGGAGCCCCCACAAAGCTCTATAATAATTTTTAATCATAGATGAAAAAGAGAAAAAAAAATAAAAGGACCCGAGGAGGAGAAGGAAGAAAAAGAGAAGAGGTAGGTAGAAGAAGGAAAAAATGAGCGCCAAGTAATCGACAATACAGCTATTGCACGACCACGCAAAGAGCAAAGGCTAGGGATGGCAACGGGGCGGGTTCGGATCGGATATTTGTTGTTTTCAAGTCTAGCGGGTTTGGATTCAAGGATGATTTTTCACCCACGGTTTTCGAGTTTGGGTTACGGTTTGGTTTTTCACCCGTGGATACCCAATGGATATCTGTTTCAAATAAAAACTCATGTTATATAGTATACTTAATAATACATTTATTTATTTAAACTATCAAATTTATTCTAAATTGACTTAGAAAATTATTTACTATTTATTGCCTCTTGTTTTATATGTGTGAATATTATATATATCATGTATATAACTATATATGTATAATCAGAAGTACTTATTGCTCTTACTATATGGCCATATAAAACGAGTTTCGGGTATCAATCGGATTTCGGGTGTCCGCGGATTTGATTTTGAGAAAGGATTTTTACTCGAATCGGTGTTGGTTTGGATTTTAAATTCGGGTTTTGGTTTTGGGTGCCCAGACACACCATCCGATCCAAACCCGACCCGTTGCCATCCTTAGCAAAGGCATAGTTCTATGAAAAAGTGCAACATTATATTCTGATAGTAAAAAAGTTAGAACTGCTATGAAGTATTCTTCTTCATCAAAACACCGTATTTTCTGTACTCAAAATTCAGCACAAGAATAATTGCAAGTTTAACACACCTGTTCTCATGGACGAGCTACTAAATAAGCTACTGGAAAAATCTAAAACTCTATATAAATTGCTCATTTCACAATCAAGGAGACCACAAGTTGCAAGTTTTTGCAGCAATTAGTCCAAAGGCAACATCATGTTCTAAGCTTTGCGTCCCAGTTGGTTGCTTGCAGGGAAAATGATTGGTGAAATAGCTGTGGTTCAGGGGCCAGTGTAAACCAAACAGGCATAAAAAGCACAGAAAATCACTTGAGCTTGAGGGGGATCTCAAAGTAAATTGCCCAAGTGCTGGGGTCAAATGGGGTAGACCGCCGCATCCGTGATCCATCTACTCCGATTCCCCTTCTTATCTGCTACAGCAATTATATAAATTCTCCCGAGGCAATTTCGGCGTGCTTTACTTACCGGCTGCCTATTTTCCTTTTCCCCCGAAAAAAACATTTTTGTTAATTGCGAAAACGAAGGAGCCCGTGTGAACTAGAGAGGTCAAGAAAAGAGGAAAAAAGGAGAGATAAATTGGAGGCCATTAGCTGAAATCTCCCTAATCTGTTCATCTCCCTGTGTGGTGCAAGTCAGCTAGTGTGACCCTGCGATGTCTTCTCCTACCTCATGAGCTTCCAGTCTGGAACTGTGGTAGCTTCTTGTTTTTCCTAATCCCTTTTCAGCTCAGGTATTTTTCTTCGTTTGGAACTGCCGGGTCCGAAATTCCGGTGATTTGTTGGGTTTTTTGCCTGCGAAATCCGGGCAAAAATGGGGATCTGCAGCTTCTGTGCTTTGTTGGCTAAATCCTGACCCAAATTTGGCTCTTAAACCTACCTTTTCTTGGACCTTTTACCATTTCCTTCGCCTATTTTTATCTCCCATTTTTCCAGTAATTTATTTTTCTTTTTCATTTCTACCTATTTTCATCTTCCTTTTCTTCGAGAAATTTGCTTCTGTGGTAAAACTGCGTGTTCGTCGCGAGAAAGATCTTGTACTTGAGCACTGAAAGGGTTTTATGGGTTTTTTTACAGATTCACAATCCGTAGTCCTGACCTCAGTTGAGCACTCGTGAGCTCGTGCCGCTGATTAAAGCTGGCAGCTTTCAGTTATAGTCCAAGAAACGAGTGCTCCTCCGCCATGGAGGTGAGGTCTGAGCAAGGGCTGATGGCAGGCAGGGATCTGTTTGGCATGCCCAAGAGCCCGCCGGCGCCGCCGGCGTCCGCGGCCATGCAGAGCGTGCGCATGGCGCACACCGCAGACGGCACCCCTGTCTTCGCCCCGGTAACCTCGGCAGCGCCGCCGTCTTACCAGCCGCAGGTCGCGGTCCACGGGCCTAGCATGTCCACTGCGGCGGCCACTGGAGGCAATGGCGCCATGGCGTCGCCGGGCATAAGTGAGCCAGTGGCCAAGAAGAAGCGTGGGCGGCCAAGGAAGTACGGACCCGACGGGTCCATGTCGCTGGCATTGGTGCCTGCATCGTCGGCTACAGGGTCACCGGCGATGGGGCAGGGTTCTTCCGGGCCTTTCTCACTGGCGGGGCCGAATCCGGCGAACTCTGTGCTGGGGGTGTCGCCGGATGGAGTGAAGAAGCGGGGCCGGCCCAAGGGTTCTACCAACAAGCCGCGCATGGGTGCCCTTGGTAAAATTTCTACTTCTATCATTTCGTTTTTCTTAATGTTTTGGTATGGTTTCACGCTCAAGATTAGTAGGCACTGGAGAAAAATCTGTTCACATTTCCTTATGGGTAGTTTCGTCATTGAATGTAATATCGGAATAAAATTTTCTTCAAACTGGTTCAAGTGCTCATTGCGTTGCTTTAGAGGTTGGATGTGCTTCATAGTAAGAGTTTCAAATGGAGGATGTATTAGGGGATTTACCTTACTGGCTTTTTATCAATTCACTACACAAAACTATAAATTCTGGATGACCTTGTTTCTTTTCAAATATTTCGGTGTACAATTAAGAATGTGTGACATTTGGTTATTTCTCTGCTGAATTGGGCGTGCTGTTTATTCTAACTATCTAAGCTAAAAATACATTAATACATTGACTCCCTTTTTGCTTGGTGATTGAAGTAACTAGCCCTTATATAAAGTCATCTTGCAGGGTCATCAGGAGTTGGATTTACTCCTCATGTTATTACAGTTCAAGCTGGGGAGGTATTGCATTTGAACTTGTCAATTGTTTATTCTTATTTTATTCTCAGAATATGTTCTCGTATATTTTTTTTCTGGATTCTTTGCACATGCTCACTTTATTTCAGACTTTCCTCTTTTTGTCACTACTTTTCTATATGTTCCCTTTTTTCAAAAGGAAAAAAAGGAAGTATGGTTTGTCAATTCTATATAAGTTGAATTGCCAAATTGTTCATCTAGACATGTGTCTTTAACTTGTCGCACTAAGTAGAGCTAAGCTATCACATTATGTTTAGATGTATTCCTTCTACCATGTGGCACTGATGACAATTATGAGTTTACATAAACTGCCATTTTGGCATTTCCTACTGTGGTAAGTGGTAACTGATTATTTTTATCCTCTTGATAATTTGGAACAGTTCCAACTTTTGTCCTCCTTATTCTGGCTTGTGCATATGACTGTCTCTGCTTACCTGCTTTATGGCATTGCCATTCTACCTTCATGCTGATATCCTTCTTTTATATGGTCTTTGATGCCAAATACGCCCTCCATCCCAAATTATTAATTGTTTTGGCTTTTCTAGATACATAGATTTTACTATGCACCTAGACATAATAACATATATCTAGATGCATAACAAAAATTATGCACCTAGAAATGAGAAAATGACTAATAATTTGGGACGGAGGGAGTAATTTATGTTGCTGTAGCTTTGCTAATTAATGGTACTTGCATAGCATCCATATTTTGGAAAGTGATAAGGTGAACTTCTGGCTGTTCATTAAAGCGAAGCTTCCAGGATCATTTATCAAGAGAGTTTTCTGAAATTTAATGAATCAATACCTCCACTCTTCTTTTTAGGACGTTTCATCGAAGATTATGTCATTTTCTCTGCATGGAACACGTGCGGTTTGCGTTCTTTCAGCAAATGGTGCCATATCAAATGTAACGCTTCGCCAGACTGCTACTTCAGGTGGCACTGTAACATACGAGGTTTGTTCTATAGCCAGTGGAAGCTAATAGAGATACTTTTCTGTAACATAGGAATATTTTCCTAAGCTCTTATCTGTTAAGTTTCCATATATTATGATTGGATCAAGAGATGTGTAAACTTCCTGTCTACTTACAGATGCATTGGCACTGTGCAAAATAGAAGATTTTAATTACAAATGCTAATAATTCCTAATTTTTTACATAGGGTCGATTTGAGATACTATCACTGTCAGGGTCATTCCTCCTGATAGAGAATGGAGGCCAGCGTAGTCGAACAGGAGGACTCAGTGTGTCACTGGCGGGTCCTGATGGTCGTCTCTTGGGTGGTGGAGTTGCAGGGCTTCTCATAGCAGCTTCACCAATTCAGGTATTGTTTTTCTCCCTTGCAGTGGTTATTGGAAACAATACATCATGAGAAGTTCGAAAATTGGAGTTGATATCCTATGAGAAGTTCAAACTTACTGCCTTACTTAATTGTCTGTTATACTCTCAAGACAATGATATTAATTAGCAGTATTGCATGTGTTATCTGCAGATAGTATTGGGAAGCTTCAGTTCTGAAAGCAAAAAGGAGCCAAAACAGCATGCTCCTTCAGACCCTGCATCAGCACCATTGAAGGTCGCCCCGACCACCTCTATGGGACCCAACAGCCCCCCTTCAAGAGGCACATTGAGTGAATCATCTGGTGGGGCTGGAAGCCCACCACCACTGCATCAAGGCATGGCTGCTAGCAACAGTAATCAACCACCAATCATGTCCAGCATGCCCTGGAAATGATCTCTGCATCCTTGACCAAATCCAGGCAGGCTCAGATCTAGATTGGCGAACTGCCTTCCAGGAGGAAGTAGCAATTTGCGCTTCAATAGTGCTCGTTCTCTGACTAGCTTATATGTAGTGTAATTCGGAGCTTGAGTAGTGAGAGTACTGTAGCCAGAAGTTTGTAGCTCTATTGTAGGTTTCACCCTGAATTCATGTGCTAGGAGCTGTCTGTCATCTAGAGATGATGTACTGAGCTTTGTCCATGTGATCCTTGGCAGTGTTATCAAATGTTTATTTAGTTCTATGTTCAATCAAATGTTATAAAGTCCTATGTTCTACCAATTCAAATTGATTTGGGCTGGAAGATTCTTCTACGAATTTGTTGTTTGCACTTAACCAAGGATTCTGCCCAAACATGTTTGGACATTGAAATTCAGCAATTTGTGTTGAAAATGGCTTCCTTGGCGGTATGCCGTGCTCTTAAAGGCTGTGTGTGGCCCGTCTATTGTGTACTAAGATGGCGTGGCTAACCTTTACCTTTCTCATACGTAAAAAACGAAAAAAAAAATCAAATAGCTGGTTTATTTTCTTTTAAGTATGCATAGCTCGATGACCCAATTTGGCAGATCTGTTTTATGTATCATCGAACACGATGTCGCCAGGCACATGAGAGAATCAGATCAACTAGCAAAACAAAACTTTCATGATATATCCAACAAAGCAAGTGGCAAATTGCCAGAATAACATTAACTAAGCACAATTGGAGGAGACAGTGAAGAAAAACCAATGTTTGCCGTTGTGTTAAACAGTAGTACAGTACAACTTCAGTACAAATGTGTTGTCGACGCTCAAAAAGTTGAAGTGATATTCCAACATGTATTACTGACTCCATATAAAATTTGATTCTACACCTCAGCTACTTTCCTTCCAAACCTAACTACAATGATTCTGCAGAGAAGCATCCACATTAGACAACATCATCTGTGGCAAATCTCATACATGTAATGTTTTATTTTCTCAAGAATATCCGATTGACAACATCCAACGGCAACGCATAGGCAGGATCCATAGGCTTCACTCCAGGATACTCCATCAATGAAAGTCCTGTTTGCAAGAGTGGTTAACTGGTTGAGCACAGAGTTTATAGTTCTAATTCCTTCACATGCCATATACAATATGTAATTCCTTACATATGTTGAAAATACCACAGTATGGAAAGAAAATAAGCACCTGCAACTCCAAAGTATGTGTGATAGATATCTACTGCATTATCTGGTCTATCTGAAATGCCACCAGTCTCTTTATCCTGACAATCAACACAAATGAGAAGAGTTGGAACTGATACTTATGAAGTTATGAGTCAAGGGACGTATGATTATCCAAATAGCAGTGATGGGAATAATAAACAGTTACCTGACAGTTTAGTATAAATTTTGTAAGCTTTTCCTTATCAATCCAATGTACTCTATCAATCATGATCAAGCTTGATAGCACCCACCAGGAGTAACAAACCTTGAGAATTTTTAACAGTCAAATAAAATCCATAGTGACAAGGTACAGAAAGGAATGCAAAACATACACCACTTATGATATACTCCCTCCGTTCCAAAATGTAGGTCGTTTTGGTTTTTCTAGATTCATAATATTTGTTATGCATCTAGATATAACATATGTCTAGATACATAACAAAATATATGAATCTAGAAAAGTCAAAACGACCTACATTTTGGAACGGAGGGAGTACAAAATAAAGCTCACATCAGCTAGTTTCTCAGGTCGCCCATTAAGTCCTCCGTCTTTACACTGGCGCTCACAAAGCCACCATCCAAGGAGATCTCTATCAATGTGATGTAGAGAACCAGTGATTGCAAGAGCGCCAACACAACAAAATACTGCATGCAAAAATTTGTGTTCAGGTAATATACATGAGTTTGGAAATAATGGCATCCAGTAAAGCTAATTCAGTCAATCACAGCTAACATTAGGGCGATGATACAACAGGTCAATTAAAATGCCACCAATAACAGAGGAAGTTGTAATGCTACAATAGTAGAGCTAGATTATATCTACAGACTTCTAGTAATATTCATTTGAAGGTAGTCTACTGCACTACATAGCCAGTTCTGCCATTCTTCTTCTTTCATAAAGCATCCTCCATAAACACATAGTTTGCCCAACAACAACAACATAGCCTTTTTTCCCAAACAAGTTGGGGTAGGCTAGAGATGAAACCCGAAAGAAATAAGTTCAAGGTTCAGGCACATTGATAGCTAGTCAGTTTGCCCACTTAATGATAAATTACAGGTGTGCTCAGAAATACCACAAAGTAGAGTTCCAGTGAAATCAAAGTAAGACATACTTTGCCCAGCATGTGACTCCCCTCCTGGCATAGCTCCAAATCCACCATCCAAATTCTTACAGCTAACAACAAAATCTACAGCCTTTTGCATATTAATTTTATGCAGACGATGCAGTAGTGATAAGGTGCATAGGGCAATATACGAGAACCTACAGAAACAGAAAAAACATTAAGTTTGAATTACTAGCTATGGATTGTTATGTTGGAAACACGAAGAGTAAATGACATGCCAGTTCAACACCTTGTACAGTGGGTGCAATTAGGTCATACTTCTTGTAATGTGCTCAAAAAGGTCACAGATTTTGTTTAAGTGGTGTATTGAAGATCAAAAGGCGTCACCACCAGCGTGGATGGATATTTGCAAAACACCCCTTATCTCTGATTAATCGCATGCACATTTGTTTCCTTCCTCTTGATCCCCGCAGTAGCAACAGTTTCGGTGGGTGCAAGAATGACGCCGACACCCTCAAGGAGATCTCACAACAAACCATCAGCGTATCATCCCAGATGTAGAAAAAGAAACCAGTGATCTAGGGAGAATACAGCTGCATGTCATCCACAGCGCCGGCCACAGATGGCACCTGTGCGTTGAGCTGCAGGGTTTGTGCCTCCTCCCTACGGCAAGCAGCAGGGTCGCAGCCTCCTCCTCACTTTTTTTTTTGAGTTTATAGATTTGATTGTCAGGGCATAAGCTCAGAGATTTGTCACATTATTACTATAAATCTGCTATTGCACCCAATAATTATGTCATGCAGAAACCGACGATGATGAATTCAGTATTGAAATGAACTCACATGACCAATGTAACATATATTGATGAAAAGATTGAGGCTCAAGTGTGGTGCTGATATACTAATAGCATGGTTGCTTTGGTTCCTAGGTTCAGAAATTTGGTTGTGTATGTTGATCACCAAGACATCATGGGTGTCATTAACTGGGATGAACTTGCAATTTCCTCCATGGTAAATTTGCCTGTTGTGGTGAGCCCTAAAAAGTCACTGGTTGTTGATAAGAGGGCTAATGAGAATAGTGTCCATGTTGATACAACATCTAATGCTATTGCACATCCTATTGGTGATAGTGATGAAGACACAGAAGACGACCCCAAATTCGTGGATAGGGACTATGAGATTGACCAAGAGGGCGATGATCTATTTAAGAATTTTGTATATACTAATGTGCAAGATGATATTGCTGCCAGCAAAGGAAAGAGTGTGGTCTTGGAAGACATGAGCCTAGACGACGCTTCCTTCGGAGATGGAGGGTTTGATTAATATTAAGCTTAAATTTAAGAGTTTTCAGCCTGTAGACATGGGATCACCCCAGTTTAGTGTTTGCATGATATTTGGGTCAGTCCAGGAAGTACGTAATGCAATAAAAATATAAAACAATATAGCAATCAAGAATAGGGTTGTCATTAATACTCCAAGAAACAACAAGACAAGGATTGAAGCTTGTTGTGTTGCAGGATGCCCTTGGCAGCTGACTGTGTCTGAGGACAGTAGAGCTAAATATTTCATGGTAAAGAAGTATGTGAACAAGCACACAGTAGGGAATGGGAACTAAAGGCTGTACAACAACAACAACATAGCCTTTTTTCCCAAGCAAGTTGGGGTAGGCTAGAGATGAAACCCGAAAGAAATAAGTTCAAGGTTCAGGCACATTGATAGCTAGTCTCCAAGCGCTCCTATCCAAAGCTATCTCTTTAGAGATATTCCAATCCTTAAGGTCTCTTTTAACCAACTCCTCCCACGTCAGTTTAGGTCTACCTCTACCCCTCTTTACATTATCGACCCGCTCAAGAACCCCATTACGCACCGGCGCCTCAGGAGGCCTTCGCTGGACATGTCCAAACCATCTCAGCCGATGCTGAGTAAGTTTCTCCTCAATTGGTGCCACCCCGACCCTATCCCGAATAACTTCGTTCCGGACTCTATCTCTCCTTGTGTGCCCGCAAAACCACCGCAACATCCGCATCTCTGCTACACTCAGTTGCTGCACATGACGCCTTTTTGTAGGCCAACATTCAGCACCGTATAACATCGCCGGACGAATTGCTGTCCTATAGAATTTGCCTTTTAGCTTTTGTGGCACCCTCTTGTCACAAAGGATGCCAGAAGCTTGCCGCCATTTCAACCAGCCAGCTGAAATTCTATGCCTAACATCTTCATCAATGTCGCCATCCTTTTGTAGCACCGATCCTAAATACCGAAAAGTATCCTTCTGGACCACCACTTGCCCATCTAGACTAACGTCTCCCCCCTCATGCCTAGTCGCGCTGAAATCGCACATCATGTACTCGGTCTTGGTCCTACTAAGTCTAAATCCTTTCGACTCTAACGTGCGTCTCCACAGCTCTAACTTCCTATTAACCCCTGCCATACTCTCGTCAACTAGCACCACATCATCAGCAAAGAGCATACACCAAGGGATCTCACCTTGTATATCCCTTGTGACCTCATCCATCACTAAAGCAAATAAATAAGGACTCAATGCTGACCCCTGGTGTAGGCCTATGTTAATAGGAAAGTCAGTGGTGTTGCCATCACATGTTCGGGAACTAAAGGCTGTGACTGCCAAATATCTACCCAAAAGGTATGTTGAGGAATTCATAGCTGATGATAAGATGACGCTTGAAAATTTAGTAGGAAAGCAAAAAGACCTTAACATTACTCCATCAAGGCACAAGTTAGGTAGAGCCAGAACAATAGCAAAGCTATATATGGGAATGAAATAGGACAATATAGCCAGCTATGGGACTATGGGCAAGAGTTGAGAAGGTCTAGTCCAGGTAGCATATTCTTTTTGAACCTGCAATATGGTTGTTTCCATACATTGTATGTTTCATTAGATGCCTGCGAGAGAGGATTTTTAAGTGGATGCTGGCCACTGATATGTTTTGATGGTTGCCACATCAAAACAAAGTTCAGAGGGATATTTACTGCTGCTTGCATAGACCCCAATGGCTGCATATTTCCTACAGCGATGGCAGATTGGCATTAATTGAGGTAGAGAGCAAAAATAGCTGGAAATGCTTCCTTAGTACTCTCAAACAAGACCTTCAAATTCAGAACACGTCCGCATGGTCTGTGATGACAGACAGACAGAAGGTAGTTATTGTCATATTTTTTTCTAAATTGCCTTGTGATGTCTCAAATTAAATTTGTTATGTTTAAAGGGTCTTGTAAACATAACAAATTTAATTTGAGACATCACAAGGCAATTTAGAAAAAAATATGACAATAACTACCTTCTGTCTGTCTGTGTGGGTAAGGCTTGGGGCTTAAAGACAACCCTTCCCCAGACCCCGCACAGTGCGGGAAGCCTACGGCACTGGGTACGCCCTTTTTTTTTTTTAAAGGGTCTTGTACCAGCTATTGTAGATGAGTTCCCTGATTGAGTGAGGAATGGCCCCACACAGGCAGCTGGGTCGCAGGGCCTGCGCGCTCCCTTTCTTTTGCCCTAGCGCGCCGGCGGTGATCATCAAGTCCTCCAGACGAGGTGCCGATCTATTATGAGACAGCACTGGTTCATCTGCTTTCGAGGCAAGCTGATACCTGCACGGAAGTCGGAAGCGGAGGGCCCTGGCGTAGCGCAGCTGCGGGGACACGGAGCAGCAGGCTCTGGTGGCCAGGGGAAAAGACACAGAAGGAGCCAAAGAGATCAAGAGAGAAGGAAATAAATGAAATGGATGAAAGAAAGAAAGAAGGGTAAAAGAGAAAAGGAGACACTTCTTGAATAAAGAATTCATCCGTTATTCGTGAAGTTCACTGAAAGGCAATATCCGTATTCACTAGTTCTGTAGATGATTTTCAGTAAATTGTGAACTCATAAATCATGTGCTGGCCCAGAATGGATGATGGGGGCAGTAGTTCATATATTTTAGCAACTAATTTTTTTTGGAAACCGTTGGATATGGAGGTATTTTTTCCTCCCAATAGTTTTTGGCAAAGTCCTAAAATCAGCTTTTTGGGACTCAACTTATCAGACACTCTTGGTGATGCTCTAACTGTAGCCAACAAAGCACCTCTGTCATGCAGACACTCATGAGTGAGGTATGAAAGTAAGCTATCCTTGCTATGTGTGAACTTTTCCATGGTACCTATAGTCTTTTAGTGATATTTATTTTGTCAGGCTGCCAATAGCCAACAAGATAGAGATGGACTATCAGCTCCAAAATTGCCAGAATGTGCTTTCATTGCTACACTTAGGAGAGATGGTCTGCAACCTCCTCGGACTACAGCAACACGGGAGGGAAGGAGAACAGTGAGGAAGAAGAAGGCAGCACCAAAAAAGAAAAATGTCAAGTAGTGGTCTTATTTATGCAGTGAGGACGACATTTAAGGAAAATTCAAAATGTCAACGGTTTCTGTTTTTCTTAGGTGGGCATAAACATACTTACTATTTTGCATTTCAGTTTTTTGAACCTGATGCTATGAATGATGTGCCTGCTTTTCTCACTTCGTATATCTCACCTTAATGTAGAAAGGCTGTAAACTTGCAGGCAACCATGGAAATAAAAAAGAAAACAACCACGCATCTTGCAAAACAACAAACAAACAGGCTGGAGATAAGAGGTGTTTTTGCAAAGAACTGTCCACGCCGGTGGTGACATGGATGTCAAGGCGACGCAGCCATGCAGTCCACTTTTGACCTCGAATGCACCACTTAAACATAATCTGTGACCTCTTTGAGCACTTTACAAGAAGCATGACCTAGTTGCACCCCGTACAAGTAGTTGTACTTCGCATGTCATTTACTCAAACACAAAAGCGGGGACTAAAAACGATCATTTGAAAGGGTTTTTACCTAGTGTCGACTTCACCCCAGACATCACCAGAAAATGATCCATCCTCATTCTGGAGTCCAGCAACATCTGACATGGCTAGATAAGGAAAAGAAACTGGATTTCAAGTTCAGTCAGCTACTCAGCTTAATAAACTAGGGTTGCAGGATTCGCTTTTCTCACTAAGGCATTGGTAACCTGAAGTTCACAAAGATACTCCAACAGTGTGAACCAATTCAAGATATGGAAAAAGGATACAATCAGCAACCTTGTCGATGTCAAGGACATCGAGCCGATCGAAGAGGCAGAGGACCTGCACGGCGCTTAGCGTGTAGAGGACATGCGGGTCGTGCCCGACGTTCCCTCCAAATCCACCTGCACCGCCATACACATCCAAAGGATAGCACCCGAACAAATCAATTAACTACCTCTACACAATCCAATCACCGGGGGGGGGGGGGGGGGGCGGGGTGGATGGCAGGAATCGAAAGCGGAGTACCAGATTCCGGATGGTAGCAGGACATGATCCAGTCGACGACCTCGGCGGCGTCGACGGCGTGCAGCTTGTGGAGGAGATCCAGTGTGGTGAGGCCCCAGTAGGCGCCGTTGAGCCGGATGTGCTCCATCACCAGCGACTCGAACGAGTCCTTCTTCTGCGCGAGAAGGGCGGGCGTTGGAGGAGCCGGAGAAATCCAGGAGACGGGGGGCGAGAGGACGAGATAGATGGATGGATGGGTGCGTTACCTTCTCCACGGTGACGATGTAGCGGACGTGCTGGTCGGCGGCGAGCTCCGCCATGGCCGCCTCGCTTGGCTCGTGCAGTCGCGCTCCTCGTCTTCCCCTGCTCGAACTCGGACTGAACTGAACCCCTCAACGACAGCTTTAGGTTCTTTTTGCGAAAAATTGAATCGCGATCCAAAAAAATCTGAATATTTTCACAAAACCCTCTAATTGGGTTGCGGTTATTAACCGTGATCCAATCAGGGGGGTATTTGAAAATATTAATTCGAGTAGTTTCACAAAACTTCTGATTTGGATCGAGATTATTAATCGCGATTCAAGGATATATTTACAAATCAAGCATTTTGGGAGTTCACCGGCAACCTCCACGGGACAGGCCGGCAGCGCAGCCGCGCAGGAAGCGGCGGAGCGGGGAGCACGGAGATCAGCTCCGCCAATAGAGTATACCGGTGTCGATCTCTTGTCCTCCCGGGATGTAGATCGTCGGTGTCGGCGACATGAAGGCAGGGGGCGATGAGAACAGATGCATTGTCTCTGTGAAACATAGAAGATTTTATTTATTAGAATGCTAATTATTCCTTATTTCTCTGTAAGGCCTTGTTTGGTTGCAAGGGAATTGAAAGGAATTAGAGGGAGTTGGGAGGGATTAAATTCCCAACAAATTAAAATCCCTCTCATTCCCTTCCCCTTTTGGAGAGGACAACCGAATAAGGACTATGGTTAATTTCAGATAAAAATGGAGACCAACTTGAACAGGAGAGCTCTCTGTCACTGTCCGGTACTGATGGTGCCATGGTGGTCTTTTGGACTCGTGGGTGGTGGAGTTGCAGGACTTCTCCCTGCTTGGGACCGCGAGCCTGATAAGTGCGAGCGGGATAAGCGCAATGCGACTCGCAGCCCATTTTTGCGATTTTTGGCCATGCAGTTCAAATTTCGTGTATTGGCCAAAATAAGCATATAAGAAGCGGAAGCGTTCGGCGGGATTTTTTCGCGTTTTTCGCGGATAAGCAGCGCAGACACGGTTCCAAACACGCCCATAGTAGCTTAACCATTCAGGTATTGTTTTCTCTCTCTCTCCCTCTCTATCTCCCCCTTGCTGGCTGTTGGAAACAACACATCATCATTGCAATTTTTCTTACCTACTTTTTTTTTTTGAGGGTCAACGGGGGGAGAGCATCCCCACCTGATTCATATTCATTTCAGGGGCTGTTTGGCAGCCAAAGCCATTACAAAAGCTAGAATTTCAGCAATTTTTGAGGGAAAGGCCAAATTTACAAGAGGGTTTACACAATGGGAAACCGTGAATTTTTCTTACCTACTATCTCTGTTTTACAAATGAAGTCGCTTTTCGAATTGGGGTTGATATCCTATGGCTGCATAATTTCTACTGCTTTACCTACTATTTCTACTGATATCTATAGTGAGTATTAGGAAGCTTCAGTTCTGAAATCATGCGTTGAGCTTTTGCAGTGTTATCAAGTGTTAACCATGAGAGCGTCCTCCACGGTGCCGGGCAGCCGGGGCCGTCCGTCGTCGGCAGCCACCGGAGCTCGCGCACGGCGGGTCGGATCAGTCTAGGTACGTAAAAAGCTAACAAAGCGGCGACGGCGACCGCTTCAAGTTCCTCCCGCAGATCATGCGCCGGAAGCCATGAACACACACAAGGATTATTTGGGTCATGGATTCTCATCCGCACCATGGATCAGAATCAGATCATGCGCGCATCATCATGCAAGGCACCGGCTTTTGATTCCTTGCCTGCAGACCATTACATTCTACATCTCCCTGCCGCCTCGCCGCCGGCCACCACCACTCTGTCTCCGCCACTCAACACCGTACCCAAATGAGAGAACAAAAAGAAAAGGGAAAAAAATTGCCATCTCATCTCTGTATACATTGCGGAACGCCTTCCCGTTCCCAAACCCCAGCAAGCAGAGAACGAACGAAAGAAACGAAAAGGCAACAGCGAGAAGGATCGTCGGATCCGGGCGGTTCAGAAGAAGCTGTAGGAGTTGTTGAACATGAGGCTGGTGGTGGCGTAGGCGCTGAGCAGCTCGTTGTGCGGCGCCCACGGCTCGGCGCGGAGCCCCACCCGGCGGAGCGCCTTGAGGATCTTGCTCCGGTTCACGCACCCGGTCACCACCACCTTCTGGAGGCTCGCCTCCACCTCCACCCGCTCGATGCCTGCATCGCGATCATCATTGCGGCCACCACGAGCAGATGATGCAGCCGCGTCAGAGACTGAGGAGCAGTCCACCGAGAACCAAAGGAAAAGAAAGGAAAGGCCTGGCTTTGGCAATTGGTAAAAGAGCAAAAGGATCGGATCTACTACACTTCTACAGTAGTGAAAACAGATCGACACATGGATGGATGGACCATGGTAATCTGACCGGATGGGCTTTGGTTTGGTTTGCTCACCTTTCACTTTGGACAGGCATTTCCGTACCCGCTTCTCATGCAGCGCCACCATCTCCACTTTCAGCTCCGTGCTCTGCGAACAGCAGCCATCAGGAAATGTGCAGAGGATTGCTAGCCATGCCATGCCATGCAGTCATGGCTGGCTACTAGCTCATGCAAAGAAAAAGTATTGTTGTCTATGGTCATGACTCATGATCATGTCGCCGTACTAATTCCTGTTATCGCTGTCTGAGCTCTGAGGAGACGCACTCTCCGAAAGCTAGACCGTCTCGTTGCTGACAAAACATGACCGCATAATAAGAACGCAGGGGTCTATCTAATCGGCTATATCCGTCATGCACTCAATGGACTTGATCATTTCTCTGTATTGTTAATGAGTCAAGGCAGGATAAAGGCGAAGAATCTAATCGCTAATGTATGGAAAATGTTCTGCTTTCTGCTTGAAATTGCAATTGCAGTTGATGAACACAAACAGAAGGTGATGAATGTAGAATTGTAGAGGCTAGAGATGAATAACTACCACTCCTTACAAACTACTACTTGAAACTCATCACTTTTTTGCAGGCCTGCATTTCGAACAAACTATTCTCTAGGCTCTAGCTAAGAACCTCACTGAATTATCATCTCTACATGAACACTATATATCAAATTAATAAACAAAGCACACATTTAGGCTATGATGAATTCCAGTGATGAGCTAGCAAATTAACCCGTAGTCCCATACCTCCATGGAAGAGAAACCGGTTGTAATGCAACGTTGATGATCCTACACCGCCAGTCGCCGGCTTTCGAAATGGGGACGACAGGGGAATAAGATGAGAGCCGAGCAGACCTCTTATAGCGGCAACTGCAAGCAACCCACAAAGAGGTGGTAACAAAAAAAAAAAGGCGAAAAGAGCACCGGCAGGATGTGATGAAGGGAAAAGGTTAAAGACGGTGTTCAAGCTAAGAGATTCCTGCTGGTGTTGTAATCTAAGCTGATGGCCTCCAAGACCCACTGACCTACGACCCTACCCAGCTATGCGGCCAGCACTGTGATCTCCTCAGCTTTCCCAAAGGCAGCCCTAGGTCTACATGGAGAAGAGCGACCGGTGGTCTCACCGAGGCCCTCTGGGTCTCTCTTGCTGATCTTGTTTACTCGCCGATAGCTCCATTCTCAATGGTCCATGCAGCAGTGCTAGCTCAAGCATGGCACGAATGGAGAGGTTGATTGACCCCTGATCGATCCTGCAGACGCCACACATGTGTACCAGCATTGGGAGTGGGGTTAAGGCTTTTGAGAAGGTTAACGTGCTCGGTGTGTGATGGCTGATGGCCGGCTAGGGAGTGATCGGTCGCAGAGGATCCCGGGCGTGCGATGACATGGACGCCATTGACGGGTCCGAGCTTTGCTTTGTGAGGTGTCGAGCGGATGACGGTGGGCATGGCAGGGGCATGGAATGCAGTTTGGAATGTCTGGAGATCCGCAGGGAGTGACCTAATGGTTACAAAAAGAGCAAAAGCGCAAAAGGTTAAAGCCAGCCATGAGGAGGTCATGGAAAGAAAGTGGGCGAGGCCGGGGGGAGGGACAGCAAAATGGACCCTGACGCAAGTTTGGTATTCTTGCCCTGCATCCACACGCATAGCAAATTAACAAGCAGAGATGAATCTTCAGGAACACCATGACGCAACTCGTCATGCAGTCCAACTACAAGTTTACTTTCAGTTGAGTCAAGAGAGAAGGAAAAAAAAGGTAGTATATATGAAATGGTGATGTACTGAACTGATGCATTGCATCTGCATCACAGTGATCAACTGATCACATGCATGAAACACAATGACACGGAATGCAAAGGGGAAGATTACCAAGAAAGTAAGCAACTTGTCACCACATGATTCCATTTCTTCATACCATTACTATCATCAACATTAAGCCCACCTCCCCAAAACTTCATGCTGCTGACAGAACTCGCTCAACACGCATGCACATGACTCGCAACAAATTATACACTAGAAAAGGAAGGAGCAAGCAAACCTTGACCAGCACTATAATAAGTCTATAATGTCACTGTAACTAACTGCAGTTACCTGGTAATCGACGCCTCACCGCTGCTAAATTGCTAATTCTGCTAGCTAGCTACTAGCACCTAGTATACTCTGCTAGCTGACGACCAATGCATCTTAATTTTAAAGACCGCACAGGTTGAGCTAGTACTTGGGGAGGAGATCCTTGAGATGGACGGCGAAGAAGTCATAGCCGGCGCCGGCGGCGGGGTGTCTAGCGCAGCAGCCCTCCTGGTGGCAGTTGCCGTCGACCTTGCGGAGGTAGCCGAGGTCGGCGCAGCTGACGCCGGGGATGACGTGGCGGCCCAGGTCCCCGACGGCGCCGTGGCGGCTGCACATCTCGAAGGTGAGGTCGTCCAGGGTGCCCTCCCGGTACACGATGAGCCCGTCCTCCTCCGGGCTGAAGTTCCGCATGGGCCGGAACACCTTGTCGAACGCCCGGTCGTGCGGGTTGGTCACCGGCATCAGCCTGGGGAGCAACAACCAACAGATGATGTTCAGTGCCCGACCAGCCAAAATGCAGGGGAAAAAAAAAGAATATATCAGTTACAAACCAATCTCTCTATGCAAACCGTGCAAACTTCAATTTGAGCCACCGGATCAATATCCAAGGGGCATGGAGGGATTGTGTAATTTTACAATTAACTGCTCATTCTTGGATTGGGTAATCACACTTTTGCACTCCTCCCCTTGGATGTTGATCCAATGACACAAATTAAAGTTTGCATAGTTTGCATGAAATGTTAGTTTGCACCTGATTTGTTCTCGAAAAAAAAAAGTTCATATATACATATACACGCTGCTCAAAAAACGATGTAGGAAAATAAAAGGATTTTTTAAGAATGAGAAAATAAAAGGAAATGGGAAGGAATCAAGGAAACATGAACGGTGACCATCCAAAATTGGTCCTGGGCCAACTGTATGGTTGTTCGGGTTGGGCTTCCACGCTCAGTAATTGGGCTAGCATGGGCCTGCTAGAAAGCCCAACGCAAGAATGGCACTCAATTATGATGCCGAGCCTCAATTTTGGATTTTGGCACAGCAAAATGCTTTCTGAACTCTCTAAAAAGATTGCTAAAAAACAAAACTCTCTAAAAAGATTTCACCAATCACACAGCGCTTTCAAACTCTACACGGCCGTAGTTTCAAACTCTACACAGCGCTTTCGAAATTCTACCACGATTTCTGACCAGGTGAAACCGGACGGTGCTACAAGCAACACGCACCAATTCAACCACCTACGAGGGGCATGACGGCGACACTTGAGTGCTCACGCGAGTGTACATCCATCCTCGATGATAACAAGACGCCCGGCCGGGGACTCGATCTTCGTGAGCAAGAACTGGTTATTTTCCCTCAGCAAGTTCGATGTGACAAACCAAACTCGACCAAGCTCGCGAGATGGACAACTTAATTCTCCGATCCCACGAAAAAAGAAAAACAAATCCCCGGGCCATGCTATCTAGTCAATTCTGCCCACGCAAACACATCACCGCCAACAAGCTACTAACCAAAAGCGATTAGCGCCCACCTAATCTTTCCCATCCCGATCACTTCACAAATACAAAAAACAAAAAACAAAAACTAGCAATTTCACCCAACCAGATGCACTCGTAAAATCGAAACCATCCCTTTTACATTAGGATGCACAAGACGCACCAACCCCGCGGTCCGAAATTCGGAACGCGGGAAATTCCCGGGATTCCTAGTACAAACACACCCTACCAGCAGGGCAAACATGAAGTCGTCACAGAATTTCCATTTCAGAGAATTAGGGTGATGAGAGGACAAGATCACATCGCCGTGGAATAATCAGGGTGATGAGAATTGAGAAGACAAGATCACAAGATGACATCAACGGCGACGGCGATGTGCGCGAGCAACCGAGCCGGGGCGCGCGCGCAACAGCCAGGGTGCCGAGCGCTCGGGACAAACCCGAGCCGCCGAGCCTATCCGAACAAGAAGCCAACAAAATCATGGGAAGGAAGGGAACAGAGGCGGCGGGCCGGGCGCGGGTCAAACCAAACCCGGGGGCGGGCGGCAACGGGGCGAGGCTGGCGCACGCGGCGGCGTTCGCGTGGCGCGATGCAACCGACGAGCGAGCGAGACGCGGGGGCGCGTACCTGACGTGGAAGAGGTTGGAGACGCGGTCGGCGCCGAGGTGTGCCTCGACGGCGCCGAGGAAGGCCTCGTAGGTCTTGAGGTGGAGGCCGTCGAGGCGCGGGTAGGGGAGGCGCGGGCGCGGGCCGGGGCCTGCCGGGCGCCGGCGCGCCGCCGCGTTGGCATTGCACCCGAGGAAGGCGTACTCCCGCCACGCCACGGCCCCGGCGGCGCCGGCGGGGGGGAGGCACTCCTGCTGCTGCTGCTGCTGCCTGGGCGCCGGCGCCGGCAGCGGCACGAAGCCGGCCGCGCCCAGGATGGGCTCCAGCTCGTCGTGGGTCAGGATGGGCCGGAACGTGGGCGTGTGCCACAGGGACAGCTTCTTGGCCACCTCCTCGATGGACATCCGCAGCTCCCGCCCCCTGCCGCCCCCGGCGCCGGCGCCGGCCGGCTGCGCCATGACCGCCGCGGGGTTTTCCCCGGGGTTTATGGCCCGGGTGGGGGAACGAAGGAGAGGGACGGGGAGACGACTCCCCCGCGTTGTTTATGCGCGACGCAGAGATTGTTTTTTCGAATCAGAGGAGAGAGAGAGAGAGGATCGCGAGCTTAAAAGGAAGGAGGGGGGCAGCCGGGCAGAGGGAGGTGGAGGAGATGGAGAGCGAGCCGAGCCCTCGCCTTGGGATTCTCTCTGCGTTGCCAAATATTTTTGCAGGGCTCGGGGCCGGGATAAACGCTCCCCGTACCGGCGCGCCGTGCGAATGCTCCGCGGTCGTGTCGCTGACAGGTGGGGCCGTCCTGCGCCGGTATTGAATGCCTGCGGTTTCTGCCTGGGTTGGCCCACCGGGGGTGAACTGTGTCCTCGCCGCCCCGGCCAGGGTCAAACTTGAAACGGAGGCGGGTTTTCAGTAAACAGAGAAACGGAAGAGTTCAGTGAATACTGTAGGTGGTAGTGTGTTTGCAAGCTACTATTATGGCACTTGATCAATGCTTGCTGTCTTAGCGTCAGGTGATCTTTTTGAGGTCGTCAAGGTTCACCAAAACAAAGGATCATGTTTGAAATGACACGAGTAGCTAGCTTAGATCGATCGTTGGTGATCGAGGATATACGTTACTAAGTCGGTACTTGTCCTCGTAGTGCCGCATCCTAGAATACGTTAGATTTTCTACGACACGTTAGATCTTCAAAAGTTGTCGGTATTTGTCAAACAGGAACTCATGATTGAAACCGCACGGATGTCTTAATTTATGGTGGTTGCCGATATACGTTACTAAGTCTAAGTTGGTGCTTGCTGTCTCAATGACATGTCATTTAAGATGCTAGATCTTCAAAGTTATCGGCGTTTGGAGAACATGGGCTCATGTGCGAAACAACACGAGTGTCTAATTGTTGAGTTATAGGAACAAATTTGGCGGTACTATATATTTTTATTACTAGACGTTGCTTTGTTAAAATAATTCCAAATCAACGCTCCAAGAGGCCTGGCGTTCGAACAACACAGTGATGAGCAGCGTGCCTAAACAGCAAAGAAAAAAATGTTTAGAATCACAAACACTACGGAGCCCACTGTAAGTGGTGTATGCGCGACAACTCGACGCAAAACCGTGCGTGCGCCTAACCACCGGCGCGTCCCAGGGGCGGCCATTCGGTGGTGGGGAAGTTAACGCAGGCAAGGCAGGCAGGCACGCACACCCACACAGCCAGAGCCAGGCGCAGGCAGGTCGCTGGAGCGGGATCGGCTTGGCGGCTTGTTTACTCGCCGCGAGGCCGGCTGGGTGGCCGCCGCCAATGATCTCACCCGCCTGCGCGCCGCGCCGCTCTAGCGCGTGGGCTGCTGCCGCCGCCGACGGCTGACGCCCGCGGCCCACCCACAAGTTGCGTCTCCTCGGCAGTTTCCCATTCGGCGACGCCGGCCGCTAGCTCCTTCTTCCGTCCCCGTTCCCGTGTCATCTCGGTCAGCGTGCTCGGCGACGTGGCCGTTGCGGCCGCGGGTGCGGCGTGCCTCCGCGTGTCGCGCGTGCCCGGTGGTGGCGCCCGCCCACCCGCGTCCCGCGGCCTGCGGGGCTGCGGCCGGTGGCCCGGCAGAACGGCAGGGAAACTGAGCAACTGTCCCTGAAGAACCGCGGGAGAAACGGTAGGGGGCTACGGCGGGGTGCAGTGCAGGAGAAGCTCCTCTGGAGTAGTGACTTTATCACCGACATGCGGGTCTCGGTGTCATCAGACCCACATGTCAGTGGTAAAGTCATTGTCTCTATGACTGTAGAGGATCTCAAACCGCAGTGCAGACGGTTGTGAGTCATATCGGTTGGATAGGTATACGAATTTTGAGCAGAGAAGTCGGGATCGGTAATCAGCCGATTAACCGCGGAACTGAGTTGAAAGTCTTCACCTTTTAAAAAGAGAGAGATACAAGTCTACAACCAAGGTGTTAAGGAAAATAAAAAAAGGAAGCATCAAAGTGTGGTTCTTAAATCAAAGACAAAGGAAACAAGAGGGCTCTCGTTTTGAAACTAATGTAAGCTGCTGTCTGATTTGGAAATACTGGGCGGGCGAGGAAATTATTGTGTCAATGTGTTTGTTGGGAAGAATATAAAAAGGAAGAATGAGGAAGAACAAAACTGATAAACTTATTGCATCGGTGGCATGAGTGTTCTACAGTTCTACTTACGTTAATTTATAGCGTTTTTTGATATACATAATGTACTAATAGATCGGTGCTTGTTGTCGATCTCAAAACTGCGTCCTAGAATATGATATATCTTTTAAAGTTGTCCGCGTTTATCAAACAAGAGCTCATGTTTCAAATGCCATGAGTGCTTCACTTGATTTATCGCACTAGCCTTTTGTGGTACGTCGAATATTTGTTTTTAGAGTGATACACGTGAAATATGTAATAATGTTGACCGTCTTTTCTCCGTGATCATCACAAAACCAAGAAGCTCGCATTCACTTATAGTGGATGGCGAGAACAGTTCATCACCTTTACCACAAGTTTGTTTTTTAGTTCTAGGATGACCAGTCAGTGGAATGAAATTACCTACACACATCCAGACATAGATAGCTACTCACCAGTTTCACAGCTTATTCACTCGTTATAAATTTGGCTGCCAATGATCCCTCCAGCCTGCATGCCACGCCGCTCTAGTGTAGCCACTACTGTGACGCTCCTCTAACCCTGTCTAGAGCTATAGGGCGAACATAATGCGGGTGCCTTTGTGTATTTTTTAGGTAAAGAAATA
The DNA here is from genome assembly GCF_016808335.1 of Panicum virgatum. Classification (NCBI taxonomy): domain Eukaryota; kingdom Viridiplantae; phylum Streptophyta; class Magnoliopsida; order Poales; family Poaceae; genus Panicum; species Panicum virgatum. Next base: position 43,769,241 of record NC_053141.1, on the reverse strand, counting down.
TTTCAATATACATCTAATAATTTTGATATGAAAAGTCAGTTAGCGCGCATAAAATTTTTATAGATTGGGTATAATGATTCAAAATAATATAGATATCTTTATCTAAATCTAATCCAAGGAAATTGTTCATGCAGTTTCAAGGTACTAATCCAAAATAACAAATCCTACAGCCGAACAGTTGGCTGCTAGGCCTGCATAAGCACAATTCTACCTGCTTATCCAAAGAAATCAAGCACGAACTCAATTCAGAAAAAAAATGAAACAAAACAATTGAGCCACGTCACTTCACGATCGCCCTGCTACTCCCAGCCGTCGCCACTCGCCGCCGCCCCACCAGTCTGCGAGTCCAAACCCACCACGAATCAGAACCCACACGAGCCCCTTTCATCGCCACGGGAACCAAGAATCTGACACGGAAACCTCCCGCTTCCATGGCGACGGCATCCGCCACGCTGCTCCTCTCCCTCGCCCTCCTCGCCTCCGCCGCGGCCGCCTCGCCGTCGTCGGGCGCGGGTGCGATCTCCCGTTTCCAGGAGTACCTCCGCATCGACACGGCGCAGCCGGCGCCGGACTACGCCGCGGCCGTGGCCTTCCTCCGGGGCCAGGCCTCCGAGGCCGGCCTCGAGGCGCGCACGCTGGAGCTCGCCGCTGGGAAGCCCCTTCTGCTGCTGCGATGGCCCGGGCGGCGGCCGTCGCTGCCCTCGATACTCCTCAACTCCCACACCGACGTCGTGCCGTCGGAGCGGCAGAAGTGGGACCACCCGCCCTTCTCCGCCGCCCTCGACGAGGCATCCGGTCGCATCTACGCCCGAGGCTCCCAGGTGAGTTGTTGTGACAGAACCGCCAAATTAAAACTCTAATTAAGCGTAATGGCCGTCATTGAAACACATCGGGCGCATTAGCTTAACGGCTTAATTTGGCGATATTTTCTCAACTCACGGTCCGATCGAAACATCACCGGTAGTCCCATGCGAAGGTGGGCGCAGATAGTACAAGCACGACATAAAACTTGAAAATATAAACTCAAGGAAAGACGAAACAAATAAGTTTTACAAACCGAGTTCAAATATATGAAATTAATTTACAAAACTTTACAATAAATGGTCTGAAGTCCGAAAACGAAAGATCCTACATCTATTCTAACTATCACCAGTTCTGATCCTTCTCGACCGGTCGGACCGGTTCACCCAACCGGTCGGACCGGTCGGCACCATTCTGCCGCCTTCACCGGTCAGACCGGTCCCACGGGCCGGTCAGACCGCTCTGCGCAAAACAGAGAGGCTAAACACTCTGACCTTGAGTGTACAGCCCGACAATCCCCTAGCCTAAGGGTCTCGCTCCACCACCCCCCACCCCTCTGCATCCCGGCGGATGAACTTGACACAGCAGGGGCAGAAGTCGACGTCCGGATGCCCTGAAATAATATTTGTGGCAACAAACCTTGAGTATACTAATACTCAGCAAGACTTATCCGACCAGTGGGTATAACTTAGCCCACATACCTAGACATGCACGGCTTTTGGCTGGTGGTTTGTTTTGCAGAAATAGCAACTAGAGGTGTATCTTTACTTTCAATGTTTTAGCCGCATATTTTATATAGATAGACTCTCACTAATGTTTGCCTATCTACACACGCATGTTGGAGCATCCAATTTAAGATTCAGGATAGTATCCATTTTTATATCTCTAATACCCTAACACATTTGCTACGAGGTGACAAAGAGATCAAGGCCCTCATATCCGCGAGATACGGCGAATCGATCCGATTTAACCTTACAAGGTGGATCTAACCAACACGGCACGCAAAAGCCCCGTCGGACTCCACGCACCAACCATTCCCCTCCCCGCCTCGAACTACAGGAACCAGCCCAACGACATATGGTCAGCCGAGCTCAACATGAGACCACCAAAAGTAAACATATGCATCCCAATTCTCCGCGACTACTCGACTCGCCCCAGGAATTGGGTGCGGGTTCCTGTACTTTCGAAGCAAAGCAGTACTCGGCTTACCGGTTTCGACTACCTCCTACTCCCGGCATGCAGTTAGTACAATTCAATCCCCGATCAGCACTGCCACAACGACCGGTCCTTAATCGACACGGACGGGGCTAAGACACCCAGGACCCTGTCCTGCTGCCAAACCTAATACCATCATCCCCGCCCGGTCTCACATCTCCATATCCATTTAAATCCATTTCTCAAATACTGAAGTACAAAGATAATAATGTATCTCGCGAGTAACCAGCAATTACTCGGCTTCTAAAGTTTCCTGTGTCTCGCGAGTGACACGAAACCACCCGACTTCTACCGGACTTGTTTAGCCTAGCACCGCTATCGACCTAGACTTACTAGTAAACTCAAGGAAACTTAGGGATCATGCAGCTAGGGTTCCAATCAATCTCTAATACGTAATGCACAAGTAATAGATAAAACATATACATAGTGAATCATAATTTAAAATAATAGGACATGCACCGGGGCTTGCCTTGCGTCTGCTGCTCAACACTGGGGTGAGTTGTGCCTTGGGCTGACTCCCCGCGAACCTCCTCCTGCGGGGCTTGCCCCTGCGGCTCCTGTGGCTCCGCAACCACCTCGTATACGACCTCCTCCGCCGCGGCTGCTACACGTATGCATATGCGTATGACATGAGAAAACATGCATGATTTTATAAAAATTACAACTAACCCATAGCCAAATACAATTCTAACTTTTTGCATCAACTAACCCTAATCGAACCCTTCTCAACCCTGCTATACCGGTCAGACCGGTCCACCTGACCAGTCATACCGGTCATACCCTTCCTACCGTGACACCGGTCAGACTGGTCCCCTCGACCGGTCAGACCGGTCCTAACCAGACCAAAACCTAAGACCCTTGTAGTGGTGAAATCCGGCCACCAATCCTAAGACCCTTCTAGGAACTAACTCAGGGATACCTTTGGACGTTTCTAACCGGAGGGAATCACCTGAAACCACCTAGAACTAGAGATCGACCATCACAAGCAAAATACCTTGAATGAGCTCCTATCCGCGCGAAGGACTTGAATCCCAGGCTTCCCAGGGAGGGGATCGCGGAGAAGATGACTCCCCACGCCGGTTTGACCCTTCCTTGACCTTGGAATTAAATGGAAAGGGAGAGTTTGGGGATTCTAGGGTTTGGGTGAGGAAAGGAGAGGGAGAGAGCTCCAGCTCGGGCTCAACACGGTGGGGAGGAAAGGAGTCGGTGAGGGAGAGAGAGAGAGTGGTTTAAATGAAGTGGGGCCCTTAAAAACGGTTGGCTCAGGTTCGACCGGTCAGACCGGTCTGGCCCAGGCTGACAGGAAAAATCTTTGGTTTGGTGATTTGTCGCGTGGTTTGAAACTAATGACCGTGATTAACTTAATTAACTAGTGGATTAACATCTGAGTGTTACAGTTGTACTTCCTTACTGAGAAAGTTGCTTAAAGCTGCTATTTTTTGCTTGTATATATGTGGCATGCAACAATCATCAGGAATATGAATCATTTACAATTGTTGGGAGTTATTGGTGCCGATAGACTTGTTTTCGGAAGTCCAATTTTAGTTACTGGTCTACGAATTAGTTTGATTCCTTCATTGTTAGTTAGGCCTGGGATTTTGTTATTCAATTGGGAGAGAGTAATCTACCTCGAACAGGAAGTTCATCTTTCTATTTGGATTTGCAAACTATGCTTTATTGTACGGCCGGGATTGCTTACAGATGATTTTATTGTAGTTGTGTCAATGATGCTAAGTACAAAGTGTATATTAATCTGCAGACTCAATGTCAATTAAAGTGTGAACTCGCACAGAATTTTACACTGCATTCACTACATTTACCTTTTTTTGCCTGCTAAAGCTACTCTTATGCTGTATATTCATGTTCCTCATACATCTCTACCTGAAATGTCCATCTTCCCCTTGCTAAATGCTAATTTATTATCTTAGACTGTTTGCTAAATCATTTGATTCTTTTTGTCTATGTTCATGCTCCTGTAGGATAAGTTTTCACATCATGTTGTTCATGAAATGGTTGAAAGCTTCAAAGCTCAAAAAAATAGAATCCTCTAGTTTACGTGTTTATTGCATCCAATATATTCTTGGACTTCCCCGTGTTTCATGCAGGACATGAAGTGTGTGGGGATGCAATACCTTGAAGCCATCCGCCGTCTCCGTTCTGCAGGATTTGTTCCAGATCGAAACATCTATATAACATTTGTTCCTGATGAGGAGATTGGTGGGCATGGGGGTGTTGAGCTGTTTGTTTCATCAAAGGAATTCAAAGAAATGAACGTGGGTTTGGTCCTTGATGAGGGGCTTGCATCTCCTGGGGACGAGTATCGTGTGTTCTATGCAGAGCGTAGCCCTTGGTGGCTTACTATAAAAGCAAAGGGTGCACCAGGGCATGGTGCAAAGTTGTATGACGGTAGTGCAATGGAGAATCTGATGAAGAGCGTGGAAGCTATTAGGAGATTCAGGACATCACAGTTTGATTTAGTGAAGTCCGGAGAGAAGGCTGAAGGAGATGTTGTGTCGGTGAATTTCGCATACCTGAAGGCTGGCACACCTACACCGACGGTTGGTTGATCTATTTTCGTTCTAAGTTGCAGTTTTAATTTTTTAAGAATTATTGCTGATCTTTACTAGATCCAATTAAATTATATGGGTAACTTGGTCACCTGATCTCTCACGGGTTGCTAATGTGATGGTCTTGTTCCTTATTATCCTACGATATTATTGATTATGAGAGGAAACATTTGTAGTAAGCCAGTTAATAGCCTATGATATTATTTGTATTTACTAGAATCGGCCAATTAATATCTTTGATTAGGGATTCTTATTCACTACTTCATATCTGTTCTTTGCATTGGTTTGTTTAGCTTTTGATTTCTAAGAAGCTTTTGGTGTACTGTGAGCTCAACATGAACCTATAGGCTGATGACCAACAAATGAATATTACATCTGCTCAAAAAATACTACCTTATGTTTGGGGTATCCGTTCATTTTATCATTGCACGAGTGATGTACTTCAAGTACTTTGGCTTGTTTTCATTAGTGAGATGGCTCTCTGAGCTTTTTCTTTTATATTTACAGAAACACAAACACATTTGAGTTTAATCAGCACTGTTCTTATTCTTATATTGCCTTTTGTACTTCCCAACATCTGATGAATTTTTTTTGGTACCGTCTGTCCTTTGTTGGAGCAATAAATGATCATCCAGTTCTCAAAGTTGATCTCGTTCAGAAATATATTCTTGAATTGACAATAATGCTTTTCTAGAACTGGTGTTTTTATATACTTTCCATTCTTTTTGATCCACTGAATTCTTACCCGTCTAACTCATATACCTTGCATAAATTGGGAGTAGTTCATCATTCAATTAAACCAGGGCAACTCATGTTCTGAGCTGCAAGTTTCCAAAATCAGTTTATCGTTTGCCCTTCTTTCAGGGTTTTGTCATGAATCTCCAACCATCTGAAGCAGAGGTAGGTCTTGACATCCGGATCCCTCCTAGTGCTCATGTGGAAGCACTGGAGAGGCGCCTTGTTGAAGAATGGGCGCCATCTTCACGCAACTTGACCTTTGAGGTATGACTTTCATGATGGTTGAACTGATGGCATATATATGATATAAACATGTTACTTAAATTAGCTCCTTAACATGGAGGGACAGCTCTGGACCAAAAGAAATTATATTTACTTTAACATCCTTTTTGGGCACTTCTGACCTTGAGTTGTATTTTTGTTGAATTTGTGGACAACATAAGCACAGAATTTAGTTAATAAGTTATTTAGATTAATTGAAGAATAGTTGAAAATTTCCTTGCAGTTCAATTTTCTGTATCAAAGTCCATCAGGCCTCTATGTATTAGCTTTCAATATTTCTTTGGTATTTTTGCTGATAAATTTAGTTCATCTAGATAATACACTTCTATTTTTCAATCTATGCACGCTCTTTTGCCACTCTAATGGATTTGTATTTATCAACGGGGCTAAGTTTTCTCTTTATTTTGTTAACGGGCCAAGGTAATATCAAATGTTTGAGTTTTACATGGTTTAAAAGAATACCTGTTCTATTCCTGTCAAATGTTGACAAAGGTAATAACAGGTTGCATTGTGATGTCCAACACAAACGTTCAGGACTGCAGTTCTCTGTTCTGTATGCTACTATAATCTGTATGTTCCATATGCCTGGTTATGTGAAATTCAGAAAGTTTCCAATCATATATCTTCTGGGTATCTGTTCTGCAGTTTAAACAGAAGATGTCTGTCCTGGACAACTTTGGGAAGCCAGCCATGACACCTGCTGACAGCACAAACCCATGGTGGCTGTTGCTTGAAGAAGCTGTGAAGAGTGCTGGTGGCAAACTTGGTAAGCCGGAGATATTCCCAGCCTCTACTGATGCCCGTTATTTCCGGCAGATTGGGTTGCCAGCATTTGGCTTTTCACCTATGGCGAACACACCGATATTGCTTCATGACCATAATGAGGTTTGTGTTAATTCAATAAACTAATCCCATTTACGGTATATTCTTTGTAAATTTTAATTCAGCGTTTTTGTATCATGTAGTTTCTGCACAAAGACGAGTACCTCAAAGGAATCGGGATATACGAGTACATCATCAAGGCACTGGCCACCCACAAAGATAGCGTTAAAGACGATGAATCCAGGGCAGAACTATGAGGGCCTCGATCTTACCTAGCCATGTTGCCATTCTTGCCGCCCAACTGGAGCACAGAAATCATGTGTAGGCAAAGCAGCTGCTTACATTTCTGCTCCTGCGGCGAAATGATAGAACTGCAAACACCATCCCTGTACATTCAATAAGCGTGCTTATGCGCTGAACAATTGGCGTGATTCCCTCTATGCAATTCATGGTTCAGCCTATTGCAACTTGATGCATCAGTTGTGACTTGTGACTGTTGTATCAAACCTACATTGGTTGTATCAGTATCCTGTTCGGCTGTTCCTACCTGCATATTGCTACGTTCTTCACTATCCTGTTCCTTTGTTGCCTTTCGTTGGATAACGTTCTAATACACAAATCTTCCAAAAGTCTGTAGCTGATGTGCAAGCCCACGGCTGACATGTATGGAACATAAATTCCGCAAGAATTCATAGACTCACTTGAGGTTGAGCGATTGATAATTCACAGGCTATTGGACTATTGGAGCAAGCGAACAAAAATTTTGTAGAAATTCGTTTACTTGGGCGTGGCCGCGTGGCTTAAACAAGATTTTTTTCTCCAACAGTTAGGTCATGGTTAATTTCCAAAAAAAATCGTTCAATACCCTTCGCATCGAATCTTCGAACACATGCATAAAGCATTAAGTACAGTTAAAAAAATAATTAATTACGCAGTACAACTGTTTCATAGGAGATAAATCTTTTAAGCCTAATTAGTCCATAATTAGATATTAATTTCAAATAACAACGAAATGTGTGTACCAAAACTCAAACTTTTTTGCGAACTAAACACGACTTAGTATGTACAGAATTCCTACGGGTCAGCCCTCCAGGTCAACAGGTGGGCTTTAAGCCACCTCGATTCACCTGCGTTCTACTTCTGCCGGCATCTAATGAACTCCCTGTTGAAACGTCTTCCTCGCAGCCGCCTTGCCGCCACTCGCCGGAGCAGCCGCCGCCTCTACCACACACAAACCCACCCGCACCCTCTCCTCGCCACATTCTCTCGCCTCTGCGTCGAGGGGCCCTTCCGCGCCGCGCTCGCCCTGCTCCCTGACCTCGCCTCGGCGGGGCTCCGCGCGGACCCCGTCTCCCTCACCCGCCTCGTCAAGCTCTGCGTGCGCCACGGCACGGCAAGCGACGGCCGGCTCATCCACCGCCACGTCGCGGACCATGGAGCCCTGTCGCACGGCGCCGGCGCCGGCGCTGGCGGCCTCTTCGTCTCGAACTCGCTCGTGTCGATGTACGTCAAGTTCGGCCTGCTCGACGACGCGCTCAGGCTGTTCGACGGAATGCCGGAGAGGAACGTCGTCACCTGGACGACCGTCGTCGCGGCGCTGGCCAACGCCGAAGGGAGGAAGGACGAGGCGCTGAAGTTCCTGGTGGCCATGCGGAGGGACGGGGTGGCTCCCAACGCCTACACGTTCTCAAGTGTCCTCGGCGCGTGTGGCACGCCCGGGGTGCTCGCGGCCATGCACGCCAGCACTGTCAAAGTTGGGCTGGATTCGGACGTGTTCGTGCGGAGCTCATTGATCGACGCGTACATGAAGCTTAGGGATTTGGATGGCGGGCGTGGTGTCTTTGACGAGATGGTGACGGGGGATTTAGTTGTGTGGAATTCAATCATTGCAGGGTTCGCACAGAGTGGAGATGGTGCTGGGGCGATAGAGCTGTTTGTGAGGATGAAGGATGCTGGATTCTTGGCTAACCAGGGCACCTTGACAAGTGTCCTAAGGGCGTGCACGGGGATGGTCATGCTTGAAGTCGGGAGGCAGGTGCATGCTCATGTGCTCAAGTATGAGAAGGACTTGATTCTGCACAATGCGCTTCTTGACATGTACTGCAAGTGCGGAACTCTGCAGGATGCGGATGCCTTGTTCCGCAGGATGCCGGAGAGGGATGTAATCTCATGGAGCACTATGATCTCCGGTTTGGCACAGAATGGGAGAAGCACCGAGGCATTGAGGGTTTTCGACTTGATGAAATCTGAAGGAGTCGCACCGAACCGCATAACATTGGTTGGAGTTCTCTTTGCCTGCAGTCATGCTGGTCTAGTGGAAGATGGATGGTACTACTTCAAGTCAATGGAGAAGCTCTTTGGCATTCGACCTGAGAGAGAACACCACAACTGCATGGTCGATCTCCTTGGCCGAGCAGGGAAGCTCGATGAGGCTGTGGAATTCATCCAAAAGATGAGCCTTGATCCAGACTCAGTTATTTGGAGGACTCTCCTAGGCGCTTGCAGGATGCATAAAAATGCCAATCTTGCAGCCTACGCAACCAGAGAAATACTTAAACTGGAGCCTGATGACCAAGGTGCTTGTGTATTGTTGTCAAACACATATGCGGATCTGCGGCAGTGGACAGATGCTGAGAAGTCATGGAAAGCGATGAGAGACCGAGGTATGAAGAAAGAACCAGGAAGAAGCTGGATTGAGGTGGAGAGACAGGTCCATGTGTTCATTGCTGGTGACTTGTCACACCCATCCTCAGACTTCATAGTTCAGGAATTGAACCGGTTGATTGGAAGGATCAACGCTCTTGGTTATGTTCCGCAGACAGAATTTGTGCTGCAGGATCTCGCAATCGAGCAGAAGGAAGATCTGCTGAAATATCACAGCGAGAAGTTGGCCATAGCATTTGGAACTATGCATGCTATGGAAGGGAAGCCTATCAGAATCATGAAAAATTTGAGGATCTGCGGTGACTGCCATGCATTCGCGAAGCTAGTCTCCAAGAGCGAAGGCAAGGTGATCATCATCAGGGACCCTGTTCGGTTCCATCATTTCCAGGATGGAGCTTGCTCCTGTGGTGACTACTGGTAGCCAGAAGCCAGTATATACGGCGTTCTTAATTGGCCTCACTTTATGAGGTTAGTGGGGTTTTTTTATACTTGTGAGGTTAGTGGTCACTGGAGACAAGTACTGCTTCTTTGATCCTTGTGAAAGTGGATATCCTCTCTGTTCACTGGTGCCCAGAATTATGTAGATTTTCTGTCTATTGAAAGAAGAGTAAGAAAAGAATGTTTTCTAGTCAAAAAGAGCAAAGGCAAAAAAAGATTAAAAAGGTTACATGTCAAGGCCCATGAAAGGCCCACCGGGCCACCCTTCTCCCTGGTCCACCTCATCATCTACGCGGCATCGCAACAGGCGCCGCAAGCGCCCCGAAAACTAAACGACGCCGGAGTTTCCGCCGCCGTCCGTCGAGCCCCAGCCACGGCCCGTGGAGGCGGCCGGTGACACGGCGCCGACATTAATAGAGCAGAGGAGGAGCGGGGCGGTGTTACTGAGGCGCGGCGAGATGTCGGTGCGGATAAAGGCGGTGGTGGACAAGTTCGTGAGGGAGCTCAAGGAGGCGCTGGACGCGGACATCCAGGACCGCATCATGAAGGAGCGGGAGATGCAGATCTACATCGCGGAGCGCGAGCGCGAGGTCGCCGAGCGGAAGGCCGCGTGGAAGGCTGAGCTCTCCCGTCGCGAGGTACGGATCCCAACCCACTTCCCTCCTGCTCCATTGTGTGCTCCATCCGCCTCATCTCGTTTTGGGCTCCTGGCTAGCATCTTTTACTGCCATCTGTTTTGTGATCACGAACACGGAAGATATTGATTCAGAAACCGCTTGGATTCGTTCCTTGTGATTTGTGAATCTTATGGTGATGATCTGATTGTTCGTGCGTTTTCATTTATCGTTGTAAAAAAAAAAGGCAAGGATTGGGATGAGTAGATGGCACTGAACTTGCATCTGCACTGCAGAGAGTTTCTTGATGAGTTGAGTCAATGCTAGTTCTTCAGTTTCCTTTAATGATGAACAAGTACATTGTAAGAGATTATTCCTTCCTTTTCACTGTAGTAGTCATGAAGGCAGCGAGGGGAATAAAGCTCGTCTCTTTCTGTTCCGTAGAGTAGATGGAAACCATAGTAAGGTGATAGGTCATGAGAAGATAAGAATATAAAAGATTCCTGCGAAGCCTAAGCACTGCCCCTCAAGTAGTCACAACTTGTATGACTTAGGGAAAACATTATATGAAATATCCATTGACTTCTCAAGTAGGCAGCTCACTTTTCTCTCTCTCTCTCTCTCTCTCTCTCTCTCTCTCTCTCTCTCTCTGCAAAATATAGTTGTAGCTTTTACATGCAAACCTATTGAGGTCTGCTTTGTATTATCTGACAGTGAAAGTGCTTTACTATGCTATATAGTGGGTTGATAAACCATACAAAGGTGATAGACTGACAGGCCAGGTGTAGTTGGAGAAATTCTTCTAAGAAAAAGAAATGAATTGGTGTACGTTACCACTATTGAGTATTGACTTATGGTTTATAAGATTACAAATTATCAGCAGAGATCAAGTCAACATATTACGAATTTATATAAAAAAAGATGCACTAATAATGGTTGTTTCAGTGTACTGGGGAACAAGTCCAACTCCTGTTCTCAACCCATGAACGGTTATCTTTTTGTTATTCCATAATTTCCTAGAATTCCGTTGAGGCAAGAAGTGAATTTGACTTGAAGACTCACCCATCGAGCATAAATGGAAGTCAGGCTTACTGACCTGATGGTCGACGGTGCCAATAGAAAGGTATGCCCCAGCAGAGTGAGGAGAGCAGGATCTTCCCTTCCTCCAAGAGTCTGCATCAATGAAAGGTTTAGCCCTTGATGATGGTTATTTGCCATTTGGAGCTGTAGCTATCCTAACGATTGGGCTGCTTGCCCATTAATGTGAATAGAAATACACAAGACGGGAAAGTGACCCTGTGGAGATAGAGGAAACAACTCCCACATGGATAACCGTAGGAGTGGGCCAGAACATGGAAAAAGGTTCTTCCGTTCTTGGATAGATCGGGTTGGGGGATGACCTGAAAACCCATAGAGATGAATGCTTGGGCCCTACTATGGATACACCAATCTTGGCCTGGGTAGAGTCCCTACACCCATACTGATTTGATGCTCTATTTCCAGCGTATATCGATGTTGTTGCTGTGTAGTGCGTGCTGCTATCTTGGAGACCTCAGTGCTAAAGGACCTACCCTTTAAATTTCATCAGCTCAGGCTATATAATTCAGTTGTACCTTTTAGGTTGATGTCCAGCATCTTGGTGGCCAGATTATTATCACTGGAGTCACCTTTCTGGTGTGACCACAATGAAACCCCTCACGTAACCTGATTGCAAGCAGCATATGCTGTCAAATTCTTGTCAATGAACTTTATTAGGATATAAATTAGATAGGCAGCAACCAAATGAGCAAGATAGATGTCATAATCGTCAATAGAACAGGTTTATCTTTGGAAGATAAATCTAATCTAGGGCGCTCATGATGACACCGAGTTACTCTTATCATGCAAAGAAAAGATAGCAACACTCATGATCATAGCATCATAATTGACGCTGAGTTGCTCGATTACGCAGTGGTGCTTTTATCCTAGTCAAATTGGTCACTTCTTCGACACAACGATATCCTTACCTAAATTTATCTTTTAGGTAAAGTGAAGACTAAGAAATAAAGACAGGTGATCCATGTAGTGGGTTGTCAAATAAACACTTTCTCTATTGTGTGTCGTAGTAGTCTCATCAGTAAGGTGTCAAATAAACCTTTTTTTGTCACTGAAGGATCCTCTGAGTTCCAGCATCCAATTTTGTTTCACCTTCGTATTTCTTCGTAGTTCGTAATCGTTGACACAACCTTTGGGACCTGTAATTTGACCCACTGTGCCTTTTTTTCATCAGGCTGAAAATCGCGCGACAAGAAGCCAGGCTGAAGATCGAAAGGGAGAACCTGGAGAAAGAGAAGAGCGTCCTCATGGGGACGGCCTCAAACCAGGACAACCAAGATGGGAGCCCTAGAGATCACAGTCAGCGGCGAGAAGTACAGGTGCCTCCGGTTCTCCAAGGCGAAGAAATGAGACCTTCGCTGGGCTTGGCTACCACGACGCTACTGAACTAGTCACTGATAGTACCTCTATTTACAATCTGGAACTGTGCGAGAAATTCTGAAATCTGCCTGGACGAGTAATGGGCAATCTCTCTCGTCTGGGGTGACTGGCTGGCTGCATCCCTCCTGTTCCTAACTGATAGCTAGGGTCACTGAACCAACGCAAACCTGAACATGACGCGGTCCAGTACCGCCAATCAAGTGCCCCTTGGGTCACTGTAGCATGGATCTCCCGTTTCATCCTAATCTGACTGCCAACTTTGATCCATCTTGAAGATGAAACCCTGCACAGTCTCCATCTTATCTCTGCACATGCCTGTTGAAAATTTTGCTGTTCCAAATTGGATGTGAAAACACACTGAATCTTTCCCCTGCCCTCTGACAGCGTTGCGACTGGGACCTCTGTCTGAACGGCTACCGTCGGGATGGGGCCCAGGCTTACGAGCCCCTGCCCTCTGACAGCGACCGTTACCTGAAAAGCCAGAGGCGTTTCATTCAGTTCAAGTCTGTGATGTGCTCACCTTCAACCGTCTGGCCCTACCCAGTTGCAGATCCCGTTCGCAGTAACCATTCTTATATTCAGAGATCAGCAGTAACAATTAATTATCCAGCAGTAACCATTCTCACATTCAGTAATGGTAAGTAGTTAGTTGTAAATTACGCTGACGCGACGCAATCATGCGCAAAAGCATCCGGGCACGTCACGCTGTCGTGTGGAGCGAGCCGGCGTGACGGCCACGTGGCGTCAGATCCGTCAGAGGCCGCCGCGGATCAAGCACCTGTGGAGATCAGAGAATGGAGACTGCGTGGCCATGTGAGTCTGTGATACAACACACAGAGGGGAGGATAGGGAAAAAAAAAAAAAAAGATCCGCACCCATCCAGGTAGGATGTCAAGTGGGCCCGGCGCTCTTCCGGACCCACTCGACAAGACCCCCGGAACCTTCCGTGCCAAGTGTTGTGTGTTTTTTTTTTTTTGAAATCTGGCAGGAGCTCTGGGGCATTTTGTAAGGAGTGGAGCACCCGCGCCGGCCGGCGTCGAACGCGGGTGGGCTTGCCCAGCCCCAGCTGAGCTAGCCAACCCCAGCTGAGATAGCCAACCGAGCCCCAGCTCGGTCCCCCCGAGCGGTGCTGTTCCAGGGCCAGCAGAGGTGGTCGTGCGCTCGTGCCGCCGCCGCCGCGGCCGCGGAGGCCGGAGGGGATAAGACCGCACAGCGGCGGGCTGCGGGCGGCGTGCGCGCGGGTCGCCCCCGCCGACGTGCTGGACAGGCGGTGGAGGCGGGGCGGTGGGGCTGCCGTCGCCGGTAGACTCGGGGTCGCGCTCGCGCCCACGAGCCGCGGCGGGGGAGACAGACAGGGAGGACGCGCTCCGGAAGCGAGCCGTTAGCGTCGCGGTTTCGAGGTGGCTTCCGCGCGCACGTGGCCCGGCCTCCCCTCCTCCCGATGCGAGCCGAGCTCGGCCGCCGCTCGTGGCTCATCATTCGCCTTTGCCAGGGCAGACAGATGCCTCTAGCAGCGGATCATGATAGGATCATCAGTGATAGATTATCAGTAGTATTATTGTTAATGTGAAAACTGTTCATACGAGGAACTACTGTGGCAGTGAGGAAAAAAAATAAAAGTCCATATGAATTATGAAATTAGTAGTGAGGTTGAAGGAGAGAGAGGGAGAATCGATTTCCATTGAGCTTCTACGCTACTACTGCTAGGAAGAATGTGAGGTTACCGAGAGATTCTCTCGTGACATGGGGGAGGTGTTGCTAATTTACTCCTCCGCTTTTAACTTGATTGCGTATTAATTAACCCCTGGCCGGTGAGATAAACTGGCATCAAGGTGGCATTGGTAAGGATTCGGTATCCTGTCTTGTCCCGTGGACCAAGTTAAAGACTACCTCCAACGGTTTCCTGTAAGAGTCCCCCCACCCTACGTAGGGGGAGTTTTAGGGGGAAATCCTCTCTAACAGTTCCTCCCAAAGCTCCCCCTATCCTTATATATAGGGGAGTTTCACACTATTTCTAACTCCCTCTATATTTTAATCACACTGTTTCTTCGCGATATTAATCCCGTTTGAGCATCGTAATATGATGATAATGCGTATTATGATAGTACAAATATTGTATGTTTTTTTAAAATTTAAAAATGATAAATAAATAGTTAGCTAATGAGTGATAGTATATAGGGGGAATAGATATGGCGGGAATGGTTGGAGAGAATGAGTTATAGGGGGAGGAATTTTTTGAAAGGAGGTAGTAAAATATAGTAAATACTCCCTCCTTCCCCGTTTATAAGGCATACACGTATATCAAGATTCAAACCTTCTCATCTTTGACCAATAATTTGACTATTAAATTTTTGTTTTTATAATGCAAATTTCATATGATTGGATTCATAATCAAATATAGTTTACAATGATTATAAGCTTATAATCAAAAGTGATATAATATATGATAAATAAATGGTCAAAGTGTTGTTTAGAAGACCGTGTCATGTTCCACTATGCCTTATAAACGGGGAAGGAGGGAGTAGTATGTTTGGGGGAGTTGGAGAGGGGGAATGGTTGGAGATAGCCTAGCACCGTGGTGAGTGATTACTGTAATGGCATTAGCATCCGAAACTAGAGAGAGATGCCACCAAATCTAGAGGGGGCTATCTATCCTATCATCCGGACCAACAATGGACCAAAGGGTGCTCACTCGACATTCTGTTCTGCTGGCCTGCTCTAGCACCAGTTAATAGTCTTTTTCTATCATACTAAATCAGCATCAACTACCAGCCACCAACCAACCAATAATAATTTTTTTTCATAATAAATCAGCACCAGCCTCCAGCAGCAGCCAGTATCCCTTTTCACTTCCATCCACCACCCAATTATTCCGTGCGAAGAAAACAAGATTCACCCGACCGGCCGACCCCAAATGGAGGAGGCGATCGGCATCCCAAGGCGGTAGCCGATAGGAGAGGGCAGCGAAGCACCTCTCTCTCTCTGTCTCTCTCTCATCCCCAGGCTAGGAGCTCGCTCTCCATTTCTACGCGACTCGAGCCTGCCAGTGCCCGAGCTGTCTGTAAATCCCCACTTCCCCATCCCGAGAGGCGAGAACCGCCCCCAGAAACCAGGGGCAGGGCGCACCAAGAACCACCCACGGCCACTGCACATTGCACAAACCTCGGTGAGCGCGAGGAGGGAGAGAGGGAGTCGGAGCCCAATTCCCCAATCCCCGCCGCCCACCGGAACCGGCAATTCGCTGTCCTCTTCCTCCCTCCCTCCCTGCGCGCGCGCAGCCAGCCGGCGAGTGTGACTCCTCCGTCCCCGGGTCCGCTCGTTCCAGATTTCCGCCGGGACGAGCCGTCCACCTCGCGGTGGTCTCGGATCGGGCCACCGGCGCCGCGGGAAAAGCCGCCTCTTTTTCCGCGGCTGGGCGCCGGGCTTTTTGATCCGGCGTCGCGCCACCTGTGCTGCGGTGGTTCTGGTTCTTATCCGGAACCGGAAGGGCATCTGGGGAGGGTGGGGGCGGGCCACGAGCGGCACGTGACGAGCGGTTGGCGATGGCGACGATGGGGGTGAGAAAGCGCAGCGGCGAGGGCTGGGCGCCGAGGCGTGCATAAAGGAGGAGGCGGGGATCCCGTGGCGTCGAGAGGAGGGAGGGAGAGGAGATCTGGGTTCCTGAGCTGGTGAGCGGGGGAGAGAGGACAGAGAAGAGCAGAGGGCGTCGAGGAATGGGGACCGCGGTGGATGCGGCGGCGTTCGGGTCGGTGGACGGGGTGGTGGGGGAGGTCATGCGGCTGCACCGCTCGCTGCCGGCGCGCCCGTCGCTGGAGGAGGTGGAGGCCGCGGCGGCGCTGGCGCACGCCGCGGACCGGGAGGAGCGGGCGCGCCTCGACGCCGTGGCGCGCCTGCGCAGGCCGCCCGCCGTGCCCGACGAGCTCTTCGGCGTCGCGCTCGAGATGCACCGCGCGCTCGCCGCCTTCCAGTGCCGGGAGCAGAAGCGCGACGCCACGCGGCTGCTCGAGCTCGACGCGCTCCACGCGCTCTTCGACGACCTCATCCAGCGCGCGTCGCAGTGCGTGCCCTCCAGCTCCAGCTCCAGCTCCAGCTCAAGCTCCACCCGTGCGGCGCCGCGCGTCACTGCCGCCCCCGCCGCTGCATCCACCTATGCCGCCTCGTCGTCGTCGTCGGTGGCTGCGGACAGCAACGCCGACCGCTACTCGTCGACGGGCACTAATGGGTTCAGTGCGGCGAGGAAGGTGACGGGCACGGGGCGCGTCTCCATGGACGACAGCTACGTCAAGAAGGCCAAGGCCGCAGTATGGGACGATGGTTTTGTGCCAGCGAGCTCGCATACGCCCCGAGGAGCTGTTGCCGCCAGCTCCGTGGCGGCTCGAGTGGATGGCGGTTACGGTGAGCCCATTCTACATTGGTCTGCTTTATTACCATATTTGTGATTCAGTGCGGTGCTTAGGTGTAGAGCCATTGAAATTGTTGGTACTAGAGTTTTCCGTTTTCTCGAACGTGGTAGCCTTTTGAGTTTCAGTGAGTTAAATTGGATGCATATGCATTGTTCTGTTGTACACTATTTTGTTTTTATGACAAAATGGAGGTTCCTTAGCCATCAACTAGTCCATAATTTGGGTTTACGACAAGTGGAGCCATCAACTAGTCCATAATTTGGGTTTACGACAAGTGGAAGTTCCTTAGCTATCAACTAGTCCATAATTTGGGTGGATAATCGATTGACCCTTGGAAGTATGTGTGTATTGATTGATTCTTTGCGTTTGCAGGAGACAGCGACGAGAAATTGTCCCTCATTAAGCTAGCTAGCATGATTGAAGTTGCTGCAAAGAAAGGCTCTCGCGAATTCAACCTCCAAGGCAAACTCACGAACCAGATTGAGTGGCTGCCTGATTCTATTGGAAAGCTCACTGGGCTTGTTACCCTTGATATTTCGGAGAATCGGATCTTGGCTTTGCCGGATGCAATTGGGAGGCTTTCTTCTTTGGCCAAATTGGACCTTCATTCCAATCGAATTGCTCAGCTCCCTGAGTCGATCGGGGATCTCTGCAATTTGATGTATCTCGACCTGAGGGGTAATCAGTTAGCATCATTGTCCTCTAGTCTTGGCAGGCTGGTAAAGCTTGAGGAGCTTGATGTGAGCGCAAACCATCTTACCTCACTCCCTGAATCAATAGGAAGCCTTGCACGTCTGAAGAAGTTAATCATCGAGACAAACAACCTTGATGAGCTGCCATACACTATTGGCCATTGTGTTTCGCTGGTAGAACTGCGGGCGGGCTATAATCATCTGAAGGCCCTCCCAGAGGCTGTCGGAAAGCTGGAGTCTCTGGAGGTCCTTTCTGTGCGCTACAACAGTATCAGGGGACTTCCAACAACAATGGCATCTCTCACAAAGCTGAAGGAGGTCGATGCAAGTTTCAATGAGCTCGAGTCTATTCCTGAGAACTTCTGCTTTGTTACTTCTCTTGTTAAACTGAATGTCGGGAACAATTTCGCTGACTTGCGATCCCTGCCTCGGTCCATTGGCAACCTTGAGATGCTGGAAGAGTTGGATATAAGCAATAATCAGATTAGGGTGCTTCCAGATTCTTTTGGAAACTTGCAGCGTCTCCGTGTTCTCCGCGCAGAAGAAAACCCTCTACAAGTGCCACCAAGAGATGTAGCTTTAAAGGGAGCTCAGGTGATTTTTTTTTGCTTGCTTTTCTTGGAACTATTAGTGACGATTTGTGATCAAGTTTGTCATTGGTATTTTCTTTTCCTTTTGTCGTGTTTTATAGGCTGCTGTTCAATACATGAGTGAACATGTCGCCAAGAGAGCCACAAGGTCGCAACCAACAAAGACAAAGAAGACTTGGGCTCAGTTCTGCTTTTTCTCCAGGCCTAACAAAAGAAAGCATGACCGTATAGACACTGCTTCATGATTTATTTGGAGATTGAAGACATAAATTGTTATTTCATCTCTTACGTCTGCAGAAGTACAGATGGGTGCATCCTCTTTGATTGCTACCATTGAGGATGGGTCAACAAGATGTGATGCCCATGGCTTTTCCTTCGACAATTCTGCAACTTTCTTCTGTGGAACCAAAATGGTCAGGTTTTATCAAACCTGTTCACTCTCCTTTCCAACAGGCCAAGTCAATTTTGAATAACCCCCGGAAGATCCCTACTTCAGCTAAAGACTCCAGAAGTTGCCTGGTCGAGTACGTGCAGCTGAGGAAAGAGAACTAGACATCTGAATTTCGTTAGCCTGCCGCACAACTTGTCAATATCAAAAATATACATGCATCTAGTGAAACTAAGACTTTTTTATTTATAAAATTTGGTTTTGGAGAGCTTTTTCTTTCTTTCTTTGACCAAGTGTTCTTTTAAACTTCTAAGATAGGACCCAAATCCGCAAGATACGACAAGATGGTTGGATTGAAAATTAGTACAGTCAAAGTCTTACGGATATGTTGGTGTAACTTTGTTTCCTTTTGTAATCCGTACTGTTCAATGCATTCTGCATTGAACAGTTTTCTTGCAACTTATTTAAGTCATTAAGTGTACAATCTTTCTGGAGATATTCAGAAAACATAACATTTTGCATGTCCTCTTTCATTCTTTGATAGTATGATTCTTTCCTCTCTTGATGCTGTTTGCTGTTTGAACAATACCAGCATTTGTATGCCAAGTTCAGTCAGGCTGTTTTTTATCCACGGAAGACATTTTTTTCTTAATTTGTTCAGCATTGGGTTTCAGATAAATAGATGATTATGGGTTTTTTTTTCTTAATTTGTTGACCATGCTTGCTTTCCTCCACGACGCAGCAGCTACTGATTCTCGCTGTCCATGGTGGCGACGTAGAAGCTTGCAAGCATTGCCTTCGCATGCCGGCTACTGCTCGCCGATCCGTGCATGATAGCTCTGTCCCCATGGAGAAGAGGACATAGGGGCCTGGATGCCAGCTACTGCACATGATCCATGACAGCTCCGTCTCCATGCCATGGAGAGGAGATTGGGAATTTGGGTATCATGGGAAGCTTCCCAGGCTTGCATGGCGATGCTCCAGCAGGGTGTGATGCAACATTATTGCTGGCTGCTGACTTCTCTGCAGTGTCACGTTCAGAATAATTTGCAGATTAGACCATCTTCTAGGATCCATTAACGCAACTAATCTGTGCCAGAGCCAGACTGCCAGTGCCATGGAGCTGGCCAGCAGTGTGGTCCCCTTCATTTGCTGGCAAACTCATAAAATTTTGATAGAATCATGTAATAACTTAAACAAACTCATACCCTGACAACCATCCTAGATGTATCATGCACAAATTCATGGTTGAAAGTGGCCGGATTCTACATGAATAAAATCTGTAGGGTTTAGTAACCAAACATGTAGCAAGCAAAAATGGGGTCTCACGCTTTTTACAAAACAGGGATGGGAATAGGAGACCTTTCAGAGACGAAAATAGGAGAGCTTAGATCAAGGGCGGCATGATAGATGTAGTCATATGCAGTTGGAGACAATTGGTGCCTTGGTGTGGTGTCAATTTTCAAAAAAAAAAAAAAACAAAGAAAGAAAGAGGTACAGTTGGTGGTGGTGTAGCTTTGTAAGGTAATGAGTCCAGTACAAGGTGTTTGTGCAAAAACTGACGTGACTTGAATTAGCACATCATATGATATATTTTTATGTTTATTGGAATAACTTTCGATGCAGAAACAAATTAGGCCAAAGAGATCTTATATTTTGACACCCTATCTGATGGTATATGGGGTCTAATTTGAATACAGAAAGTTTCCCACATCACCGAGTCAGCAAGCCATCTTGTTTTATTTCATCCGGGGACCAGCAGTCGCTGCTCGTCGCTATCCCTGATAGCTATGTCTCCATGGAGAAGAAGACATTTTTTTTAGAAAAGGGAGATATTCCGGCCTCTGCATCGCACACAACCAAAGTTTCACAGTAATATCGGCTTACAAGCTGATCAGAATTAAAAAAGAAAAATATACGCAAACGATATGAAGAAATCAAAATCAAAAGGGAGAAGACGACATGGAAGTTTAGCTTGCAAGCCTTCGCTTTCCATGCCAGCTACGGCAGCTGCTCACCTATCCATATACATCGTAGCTATTATCTCCTGAAAGCTAAGGGCAACCTACATGAATCAATATGCAGACTAGAGACTAATTATTCAACGCCCAGATTCTAAGCCCACGGCAACTTTCTTCGTGATGCTAAAATTCCCGGTGCTAAGGATAATCCCCGAGTTGACTGAAGATGACTCTCCAAGCAAGCTGTCCAGCTCTTCAGGATCCTTATGTGCCCATGGATGCTGCAGGACCTTCCTCAACCCATCAAGCTTTTCTGCAACTTCCTTCATCGATGGCCTATTGACGCCACACATCTCCAAGCACTGCCTTGCTAGCTCTGCAATCTCCTCGAGAAACTCCAAATTCTCATCATTCTTGATTTCACCATCTAGGATGTCCTCTAGCTTGTTCTCCTTCATTGCCTCTAGGAACACCATGGACAGGCTCTTCTCGTGCTCAGGTCCTTTGAGGTTGAATGGCTTCTTGCGTGTGAGAAGCTCCAGGAGAACAACTCCGAAGCTGTAGACGTCGCTCTTATCTGTCAGTTGGCATGTCTGCATGTACTCCGGGTCAAGGTAGCCACAAGTTCCTTGGACAAGTGTTACAAACTGCGACTCATCACTTGGTGCCAGAATGGACGCGCCAAAGTCTGATACTTTTGCTGTGAAGTCGCCATTCAGGAGGATGTTAGCAGACTTGACATCGCCATGGACGATTGGTGGGGATGCAGAGGAATGAAGGTAATCTAAAGCTTCTGCAGACTCATGAGCAATCCTCACACGAGTGTCCAAGGAAATGTGCCCGCTGTGGCTGCCATGGATGAGATGGAACAATGTTCCATTTGGGATGAACTCGTACACCAGCATGGGTACTTCAACTTCGAGGCAACAGCCGAGGAGCTTGACGATGTTCCTGTGGTTGATCTGGGATAGGATTAGCATCTCCTTGCCGAATTCTTTCTTTTGTTGTTCATCGATTGTCATGCATCTTTTCACGGCTACTTCTACGTCGCCCTTCAAAACTCCCTTGTAGACTTTCCCGTGACCCCCATGGCCGATG
The DNA here is from genome assembly GCF_016808335.1 of Panicum virgatum. Classification (NCBI taxonomy): domain Eukaryota; kingdom Viridiplantae; phylum Streptophyta; class Magnoliopsida; order Poales; family Poaceae; genus Panicum; species Panicum virgatum. Next base: position 43,747,493 of record NC_053141.1, on the reverse strand, counting down.
ACTTGCTGCTCCGCAAACCGGTTTGTGGCTTCCTGTACTTCTTCTTCAGAGAATATTTTGAACGGAATTCCTTGTTGCGACTTCATCTCCTGGAATAGCAGTAGGCCACCATGCTGTCGAAAATACTTCTGTTTGATGCGGTGTAGGTTTCGTCTATCTTGGATCGAGCATGCACAAGCGACGGAAACCACAAGAACCACAAGTCCAATGCTTGCACCTACATGATTATACAAACTTAGACTTGGATCACACTAGTCAAACACATGGTGCATATGTGAGTTCTTTAATTTCAACCTACCAACAACTGGTGCCATCCAGGTTGACTTCTGATCTTTCAAACAAACGCTACCGATCATGCGTTTCCCTCGTGGGCATGAACAAGTGAAACTCCCCGGTGTGTTTTTGCAAATTCCAGCACACGGGTATTTAACATTATCTAGGCACTCATCGATATCTGAAATCGCACAAAATGTCAGTTTTTATTTCAAAAAAAAAACAAAATGTCAGTTTAATAATTTTTTTTAAAAAAAACTTTTGAGGAGCCGCACTTGGCTGAAAACTTGAATATGCCCTTTGAGCTTGGTGTCTGCATGAGAAGGAAAAACTGAAGGAAAATACTAATGGACACTGATGAGACGAACCTGTGCATCCATCGTAGATGTATGGGTTTCCTTCGTATCCATCGGAGCACCTACAGGCATAGCCCGCATCATTCGTGATACAATTGCTATGGTCGCTGACACACGCGTAGGGTGTATTCTTGTCAATTTTGGCTTCTTCACATGTATTCCGTGCAATCGCCCATTCCATCACAATTGGTTTCTTTGCCCCGTCTGTGTCGTAGAACACCGTCGAGTTGAGATAAGTGGTGCTGAAGTTGAAGGCTTCATTTGCGATCACACCTACATAATTGCAAGGGTTTGTCCTCCAGATCTCGCTGGTGTTGTATAATGGGTTGAAAAAACCTTCATAATACCGGACTCCTCTCGGGATATCCACCCGGCAGCACCCAGCACCAGAACACGAGCCGTTCTTGGGGCTTGTCTCGCCGCATGTCGACACGCAGCCGATTATGTACTGCAACCGAATTTCATATCAGCTACCCTCTCCATTCCAAATTATTGACTATTTTAACTTTTATAAATATATTTATTTTACACTTTTACTATGTATCTAGCCATAGAATATATCAAGTGAATAGCAATAATTATATATTTAGAAAATTCAAAACGACCAACTTCCTCCGTCCTATGAAAAGTGCAATCCTATATTTGAAAAAAAATCCACTCAGTGCAATTTTAAAAATTGTATCTCAACAACATAATTAGTGGCAAGATTTGATTTGCATGCTAAAACTAACTGCATTTTTCCAATAAATGAGGGTATAAAAGTATTTTCACACCACGACCAATATGTCAAAAAAGCTAGAATTGCACTCTTCATGGAACGGAGGGAGTATAATTTTAAACGGAGGAAGTAGCTTGTACCATTCGACCCCCTCAACAATTCACTTTGTCCACTTAACCTCTAAACAAAATTTATGCTCAATTTACTTCCCAAAACTATTTCAATTGAATCAATCTACCCCCTACTGAGATTTCTCTTTTTTATTTCTCGTGCACAAGTGGAATTTAACTTCAAATTTTGCAATGTAACTTAAAATATGATGCCCTATGCTAGAAAAATACATTATAATTTTTTCATGAATATTTTCCATGCAGAATTGTATCTCTGCGATAAATTTTGTGTTAAATATTTCCAACTTATGAAAATAACTATGAAGAATTCTTAGTGTATTTTTTAACATAGAGCATTATGTTCTCTATCCACTCACAAAATTTGAACTTAAAATTTGTACTAGGATAAAAAAGAGAAATATTATTAGAGGATAAATTGGACTAAATAGAATTGTTGGAGGAGTAAATTAAGCCTAAATTTTGCTCGGGGGTTAAGGAGACAAAGTGAATTGGTGAGGGGAGTAAAATGTACTTTTTTCTAGTTGATATGGCCCCATTTTGTTTCAGCTTATGGCCGACTTTGAAGGCTCGATTTTAGAAAATTCAAAAGTCCGATGACCCTAAGAATCGAGAATCCAGCTGATTCTAGGATTCTAGGAGTCATCTCACTTTTAGATTACTCAAAATCGAGCCTTCAAAGTCGGCCATAAGCGGAAACAACGGTGAACTAGGAACTACACGGAGTATCAAGGTTACTTACATCGTTGCTTCGCATGTAGGCCAAACTGTTGCACCCGAGGACGGTGACTTTGTTATCGTCTGCCGATACCACGAAGGGCGTGCCGGTAATGTTTATCCACGCGTTCCAGTCTGTCATCCTCTTGATGGATTGGCTGTAGCACTGCCGGGAGATATAAGTATTGAACCAGGCCTTGTTATCCTGCACGGAGACCTTGGTCACCTCCACGTTACCCCCTAACAGCTTGGTGGTGCCGTCCGCGGTCGTGCAGTTGAGATGAAAGCCGCTGTGGATTGCGCACTCTTTTTCCAAGCCGAACGGGTACGGGACCTCGATGTCGCCGCACATCGTTTTGCAGCTGGGGCTCCGTTGCGCCGCCGCGAAGTCAGCCCCGGCGAGCACCAGGAGCCACACGGCCACCGGAAGGCAGAGGAGTGAGAACTCCATGATGGTCGTAATGGTAGTATGTACGTAGGAGCTTCCGTGGGATCTGGTTTAGGGTGTAGCTATAGGCCATTGGCCATATGTATACTCCACGCACGGTATTCCTACGCCAAGCGAGCGTGGACTGACCGTTTTTCTTTTGGATTTTCTTCTCTCTTTTTTCCAATCAGGAGGCTTCCTGGACTGACAGTTCGTTGGCGCGTTAAAACGAAGCCTGCGTGGTGATTCCGTGCCTGAATTTGCAGATGCATGCTTCCATTGCTGTAGCTCTCAAAGACTTGGGATCAGACGTTTCTTCAGTCCTCGCGACGACTGACTTCAGCGCCGCGCCGCGCCTCCATCCAACCAGCAGCTTTCACTTCGCATCTCTATCTCAGCACTCCTAACAGGCGATCGTTCGCCGCTACGCGGTGCCAACGAACGAGCGTAGCAGGTTGCTAGCAGCGCACGTGCATACGGACTCGTGGGTGACGCTTACTACACGTCAATAGTAGAGTTAATTCCCCGAATGTTATCAAAATTTAAGACAATCCTCTCAATGCCATCAAAATTTAGGTCATCCCTTTATTGCCATTGAAATTTTACTCCAATCCCCTCAATGTTATTCCGTGAGTCTGCTGTTAGAATGACTGTTAAACAAGGACAAAAAGACGTTAGTGCCCCTGTGAGACATGGACGGCGGCGCCACTCCCGTGGTCCTGCGCGGTCGTTCTCTTGCCACTGTGTCTTTGTCAGCAATCATACAGCACGAATTTTCTTGGCGTGGCAAGACCGACACATGGTAGACCGACCGACACATGGTAGACCGACCGACAGTGACAGGCCGGCGGTGGGTGCACGAATTTTCTTGGCGTGGCAAGACCGGCACATGGTAGACCGACCGACAGTGATAGGCCGGCGGCAGCGACGGCGAGAGAGGAGATCGAAAGCTGCTACACAAGACGCACCGTGCTCGTCCATGGTGTGGTGGAGGAGCGGCGCGGCCCTGGGGGACGTCGGCGTGGCAGCCCGACGGCAGGGACGGACGGGACCTGGCCTCCCGGGCGAGCCGGTCGGCCAGCGGCGCGTCGCTGGCCAGCGGGGGGTAGTAGTAGAGATAGACATGACCTTTCACGAAAGGGTCTCAACCTTTCGCGAAGGGGCCTGAACCCTAAAAGGACATGTGCATGACACACCATTTCACTATGTATAAATATGTAATCACCATGTTCATTCAATCAATCAATGAATCATTTTTTCATTCCATTCTACTCTCTACTTTCTAGTTTTAACACATTATCAGCACTGTTTGCTCTACTGGCCTCTGAGTATGGCCGCTGTGACGGAACCGCCAAATTAAAATTCTAAATTAACCGTAATGGCCATCATTTAAACACATCAGGCGCATTAGCTTAATGGTTTAATTTGACAGCTCCTTCTCAACCCACGGCCTGATCGAAACAACACCGATAGTCCCACACGAAGGTGAGCACAGATGGTACAAACACGACAAAAATTTGAAAATACAAAAACCAAAACATTACATACTATGATACAATAGGTTTTGCAAACCAAGTTCAAATATATACAATAATTTACAAGTCCAAGATACATACAAAATTTACAAGTCCACAACGGTTTTGAAACAAAGTCCAGTTAGAACACGAAACCAACGGCTACTAAACAACTGGTCAAAAGTGACAGGCTGAACACTCTGTCCACAAGTGTGCAACCCCACGACCTCCAGGAGCTAATAAGCCTCGGGCTCGACTACCTCCCAACCTTCCACATCGCGGCGGATGAACTTGACACAGCAGGGGCAGAAGTCTATATTGGCGTGGCCTAAAATAATTGTGGCAATAAATCCTGAGCAACTAATACTCAGGAAGGCTTACCCGACTATGTGTATACTTAGCCCACTAACTAGATATGCAAAGCTTTCTGGCTGGTGGTTTGTTTTGCTGAAAAGCAACTAAGGTAGATCCTTACTTTCAACATTTTAGCTCAAAGTTATAGATAAATTAATCATCAACTAATATTTGCATAAATAACTAGAGCAATTATGGTAGCGTATTAAACCACAATTCAGAGTAATCATATATATATATATATATATATATATATATATATATATATATATATATATATATATATATATATATATATATATATATATATATATATAGCCATGTTCCATATCATTTACTACGATGTGACTCGGAGATCAAGATCCTCATAACCGTGAGTCGCGGCGAATCGATCCGATTTAACCTTGCAAGGTGGACCTAACCAACACGGTACGTATTTGCCCCATCTGACTATACATGCCAACCATTCCCCACTCTGCCTCGAACTACAGGAACCATGTCAGACCCGAGGTCACGGGATACTTGACGTGGCACGGTTCAGTACCAGATATGAGATGGGGCATGTCTCATACCCATTCGGCATGTAACTAGTCGGATAGACTTAGAACTAGTCGGTATAGAAGGAAACCACCCAAGTAGTACTCGGTGCAGACTCTTAGGCTAATACCGATCTAGGGTTCCATGTAACCTTGCTCCCCCGGCCTATATAAGGGCGGGCAAGGACACCTCCAGGGGTAAGATCCCACGATAGCCTTAGCGCATAAGCACTCATCTTCATCCAAGGCAATACACGCCACCCAACAGGACGTAGGGTATTACACGCAACTCGCGGCCCGAACCTGTCTAAACCCTTGTGTTGCTTGCACCATCGTGTTCTTGATCTCGGCATCTTCCCACGATCATCCCTCTATCTAAGGGTATCCCTAGGTAGACATGACGGTAAAACACCGACAGCTGGCGCCCACCATGGGGCAAACCTCCAACGATCTCCTGACGAATTCAATGGCATCCTCCAACTCCAACAACGTCCTGAAGAAGGGCACGATCCTCTCCTTCGGATCTTGGATCTACATTGCGGATGGATCTGGTGGCTTTACTAGCCACCTCGTCAATCCAGAAAATGTGGAACCTAGCCTCGTTGATGAGGCTCTCACCTCAGACAACTCGGCGACTTCAGTCGTCAACATAGAAAACACTCCTGAGGATCCCCAGGAAGAAGAAAATTTTGATTTAATCAAAAGATACTGGACCGATCCTGAGGCAACATCTCATCCTCGAGTAGACAACTCTGATGTACTCAACAGAATTGATCGCGTTACTGAAAAAATTGCCGAGTGCATTAACCTCGCGCAAACCACTCTGGAGGAATATAGTGTTTCACACGACAAAAACTTTACAGCGACTAGATCGCATCACCTCCGATCAGACGACATCTTTGATCATCTAGACCAAGTGGATAACACTTTACTAGATTGCATCAAGATGGCTGAAGACACCCTCAACACCAAGGAGTATGACTCTCCTGAGGCAAAATTCAATCAGGATTTTGACGAGTTCATTAATGGGCTCGATCAAACAATCGATGCTGATGACATCAAGATTAGTCCGGAATTCCTTGATCCAGTTGATGATCGAGAATTCATTGACTACGTAAACAGTTGGGACAATCCCAACGACTTCGACGATCTTGACGACTGGACGGACGACGTCGACCTATTTATGGAGGGTTTGTGTAATCCACATAAAATAGATGAATTATGGCAGCAATCGAAAGCAAAAAAGATGTGGGAAAATTTCCAATCTAGCTTTCAGCCTCCTGAGGAAAACATCCCGCAAACTGATGCGCAAAACGAAACTTCCCAAAGATGGGACGACACGACCCTACGTGCGGAGCTGGGACTTCCCCCTCCAGAACCAACATACCATCCATTCGGATTCAAAAATTCAGCCACCATCTTTCGGGAGGCTACAAAATCCAAAACCCTAACTGATCTCGAGAAAGATATGGATTCCTTAATCCTACTCGAAAAACAAGAGGCCGCCGACGTTCGAAAGGCCCAAAACAACCTTGATACGGGATATGGAGTCCAACTCCCTCATGACTCCACCTTGATTATGAAATCTACCCCCCAGGGGAGGACGGTGCATTGGGGTAATCCTCGTGATCAAACCCTACCAGAGCCAGACTCCCAGACCTTTGAAGATCTACCCTTCCAAGAAGGTCCATCTTTGCCATCCCCACGCAAAGAAGAAGACGTCAAAGACTTCTCTCGGGAAGTCCTGATGGTACGCGTCATGGAGATCGACGATGAAGACGACTCCATGGAGCGAGTCAACCTGGACGACTACGACTCCAACGACTTCAAGGAATATCTCTCCGACGACGGCATGCAAACGACTACAACTACGGCGGAGGTAACAACCAACTTCAACCACGAGTTTTCCCATCCTCCTCCAAGCGTCACAGTCACCGTCAAGATTGTAACACCCCAGGTGTTAATCACCTGCTTAACATGATCATTAGCACTAACCGTTCATGTATAAAGCTATTAAACAATTTTTTCTAGCATTTTAATACATGTGATGTGAATTTCATTTTAAAATGTTTCCTAGTAAGAGTTATGTAATTCCACAGTTACGTAATATTAAAAAAATGCATAAACATGAAAAGTAGCAAATTGATGCTAAAAATTTATTTTGAATACCAAATTGACATATCTATTATCCTTGAACAAGTTCCAAAAAGAACCAAATTCAAATTTTTGTTTAGGCATCTAAATCATGACATGGTGAAGTCTTGGTTTAATTCAAAGTAACGTTGTTGTTTGGAGTAGATATTTCCTTGCGGTCACTGTTCATCAACCCCACCTGTCATCCTCCTCACCATCCCCCTCCAGAAACCTTCTCGTACCTGGCCAGCTCGTCCCTTCTCTCGAAGCATCGCCACACTGCTGATCGCTCTGCCGTGCTCATCCCGACGCCTCGCTCCCTTCTGCACGGTCTTATCCTCTACTAAGACGCCAGCAGCAACATTTATTTTTTTTCTCTCTCCCGTGCCATGCACCCTGCTGCACTCTTCTCTGTTCCTCCCTCCACTGCAGCAAGCAAACAGCAGCTCCCTCCATTCTTTTCCCTCCTCTGCGTGAGCAATGCAGCAAGCCAAGCGCACCCTTCCTTCTCTGATATTCTCTCTCTGTCGGTCACACTCTCCTCTCTCTCTCACTCCCTGCGCACTCACGTACACACACAACACAACATTAACTCTCACACGTCTCTCTCCCAGCACACACGCACACAGTCTCCCACTCACATGCACCCTGCTTTCTATCTCGTCTGATTTCCTTGCCCACCGCGAGCACCAGGGGAGCTCCCTCTCTCGATCTCTTTTCCTTCACCGAACAGTAGCTCAAGAATGCTCTTTTCCTTATTTGCTTGCTTCTCCAATCGACGCCACCCGACTGCACTAGCCGCCGCGCCACCATGCCCCGTCGCCGGACGTCCTCGCCGCCGGCGGGAGCTGGTCGCCACGCCGCCGGCTATGGTCCGGCCGTGACCTGTCTTCCCGGTGGGTAAGATTTTCTGATTTTTATTCATTTAACGAAAACTTGTAGACTGCATAACAAATCAAGAAAAAATAGTAAAAATACAAAAATTAATTTTGTTAGAGTGGTTACATCTGTATCTATAAGGAAAAAATATTAATTCTTGCAAAATGATCTTTTTACCCTTGCAAAAATTTAAATTGTGTTTAGGCTTAATTAATTAATTTCTGCAAATCTGCTAGTCCAAAAATTATGAAATTTTTGCGGTACTTCATTTTATGCATGTGTAGTCCACTATAAAAATTTTATGTCCAGAAAACATAGTTTGATATGTTAATTGGGTTCTCCATATCTTAGTATATCTATAAATTAAGGAATAAATTATATGTAAGAAAAATCTTGTTAATTTAAATTAGAACACTGTATCAGTAGCTGTTTCATGCTAGATTTTGCTCATCACTAGAATGTACTCATGATCTACTTTAGTAAATCTATTTTGCTCATGGTGAATTTAGCTAGTTTGTATTAAAAACATATTTTTGGGGTTCATGCCAAAATAATTTAGTTAGTTGCTAATAATTATTTTATGCTTGATAAACTAGTTGAATTTAATTAGGACTTAGTTAATTAAAATAGTTTTCTTGTTGTTAGTAGATATGCTAGTGTTGCCTCTTTACAGTGGTTTAGTAAATAGTTAGTGGTTCGGTAACTGACTGCCCTATCCGTTGGTTACCGAGTAGTCATCGCACTTCACTGTGTAGTTTATGTTTGTTTCATAAATGCATGCATTCATCCATTGCACTCATGCATAGCATTTTATCATTAATGTAGAGCCGGAATATGCATTTATCGTTCACGAAGTTGCGGTTGATCAATCTGGAGTTCACCCAGGTGGAATTGCCATGGATCAAGCTCGGCGTCAAGCAAACTAACTTAACCTGCAATTAAGGCAAGCCCCGGTGCACATCCTATTATTTGAAATTATGACACCTATATATGTATTTATTACTTGTGCATTACGTTTCAGGAGTTGATTAGAACCCTAGTTGCATGATCCTAGGTTTCCCTGAATTATACTAGCATGTATAGGACGATAGAAATGCTATACTTAATAAGATCTCGGTAGAAGTCGAGTGATTTCTGGTCACTCACGAGATATAGGATATCTCGTTATTTTGAGTATATCGAATATTGGAATAGGTTGGAGAAAGAAAAGAAAATGGAGACCGGGCGGGGAAAGGCTAGCCCCGTCTGTGTCGATTAAGGACCGTTCGTTGTCTGGCCCTGTGATCGAGTTTGAATTGTACTAGCCGCATGCCGGGAGTAGGAGGTAGTCGAAACCGGTAAGCCGAGTACTGCCTTGTTTCGAAAGTACAGAACTTCATCACCACCCCTTAGGGCGAGTCGGGTAGTCGCGGAGAATTGAGATGCATATGTTTACTTTTGGTGGTCTCTCGTTGAGCCAGGCTGACTATATGTAGGTGGGGCGGTTCTGTAGTTCGAGGCGGGGAGGGGAATGGTTGGTCCGTATGGTCCGACGGGGTTAATACGTATCGTGTTGGTTAGGTCCACCTTGCAAGGTTAAATCGGATCGATTCGTCGTCAGTCGCTCTCGGATATGAGCACCTTGATCGCAGCACCACATCGTAGTATTGAGATGGAATATTATGTATATGTTGAAGGAAATGTTGAGATTACTAATTGATCTTCTATTATGTTTGTTTTAGAAAGGGTTCAGCAAATGCCTAGAGGATATTAATTTATATAGAATGTGAGCTAAAATATTGAAAGTAAGGATCCACCCTTAGATGCTTTTCTACAAATAAATTCACCAGCCAGAAAGCTTTGCATGTCTAGATATGTGGGCTAAGTATACCCAAAAGTCGGGTAAATCTTGCTGAGTATTAGTATACTCAGGGTTTGTTGTTTATCCTATTTCAGGTATAGAAGCTAACTAGGATTCGCATCAGTGGGCTCGATGTGACGTCCTCACGTGTTCATAGTTATCGTTTTGTTTTATTGGTTCTCAATCAAATTTCCTTCTCTCGGGTCATATTCTCTTCCGCTACTGTCATTTATTTTATGTAAATTCTAAATTTAAATCTGTTTTGTAAATATTTCTGTTGTTATCTATTTTTGCGAAATTATATTGTGCTGGTACCGTCTGTGCTCGCCGTCGCGCGAGATTTCTGGTGTGTTTCGATCGGCCTGTGGGTTGAAAACATGCTGTCAGGTTACACTTAATTAAGCTAATGCGCCTGATGCGTTCAAATGATGGCCATTACGCTTAATTAAGCTGTTTAACTTGATGGTTCTATCACAAAGATGGAGGACGAGAACAACGACTTCGAGAAGGAACGGCATAAGATCCACAACCAGAAGCGCACCGAACGCCATCAACGTGTACTCAACCGCATCCAAGAAGATGTTGGAGAGTCCCACGACTACTCCAACAATGATCTGCGCAATGTCATCAACATCGGGCGTGATGCCCGCACCGTCATCATCTCCAAGAGGCAAGAACGAGAGGAGGCGGAGGCATATAGCCCCTCTTCCAACTACCGCATCCCCGATGATTACTCGAGGCCGGCTCGTAAGCGGACTAACTTCAGAACCCACGACTCGAAAGCCGGTCCCTCCAGACCAGCTCCTCCACTCCACCAGAGCAAGCGAGCGGACCTCGTCCAGCACCGCTTCGAGCAAGCTCTCCACATGCGTTGTCCATGGCATCCAAGTGGCAAACACTCGGCATTTGAATTCCGCAACTTACGCAAAGCCCCCCAGCTCCCTCTTAATCCTCCTCGCAAGCATGAGGATCCACGTCAAAGCTAGATGTGTCAGGAGGATTACATCGCTCTCAAGAGCATTATCTTAAAATTTTACCTTCATATATCAAGGTAGTCGGCACATTCGTGCACCAGAGGCTAGGTAGCAGGATAAAAGTTTCGGAGTTAGGTGTTCTGTAATAAGATCGGATCTTATATAATACATATACCATTATCCAAACTTGTTCCTACAAACCCTTTTACCAACTTAGGACACTGTCCTCCCACCCCGGTAACATCCCCGTGATCCTGCTCTGACAGGTGCACGGGCAGTTTCTGTTACCTTCGAGCCCTTGAACTCGGCGGGAACCATCTCCGGCTACTTCCTAACAGGCTAGTACTCGGTTCAACTACTCCCTATCTGGCTAGTACTCGGTCCGACTATTCCCTACTAGGCTAGTACCCGTGCAGCTTTACTCTCCCTGGGACGGTGTTCCCACCCCGGTAACATCTCCGCGATCCTGCTCCGACAGGTGCACGGGCAGTTTCTGTTACTTTCGAGCCCTTGAACTCGGCGGAAAGCATCTCCGACTACTTCCTAACAGGCTAGTACTCGGTTCGACTACTCCCTATCTGGCTAGTACTCGGTGTGACTACTCCCTACTAGGCTAGTACCTAGGCAGCTTTGCTCTCCCTGGGACGGTGCTCCCACCCCGGTAACATCTTCGTGATCCTGCTTCGGCAGGTGCACGGGCAGTTTCTATTACCTTCGAGCTCTTGAACTCGGCGGGAAGCATCTCCGGCTACTTCCTAACAGACTAGTACTCGGTTTGACTACTCCCTATTTGGCTAGTACTCGGTCCGACTACTCTCTACTAAGCTAGTATTCGGACAGCTTTGCTCTCCCTGGGACGGTGCTCCCACCCTGCTAACAGGCCCGGGCCAGATAAGGGTGCGGCCTGTGCAATGGCACATGGCCCCTTTTTTTTTTTCTCATTCTCAGTCTAGTTCCACATGTCACAGCCTAGCAATAGGCCTTCTGGCGTAGGCCGAACTGGCATGCTCTTTGTTGCAGGTTTCGATGACCACTCTGCGCAACAGGCTGTGCTCAAGCGACAAGCCACCAATAAATCAAAACCAAACTCATATTTTAATATCGAAGTCATTTTCTAGATTATGCTAGCCTGGTTCTACTTTAAAATTTCGTACAGGGCCCCAGTTTATACCGGCCCTGCCTGGTAACATCTCAGTGATCCTGCTCCAGCTGGTGCACAGGCAGTTTTTGTTACCTTCGAGCCCTTGAACTCCGCGGGAAGCATCTCCAGCTACTTCCTAACAGGCTACTACTCGGTTCGACTACTCCCTATCTGGCTAGTACTCGGTCTGACTACTCCCTACTAGGCTAGTACCCGGGCAGCTTTGCTCTCTGGGACAGTGTTACCACCTCAGTAACATCTCCGTGATCCTGCTCCGGCAAGTGCACGGGCAGTTTCTGTTACATTCAAGCCCTTGAACTCGGCGGGAAGCATCTCCGGCTACTCCCTAACAGGCTGGTACTCGGTCCGACTACTCCCTATCTGGTTAGTACTCGGTCCGACTACTCCCTACTAGACTAGTATCCGGGCAGCTTTGCTCTCCCTGGGATGGTGTTCCCATCCCGGTAACATCTCTGTGATCCTGCCCCGACAGGTGCACGGGCAGTTTCTGTTACCTTCGAGTCTTTGAACTCGACAGGAAGCATCTCTGACCACTTCTTCTCAAGCAAGCCTTCGGATTGTTATAGCTCCCCATAGAACAGCGTACCTGTTCCGGAAACACTTTTGCGATTTTATCTCGATAGACTCAGTCAGTTTTCGATTGCTTGTTACAAAGACCAATCTATCGGCAATTCTTACGGGTATCTACAAGATATTATTCCAAGACGTGCCATGCGCACATAATCATTGAAGACTTCGAACTCGTATGATCTTATAGTGTTACGAGCTGTCCTGAATTCTTGATCGAACTTACGAAAGATTTTATACATCATGACAAAGCTCACAGAGTATTGCACAGGAAGACACCACATCAAGAATACATCTATTTCCTTGGGGCTCGCCTCTTCAGTGTACCCTTCAACCATCCCAGCACCAGTTTCAACCGCTCCAGAACAGACCACGAGTCAAAAACACCAGGATGAGGAGGCTGCACCATGTCGATCACAATTCGAGCTGCTTCCTCCAGGTCATCAATTTCTTTATCCTTCCTCTCCTTATGACGATTAAGCTTCTGGATGGTGACCATGTTCTCTACAAGCTTCTTATCGGCACCATCTAGTTGCTTCTCAGTGGTTTTCTTGTACTCTTCAAGATTGGCATATGCTTGTCGTAGTTCTGCACAATCTCGGAAAGCCTGATTTCGCTCTCCTGGAAGAGCAACATCACAAGGCATCAATCCCCAGTATACAGCTAATTAAGAGTGTTCTTCGTGCACTACTTACTTTGGCTCTGGGCCAACTCCTCTTGGGTAACTCCAGATGAACCTCCAGCTTGAGCTGCAGCTAGTTGCCGCTTAAGTTCAGCAATCACAGCATCCTTTTCAGCAAGTTCTTGTTTCAATGCATGAACTTCCTGGAGTCCTTCAGCTTTTACGGCCAAGATGGAAGATTTCAACCTGGATTGTAGGACTATTTTCTGTACATTCAGGCAAAGAAGATATTCAACTCTGTAGTCATAAAGATATGCAGGCGACTGCATTTAGAAGATCAAGGCATTACCTTATAATGCTTATAAACTCGATGAAGTGAGTTCACCACATCATTGCACAAGTCCGCCCCTAGAAGATCATCTTCAGTCAGCCCGACTGGGATCTCACCAATTTGCTCAGGGAAAGACGATTTGGGTGCTGCAGAACCCGATGGATCCGATCCCGGGGGAGGCATATCTACACGAATGGAAGGATCGGCAGATTGAGCAGGTTCTCTATTATCCTCTGCCTCCATATTTGCTGCTTCGGTCTGGACAGGAGGAGCAGCAGCATTCCGCACTGCCTCAACTCTAGTACTCTTCGAAGGCTTGGGGGCTGAAGTTCTTGCAGGAGAACCAACAGGTTTCAAAACTGGCAGATTCAGCTCGGCAGCAGATCTATTCAAAGCGAACAGCTAAGTACTATACTTCTATCAAGACAGTATACAAAACTACTCGCATTGCGAAAACTCACATTTTTGCTCTCTTCACAATAAGCCTCGCTGGTACTCAGAGCACTTTACAGGCTGGACCAGTACCAGTCATAGGAGCTGTTGAGCTTGTAGTATGAGTGGGTGTACTACTAGTATTCATGCAACCACTCGCACTACAGCCATCTTCCTCTGATCTTCCATCAACAGGTGTTCGAGCTACCAATGGTGCTACAATTCTACAAGATATACAAGTTAGCGACTGCTAGTGGCAAACAAAGTCACAGACCGGGTTAAATAACCAACCTTTCTCCATGACTTCTACGAGGAGGATTATCTTCTTCAGAATCAGATGATGATATTGGATCATTTTCAATCATTGGCTCATCAATCTTGAAGGCCACAGGTGTATGGAAGATTCTTTGTTCCTTTGCCTCGACAGAACCGGGGATAGGAGGATCACTCTTGAAAACCTCCACATTCGCCAGCACCAAACATCTTGCTTATGTCAACAACTTTTGAAGACAAGGTAACAAGCTGCAACAAGTATTCGACAAAGACAAATCTTACCTACAAAGGAGGATTGCTGGCTCGAAATACAGTGGGCACATATGGCACACTGAGTTCATCTAGAAATATGTTCCGAATTATCCTCAGTCCATCTGTTCGCTCCATTGGTTCTAAAAAAATCGAGAGCTATCCTCAGGACCATCATACTGAAAGCCAAAATTCTTTCACCGTTGCAAAGGCTGAATTCTGTGCATAATCCAGTTGAAAACAACAGATGCTGCTGTTATTCTTTTTTCTCTCAAGCAGAAAATGAGATCTTGCAACTCATTGACTTGATCAATACTGCCAGGAGAATTCTTGTTAATCCACTCGCGAAAGTACTCGGGTGGAGCAGAAGAAAACTTAGGCAGAGAAGGAGGAGGAACCAATCCTTTTTCCAGTCAGGATCAACATGAATCCTAGGAAACTTTATATATTTGTCTAGCATCTTTGAGCGAAGCTGCAAATTCGCACATCCAATGCTACCAATCTTGTCAGCAGATGGTAGTGGATCTAACTTATACAGACTTCGAAACAACTCGAAATGTGGTTCAATTCCGAGGAAAGTTTCGCAGAAGTAAACATAAACAGCAACACGGAAGACTGATGAGTTTAGCGGAGACAAGAGCAAGTGAAAAAACCTAGATCGGTTTGGCACAGTTAAATAACCAAGTCAGTGGCATTCCTGAAAATATCGAGAAGTTCAAAGGTCATAATCCACGATCTTGGAACCTTAACCCTAAATCAAGGGATTTCAAGTCAAGGCTCGGGGGCTGCAGGATACGTGTCATAAATGGCAATTTTTTTTCAAAGATGGTTTGATTTCCAAATGGAGATTTTGAAAGACCCTGAAGACAAAGATGATCCTCAGCCTGATCCTTCGGTTCAACCTAAGGCTCGGGGGTTACTCCATATGGAGCGCGAGTACATCGCGCACCATATATGAAGGAAATATTTTGGGGCTTAAGCACCTCATAGCCTCGACGCAGCCAAAGAAAAGTACTCAGAAGACTGCTCGATGCACTCAAAGGACTCCAAGCCTGGGCAGCGGACTCCAGAAAATGCTCGAGACACTATATGCCAGGGCCATGGACTCCAGAAGCACTCGAAGCACTCGGCAAGACATCTTCAGAAGTACTCGACGCCTGCATGACTCGGCTACGAAGAGCTCGGGGGCTTATCAGACCCGGGACAGTGGGACTGCTCACAGGCGTGGAATATTCTAAGAGTAAGGAATAGCACATGGATACGCCTTACCTCTACTGTAACTACTCATACAACAGTAGAACTGGCTGGAGTACAAGGGAACTACCCGACCTATTCGGAGTAGGACTCTGCTGGTACTCAGCTAGGACTTTCCATGTAACCCTGCCCCCCGGATTATATAAGGGCGGACAGGGACCCCTCCAAGACATCGAACAACACCTAAGGCAATACAAACCACAACACAAGACGTAGGGTATTACGCTCCGGCGGCCTGAACCTGTCTAAATCTTTGTGTTCCTTGCACCATCGCGTTCTGATCTCGGCGAGTCCCTGCCTACAATCTATCTCCTCAGGGGTATACCTCGGAGAACCCGCCGGTAAAACACCGATAGTAGCTGCGATGTACAGAGGCAACTCTTCCCCAGGCATTGGAGCCGTGAGGATGGGTGGAGACTGAAGGTGTTGCTTGAGATCTTCAAGTGCATCGGCTTGGGACCATTGGAACTTGTCCTGTTTCTTCAGTAATTTGAAGAAGGGGAGGTCTCATTCTCCAAGCTTTGAAAGGAATCTATTCAGAGCTGCCATGCATCCAGTAAGCTTTTGGACATCTTTGACAGTTGCTGGTGCTTCCATATCTATAATAGCATTTATCTTCTCTGGATTTGCTTCGATCCCTCTATGGCTAATGATGAAGCCGAGTAGTTTTCTAGATGGTACTCCAAAGACGCACTTGGTGGGGTTCAGCTTCCACCTGAAGCTGCATAGACTGTTGAATGTTTCCTCAAGATTAGGGATGAACAAGTCGTATTCCCTTGTCTTGACGACTACATCATCGATGTAGGCTTTGACATTGTGGTGTAGCTGATTGGTGAAGCAAAGCTGTATAGCACGCTGATATGTCGCCCCAGCATTCTTCAACCCAAAGGACATTGTCTTGTATGCATATGCCCCGAACGGAGTGATGAACGCTGTCTTGATCTGATCTTCTTCCTTGAGGGCTATTTGATGACAGCCCGAGTAGCAGTCAAGGAAGGAAAGTAGGACGCAGCCAGCCGTAGAGTCGATGACTTGGTCGATGCGTGGGAGCCCGAAAGGATCCTTTGGGCAATGCATGTTGAGGTCTGTGTAGTCGACATACATCCTCCACTCGTTGTTGTTCTTCTTGAGGACGAGGACAGGGTTAGCTGTAACACCCGTATTTTCAAATTAGGAACCTAAGTAAATTTGATTAGGTTTTTTTGTAGGCTCGATAAGGTTTCATCTAATTTATCTTGATTTTAGAGCATATGTCGGGAATCAAATAAAATATTTAGCTATAAAATAAATATAAGGAAAATAGGTGTGTGCATTTCATGCTGGATTGCATCTTTATTTTTTCTTGTTGTTCAGTTTAAATTCAAATCCTTGGGCTTGAATTTAAATTTAAAGAGTTTGATTCATTTCAGAAAAATGAAAAGGCTTTCTTTTCCCCCTCTCTTTCAGCCCAGCCCATTCTCCCTTTCTTTTTCTCTCTCCGCGGCCCAGAAAACTTCTCGCCAGCCCGTTCCCCCGCCGGCCCGTTTCCCCGCTCCCGGCCCGTTCCGGCCCAGCGCCCCCTCCCCCCTCCCTGTCTCGCTGCCAAGGGGGTCCCGCCTGTCGGGAGCGTCTCCCTCCCCCGTCCGAGCAGGACTCTCGGTCGAATCCGACCGGGATCTCCGCTCCGCCTTGTTCCTTGGGCCCGCACGCCAAGGCCGTGCTCCGCCCCTATATAAGCACCCCTAGACCCCCCCTTGAACCCCATCGAACCGAAGCCGCCGCCTTCGCAAAAAAAAAACCTAGCCCGCGCCGCCGCCATTGTTGAAGCTTCTCGGAGCTTCGCCGCGCCGCCGTTCCGTTTCGCCTTCTTGACGACATCACTGCTCCGGAGCTCCGCCGTGGTGAGAGGAACCTCGCCGACCTTTTATCTCCCTCCCTCTCGCTCTGTTTCGGCCGCGTTCGCTCGCCGGAGTTTTTGCTCCGCCATGCATCGCCGCTAGCCCGCTCCGCTGTCCTAGCGCCCTCCCAAAACCCCTAATCGAGTTCGCGTGCTCGCGCGCGCGCTTCCAGTCCAAGACCCGAGCCAAACGAGCCCCGGACGGCTGTTTTAGCCTACGCCGGCCGTCCCGCCGCCGCGCGCCGCCGTCTTAACTCACCGCCGACCGCTCCCGCCGCCGCCAGCCCGCCCCAAAGAACCCTAGCCGTCAGATCTAAAACGCACGGCTCGGATTAGATCGGATCGAAGTCAACCTAGCCAGGAAAACGGTCAACCGTGTCGGTTTTGCACTAAAGCCCCTCTGTTTTTCCAAAATTAACCCGCCGTCCTCTTCTGTTGAAAAATATTTACGAATCAGTCCCTGTTTTCATGAGTTAGCCCCTGAGTATAAGGTTTAATTATGTTTTAGCCCTTAGATCTTGTTTTAGCCATAACTTTCTCGTTTTAGATCCGTTTTCGATGATCTTTGCACTCACGCGATCGTTGCAACGAGTAGAATAGTTTAGTAACCTCTTTTTGTACTATTTTTATTGTCTAGTGTACTGTTTCTTATTGTTTGTACTTGTTTGCTTGCATGTGCGTGTGTGATGCGATAGACGATCCGCAGTTCGAGGAGCAGCAGCAAGATCAAGGCTTCGGAGGACCGGATCAGCAGCAGTTTGAGGAAGGCAAGTGGACCCTTGATCATGTTTTGACCCATGAAATCACCAAATCTATCACATTTACTTTTATGTTCATGCATGTGTCTATAATATGGTGGGAACCGAGTTAAGGACATGCCTAGTATTGATTATCTTATTCCTTGATCAACTTGGGTTTAATTTCATGTTGGGTAGCTATTGCTAGTTGCTTTACCTTGGTTATGGGTGGATAATAATACCAATGCTATACTTGTTACTTCATGTTCATGATGGTTTAATATTGTTAATCAAGATCATATGTGTTAATTGGAACATGGAGAACCACCCAAGAAAACAGTACAACCACAATTACTATATGGCTCTGGTCTTGGCTGATTAATTAGAAACTCTAGTTTGTGACAATCTTACCGAAAGGGCAAGAGGGGATGCATTGATGGGATATAGCTCAGTCCTCTTGGGGCAATTGGTATTGTTTTATGATCCTTTGGCAAGGTATCACCTCATTAGGGCAGTGTTATGACCACTTTGGCTTGAAACCTTAGCGGGTTGTCATAGGTTAGGGAATCTTTGTAAAGGCCTCGTAGCGTCCCTATGCAGTCATACCTAAGGAAGTGTGATATGGTGCTTGGCCCGCACTTGCATGGTTGGGTTTAAAGTTCTTCGGAGCTTTTACGCGAATTGTGGTGAAAGTGTACAACCTCTGCAGAGTTAAAACTAACCGGTTAGCCGTGCTCACGGTCAAGAGCGGCTTGGACCCTCACATGATAATTGAACTTGAAGTTGATCTAAATCGATGCTTTTACTTATGGTTATGATGTATATCTTCGTATATACTTATCTTATGGGTTTAATGGTATATACTTATATCTAGTTAATGCTTGCTAATAAAATATGATCAACTAAAATTGCTGAGTGCAGTTAAACCGAGTCAGCTATGCCTTGAATTAGCCTTTGCATATATTATAGTTGTTTCCCTACCACTTGTTGAGTACCAACCATAAGTGTACTCACCCTTGCATACTTGCTGCTCAGACCGTAATAACAACTGCCCGGAGTTTCCAGAAGACTTCGAGGATTTCTAGGCGTATGTCTCCCAGTCATCTGCCTGTGCTGAAGAAGATTCCGCTGCTACTCTTTAGACGTTTATTTATTCGCTTTAGACATTTGGTTTTGTAATAAAGTCTTTAATACTCTCTTTACGTTTGCACTAGTTGTGATATTTACTTTATGTTTAATCATATGTGTGTAAACTGATCCTGGTGCACATATGAGATGCATCCGGTTTGCCTTCATAATCCGGGTGTGACAGAAGTGGTATCAGAGCAGTGTTGACTGTAGGACGTTAGCCTAGATAGAAATGGTCGAAAATTAAGGTCTATCTTGCTTAGTAGCCATGCTCTTTCATGCATATCTGCTTAATCCTTATTGATAGCTTTTATCTCATCCTTGAATGCATACTTGTCTTTTCTTTCAAGTATGTTCTAAAACCTTTCTATCATGTTCTTCAGATGGCCAGAACTAGGCAGACTGCACGCAAGAGGACTGGAGGTCGTGCCTTCGCCCGTCGTACCGTTCTTGCACCCGCTGAGCCAGTACCCGCCCCAGCGCCTGCTCCAGTTCCAGCTCAGCCAGAGGAAGAGGTTGAGGAAGTGCCCGGGAGGGATTACTTCTTCGACGAAGATCAAGAAGGCAACATCCGGGAGGTCGATGCGGATGGAAACATGCAGCCATCTCTACCGTCGCCGACGCCAGTACACGATCTAGGCCCGCCACTGGCCTATTTCGAAGCTCAGGTTCCAGCGACCGCCGTCGTTGGAGGAGGAGAAGAGGAGGAGCCCATGGAGATGTCAGAGGATGAAGCCCCAGCACCACCACCTGCACCTCCTGCTCCAGCAGCTCCAACGCCTGCACCAGCTGGAGGAGACCCAGAAGGCCCAGAGGACCCGGACGATGAGGATGATGATGAAGATGATCAGAATGATGACCCGCCAGAAGAAAGGGGACTGTACTGCGTCTACACCTCAACCCACGAGGAGGGTCACTTCCCCCTGCTGCTTCGGGACACGCTGGAAGAGCTTCACAACCCCGTGGCTCCCCTGTACAAGACAAGGCATTATGAAGACCCTGCGCTCGGCGACTACTTCGTCACTCGGGTCCACATAAGGGTGGATACTGGACCCCGAGGCATGATGACCGTCTCCGCACACGATTCCTCGACACCCATGGCGACCTACCGTGCCTCAGTAAGCCAAGCTGCCATGAGGGCTCTCTGGTCTCTCAACCACACTAACCGTCGAGACTTGGAGAGCACAGACTATCAGCACCTTCCTCGCCGTGCTCGTGGGACAGAGCATACGGAGTTGACACTTGGAGAGGACGAGGAGAACCGCGTCAATGTCACAGTGCGAGCTCTCGCTGGAGTTGACACGGACTTAAGGAATGTCGTCAACCAGCTGGACGACACCCAAGACCGACTGAGAGAAGCTCACCACAGGATTCGCCAGCTAGAGGCCCAGCTTGCAGGAGAGGCGCCTCCACCTGTTCCAGAGGGGGAGCCCCCGCATCCCGCCTTGTCACCCCCGCGCAAGAGGCTTCGTTTCGGCGACCGTGGCTACCAGAACCGTTTCTATTAGATGATAGGCTTAAGAGTTTAGGTTGAGTCTTATAAAGAGTCTTTTTGTAATCGCTAGCTCGTGAACGTTTGTTTAAGTGTGTTAGTTAATCAGTGTGTTTGAATGCTTGGTTTTGTGAACATTTGTGAGTTGGTTTTTTGTAATGATTGCGGTGTAATTATGGAGTGATGACCATAATTGCACCAAGTTTTTAATAAAGTTAGCTAGTTAGTAAAGCTTGGGGTTATCTATTTTTTTTATTTTATTTTGTATTGTCTCTATCTCCTCCTTGCACCTATATTTTACCATGATTATTTCATGAGTCTTACTTGTCTAACCGGTCAGATGGTGAACACCAGGTCCGGATCAGGAGTTGATCAGCCACCAGTGCAGCGTCAGAGAAGAGGCAACAACCAGCAACCCAACAACATGAGTGGAGGCAACAACCAGAACAACGGGCCACCGCCACCACCACCAGCAGGGATGGAGCAGTTCCTTGCTGCGCAGACACAGCTGTTGACTCAAATGGCCAATGCCATGGCCAATCTACAAGCTCAAGCAAATCAAGCTCCAGTTCCACAGCCACCACCGAGAGATCGCCACCGTGACTTCATGAGTCACAGACCTCCTACTTTCTCCCACTCTCCAGATCCTCTTCACGCCGATGACTGGCTCAAGACCATTGAGAAGATGCTAAATATAGTTCAGTGTACAGACAGGGAGAAGGTACTGTATGCTTCAGGCAGATTGGAAGGAACTGCAGCAGACTGGTGGGATGCTTATACCGCCGCCCATGTTGATCAAAACACCATCACCTGGGATGAGTTCAGGACCCAATTCAGGGAGCACCACATACCTGAGGGTTTGATGAAGCTGAAGAGGCAGGAATTTCTAGCTCTGAAGCAAGGTGGAATGTCCGTAAGTGAGTATCGGGACAAGTTCATCCAGCTGCCCCGCTATGCCTCCGCAGACGTGGCCACAGATGGGCAGAAGCAGGACTACTTCAGGCTAGGGCTGCTTGCACCTATCAGATATCAGTTGTTGGTGCACAGGTTTGATAGCTTCCAGAAACTGGTGGACAATGCCATCGCTGTGGAGAATGCTCACAAGGAGATGGGCGAGCAGAAGCGGAAGTACGAGTCACAAGGCCAGTCTAGCAATTCGCGCCCGCGCTTTGGACCCCCGCAAGGTAACCAGTACCGCACAGGAGGACAAAATGTCAATTTTGGGTAGAATCAGTATCAGTACCAGCGCCCAGCTCAGCAGTACCAGCAGAATCAGCAGTTAGCTCAACGCTCCACTCCCCAGCAGAATCGTCAGAACACTCCAGCCGGTACCCCTGTGAGAAACAACAACTCCGCACCTTCTGGAGGCAATGCTTGCTTCAAGTGTGGTCAGCTTGGGCATTTTGCTCACGCTTGTCCCAACAGAAATAACCAAGGTACGCCAGGTCAATCCAGTAACAGTGGGCAGAGACAGACCCCTCAACAACAACAGCCACAGCAGCAGCAGCAGCCGAGAAACAACAACCAGACTCCCCAGGGCAACCGTGGACAGCAGAACTACGTCCATGGAAGGGTGAACCATGTTGCCGCGGAGTCCACTCAGGAGGCACAAGATGTTGTGTTCGGTATGTTTCTCGTCAACTCAGCTCCTGCATCAGTTTTATTCGATTCTGGAGCAACGCATTCTTTCATATCTGCTCAGTTCGTAGCCAAGCATTCTATTCCTCTTTGCACTATGCCTAGAACCATGCTAGTAAATTCACCTGGGGGAAATATGAAAGCTATGTATCGGTGTTATGGGGTTAGAATACAGATTATGGGCAGAGAATTTGTGGCAAATCCGATAGTCCTGGAGTCCAGTGGTATTGATATCATTCTTGGAATGGGATGGATGACCAAGTATGATGCTGTCATTCAATGTGCCAAGAGATCAGTGCTCCTCACTAGCCCAGCAGGTGAGAGGTTTGAGTTTGTTGCAACCCCTCCAACATCAGCAGATTGTACGGTGAATCAGATGAAGGCTGCTCTGATAGAGGACATCAGGATAGCATGCGAGTACTCAGATGTGTTCCCCGATGACTTGCCAGGTATGCCACCTGAACGCGACATTGAGTTTATTATAGATCTTTTACCTGGCACTGCACCTATTGCTAAGAGACCATATAGAATGTCCGCTGGTGAACTAGAAGAACTTAAGAAACAATTAAAGGAATTGTTAGATAAGAAATTTATTCGAGCTAGTTCGTCACCTTGGGGAGCCCCAGTGATCTTTGTGGACAAGAAGGATGGTACACAGAGGATGTGTGTGGACTACAGGTCATTAAATGAAGTTACTATCAAGAACAAGTATCCGTTGCCCCGTATAGAAGATTTGTTTGATCAGCTGAGAGGAGCCAAGGTATTCTCCAAGATCGATCTGAGGTCAGGCTACCACCAGTTGAGGATACGACCGTCAGATATTCCCAAGACCGCATTCACTACCAGATATGGGTTGTATGAATATACGGTCATGTCATTCGGGTTGACCAATGCACCAGCTTACTTTATGTACTTGATGAATAATGTGTTTATGGAGTATCTCGACAAGTTTGTAGTAGTGTTCATCGATGATATTTTGGTGTACTCCAAGAATGAGGAGGAACATGAGGAACATTTGAGGCTTGTTTTGCAGAAGCTCAGGGAGAATCAGTTGTATGCCAAGCTCAGCAAATGTGAATTTTGGTTGAAAGAAGTTTCGTTTCTTGGTCACGTCATCACAGATGGAGGAATTGCAGTTGATCCCAGCAAGGTCAGAGATGTATTGAAGTGGGAACCACCTCAGACAGTGTCAGAAATCCGGAGATTCTTAGGACTCGCAGGCTACTACAGAAGATTTATAGAGGGCTTCTCCAAGATAGTGAAACCCCTTACCTCACTATTGGAGAAAGGAAAAGAGTTTGTATGGTCAGATGAGTGCCAAGCCAGTTTTGAAGAATTAAAGAAGCGGCTGACTACAGCTCCAGTGTTGGCCATGCCTGACATTCACAAGAGTTTCGATATATATTGTGATGCATCTCGTCAGGGACTTGGTTGTGTGCTAATGCAAGAAGGACATGTGATTGCTTATGCTTCTCGTCAGTTAAGGAAGCATGAGCAGAACTACCCCACTCACGACTTGGAATTAGCAGCCGTGGTACATGCCTTGAAGATATGGAGACACTATTTGTTGGGACATAGATGTCAGATATATACCGATCACAAGAGTCTGAAGTACATCTTCACTCAGAATGATCTCAACCTGAAACAGAGAAGATGGTTAGAGCTCATAAAAGATTATGACCTGGAGATACACTACCATCCAGGGAAAGCTAATGTTGTTGCAGATGCTTTGAGCCGCAAGAGCCATGTAAACGCAATGAGAGTTAGGCAGATGCCTCAAGAATTGTGTTGGGAGTTTGAGAAACTCAACCTTGGTTTTGTTGGTCACACCGAGGGAATCACCATAGAAGTCGAGCCGACTCTTGAGCAAGAGATACGGAAGGGTCAGCTTGAGGATGATAAGATCAAGGAGATCAAGGAGCTGATGGAAAAAGGCAAGGCACCTGATTTTACTGAGGATGAACATGGAACTGTGTGGTTCAGAAAGAGGATATGTGTGCCAGAGGTGGATCATCTGCGAGAAAAGATTCTAAAGGAAGCCCATGATTCTGCCTACTCGATTCATCCAGGCAGTACCAAAATGTACCAGGACTTGAAAGAAAGATATTGGTGGTATGGCATGAAGCGTGATGTTGCAGCTCACGTGGCCATATGTGATGTGTGTCAGAGGGTCAAGGCAGAACATCAGAGACCAGCCGGTTTGTTGCAACCATTGAAAATACCAGAATGGAAATGGGAAGAAATTGGTATGGATTTTATTGTGGGGTTACCACGTACAAAAGATGGCTATGATTCCATATGGGTTATTGTGGATAGGTTGACAAAGGTAGCTCACTTCATTCCAGTGAAGACTACCTACTCGGGAGCCAAACTGGCAGAGCTATACATATCCAGGATTGTCTGCCTACATGGGGTACCCAAGAAGATTGTGTCAGATAGAGGTACTCAATTCACATCTCGGTTTTGGCAGAAATTGCATGAGTCTATGGATACAAAGTTGAATTTCAGTTCAGCATATCACCCACAAACGGATGGACAGACAGAAAGAACCAATCAGGTGTTAGAGGATATGCTTAGAGCTTGTGCTCTAAAGCACGGAGGTAGTTGGGATAAGAGCTTGCCGTATGCAGAGTTTTCATACAACAACAGTTACCAGGCCAGCTTGAAGATGGCACCATTTGAGGCATTATATGGAAGGAAGTGCAGGACTCCATTATATTGGAGTGAGACAGGGGAAAGCCAGTTGTTCGGCCCAGAGATCATCAAAGAGGCCGAACGACAAGTACAGATTGTTCGAGAAAATCTGAAAGTGGCACAGTCAAGACAGAAGAGCTATGCAGACAAGGGACGTAGAGAGTTGATCTTTGAAGAAGGAGATTTTGTGTATCTCAAAGTGTCACCTATCAGAGGTTTGCGCAGATTCAAAGTTAAGGGGAAATTGTCACCTCGTTACATCGGACCATTCAAGGTCTTGGCCCGGAGGGGTGAAGTAGCTTATGAGCTAGAACTACCGGCCCGATTGTCCGATGTGCAAAATGTGTTCCATATATCTCAGTTGAGAAAGTGTTTGAGGGTGCCAGAGGAGAAATTGCCACTGGAGGAACTGAATGTGCAGGATGATCTAACTTATACTGAGTATCCGGTCAAAATTCTAGACACATTAGAGAGGATTACTCGGAGTAAGTGGATACGGATGTGTAAAGTTCAGTGGAGTCATCATGCAGAGGATGAGGCTACTTGGGAAAGAGAAGATGAGTTACAGGCAGAATTCCCCCAGCTCTTTGCTAGCCCAGCCGAATCTCGAGGACGAGATTCCTTTTAAGGGGGGTAGGTTTGTAACACCCGTATTTTCAAATTAGGAACCTAAGTAAATTTGATTAGGTTTTTTTGTAGGCTCGATAAGGTTTCATCTAATTTATCTTGATTTTAGAGCATATGTCGGGAATCAAATAAAATATTTAGCCATAAAATAAAGGGTCAGTTGGATCCATGCCACTCCAATTTCTTGAAATTGGATCTCATGTTGAAAATCATGCCATTGAGTGGCATGATTTTCAACATGACACCCAATTTCACGGAGTTGTGGTGGCATGAATCAAATTTTCCCTAAAATAAATATAAGGAAAATAGGTGTGTGCATTTCATGCTGGATTGCATCTTTATTTTTTCTTGTTGTTCAGTTTAAATTCAAATCCTTGGGCTTGAATTTAAATTTAAAGAGTTTGATTCATTTCAGAAAAATGAAAAGGCTTTCTTTTCCCCCTCTCTTTCAGCCCAGCCCATTCTCCCTTTCTTTTTCTCTCTCCGCGGCCCAGAAAACTTCTCGCCAGCCCGTTCCCCCGCCGGCCCGTTTCCCCGCTCCCGGCCCGTTCCGGCCCAGCGCCCCCTCCCCCCTCCCTGTCTCGCTGCCAAGGGGGTCCCGCCTGTCGGGAGCGTCTCCCTCCCCCGTCCGAGCAGGACTCTCGGTCGAATCCGACCGGGATCTCCGCTCCGCCTTGTTCCTTGGGCCCGCACGCCAAGGCCGTGCTCCGCCCCTATATAAGCACCCCTAGACCCCCCCTTGAACCCCATCGAACCGAAGCCGCCGCCTTCGCAAAAAAAAAACCTAGCCCGCGCCGCCGCCATTGTTGAAGCTTCTCGGAGCTTCGCCGCGCCGCCGTTCCGTTTCGCCTTCTTGACGACATCACTGCTCCGGAGCTCCGCCGTGGTGAGAGGAACCTCACCGACCTTTTATCTCCCTCCCTCTCGCTCTGTTTCGGCCGCGTTCGCTCGCCGGAGTTTTCGCTCCGCCATGCGTCGCCGCTAGCCCGCTCCGCTGTCCTAGCGCCCTCCCAAAACCCCTAATCGAGTTCGCGTGCTCGCGCGCGCGCTTCCAGTCCAAGACCCGAGCCAAACGAGCCCCGGACGGCTGTTTTAGCCTACGCCGGCCGTCCCGCCGCCGCGCACCGCCATCTTAACTCACCGCCGGCCGCTCCCGCCGCCGCCAGCCCGCCCCAAAGAACCCTAGCCGTCAGATCTAAAACGCACGGCTCAGATTAGATCGGATCGAAGTCAACCTAGCCAGGAAAACGGTCAACCGTGTCGGTTTTGCACTAAAGCCCCTCTGTTTTTCCAAAATTAACCCGCCGTCCTCTTCTGTTGAAAAATATTTACGAATCAGTCCCTGTTTTCATGAGTTAGCCCCTGAGTATAAGGTTTAATTATGTTTTAGCCCTTAGATCTTGTTTTAGCCATAACTTTCTCGTTTTAGATCCGTTTTCGATGATCTTTGCGCTCACGCGATCGTTGCAACGAGTAGAATAGTTTAGTAACCTCTTTTTGTACTGTTTTTATTGTCTGGTGTACTGTTTCTTATTGTTTGTACTTGTTTGCTTGCATGTGCGTGTGTGATGCGATAGACGATCCGCAGTTCGAGGAGCAGCAGCAAGATCAAGGCTTCGGTGGACCGGATCAGCAGCAGTTTGAGGAAGGCAAGTGGACCCTTGATCATGTTTTGACCCATGAAATCACCAAATCTATCACATTTACTTTTATGTTCATGCATGTGTCTATAATATGGTGGGAACCGAGTTAAGGACATGCCTAGTATTGATTATCTTATTCCTTGATCAACTTGGGTTTAATTTCATGTTGGGTAGCTATTGCTAGTTGCTTTACCTTGGTTATGGGTGGATAATAATACCAATGCTATACTTGTTACTTCATGTTCATGATGGTTTAATATTGTTAATCAAGATCATATGTGTTAATTGGAACATGGAGAACCACCCAAGAAAACAGTACAACCACAATTACTATATGGCTCTGGTCTTGGCTGATTAATTAGAAACTCTAGTTTGTGACAATCTTACCGAAAGGGCAAGAGGGGATGCATTGATGGGATATAGCTCAGTCCTCTTGGGGCAATTGGTATTGTTTTATGATCCTTTGGCAAGGTATCACCTCATTAGGGCAGTGTTATGACCACTTTGGCTTGAAACCTTAGCGGGTTGTCATAGGTTAGGGAATCTTTGTAAAGGCCTCGTAGCGTCCCTATGCAGTCATACCTAAGGAAGTGTGATATGGTGCTTGGCCCGCACTTGCATGGTTGGGTTTAAAGTTCTTCGGAGCTTTTACGCGAATTGTGGTGAAAGTGTACAACCTCTGCAGAGTTAAAACTAACCGGTTAGCCGTGCTCACGGTCAAGAGCGGCTTGGACCCTCACATGATAATTGAACTTGAAGTTGATCTAAATCGATGCTTTTACTTATGGTTATGATGTATATCTTCGTATATACTTATCTTATGGGTTTAATGGTATATACTTATATCTAGTTAATGCTTGCTAATAAAATATGATCAACTAAAATTGCTGAGTGCAGTTAAACCGAGTCAGCTATGCCTTGAATTAGCCTTGCATATATTATAGTTGTTTCCCTATCACTTGTTGAGTACCAACCATAAGTGTACTCACCCTTGCATACTTGCTGCTCAGACCGTAATAACAACTGCCCGGAGTTTCCAGAAGACTTCGAGGATTTCTAGGCGTATGTCTCCCAGTCATCTGCCTGTGCTGAAGAAGATTCCGCTGCTACTCTTTAGACGTTTATTTATTCGCTTTAGACATTCGGTTTTGTAATAAAGTCTTTAATACTCTCTTTACGTTTGCACTAGTTGTGATATTCACTTTATGTTTAATCATATGTGTGTAAACTGATCCTGGCGCACATATGAGATGCATCCGGTTTGCCTTCATAATCCGGGTGTGACAGAAGTGGTATCAGAGCAGTGTTGACTGTAGGACGTTAGCCTAGATAGAAATGGTCGAAAATTAAGGTCTATCTTGCTTAGTAGCCATGCTCTTTCATGCATATCTGCTTAATCCTTATTGATAGCTTTTATCTCATCCTTGAATGCATACTTGTCTTTTCTTTCAAGTATGTTCTAAAACCTTTCTATCATGTTCTTCAGAGTGGTAAACTTCTTTGATGAACCCAGTCGCGAGTAGTTTGGCGAGTTCTTTCTTGATGGCTTCCCGTTTCTAGCCTGAGAATCTCTGTAGACGCTGTTTCTTGGGGATAGATGTTGCTTTGACATTTAAGGAGTGCTCGATCAACTCCTTGGGCACACCTGGCATGTCTACTGGTTTCCATGCAAACATGTCTCGGTTTGCCCTAAGCAAGTTGACGAGCGCGCTTTCCTATTTTTCAGTGAGCCCTGTCCTGATCAGGGTAGTCTTGGAAGAGTCGCCATCTTGGAGCTGAATTGCCTTCACACCCATGTTGTCGGGTGGTTTTGGAGCAGAGTGATTTGCCTTCTTTGTAGGGATCTCCATCCTTGATGCAGAGAGTTGTATTGCAGCCGTGAGTACTTCTCCTGAGGTGTCTGGCAGGCGATTAGTCGAGGCGTAGGTGATGGCTTCCTTCTCACACTCGAACGACTTCTGGAGGTCGCCGCGGAATGTGAGAACTCCTATCTTTCCTGGCATCTTGAGCAGCAGATAAACATAATGTGGGACAACCATGAATTTGGCCAGAGCCGGTCGTCCTAATATAGCATGATACAAGGACTCGAAGCTGGCCACCTCGAATTTGATAAGCTCTCTACGATAGTTGTCTGGAGTGCCAAAGGTGACCGGGAGTATGACAGTACCAATCTGTGTAGAGGCGTTTCCTGGGACAATGCCGTAGAATGGAGCCTTGCTTGGGGTTAACTTGTTGGAGGTATCCAACCCCATCTTTGCGAGAGTGCTTGCGAACAAGAGGTTTAGTCCACTGCCTCCGTCGATAAGTACTCGAGTGAGTCTGGACCCTGCCACCACTGGGTCAAGGACGAGCGGGAATTTTCCCGGCTCGGAGAAGCTGGTCCATTGATCCTCTCGGGAGAAGGTGATCGGGACCTCGCTATGCCTCAGTGGTTTAGGGATGGCGGGTTCCAAATTCAGAATTTCGCGCAAGGCCAGTTTCTGTGCGCGTTTGTTGAAGGTAGAGTCTTCTTCGTAGATGACGTTGACTGTCTTGTCGGGTTGTTGAAAACCCGTTTGTCCATCCTTGTCATTGTCTTCCTCGTCCTGCTTGCCCTTCTTCTTGTTGTCTTCTTCGAATGGATGCTCTTGGAGAGACTTCCGCAAGTTTATGCACTCGAGGATCGTGTGCTTTGATTTTGGGTGTAAAGGGCAAGGCTTGGCGAGGAGCTTCTGGAAGTCGTCTTGTTGGCTTCCTTTCTTGCCGCGCTGGCCTCGATCCATAGTTGCGACGGTGTCATCTGGCTTGCGTTTCTTGTCAAAATTGCGCTGATTCTTGTCGGAGCGCAAGTCGCCATTGCGCTTCTGATTGTTATCATCGCGACGAGGAAAGTTGTCGCGCTCTTGTTCTTCTTGATTGGCGCACTCCAACATCATGCCGCGGAGGGCCATGACCGAGCGAGGTTGGTTTCTTCCGAAGTCGCGATAGAGCTGCTGAGTGATGAGGCCATTGTGGAAGCAGTCGATGACGTCGTCGTCGGCGATGTTGGCGATGGTGGAGCGGGTGTCAAAGAACCGCTTGATGTATGACCTCAGGGTCTTGCCGCGTTCTTGTTTGCACAAGCGCAGGTCGTGGCGAGTGGTGGGTCGATGGATGGAGCCCTAGAAGTTGTCGACGAAGAGCTGCTTCAAGTCCTCCCATGAGTGGATTGAATCATGCTTTAAGCTTTCGAGCCATGTGAGGGGTGCGGACTCCAAGGCCATCGAGAGGTAGATTACTTTTGTAGAATTTGTCCCTCCTGCAACTTCAATAGCGGTAGAGTAAATACCGTCGTATTTCTTCAGATTCTGCATGTTGACAGGATTGAATCCGATCGGATACTCGGCGTAATTGATGTTTTGGCTGAACACAGGGAAACGATTGGTTTCGTCGGCCGGTCGTCCGTGGCGCCGAGCATTGATGATTTCCCGTACGTCACGAAAGTTACCGCGACCATGATTGCGGCTCCTCGATGGGCCTGCGTGGTCACTCTCATCTTGGTATCTTGGGCATTGGTGGTGGGGCGGACATGGTTGCTGAGCTTCTTGATTTCCTTGTGGCTGTGCTGGGGTGCGGCTATTACGAGAGCTAGAAGGGACCGGGTTCTATCTGTCGATTTGGTGGAGGGCCTCCCTGGTAAGGCACTGCATTCGATGGATTTCTGGCATGTCTGGTAAGTTTTGCATCAATTCTGGCGTGTCTGTCGATTTGGCTTCAGCCAAGTTGGCTACTGGGCTGCAGAATGCTGGTCCACCCACTTCATCAAAATCTCGTTGTAGATTGTGCGGGCCATAAGGTTCTGCAGGGACGCGTTGAGCTCGCGCGGTGGCGTTTCTTCTGTGTATGGTGCGATGGCGATTCCTCTGATGTCGATCATCTTTGTCTTGTTGGGATTCGCCTTGAGGAGCGTTGACCGAGAGCTCATCGTCGGATACTTGATCCAAGTTTTCATTGGCGTAGCGTTCGGCTTGCGAGCCGAGGCCGCTATTCTCTCCATGAATCGAGACATAGACCTGACGATCGGGTGTCGAATGAGTAGTACCGTAGTCGACCAGGGCGATGTCACCTACTCCTTCTTCGATCGGGGAGAGTGGTCTACCCGCTTGACAGGGTAGATCCCGGAGACAGGCGACGAGACGCGCGTTATCGAGTAGTTCGGCGGCTCAGAGCCCTTCCAATACACGAAACGGCTTTGTGGTGTAGAGATGATAGTCAAACTCGGGTGATCGGCGAGTTCTGGATCGGATTCGTCTTCCGAGTTAGGGTAGGAGTCGAAAACAGGTGCCTCCCGGCGAGTGGTGACCTCCTAGTTAACGATCCTTTGGTTGAATATGCGACGCATGGTTGTTAGATATGATGCGGCCGCATTCTGAAGTCCCAACAATAGTTGGGGTTGAGGAGATTCGGAGTAGATCGAATCTATTCCGAGTGGCGCCAAGCGAGTCGAAGACGTGTCCGACAGAGACAACTTTTCTATCTCGTTGGCGAGTTCCAGTAGTAAGAGCTCGGCGGAAACGATCCCGTCGAGTTGTTCTTGCCAGGGGGCCTCCGCGCTCATTGTGGTGGCCAGATGGCTATCGAAGCCACCCGACCCGTTGGCCGTGCAGATCCATGAGCCGAAGACGAAGGTGGTGCCTGCACTGATCGCAGGGAGGTCGAAGTTGAAGGATGCCATCGAATTCTTCTGATGATCGTCGGCGAAGTCCCCTACCTGGCACGCCAGCTGTCAGTGTTTAACCGCTAAGCTCTCCGAGGTATACCCCGAGGAGATTGATTGTAGGCAGGGACTCGCCAAGATCAGAACGCGATGGTGCAAGGAACACAGAGATTTAGACAGGTTCAGGCCGCCGGAGCATAATACCCTACGTCCCATGTGGTTGTTTGTATTGCCTTAGATGTTGATCCGGGGATCGTTGTTTTGGAGGGGTCCCTGCTCGCCCTTATATAGTATGAGGGGGACAGGGTTACATGGAGTCCTAGCCGAGTACTTCTAGAGTCCTACTCCAACGAGGTCGAGTAATTTCCTTATACATCAGCTAGTCCTTCTGCCGTACGAGTAGTTACAACAGAGGTAAGGTACATCCATGAGGTATCCCTTATTCTAGAATATTCCATGCCTGTGAGCAGTCCCGCTGCCCCGGGTCTGACACCTCCTTCTGGGCTTGCTCCGATTGATCTTGGGGCCCCGCGATAACCTCGTATACGACTTCCTCATTCGCCACTTCTACATGTATGCACATGCCATGAGAAATGCAATTATGATTTGTAATGATAAATTAGTCAGGGAGCGAGTATAAGTACTAATAATCCACATAAAATTGCTCCCAGCAATCCTAATACCACAGGCCAAACTAGTTGACACATCTCTAGAAGTCCGAAATATCCGGAAAATTATCCGGAGTGTCCGGACACAAAGTCCGGAGAATCCGGACCTATGCTCGGAGTATCCGGACATAAACATGAAGTAGCTAAACCACTACAAATCCGGAGTATCTGGACAAATGTTCGGAATGTCCGAACTTTTTCTACCAAGAACAAAAATCCATATGGTTGGGAAAAATGATCCACCAGCTGCGAAACCCTTTTTTGTCCCAGTTAAGGGATGCATAAGGAGATGATTGACCATAGAAAATCACTTGAAACCTCCTAAAAAGATAGATCGGGCCGGCACAAGTTGGAGTACCTTAAATGAGATTTTTCTCCCGCGAAGAACTTGAAATCAAAGACTCCCCGAAGAGGAACACGTGGGGAAGATGGTCCTCCATGCAGATTTGAAGCCTTCCTTGATCTTGGGGTCTAGTTAGAGTGGAGGATTTGAGGTTTAGGGCTTGGGGAGAGGGAGGGCACGTGAGGGAGAGAGGGAGTAAACGCGCGCGAGAGAGAGAGCTGGTAGGGGAGAGAGAAAAGAAAGAGGTGTGTTTTAATGTGTGTGGGCTCAGCGAACAGAAACAGGTAAAACAGGAACTCCATGTCCGGAGTATCTGGAAGTTTTTTCAGAGTATCCGGACAATTTCCGGAATATCCGGACAAATCTCCGGAGTATCCGGGTCCAAATGGTTTCCAAGGAGAAAAATTGAGATTGGATCGATTTTGATTCAATTTAACTGACCCAAAACTCAGGGTTTCGCAATGGAGTTTGAAATTTGGCCAAGCATGATTAACTCTAATGATGATTCTTACCTACAATTAACAATTAATGGATATGATTAACATCACTGTCAACATCACCGTGGCTCTGCACGCAGAGATGGAACGGCTCCGTGCACACCGATCTAGACGGGGTCACCCACCATGCCATCTATCATCACGGTAAACGACTCTAAGAGTCGTGTATTAACTATAATGTTCAATTCATTTGCGTTATACAATCCCTATAAAATACAGTAAACATAGTGGTTTTGTTATTATTGCAATTTGTTATATCTTGCAATTTTAATGACGATAATTCGCATTAATTAAGCACCAAATATCTTGCAATACGACCAATGCGCTTAATTCAAGCAGAATTATCAATTATACAATCACACTAATTAAGCAATAGTTCATGGATGATGCATAAATACTTAACTAAAAGAAAACCACATCAATTAAGCCATAAAAGTTCAGGGATACTTGTTACGCTTAATTCAAGTGGAAATATATGTAAAAGATAAGCGTCACCTCATCATTTTGTACAACATAAAATTCCAAAACATTATATATTGGCCATACACAAGGTAGTACCTTCATACTACTGCAGGATATATATATATATATATATATATATATATATATATATATATATATATATATATATATATATATACTAACTATCCTCAATGTGTGTACCCAATATCAAAGTTTGGAATGATTAGATGCTACAGCTTTTCCGGTGATTACCTTAATTCATATCTTATATTGGCCATACACAAGGTAGTATCATAATACTACTGTGGGATCTACACTACTATATAGTGACTATCCTCAACGTGTGTACCTAATTATGAATATGAATTAAACAAGGTCTACACCAACATTGTGATTACTCTCTAGTATGGTGAGTGGAGACTAAGGTATCTATTGCAATCATGCCAAACTATGCCTATAGCAATGAGTTTCTCGTCCACTAATGTGAGATCTACACCATTTAGGTGATTATCTTTGATGTGTACATGATGATAGAGACTATATCTTGGTCATGAATGATATTCAGCCTCAATAATAGTAGCGCCCTTATCATCTATCAAATATGAGGTCACACGCTACTTGAAGTTCAACTAGCAGTTTGAATCTACAAAAACTTGCATATATTAATTCAAGACTCATCTTGAATTCACATTTTAAGCATTCATCTTTGCTTAGTTAAATAGCAGAAAATAGTGCAATATATTTTACTGACTATCTTTACTCAAATAAGCAAAACATATATTTTGACAACGATTCTTACATTGTCTATTCATTGTAGAATAGAGTTCAACACAATAGTAGTGACTCTTTGTCACTTGTCAAAATATTGGATAGTCCACTTATAAGCAAGTATTACCTTGGTTAAGAAATATGCACGTCAATATTTTATGCTATATAATTTACTTTTCAAGTAAATTAATTATATACATGATCCACTCATGTAGGACATGACTAATGTTTTCACAATGAATTTTTCTTTCTTAAACTCGTATTGAATGGCGATTAATTCTCTAGAATAGACACTAGATATCAATTATATTATTGGGATGCTCATGATACCATTGTCACATGGCTCTATCCCAATTGAAGTGTGAACCGATTCCTAAAATAACCACACATGTAACATAGTGAGTTCCGTCAACTCATTTTTTTTAAAAAATGAGTATTCAAAGGAGCAGGGTCCATCAATTTTGCAATTTTCATTCGGATTGCTAACAAATAATGTAATATTGCCTAAACATAAGCAATTGTTAATTTAGTCATTTATCATGAGTTTAAGTTAAATGGTAATTTACAAAGAAATGGATCTATAAAACTCGTGTCATTTTTTTTAAAAATAACCATAATGGCAAGTCTCACATTTGTCAAAAAGTGTGGTTGTAAGGCTTACATGCATACCAAATTAAATATTTGGTTGAATCATTCCTCCAATCCATTGGAGGTAGTTGAGTTTAAGAGGATAAGTTTGAAGCTCACTTCAACAAATGAGATCCACAAAAGTCTCTATGTTATCCTAAAATTAACATTAGTTGAATATTATACTAATAAACGTAGTATATTGTCCATCATAGATATCATGTAATTATGCATAGTATTCATATTTTGTATGAGTTAAAATTCATACTAAAGTTCATTTGGGATCCAACCAGATAGAAAAAGGAATTTTGTTTAGTGGACCACTACACCGCTAACACGATCATGGAGATCATGCATCTAAATCGTGTTAGCGGAGTAAGTGCATATTCATGGGATACCGCTAACACAATTATGGAGATCATGCATTTAAATTTGGGGTTGTGAAGCATTTGCCAAATGACTCCAGTCTGACAAGCTTGCACCCAAATCGGATAAGTGCATATTCGTGGGATACCCAAAGGAGACCTTAGGGTATTACTTCTACAATCGATCCGAGGGCAAAGTGTTTGTCGCTCGGAATGGAGTTTTTCTAGAGAAAGAATTTCTCAAAGGAGAGAAAAGTGGAAGAACGGTGCAACTCGAAGAAGTTCGAGATGAGCCAATAGGACAAGACACTACAAGTGACGCTAATGTAGCTGAACAAGTAGAGATGCCTATGGCAACAGAAGCACCTCCGCAACCATGAAGGTCAGCAAGGCTCCGCGCAACGCGAGAATTACTATTGTTGAACAATGATGAGCCTGTGACATATGCAGAGGCGATGGCAGACCCTGACTCTGAGAGATGGCAAGATGCCATGAAATCCGAAATAGAATCCATGAAGGAAAATCAAGTTTGGAACTTGATAGACCCGCCTGATGGTGTGAGAACCATAGAGTGCAAATGGATATATAAGAAGAAGAAAGATATGGATGGAAATGTTCATATCTATAAAGCTCGTCTTGTCGCAAAAGGTTTTCGACAAGTTCAAGGAGTTGACTACGACGAGACTTTCTCGCCCGTAGCGATGCTTAAATCTGTTCAGATTATTCTAGCCATTGCTGCATATTTCGGTTATGAAATATGGCAGATGGATGTCAAAACAGCTTTCCTTAATGGAAATTTGACCGAGGATGTGTATATGATGCAGCCCGAGGGTTCTGTTGATCCGACCAATGCTGGAAAGATATGCAAGCTTCAAAAATCCATTTATGGATTAAAGCAAGTATCTCAGAGTTGGAATAT
This sequence comes from Panicum virgatum, assembly GCF_016808335.1. Taxonomy (NCBI): domain Eukaryota; kingdom Viridiplantae; phylum Streptophyta; class Magnoliopsida; order Poales; family Poaceae; genus Panicum; species Panicum virgatum. The sequence goes on along the minus strand of NC_053141.1, from coordinate 43,710,595 downwards.
TCATTTTGATGAAGTAGTCAAAGGGTTTGGCTTCATTAAAAACGAAGAAGAAGCTTGTGTTTACAAGAAGGAAAGTGGGAGCTATGTTGCATTTCTAATCCTGTATGTAGATGACATACTGCTGATTGGAAATAATATTCATATGCTTGAGTCCATAAAGACTTCACTGAAAAATAGTTTTTCGATGAAGAATTTAGGAGAAGCAGCATACATACTGGACATCAAGATCTATATAGATCAAAGAGGCTTATAGGATTAAGCCAAGATACTTACATTGACAAAGTGTTGAAGCGATTCAACATGGAAGAGGCAAAGAAAGGGTTCTTGCCTATGTCACATGGCATACATCTTAGCAAGACTTAGTGTCCTACGACGACTGATGAGCGAGAGTGCATGAACAAAGTTCCATATGCCTCGGCAATTGGATCTATCATGTATGCAATGATAAGTACACGCCCAGATGTTTCTTATGCTCTAAGTGTTACGAGCAGGTACCAGTCAGATTTAGGTGAGAGTCACTGGACAGCTGTGAAAAACATCCTCAAGTACTTGAGAAGAACTAAGGATATGTTCCTAGTCTATGGAGGTGAAGAGGAGTTCGTTGTAACCGGTTACACTGATGCTAGCTTCCAAACCGACAAAGATGATTCAAAGTCTCAGTCCGGTTTCGTGTTCAAAGTAAATGGTGGTGTGGTTAGCTGGAAGAGTTCCAAGCAGGAGACAGTGGCCGATTCTACAACAGAAGCCAAGTACATCGCAGCTTCGGAAGCTGCGAAGGAAGGTGTTTGGATAAGAAAGTTCCTTATTGAGCTTGGTGTGTTCCCTAATGCCTCTAGCCCGCTAGATCTCTACTGTGACAATAGTGGAGCTATTGCACAAGCCAAGGTGCCAAGGAATCACCAGAAGAGCAAACACGTTATGCGGCGATTTCATCTCATTCGAGAGTTCATCGATCGTGATGAGATCAAGATATGCAAAATACACACGGACCTGAACATTTCAGATCCGTTGACAAAACCCCTTCCACAGCCCAAGCGTGAGAGGAACACAAGAGCAATGGGTATTGGATACATTCTAGATTGACTCTAGTGCAAGTGGGAGACTGTTGGAAATATGCCCTAGAGACAATCATATTTCCTTGTATTCATGATTAATAAAGTGTTCCTTAAATATCCATAGATGACAACTTGTATTGATTAATGCTTATGTGAAGTATTTGTGAAACTCTTTACTTGTATGGATATTCTAAAGTGTTCCTAGTCGGAGTTCATGTGAGGACACACATGAATATTAGACTAGCACATGTATTAGTTGATTGACTACGTTTCACAAGTCATGGTGGGGATGTCAAACTAATAATGTGGGATCATGTGAGACATGAGATTGAACTGACCCAACATGAGATGATGACGTCTCATTACACAATATGTACACTGTGTCCTAAGACCTGAGATCGTCGTATGTACTCAAGATGTGAACCGACTTACTTAGGAGCCATCAAACGCTGCACCGTAACTGGGTAGTTATAAAGGTGGCTTTCGGGTCTGTCAAGAAGCATGGTGTGAGACATGGTCGGTCAAGACGGGATTTGCCCCTCTCTACAAGAGAGAGATATCTCTGGGCCCCTGCAGTGATTCGGATTAGAAAATGCATGGCCATGCTAGGGTTAAGAGTTAACCAAGGATTCTGAATCACTAGATCGAGAAAGTGTGGTCGGCTTCAAGCTAGACCAAATATTGTGAGGCAAAGGGAACAACATGTATATGATATTGTGGCGGCTCGTCTGATATGATCTTTGTGTGCGTATAGGAGTTGACATGTCTTGCTAGAGGCCACTGTCTACTATTGGGCCGAGTAAGAGTACTCGGGCCATGTCTTTTCACATGTGAGCCCATAGGGTCACACACTTAAGTGAAAGAAGCCTGATAAGAATGAAATCCGAATTAGACTGGGCTTAGGTGCACTAATGGGTATTTTAGGCCCAAAAGGGGGCGCCCAAGGTGGGGCCCAAGACAGCCCACCTAAGGGGCTATATAAACAGAAGAGAGGCGCCTAAAAACCCTAACCCTTGCTACTATTCACGCGCATGAACAGTACCCGTGAACAGTAACGCCCCTTCCTGTTCCTCCTCCTCATGCAATGCCCCTAGTTCGGTCTCCCGGATCTAGCAATCCGGAGTGCGGAGCTTCTTCCCGTACGTGTGGACTTCGTGGAGGTGCTACGCTTGCTGCACAAGGACGAGCCGTTCGTGAGGTGGTTCACGCAACTGCGCTGCCGGCTTCCATCTGCACTACACCGACGCGCTACAGAAGTTCTGCAACCGCGCGTATAGTGGTAATCCCGTAATCTATAGCTGCAGTAATCCTGGTTTATGCGGTAGAAATTTTTTGTTTTTGCTACCCCATATTCCTACAGCGGTATCAAGAGTCAGTGATGTCTCGTTATAGATTTGGATATGTGCATATAGAGATATGCTTAGTTTCAGATCGATCTATGACCTAGTTTCGTAAAGTTGCTGCGAAAGTTGTGCAACGACATACTCCTACCGGTCGGTTTTCCGCCATCGGAGTTAAGTGATGCACATAAACCCGGTCGCTGCAGTTGTTGATCAATGTGATTGGTCGAATCAAAACTCAGGGCATAAGCCAGATGCATGAGATGCATAGGGCAGTAGATTGGATCTACTGCGAATTCCGTTTTGTTGCAAAAGTGTGTTTTAAAGTAAAATAGTCATAACTTTTGCATACGAACTCGGATTGAGATGAATTTTATATCGATTTGTATCTACAGAAAAAGTTAGATTTGGTTTAGAGCAGCGTTTCTGTTTTTGCCAAATTTAGATTTGCGAAATTCGGCCTGGAAGATAGAGTTTTAGGCGTTTTAATTTCGGACGTCGGAATCGCATAACTCTGTTTTGCAGGTTTTGTGATCGGTATGACCCCTATGTGTATGTGATGCATGTGTGTAATTATTTCATGACCTGCGTGTCGTGACTATGAAAATTCGGCCGGAGCCATATGAATTGTTGCATTTGATGTAATGGCCTGCGTGCCAACCTGTGATGATCCAAGTCGTGAATGTAATTTTAATTACTAGCTATTAGGTGTAATAGCAAGTTCTAGTTCTTGGAGTTTTCATCACATGAAGGATGGTGCACAAGTTCCATGAAGATGGAGATCTACATGGCGAACAAGTTTTATGGAGATGGAGATCACCATGAGAACAAGAGCCATACTGATCCACAATTATGTGCTTGCCATTCTTAAAGTTTTACAACTACGAGCGTCATAGTAGAAGTAGAACGATCCCTCATTAATTTCGAGCAATCATGCCCTACCAACTAAACCTTGCATCGTCCCATGTCTTGTACGATTGGTGGTGGGTCTATGAAATTAGGGCGCCACTGATTTTTTCCTTGACTAGACAGGCTGTATCGGATACATGCACGCATAAAGGGTTGGTGAGCTTGACAAGGTTATCTTAACGGTTAAGGACCTTGGGGCATAAAGGTTGGGAGCGAGACATGGAGATGTCACCCAACAACAAGAGTCATATGAGATATGATTAGCAAAGAGTTGCTTACCGATCTATCTATTCTTCTAGTGGTGATGCTAAAGCTCACTAGTCGACTTGATAGTTGTGGGTCTTGAATCGCTAAGAATCAATAGAGTGATATTGATTTTAGTGGGAGTAAATTCTATTAAATTGTTTAATGTCGTTTACTCCATCATGAATACTTTTGTCTTAGTATTTTGCATTTATTTGTTGTATATCAATGGCCCAAAACCAACCTTTTGCTTTACATTCCGTACTTGAGAGCAACAAATTGAATGAGACAAACTACGCGGATTGGATCCACAACCTGAGAATTGTTCTCAGGGCAGCTAACAAGGAAGATGTTCTAGATAACCCACTGCCAGAAGAGCCTGCTGCAGATGCCCCTACTGCTGAGAGGAATACTTACAGGAGAGCGGTTGATAAAGACTGTGAAGTGAGCTATCTCATGCTAGCTTGCATGGAACCTGAGCTGCAGATGCAGTTTGAGAATAACCATGCGGCACACGATATGATCGTGGCGCTACGAGACATGTTCCAGACTCAGGCCAGGACTGAAAGGTTCAATGTGTCCAAGGCCTTTGCTGAAACTAAGCTAGCAGAAGGAGCACCAGTAGGGCCGCATGTAATCAAAATGGTTGGTTACACACAGAGGTTGGAGAAGCTGGGCTTCCCACTTGGCCAAGAGTTGGCCACTGACTTCATTCTTGTCTCTTTGCCTCCGAGCTAAGTAAACTTCGTCTCGAACTACCACATGCACGGGGCTGAGAAGGGCTTGAATGAGCTATGAGGCATGCTCAAAATGGCAGAGAGTGACATAAAAAAAGCACAGGTGGCGGCCATGTGATGGCTGTCCAGAATAAGCCTACTTTCAAGAAGAAAGGTTCTTCTTGGAAGAAGAAGAAGGGTTGCGAACCCCAAGCCAAGCCCTACACCCAAGGCTAAACCTGGACCAGCTGCAGACAAGGAGTGCTTTCATTGTCACCAGCCAGGACACTGGAAAAGGAACTACAAGCTGTATCTAGCCTCGTTGAAGAATCGTTCTTCCACTTCAGGTACACTTGTTGTTCATATTACAAAAATATTTCTCGCTGACTCTTATGTTAATTCTTGGGTATTTGATACCGGATCGGTTGCTCATATAAGCAATTCGATGCAGGGAATGATAAAGAGTAGAAGCGTTGAAAGAGGAGAAGTTGACTTCCGCGTTGGCAATAATGCAAGAGTTGCTGCTTTGGCTGTCGGGACGATGCAACTTCACCAACCATCAGGATTCGTCTTGGAGCTTAATAATTGTTATTTTGTTCCTAGTTTGAGTCGAAACATTGTGTCTCCTTCATGTTTGATGAAGGATGGTTATTTTTTTGCGAGTGAAAACAATGGTTGTGTGATCTCTAAGAATAATATGTTTGTGGCTTTGGCGTCCATTAAGAATGTGCTATTTATTTTAAATCTTGATGATTCTCCTGTCTGTAATATAAGTGCTAAAAGGCCTCGGCTAAATGATTTGAATCCTACCTACATGTGGCATTGTCGTCTCGGACATATAAGCGAGAAACGCATGAAGAAGCTCCATGAAGATGGACTTCTAAGTTTGTTTGATTTTGAATCATATGAGACATGCGAAGCTTGTTTGCTGGGCAAGATGACCAAGACGCCGTTCACAGGTTTTCCAGAGAGAGCATCGGGTTTGCTGGAACTCATACATACTGATGTGTGTGGACCAATGAGCTCGACTGCTAGAAGAGGATTCCAATACTTCATTACTTTTACTTATGACTTAAGTAGATATGGCTATGCCTACTTGATGAGGCATAAGTCTGAAACCTTTGAAAAGTTCAAGAAATTTCAGAATGAAGTTGAAAATCAGTGTGGCAAGAGGATTAAAGCCTTGCGATCTGATCGTGGGGGCGAATATCTAAGTCACGAATTTAGCGATCATTTGAAGGGTTGCAGAATTGTTCCACAACTTACGCCGCCTGGAACACCTCAAAGGAACGGGGTTTCCGAGGGATGTAATTGAACTCTTTGGGACATGGTTTGATCAATGATGAGCCAATCAGAATTACCATTGTCATTTTGGGGTTACGCTCTAGAAACAACAGCTTTCACACTGAACAGGGTGCCGTCAACATCCGTAGACAAGACACCATATGAAATATGGACTGGCAAGTCTCCCAGTTTATCTTTTCTAAAAATTTGGGGTTGTGAAGCATTTGCCAAATGACTCCAGTCTGACAAGCTTGCACCCAAATCGGATAAGTGCATATTCATGGGATACCCAAAGGAGACCTTAGGGTATTACTTCTACAATCGATCCGAGGGCAAAGTGTTTGTCGCTCGGAATGGAGTTTTTCTAGAGAAAGAATTTCTCAAAGGAGAGAAAAGTGGAAGAACGGTGCAACTCGAAGAAGTTCGAGATGAGCCAATAGGACAAGACACTACAAGTGACGCTAATGTAGCTGAACAAGTTGAGATGCCTATGGCAACAGAAGCACCTCCGCAACCACGAAGGTCAGCAAGGCTCCGCGCAACACGGGAATTATTATTGTTGAACAATGATGAGCCTGTGACATATGCAGAGGCGGTGGCAGACTCTGACTCTGAGAGATGGCAAGATGCCATGAAATCCGAAATAGAATCCATGAAGGAAAATCAAGTTTGGAACTTGATAGACCCGCCTGATGGTGTGAGAACCATAGAGTGTAAATGGATATATAAGAAGAAGAAAGATATGGATGGAAATGTTCACATCTATAAAGCTCGACTTGTCGCAAAAGGTTTTCGACAAGTTCAAGGAGTTGACTACGACGAGACTTTCTCGCCCGTAGCGATGCTTAAATCTGTTCAGATTATTCTAGCTATTGCTGCATATTTCAGTTATGAAATATGGCAGATGGATGTCAAAACAGCTTTCCTTAATGGAAATTTGACCGAGGATGTGTATATGATGCAGCCCGAGGGTTCTGTCGATCCGACCAATGATGGAAAGATATGCAAGCTTCAAAAATCCATTTATGGATTAAAGCAAGCATCTCGGAGTTGGAATATTCGTTTTGATGAAGTAGACAAAGGGTTTGGCTTCATTAAAAACGAAGAAGAAGCTTGTGTTTACAAGAAGGAAAGTGGGAGCTATGTTGCATTTCTAATCCTGTATGTAAATGACATACTGCTGAATGGAAATAATATTCCTATGCTTGATTCATAAAGACTTCACTGAAAAATAGTTTTTCGATGAAGAATTTAGGAGAAGCAGCATACATACTGGGCATCAAGATCTATAGAGATAGATCAAAGAGGCTTATAGGATTAAGCCAAGATACTTACATTGACAAAGTGTTGAAGCGGTTCAACATGGAAGAGGCAAAGAAAGGGTTCTTGCCTATGTCACATGGCATACATCTTAGCAAGACTCAGTGTCCTACGACGACTGATGAGCGAGAGCGCATGAACAAAGTTCCATATGCCACGGCAATTGGATCTATCATGTATGATAAGTACACGCCCAGATGTTTCTTATGCTCTATGTGTTACGAGCAGGTACCAGTCAGATCCAGGTGAGAGTCACTGGACAGCTGTGAAAAACATCCTCAAGTACTTGAGAAGAACTAAGGTTATGTTCCTAGTCTATGGAGGTGAAGAGGAGTTCGTTGTAACCGGTTACACTGATGCTAGCTTCCAAACCGACAAAGATGATTCAAAGTCTCAGTCCGGTTTCGTGTTCAAAGTAAATGGTGGTGTGGTTAGCTGGAAGAGTTCCAAGCAGGAGACAGTGGCCGATTCTACAATAGAAGCCGAGTACATCGCAGCTACGGAAGCTGCGAAGGAAGGTGTTTGGATAAGAAAGTTTCTTATTGAGCTTGGTGTGTTCCCTAATGCCTCTAGCCCGCTAGATCTCTACTATGACAATAGTGGAGCTATTGCGCAAGCCAAGGAGCCAAGGAATCACCAGAAGAGCAAACACGTTATCCGGCGATTTCATCTCATTCGAGAGTTCATCGATCGTGGTGAGATCAAGATATGCAAAATACACACGGACCTGAACATTTCAGATCCGTTGACAAAACCCCTTCCACAGCCCAAGCATGAGAGGAACACAAGAACAATGGGTATTAGATACATTCTAGATTGACTCTAGTGCAAGTGGGAGACTGTTGGAAATATGCCCTAGAGACAATCATATTTCCTTGTATTCATGATTAATAAAGTGTTCCTTGAATATCCACGGATGACAACTTGTATTGATTAATGCTTATGTGAAGTATTTGTGAAACTCTTTACTTGTATGGATATTCTAAAGTGTTCCTAGTCGGTGTTCATGTGAGGACACACATGAATATTAGACTAGCACATGTATTAGTTGATTGACTACGTTTCACAAGTCATGGACATGGGGATGTCAAACTAATAATGTGGGCTCATGTGAGACATAAGATTGAACTGACCCAACATGAGATGATGACTTCTCATTACACAATATGTACGCTGTGTCCTAAGACCTGAGATCGTCGTATGTACTCAAGATGTGAACCGACTTACTTAGGAGCCATCAAACGCTGCACCGTAACTGGTTAGTTATAAAGGTGGCTTTCGGGTCTGTCAAGAAGCATGCTGTGAGACATGGTCGGTCAAGACGGGATTTGCCCCTCTCTACAAGAGAGAGATATCTCTGGGCCCCTCCAGTGATTCGGATCAGAAAATGCATGGCCATGCTAGGGTTAATAGTTAACCAAGGATTCTGAATCACTGGATCAAGAAAGAGTGGTCGGCTTCATGCTAGACCAAATATCGTGAGGCAAAGGGAACAACATGTATATGATATTGTGGCGGCTCATCTGATATGATCTTTGTGTGCGTATAGGAGTTGACATGTCTTGCTAGAGGCCACTATCTACTATTGGGCTGAGTAAGAGTAATCGGGCCATGTCTATTCACAAGTGAGCCCATAGGGTCACCCACTTAAGAGAAAGAAGCCTGATAAGAATGAGATCCGAATTAGACTGGGCTTAGGTGCACTAATAGGCCTTTTAGGCCCAAAAGGGGGCGCCCAAGGTGGGCCCAAGGCAGCCCACCTAAGGGGCTATATAAACAGAAGGGGGCGCCTAAAAATCCTAACCCTTGCTACTATTCACCCGCATGAACAGTACCGTGAACAGTAGCACCCCTTGCCTGTTCCTCCTCATGCAACGGCCCTAGTTTGTTCTCGCGGATCTAGCAATCCGCAGTGCGAAGCTTCTTCCCATACGTGTGGACTTCGTGGAGGTGTTGCGCTTGCTGCACAAGGACGAGCCGTTCGTGAGGTGGTTCACGAACTGCACTATCGGCTTCCATTTGCACTACACCGACGCGCTACAGAAGTTCCGCAACCGCGCGTATAGTGGTAATCCCATGATCTATAACTGCAGTAATCATGGTTTATGCGGTAGAAAATTTTTGTTTTTACTACCCCATATTCCTACACTATATCCACATAAATATTGGCTAATTGAATCTCTTATCGAGAGAATTTAAATGTATGACCAATGAAATAGAATTGCAATTTATCTTGGTAAATGCGGACTTACACACCGCATTATTGTAACACATTCATTAAACTTCAATCATACGGCTCCCTTTGTTGCAGTTAGTACGTGGTGGTTGGCCTCAGCCAAATATTTTCTATCTGCGTTTCGGTTATATTTTACACATAACGATATCACTACCTCAGTATACGTTTAAGGCATTGAGGATCTATATATGTGCTGAATAAGTTATTCAGCACGCTCCCCCAACCCCGCAACCGTAAAAATGTGATTCCAAAACCAGAAAATTCTTCTTTAAACCGGAAAAAGATAAGTATCAATTCCGCAACCAGAAAATTAGGAGGTTCAAATCGGAAATTATTCTGTGTGACCGAAAATTTTAGCTCATCCATTCCGCAATCGGAAAATTAGGAGGTTCAAACCGGAAATTGTTCTGTATGACCGGAAAATTTAGCTGAGTCATGGCCATCCAATCTGCAGAAGGAAAATGAAGCTCCTAAAGTCGATGGCCAAATCCAAACAAACCTACGAGAATTCAATGGAGGTATTAGAAGACATCAATAGGAACCTTGACAAATAATCATTCGTTTCCACCTTATTTTGTTTTCCTGTTGTAAAAAAGTCAACATTATTCTACCCATGTTGTCAATTCAAATAACTTATCTAGCCTCAGTGTAATCTCACACCCAACGTGCTTTATATATTCATAATTTTCTTGTTAGAAATTTTGATTTTCCGACCAGGGCCGATACTCTTTTCGAGGCAAATGGATTTCTTATGTAGTGCAACATGCTTGATATATTCATAATTTTCTTGTTACAAATTTTGATTTTTCGGTTGCAATAACACATTTATGATTATTGAATCTTTGTTTTCCTATTTCGAATAATTTTCCGGGTAAAGCACAATTTTTTGGTCTGAGAAATACATTTTCTAGTTCTAGATCCCTGAATAGAGGTGTGTCATGTTCTTTTTCGGTTAAGGTTACAAGTTTCCGATTTCATGAATGCCTTTTTTCGGTTTTGGATTGTTCTTTTCCGGTTGAGATAACAATTTTCCGGTTACAGAAATATCTTTTTCGATTTCAAATCCCTATTCATGGGTTTTCCCAGTTGAACAAAGAATTTTCTGGTTTGGGGATTCCATTTTCCGGTTTCAAATACCAGTTCATGTATTTTTCCGGTTGAACAAAGAATTTTCAGGTTTCGGGATTCCATTTTCCGGTTTTAAATCCCTGTTTATGGGTTTTTCGGGTTTCGGGATTCCATTTTCCGGTTTCGAGTGGGGGGGCTAGCGTGGGGGTGGGGGCGCTGGATTATATATATATATATATGCACGCATTCATGGCGGGAGCAGAATCGAGAAGAAGAGGAGAGAAGACACCGACCGCCGAATACTCAGAACACGTCCACCCCCACTCCACCTAATTAGTAGCCATCTCACTCCCATTGTAATATAGAAATAAGGGAGAAGCTGTGACCGTCCCGCGTTTGTAAGGTAATCTACCTAAGGTTGTGTAAGTGCTTGGGGTTTCCCGAAAGGAAAAGCCGTATGTAAGTTTGCTCTGTGGAAATGGATTAAGCTTTCCTGTGAATTTCCCTGCTTTCCTTTGAGCTCGTTCATATGGGGTGATGTCTCTACGCTAGGGACCCTAGAGGAGAAATCTCTGCGTTGAGTTGCTCTCGTTTAGTCCAGGAGAGGCGTCCGAGAGAGCCTGTGTCCGCAGAGAAGTGTTCCCTTCGGGTGGAACTGCCTGGGGAGACGGTAGAGCCTGAGTCCTGTGTGCGCGTGGCCGGGGTTAGCTTGGGAGAAGACCGGGTAGGCCTGGTTCTGAAGCGAGCTAGTGATGCATGCGGTGAGTACCGAGTAGGATTTACACAAGCATAGTTTCACGACCGACTGAATTATTGGTTTCGCCAACCTGCCAAGATCCTGAGAAGCACGCATACCTATAATCCACCTGCATATTAGTTACTAATCGCACTTATAATACTCACGCACGCATACTTCCCGGAAGTGATCCACCCACCATACTCCCACCATAAGTGCTCCAAATAGTAGCCTTGAATTTTGGGTGCCCGTGAGTGCTCATACTAAGAGTTAAGCGCATACTTAGCGAATACCGAATTGTAGAGTGAAAGCGGCGCATTCCCTGAGGTGCTTCGTCCACTTCGTGAGTGGGAACGTCCTATTCATATTCGGAATTTGAATAGTACCGAATATTTTGAGTAGTGCTGTGAATTTGAATAGTGTCAGCTGAACTTAAATAGTGCTGTGAATAGTAACTCGAGATTTTGAATTTGCAGCTTGAATTTTCGAGTTTTTTCTCGTCCATCGCCCTCGTCCCCCCTTACTGGTATCAGAGCCTGGTTATTAAAATTTGAATTTAAGATAATTACAATACTCTGTCAAAATTGAAAAGTTACATTATTTGAATTTAGAAGTCAATACCGGAAAGACTGTTAGTACTAAAAAAATATAAATATTAGGTGTAGAATAAATAGTTCTGAAGAACATACTTGGCATACTTCTCACGGTCAGATAAATTTAATAGTTGATTAGATTCATAACTTTTACATAACTTGGGGTAAAAGGCAAGACGATTTAGAATTAAAATTTGAAAGATTGCAGAAAGAACATAAGCATTTAGAAGAGCAATATTTAGTAACAAATAAAAAATTAGAATTAGCTTTGCAAGCATAGGAAGAAAGCAAAATATTTCTGGGAAAGATTAGTCAAAATAGTGATTATATTAAAAATAATATATCTTATTTATTAAATAAACTAGAAAGTACTAATATTTCTGAGCATAGTAAAGAAATTGTGTTGTCATCATCTGAAATAATAGAGGTTCCTAGATCATTAAATTCTGACAAATGGAAGTATCTGAAAGCCTCAACAGAAGAGACAAGTCTCTCCAATTAGTCCAAAAAGATACTAGACCTTTAAGTCTAATGGACAAATTAAAAGGAGGATGTGACGATATTGAATCTGTAGAAAGAGATCTTGAAAGATATCAGAAGGATACTTTAAGGAAAATAAGACCTCAGCAATTATATCAAATGGGTTGGTTTGAATATAAAAGTGGGTTATACAGAATATCTAGAGAAGTTGAATTAAGTGTTTTAACTGAACCTGTTCAGTTAAGAATTGTTAGTAAGCAAATTGAGAATGGATTAAAATATACTGCGTATATTTTACATCAAGGAATGTATATTATAGGAATTAAAGGAATGACAAGGAAGAAATTAGGAACAAAAGTCTTAATCACCCTATTAGATAAAAGATGGGAATCAATAAACAAAGCTGCGTTAGGATTCTTAGAAGGAGACATGAATGAAAATATGTTAATAACATATATAGCTCCAGATTTAATGATGCCAGTAAAAGAATTCATAGACAAAATGGTGTTTGCTTTTCAGACCAAAGGTTATGAAGACTCCAAAGGTACCAATTTATTAGTAAGCATAGAATTCATTGGAAGGTTAACCAATAGAAGTGGAACCCGATATAAGGTAAATGTGAATAATGTAATAGAAAGTATGCAATCCAAAGGAATAAAGTTTAGGAGTCCTCTTAAAATTAGCTCTGAAGAAAGAGCAGGAGAAGAATGGAATATTATTGCTTTAATAGAACCAAAGACTTTAAAGCAGCCTGAAGATTACATGAGTTATGAAAATAGAAAGGGGCAAACTTGTATTAGGTTTGTAGACTATAAAGAAAGAAGTTTGGATGATTTAGAAGCATCTAGTTCCGAATCAAATGTAGAAGAAAATAGAAGACATAGTGTATGTGAATTTATGAAAAAATTAGATATTGATAATGAAATAAAGCATTATGAGTAAAAATTAAGTAAAATTCCTGATGAATATAATACTTCAATGCTATGTGAATGGTCTGCTATAAGAGAAAATGAAATTTACTTTAGACGAAAAATTTATAGGCTTAACAAAATTAAAAAGGAAAGTGAATTAAATAGTAGAAAGGTTTATACACCTATAAAACAAAATAAAAAGGAACTGAAATTACAAGATAATTTAGATAATAAGGTGTTAGAACCACAAAGGAACAACAAAGTAAAGGAACAGAATACAAAAGATGATATTAGTGAAGAAGAACAGTGGAAAATTAATATTAAGTATTTATTAGAAAGCTATGAGGAAAAGAATGAAGATATAAATGAGTCATATAGCAAAGGTATAGAAATATATATGTCTTCTTTACAAGACAAAGATAATTCTATAGAAGCAATGGTAGTTGAGCCTGGTTCATCTAAAAGAAGAAGAGGTCCAGAAATAAAGACTGAAGGAGAAAAAGAAAGACCTTCTAGAATGTCAGGAACTTGGCCACCAGAAAAGGAAGATCCTGCATATAACTATATACCTGGACAATATAAATATATGGGTTCAAAAGGAAGACAATTTGAAAAGACAGTTCAATTTCAAAATTACAGAAGTGATGGTGCTATATTAAACTTAGCAGCACATGATCCTATAGATTGGCCTAATATAATCAGTATATGGAAAGGTTTAATAGTGCAAAAATATATACAGAATCAGCATAATATTGGAAACAAAGTGGAAGATATGCTTACATATTTAGAAACTTTTTTAGGAGAATCAGCTAAGGTTTTATGGGAACCATAAAAGTCTTTCCTAATTATTATGAAGAATTAAAAGAGCTGGTAGTAATCCATATAATTTTGCAAATATTATCTCAAGCATTGTCATAGGAGAAGATCCTAAATTAGGATATACTACATTGCAGAATGAAAGATTAAAAGAAATAGAAAAATTAACTTTAACAAACTAGAAAGGAATAAAAGAATTCTCTTAGCACTATTTTTATAATGCTACAACTGCTAAGCAAGGATATAATAAAAGAATCGTCGAAAGATATTTTAATAAGTTGCCAGACCCTTTAGGGTCCATGATATTTGAAGAATATAAAAAGGAATGCAAAGAATATAATATTTCTCAAGCTATAACATTTGTTTTCAAGCAACTAAGAAATATATGCACAAATATACAAGCTCAAAGGTCAATGAAAAAATCATATTATAATTTTTGTAATAAGATAGTTCAAATACCACTGACATATGGAGAAGAGCGATCTAGAAATAAGAGATACCCAAAGAATTATAGAAAGGGAAATATAAAAACCTAGAAGCGATACTTTCTGAGAAGATCAGATAATAGAGCTCCTTTCCTTCATAAAAGAAATGTACAAAGATATAATTCTAGAAAGAATTATGATAGCACATGTAGGTGTTTCATATGTAACTCACCAGATCATTTAAGTAAAACTTGCCCTAATAAAGATAAGAAAAGGTATTCTAGCAAGCAAGAAGAACATGAAAATGTGTTAATAATAGATAGGGTGAATGAGAATATTTTAGTATGTGATGATGATATAATGGATGATGAGTCAACATATTCTATAATAGAGACTGACGAAGTGGAATATGAAGAAGAAAATGAATCAGGTGAGGAAGAATTGGATTTAATTGATGAGCTAGCTGGATTAAAAATAGAAATGATGTATCAAATAATCTGTGAATATAAAGGGGATCATAAAAATAAAGATTTTAGTATGAAATGTGTATATTGCATATATTATCAAGATCCAGGAGAACGTGCAACATGTGGTCTTTGCTTAAGACAAGCATGTATATTATGTTTAGAACAACAAAATGATAAAAAGGAAGTCAATAAAGTAACTAAGATAGATTTGATAGATGAAAACATTTTAGAGAAAGATAAAAAGGTGAACAAATATCTGAGTAATACTTCGCAAGAGTTTCTTCTTCCCAGAATAAGCTTTAAGACTGAGCAAGTCCTGTCATGCTTTACACAAGACATTATAGATCTAATATGGAGCAAATATGCTGAAAGACAATACAAGACCTTTCTTGATATACAAAATTATTTTATAAAATTATATCAAGGAAAAGAAAGGCAACTGGGTATAATTGCCAAGGCAAATATCTTCCCTTTACTCCATATTGATAATAAATTAATTGTCAAGCCTCATCATAAATTTATAATATTCAAGGCTGATATAAATTTAAAATACTTCAGAAGTATACAAAGAAATACTGGTGATGATATCCCTTTACAAACTATTATAGACCATGGTTTAGCTCATGATATATATGGAACACTTGGAGAAATATGTCAATCAGACCTTGAAATGGCTATTAAAGAAGCATGTAAAAAATTAGCTTGTGTCCAAGGAAGGTATAGAATTAGATTCTGCTCTAATCCACCAAAATTTACACAGCCGCTAAGACCAGCAAGCCATGATATTTATATTATAAAAGGATCATATAAATTTCCTACTACTTGGTCTTCTGATACATGGTACAATTATGAAGAATTATTCGCCAATAATGCAAATCATGACAAGTGGAGGATCTTTACGGAAGCAAGAGAAATAGAAGGAAATACAAAACTTGATTCTCAATATTATATGATGTATCAAAATAAGATAACAAAAATATTCCTACGAGAATATTATGGTAAAAATAGTATCATACAAAGAGAAGTAGGAAGACTGATAAAACCTAATTATGGTACAGAATGTGAACTACGAAAAGAATATCGAGAATTATTGGCATGGTATGAAATATGGCAGCCAGAAGATGTTGATAATGAAGAGGAAGAAATATTACAAGAAGAATATTAGCAAGATTAATATTAATGCTTCCAGAAAGTTGATAAGGTGTTATCAACAATTTCGCCGTGGGATAAATATGCCAGAGTGTTTGCTTGAAGTCTGTGACATCAATCATTCGGGCGTAGAAGACTATACCCCCGAATATATCCAGAGAATATCACGTGAAAAAGTACGTGAAGAAAGTTGTGCGGAAGTGGACAAGGCAAAAGGAATAAACAGTAAATTCTACTGTTGCCAGGACAATTATTGAAGGCAGCAGCGCCATCTAGCTGTCCAGGCACAGTAAAAGAAAATAATTGAAGACGCCGGGAGTCCAGGCACTTTCTTAAGCCAGAAGGCTCCTCCCGTCAATAAAAGGAGAAGCCAGACGCACGCATTCATGGCGGGAGCAGAACCGAGAAGACGAGAGAAGACACTGACCGCCGAATACTCAGAACACATCCACCACCACTCCACCTAGTTAGTAGCCATCTCACTCCCATTATAATATAGAAATAAGAGAGAAGCTGTGATCGTCCCGAGGTTTGTAAGGTAATCCCTAAGGTTGTGTAAGTGCTTGGGGTTTCCCGAAAGGGAAAGCCGTATGTAAGTTTGCTCTGTTGAAATGGATTAAGCTTTCCTGAGATTTTCCCTGCTTTCCTTTGTGCTCGTTCATATGGGGTGATGTCTCTACGCTAGGGACCCTAGAGGAGAAACCTCTGCGTTGAGTTGCTCTCGTTTAGCCCAGGGAGAGGCGTCTAAGAGAGCCTGTGTCCGCAGAGAAGTGTTCCCTTCGGGTGGAACTGACTGGGGAGACGGTAGAGCCTGAGTCCTGTGTGCGCGTGGCCGGGGTTAGCTTGGGAGAAGACCGGGTAGGCCTGCTTCTGAAGCAAGCTAGCGATGCATGCGGTGAGTACCGAGTAGGATTTACACGAGCATAGGTTCACAACTGGCTGAATTTTTGGTCTCGCCAACCTGCCAAGATCCTGAGAATTGCACACATACCTATAATCCACCTGCATATTAGTTACTAATCGCACGCATAATATCCATGCACGCATAAGTGCTCCATCTACCATACTCCCACCATAAGTGCTCCAAATAGTAGCCTTGAATTCTGGGTGCTCGTGAGTGCTCATATTAAGAGTTAAACGCATATTTAGCGAATACCTAATTGTAGAGTGAAAGCGACGCTTTCCCTGAGGTGCTCCGTCCACTTCGTGAGTGGGAACGTCCTATTCATATTCGGAATTTGAATAGTACCGAATATTTTGAATAGTACCACGAATTTGAATAGTGTCAGTCGAATTTGAATAGTGCTGTGAATAGTAACTCGAGATTTTGAATTTGCAGATTGATTTTTCGAATTTTTCCGCTCGTCTCGTTCTTGTTTCCCTGTAGTGGTACCAGTAAAGGGGGACGAGGGCAATGGACGGGAAAAAACTCGAAAATTCAAGCTGCAAATTCAAAATCTCGAGTTAATATTCACAGCACTATTCAAATTCAGCTGACACTATTCAAATTCACAGCACTATTCAAAATATTCGGTACTATTCAAATTCCGAATATGAATAGGACGTTCCCACTCACGAAGTGGACGAAGCACCTCAGGGAATGCATCGCTTTCACTCTACAATTCGGTATTCGCTAAGTATGAGCTTAACTCTTAGTATGAGCACTCACGGGCACCCAAAATTCAAGGCTACTATTTGGAGCACTTATGGTGGGAGTTTGGTGGGTGGATCACTTCTGGGAAGTATGCGTGCGTGAGTATTATACGTGCGATTAGTAACTAATATGTAGGTGGATTATAGGTATGCGTGCTTCTCAGGATCTTGGCAGGTTGGCGAATCCAATAATTCAGCCGGTCGTGAAACTATGCTTGTCTAAATCCTACTCGGTACTCACCGCATGCATCGCTAGCTCTCTTCAGAACCAGGCCTACCCGGTCTTCTCCCAAGTTAACCCCGGCCACGCACACACAGGACTTTGGCTCTACCGTCTCCCCAAGCAGTTCCACCTGATGGGAACACTTCTCTGCGGACACAGGCTCTCTCAGACGGCTCTCCTGGGCTAAATGAGAGCAACTCAACGTAGAGGTTTCTCCTCTAGGGCCCTTTCGGGAAACCCCAAGCACTTACACAACCTTAGGTAGATTACCTTACAAACGTGGGACGATCACAGCTTCTCCCTTATTTCTATATTACAATGGGAGTGAGATGGCTACTAATTAGGTGGAGTGGGGGTGGATATGTTCTGAGTATTCGGCGGTCAGTGTCTTCTCTCCTCTTCTTGGTCCAGTGATGAATGCGTGCGCCTGGCTTCTCCTTTTATAGACGGGAGGAGCCTTCTGGCTTAAGGAAGCGCCTGGACACCCGACGTCTTCAATTATTCTTCTTTACTGTTGCCTGGACAGCTGGACGGCGCTGCTGCCTTCAATAATTGTCCTGGCTACAGTAGAATTTACTGTTCTAATTACTATTTATTCATTTTGCCTTGTCCACTTCCGCACAACTTTCTTCATTTGATATTCTCTGGTTGAATTATATTCAACACCCCGGCGAGTAAAATCTACAGCTCACCACTGCCGATAATTACTACCCCACGAGCACATACTGTATTCATCAATGCAATTAAAAAGCTACACCCTATAATACTTTGACCTATTATAAAGTTGTTGGTCCAACTGGACCACAAAACAAAGAGATAATACGTGCAATAAAATGGGTGAAATCAATGGACGACAGATATATAACTGGTGGATCTCTTCTCTCCCTATTTTTTTTATCCTCTTCTTTTTCCCTCACGCTATCTGCGGCCAAGATGAAAGCGTTCGGGTGCTCTAGCCAAAGAGGGGGAGGGGGTGAATTAGGCACTATTAAAACCTTAACCTATGACTCCAACTAGTTTGCACAAAACTTAAACTATAACAAGCTATCTAGATGTGCAACTACGGTTCATCTTAGTGTAAAATCCTCATCCCAAAAGAGTTTTGCAACATATATCCAATCCTAGCAAGATACTACACTAAGAAAGTAAAGGCACACAAGTTGCAATATGAAATGCGGAAGCTTAAAGGGAGGGATGAGAGAAAGCGAACTCTCGACATGAGGATTTATCCCGTGGTTCGGTTTGCCACAAAGGCGCCCCTACGTCCACGTTGTTGAACCACTCACTAAGAGTATCGCTTCCCGGCAATCAAGTCTCTTCCGTGAACACAATCACGGTCACCTTGATCCCGATCTTCACTAAGGGAGATTTCCCACGAAGGAGGGGTCTCCGTCCCCCCGCACAAAGTCGTCGACGCCGCTCCACACTAAGCCGGAGGGTCATTGACTTGCCGGCGAGCCACCAAAGCTCCAAGGATGGCCGGCGCACCAAGATATAAGGATGGTTTACTCTAGAACCACAGCACAAGGATCTAAACCTTGCTTGATCACTCACTTAAGAGCTAACCTTGCACTAACACTCACAAAGCTTGTCCTAAGGACTAATGATTTTATCTTTATGCTCTTGGATGGCATGGAGATGTTCTTGGGTGTGTGTGGGATGTTCAGCAACTCCAGCAAGCTTCAAATGGCTAGGGTGAGGCGTATATATAGGCCACCAAGTCTTGTAGCCGTTGCTCCAACGGTCAGCAGAAAACAGCATACCATCGGATGAACCGATGCCTTTGTATGGGGCGGCGTCAGTTCATCCGGTCACTCTCAGACCTGAAGTAGCCGTTGAGCTTCTGACGCACTGTCTGCGACACCACCGGTTTAACTGATGACTGTGTGTCGGTTAAACCGGTCACTCACCGCACTCAACTAGCCGTTGGCCTCATTCTCTCCTGCTGACGTCATTACACCGGTGCTATGCTCCGATGCATCACCGGTTCAACCGGTGCTGAAGACTTGGCTCCTGCACGCTCGACATCGTCTCTGGAACATAGTACATTGAATGCACCGATGCCTCTCTTGACACCATTGATTCATCCGGTGCTTCACTTCTTTCTTCACTTGATCTTCAGAGGCGCACAGACTTGTGACAAAGCCAGGGCGTCGGTTCTTCCGACAACCATCAGATGCACCGATGCTATGGGCATCGGTTCTTCCGGTGCTACTGATTTTAGTAGAACTCGTCCAATTCAGTGTTTCTTTGAGTTCTTTCTTCGTGTTTTGCCTTGCATGACCTTTTTACTTCAACCCTGGGATCTAGAAATGTTCACTTAACAAAACCATTAGTCCCATTGATTGCGTTGTCATACGATCACCAAAATCAACCGAAATGGCATAAATGGTGCCATGTTCGTTGCAATCTTCCCCTTTTTGGTGATTGATGACAACACAATCAAAGCAAGCATAAAATTTGCAAGAATTGACAAATTTAACCACTTACACTCGCTTGGATGCTTACCATCGTCCAAAGGCAGTTTGGCCTCCCCCTAAAACCATGATCCCCTTTGTTCCTCCCCCTATTCGCTACTCCTCTCTCATATGTTGACTTGATCTACTTGGCATGTCTCCCCCTTTGGAATGGTTTTCCTTCTTGGGAACATCTCTCCCTCTTTGTTGGGAACATGCCTTGCTTTGATCCATATTTCTCCCACTTTAGAATCAAATCACCTAAAAGGTCTTGCACCTAAAATGTCTTATAAAACAATATAGCTCAAGAGAAGATTAGTAGTCTAGGGAGTTAGTTTCATGACTTATGATCCAATTGTATGATATCAATTAAGATACCAAATGAAAATTTACTATGGTGGATCAAAAAATCACGAAACTAGCATGACATGAGCTAAGCTTTCCACAAGTGTGTACACAACATGATAATATGATAATCAAGTGTACAACTAAAAGATTCAACAAGAAATCTTAGATCATATCATGCACGGAGGTAACTCTAAAAAAAATAAGAAATTAACAATTATACCAATTGAATGAATTTAGAGCCTTGCATACCTCCGGGGGACTCTTTGTTTACCTTGCATGTACCAATTGAAATTGACTTGCAACCAATTGAAAGTCTTTAAAGGAAGAGCACTTGGTACACCAAAGTTAAGCAAATGTATGAGCACATAGCCTATGAACTTAGATATGAGCATTTAAGTTCAATAGAGCATGGCTCAATATGCATGAAACACAATTTATCTAATCACTCTTATAGAGTTGTTTGTTCACATTGAGCGTGAATAACATTCTCTTAGAGTGTTAACTCCACGTGAGACTACAAAAGATAGACTTGCAAACATGTTAGTCTCAAAATCACAACCTATAGGATGAACTCCCCCTAAATATGTGCATTTAGTGTTTGAATCACCAAGCAAATGTATGCACATTGATTTTGACACAATTGGGAAGTTTACCCTATAGCTTGTGTTCATGGTACACATATGAAACACATACCTTATGAAGTCTATGTACCATGAAGGATAACCTTGTGTAGCTTTCTACACACTTATCAAACTATGTAGGTTGCTCATGTGTTAGAATCATGACACAAGCAACCCACCATATATAACACTAGGAGATGCAATGTATACAAACAACCTAGCAAAAGAAATAGAGCTACATGATGCTTGAATTGAAGTCTAGCTACCATTACCTTATGGGGGACTTGGGCAACGAATATCCAAGTTGTGAGCTTAACTTGTTTTGGCTTGAACCTTCCCTTGAACTTTTAAGCTAAGTCTCCAAATCCCCCGAAACCATTCTTGGGCTTCAAGTCTCTTTTGGAACCCACACCATTTGAGGCCCCTTCAAGTTGGTGATGATGTCCTTGGGCACCCAAATGGAATGGTTCCAACTCCTTTCCTTCTTCCCAACCTTGTGAGCAACCACCTTGCCATTGGTTTTCTTTTTGATCACTTAGGAGGTGTTATTGCTTTTATTCCTCCGGTTGGGCTTGGTGTAGATGAGAGAACTCTTGATTGTGAGTTTCTTCTTGTTCTTCTCATCTGGAAGCTTCTTCCTTGGTTGAGGACACATGTTGGACTTGTGGCCTTCTTTGTGGCACTTTGAGCAAGTCACGGTGGACCCCTTCTCAAGCTTCTTCACCATGTTTTCACGGTTATCTTGAGAAGGTTGGACATTGCTCTCTATGCTTTTGCCCTTCAATCTATACAAGTCCTTCATGAGCCTTTCCACTTCTTGCTTGAGCTCATCATTCTCCTTGGCAATGAGATCATCACATGATTCTACAATAACATTCTCATAGTATTTATCATTGCAAGGGTTAGAGCAAGATTCATCAATTAAGTCAATGCAAGAAGTTGAAGCATCTATCCTAGAAATTGGAATTGCACAAGGGATAATTTGCTTCATTTCCAAAAATTCATTAGTATCATTAATGCTCTCAAATTTTAATTTAAGCTCTTCATGCTCATTGCTAAGCAATTTGAATTTGCACATCAAATCTTCAAAATTTGTAGCAAGAGAAGCATTTAGATCTTTGAGAGCACTAAGGTTTTTTATTTCCTTTGATTGCTTCTTAATGACTTTTTGGTGCTCATGAACAAGGTCAAGAAGTTCATCAATTGAAGGAGAGTCGGAGTCATCATCACTTACATCGCTATCCATTTCTTTGGCCATAAAGCAAGTGTTGGATGATGATCCCATGCGAGTGGTGAATTTCTTATTTGATTCGTCACTTGAACTTGCACTTGATTCTTCACCACCGTTTACCCATTCACCAAATATGGCATATGATTCATGTTTTGGCTTCTTCTCCTTTTTTTGCTTGCTCTTCTTGAACTTCTTCTCAACCTTCATAAGTTGATGGTGAGGCCCATCTTTGAGGAAGACCATATACCCCATTGAGTTGATTTCCTTCAAGCATTTGTTCATCTTCTTTACTTGTTTATAGAGGTTGGGGTGCATTGGCTCTTTATCATCACTTGAGGAGTTTCTTGCATCCTCTTCTTCCTCATCACTTGAGCTACCTTTGATGGCCATCTTCTTCAACTTCTTGGGTTGCTCGCATGCAAGTGCAGTATGTGTTGTGAAGAAGATGGCGCTTTTGTCTTGATGTCATTGCGTAGCTCATGGGCGATCACCTTGTTGAGGACTTGATTTGGTGTCATTGTGTCGAGCGCTTTCTCATATAGAATTGTGGTTACCAAATCATAGTCCGGCCTTCGGAGTGAGTGAAGGATCTTGCGAATGAGTTCCAAATCTTCAATTTGATTCACACCTAAGGAATTAATCTCATTCACAAGAGTGTTCAAATGTGAGTACATAGATTCGGCATTCTCATCATCAAGTTGTTTAAAGCTATTAAGCTTATCAATGAGAACATGAGATCTTTCGTTGGCAACATCCTCCGTGCCCTTATGGTTCTCAATGATAGTCTTCCATAGCGTTTTAACATTTTCACAAGAATAAACCCGATTGAACACATTGTCACTAAGAGAAGACAAAATTATGCATTTAGCGGTAACATCATATTGCTTCTCTTGTTGACCATTATTTTTTACACCTTCACATACAACTCTCCAAACATTTAGCCCCGTCGCTTGGAGATGGGCTTGCATCAAAACCTTCCATCGTTGGAAGCCCGTGCTGTCGAACCGTGGAGCGGGACTAAAAGGATCCATTCTTTCCCCCTAAGTGCTAACTCACTAGGTGGTGAAGCCTACCGATCTAATGAGCCGGTAAACACAAATTTGCAAATGGAATTGACTTTCTTTGTGAGAGAAGTGAGTCCCGGCTCTGATATCAATTAAAAGCGTTCGGGTGCTCTAGCCTAAGAGTGGGAGGGGGTGAATTAGGAACTATTAAAACCTTAACCTATGGCTCCAACTAGTTTGCACAAAACTTAAACTACAACAAGCTATCTAGATGTGCAACTACGGTTCACCTTAGTGTGAAACCCTCATCCCAAAAGAGTTTTGCAACCTATAGCCAATCCTAGTAAGATACTACACTAAGAAAGTAAAGGCACACAAGTTGCAATATTAAATGCGGAAGCTTAAAGGGAGGGATGAGAGAAAGTGAACTCTTGACACGAGGATTTATCCCGTGGTTCGGTTTGCAACAAAGGCGCCCCTACGTCCACGTTGTTGAACCACTCACTAAGAGTATCGCTTCCCGGCAATCAAGTCTCTTCCGTGAACACAATCACGGTCACCTTGATCCCGATCTTCACTAAGGGAGATTGCCCACGAAGGAGGGGTCTCCGTCCCCCGCACAAAGTCGTCGACGCCGCTCCACACCAAGCCGGAGGGTCGTTGACTTGCCGGCGAGCCACCAAAGCTCCAAGGATGGCCGGCGCACCAAGATACAAGGATGGTTCACTCTAGAACCACAGCACAAGGATCTAAACCTTACTTGATCACTCACTTAAGAGCTAACCTTGCACTAACACTCACAAAGCTTGTGCTAAGGACTAAGGATTTTATCTTTATGTTCTTGGATGGTTTGGAGATGTTCTTGGGTGTGTGTGGGATGTTCAGCAACTCCAGCAAGCTTCAAATGGCCGGGGTGAGGCATATATATAGGTCACCAAGTCTTATAGCCGTTGCTCCAACGGTCAGCAGAAAACAGCATACCATCGGATGAACCGATGCCTCTGTATGGGGCGACGTCGGTTCATCCGGTTACTCTTAGACCTGAAGTTGCCGTTGAGCTTCTGGCGCACTGTCTGCGACACTACCGGTTTAACCGATGACTGTGTTTCGGTTAAACCGGTCACTCACAGCACTCAACTAGCCGTTGGCATCTTTCTCTCCTGCTGACGTCATTACACCGGTGCTATGCTCCGATGCATCACCGGTTCAACCGATGCTGAAGACTTGACTCCTGCGCGCTTGACATCATCTCTGGAACATAGTACATTGAATGCACCGACGCCTCTCTTGACACCGTCGGTTCATCCGGTGCTTCACTTCTTTCTTCACTTGATCTTCAGAGGCGCACAGACTTGTGATAAAGCCAGGGCGTCGGTTCTTCCGACAACCATCGGATGCACCGATGCTATGGACATCTGTTCTTCCGGTGCTACTGATTTCAGTAGAACTCGTCCAATTCAGCGTTTCTTTGAGTTCTTTCTTCGTGTTTTGCCTTGCATGGCCTTTTTACTTCATCCCTGGGATCTAGAAATGTTCACTTAACAAAACCATTAGTCTCATTGATTGCGTTGTCATACGATCACCAAAATCACTCGAAATGGCATAAATGGTGCCATGTTCGTTACACAAGATGCAGATGCTCTGCCTCGTCACGCATGGTGAGCAATGAATCTGCTCCAGACCTGATGCTTGCTAGCATCTCCTCTTTGCTGCTTTCTGCACTTCGATCGGCAACAACGTTCCCCGTGCGTCCATCCCCGGCGGGCGCAACTCCATTAGTTTGCCTAAATAGCGGCAACCATGCATGCATCCCTCACTGGTGAATACCACCCATCATTTGATGACTCTGATGTGGTTGCATGCCTACTTTTTACAAATTAATCAATGCAAATAGTACTCGTCAATTCTATGGTGGAAGATGTGGATGTGCCATCTTTTTACAGAACTAATCAAACCAATGAGGTTGCAATGTGACGGCTGCTATTATAGAATAGAGGACTAAGATTCACGCGCATTGGCCATTTGATTTACTTTCCCCCAAAATATTCTTCTTCCGGTGGAAATTAGCTCACTAATTCTCCATCGGTGGTTTTTGGCAGGAGAGTGGTGGCGCCAACTAGTAGATGATTTGGATCTGGCTCTATGAATGTAATTACTGTTGTAGTTTCTATTCAGATTAAGTTGCGTATCTTTTTTTATTTATCAAATTGGCATGATATTTCTACATATCGAAGCACCTTTACAGGAGATCAAAGCATGTTCTGCAGGTGGAAAGCAAATGACATACCCTTTTTTCGCAAGATCTGAAAACAAATTCCAATTGCTTGTGGGACCAGTTTGACAACAATTCTTTTGTGTTTAGAATTAATCTCCAATTTTAATCCAGCATGGATGTTTAGTCACTTTTTTTTGTTCCTAGAAAAACTGTAGTCAAATTTTGTTCATCTGTGTGTTTATGCAGATAACTTGGAGTAATTATTTCTTTATTGTATAAATATTACTTGTTCGTACTTTGAAATTACTCCTCAAAAATTACTCTAGTAGGAAATAAAAAAAGGAGTAGGTACTAATACTCGATTGGCATAGAAAATTACTCCTTCGTTTACAAACTAATTGTTATTCTAGTAACTAATTACTCATCTCCTATGGTTCTATCGTTCATTCACTTTAAAAAATAGAATTGAGTTAGATTAATTACTCCATGTCTAACTACTTTTTTCTATAAATAACTACTCCAGGCAACTTTAGCAAATTTACTCCTTTTGTTCCCCATGACTAAATTTTGTGAATAAGTTATTGTTTCACTCCTTGACTAATTACCCCAGGAGGTTATATAGGTATGCCATCTTGATGGCGAAATTGGTTAGTTCGACGAAAGATAAACCGAACCATTGTCTTCTTGGCGACCTCGGAAACCATTTTACCGTTGGGGATACTAATTCATCAGATTCCTACTACTGCATGCATTTGAGTGTTGCATACATGCAGGGCTACATGTCTCCCCTCAAAATCTCGTCCACCTACGAGGCGCAAGCAAAACTTAATTTTCATTAATAGCAATGAACCTCCATGGAGGCCCCACACGGTGCATGCAAAAAAGTCATGCATGCATCATTAAGGTTTAATTAGCCCTCAATCCTTGGACAACGAGGATAGAGGCGGTGATCATGCCTATCCACTTCACATTAATGGGGAGGTGATTGCGTCATTGATGGCAATGACAACCTGACATTAAAATTAGCATTACACAAAAATTGTATCTATGACGCTATGTGATTTTTACTACCCGTGATGAAAATGGAGTAAAAAGTTGTCTAGCGAGCTCAACATAGCTCCGAACAAAAGCGGCAGCACATGTTGAATATTTCTCGTCGAAACTGATTTTTTACAGTTGCGGGATGAATTTGCTGATGAATTAGACATTATCGGATCTTCGAGAGCCCGCTGCTGTTAATTTTTACAAATGGGTCTCAAAATAGGAGCCCGCTGCGCATGGTAGATTGGTAGTAAAATTTTTAGGTTCCAACCAAATCAAATAATGTTGGTTGCTATTTTTTACTTTCCAAATATTTAATATTTTACACCCCTAAACTCAACTCATACCTTCATCCATAGCCAATAAAAACTTCAACCTAACTCGTGCTTGGAGCTGGAAAAAAAATAAGCACAGATATATTAGTTGAGCATAGCAGTAAATTTTTTACTCCCCAACCAAACCAAACAAAGCAGCCATGGAACACTTTTTATTCGGTTCGCCCCAAGACTGTAATTTTTAGCTTGTTGGAGGTCCGGCGACTGCCATGCGCGCCAAAAGCATCGTGGAGGGCTGCACATTGCATTCACAAGCGAGCATTAACTCACAATACAGATGGACGACTTCCAAGTCAGAGTGAGCATTAATTTAGGATGGACGGGAAACAAGTTATTCCTTTTACTATTGCAATGCTGGTGGGGTGTAATTTCAGAGCTGTTAGACGTCCGGCGAGAGCGCCACCGTGCGCACTAAATAACTATTCAGCACCGGACAAGACAGCACCGGAAACATATTTGCATCAATGAGTATTCTTTTTTCCCTAGCAACATCCTCATGAATCATCCATATCTTTTTACAGACACGCTACATGACCGCGAAGAAGCCAAAAGGGAACCGTAATGGTACCACTAAACTCACACATCGTTGACTACGTTTAAACTCTAAATTTTTACTTCCTCACAATCCAATTTATACTCCATCTGCATGCTTCCCACAAACGTGCAATAATTTCCATTACTCTAGACATCCAATTTATACTCTAGAGTTGCTGATGTGAGAACATCTCAACGCCCCTGACATGGCGCCTCTTTTTATGGTACGGAGGTTGTCGTGGTGTCCAAACCCACAGCCGAGTGGCGTAGTGCACCCGCCTAAGCCCAGAGGGTGAGTACTCGGGGGTTAGCTAGAACTAGTTTGATCTTGCTGGAAGAACACGATGAACACCACCGATTTAGAGTGATTCGGGCCGCCGGAGCGTAATACCCTACGCCCACTGTGTGTTGTATTGCTTGTGTTCCCTTAGTCTCGAGAGAGTCTGAGAGCCCTCTTTTCTGTACAGCGAGCGCCTCCCCTTTATATCTCAAGGGAGACACGTATATGGCCGTTGGGTCCCCGACAGATGGGACCAATCGATGTAGTATAAAATAACGTACTGTTCATGCATTATGGCGTTGCAGGCGAACGAGATCTCATTACTGGATTTTCTTGCCTGCCCGCGGGGATCCTCCGTCCAGCATATCCATGCCCTGTCTTGTCGAAACGGCGCCACGGTATAGCTTGCGGCGTTGCCTGCAGCATAGCTGAACGGGCTGTGTAGCTTGTGGCGTAGGCGGTATGATGGAAAAGTGCCGTGCCGTCGTATATGCCGATCTCCTCGTTCTTTCTGTTGCTGCTGGAAGATTTCGGCCTCCAGCTTCAACATCTCACGCCGCACTCCATCCTCCTGACGGCCATCTTCGTCCACCTGTGCGAGATGTTCGTGGGGGTGCGGCCCTGCGTCATCCTCTTCCGCCACTTCTTCGTCCTGGTGAAGTCTGAGAAGAGCAAAGACGAAGTGGGGGCGTACTACTTCTAGACGAGGAGCGACTTGCGGACGCCCTACATCCCCGGGCTCACAGGCGGAAAGTGGGAGGATTGGCGGAAGGAGTGGGTGATCACCACCACCGAAGCCAACGAGCGCCTCGTCATGCCGACTGGGGGACCCGCCTCCGACCGCCAGTCCTGGAGGGCCAAACCGTCCCTGCCGTCGGAGTTCGACTCCGTGCTGAGCAAGATCAGGGCGCTGGCGGAGGGCGGCCTCACCTCGCTACACGTGCTCGGGGACTTCCTGAAGCGCCGGATCGCCCCTCTGAAGAAGCGGCCGCGTCCTGCCTGGGCCCCAAGACTGCAGCAGGACCCACCGCGGGGAGGACAGCGATCTAACCCAGGAAGCCCTGGAGGTCTTGGTGCGGGCGGTGACGGGGGAGATCTTCATCCCGGAGCACCTGATCCTTCCTCAGGGTGTCGTCCCCCTCTGTGAGGACTCACGCCTGAGGACTGCGATGCTGGCCACCCTGCCGACCCTCGATGACGGTGGGCTGGCAGCGCGCCAGACTGGAGGCGACCCGGACCGTGGGATCCGGATCCCTGGTGCATCCGGGGAACAGGCCATGCCGGGCACCGCGGGGTCCGGCCCTTCTGCCAAGGGCAAGCAGGCCGTGGCTGGTAGCGCCGCCACAAGTGGCCCCGGCCAGGCCCGGAGCAGCTCCGGCGCGTCGTCGGGGGAAGCGGGCCGGCGCAGGTTGCACCGCGGCGACGGGACCCCAGTTATGGAGCCCGCCGCGAAGCGTCAGAGGACCGCTGAGGACGCGGGCCAGGGTAGCTCCCGGGCCCCCGGCTCTCGCGGGACCCCTGGAGTAGCCGCGCCGCCGCCACCACCGCCGGGAGATGTCTCCCCCCGGCAGCAACAGCAGCAGCAGCAGCAGCCACGAGGTGCGCCTACGTCGCCGTCACGGGAGCAGCAACAGCAGCAGCAGAAGTAGTCACAGCAGCAGAAATCAGTCGCCGAACCTCCGCGGGCGCTGGAGACCCGGCGCTTCGGCGTAAGTGTTATTCCGTTCACTCCCCTTATTCTCGGCGCTTCGCTTTTTGCTGAAGGCTTCTTCTCTTTGTTTGCCAGGGCCTCTCGCCCAGGCAGCTCTTCCACCGCCGCTGGCTCGTCAGCAGGGGTCCAGGCGACCGGGGCCTCGGTGGCAACGGCGGGAGCGACGGCGGATGCGGGGAGCTCGGGTGCGGCGGCATCCGCTAACCCGAAGGTGCCCAGGGCGGCGGCGGCGGATGCGCCAACGCCATGCGCAGCAACGCCCGTCGCAGCGGCGGCAGATGCGTCAATCCCAGGCGCAGCCACACCCAACGCGGTGGCCCCCGAGGTCCCGGCTACGGCGGCAGTCGCACCGACACCGGGCTTGGCGACGGCGAGCGCAGCGGCAACGGGCGCGGCAACGGCGAGCACTTCGGTTCCTGAGGTCCCGACGCCTGTGCCGGACATCCCCTCGCCCAGCTCCCAACCTGCGGCAGAGGAAGAGCTGGAGGAGGTCTCTGGTCGGTGGCTCCTGCAGGGTCCCCCTGAGGAGGATGCGGCTCCCCTCCCCCAGGTGCTGGTCCGGGTCCGGCGAACGATTGAAGAGGCGACCTCTACCGCCGAGGCAGCATTCCGGCGGGAGTGGGTTGCTCTAGAGAGCGAGCGTCAGCACCTCGGTGACTGGCATGTCCGTCTGGAGGAGCGCACGAAGGCCGAAGCTTCCCGTGCCGCCGCCGCCCGGTCCGAGCTTGAAACTGACCAAGAGTCCTACAGGAAAGGTCTCCGAATGGTGTTCGACCGGGAGTTTGCGGTGGCGAATCGGGAAAAAGCCCTGGCACTGCGGGAGGAGGCTATTGCCAAGGAGGAGGCCAGCCTCGCGGCCCAGCAGTCCGAGTTCAAGTCCCGCAGCCAGGGACTCGAGGTCCGCAAGCTGGAGCTCGACAAGCTCTCCGAGTCTCTACACCAATGGCGCCAGGAGCTGCAGGCGACCGCCAGCAAGCAGGCTGTTGCCGAGATGGAGCTCGAGGAGGATAGGATGTCCCTTGCAAAGCGGGAATCCCACGCCACCAACATAGAGATTCAGCTTGTGCTCCAGCGCGAGGTCCTCAAGTCCCTGAAGGAGTCGGCGGTGAAGAAGGAGGCCAAGCTCGAGGAAAGGACCCGCCAGGTGGAGGCGGCCAAGGCAGCACTGGACGCCCGGGTGCAGGAGACGGTCTAGGAGGCGGTCCGGAAGCTGCAGGAGGACCAGCTCAGGGGGCCCCAGCGAATCGTCGACTGGGCGAGCGAAGCGATCTTAGCGCTGGTGCCACTTGGGATGAGTCCAATACAAGTGGCAGAGCCGCCAGCTTCGATTGCTAACGCCCTCCCAGTGCTGAACTCTGCTTCAGACAGACTCCAGCGTCTGGAGCCGATCCTTGCTGGGCAGCTTGAAGCCGAGGGTCGCGAGCTGATCCAGATGGTGGCGGAGCACATTCTGACCTACCTCCGGAGCCACGACCCAGCCATCTCGCCAGTCCCCATGGTCGATGGTCCAGTGGCGGAGACGGAGGCCTCTGCTCGAGAAGGCGTGCGGGACGTCGTCGACTTCGTCGCTGCTTACTTCAAGCGTGAGCCTGCAGATTCCGGAGCTGGGCCATCACAGCAGTAGCACTTTTGTTTTGTTTTTTGCAGATGTAAAAATATTGTACTTGTTGAAATTTTGAATAGAAGAAAATTTCAACTTAGCTGTTTGTCAGTTATTCTGGTTTGCGGTATGCAGCACCCCGGCGCCCTGGCCCCCTGGTAGATAGGTTCAGTTGTTAGGACCTATCTGCCATCCGAGCCGTAGAAGACACTCCGGACCCACGTATGAGGTTGAGCAAGCGTCCTTAGGCGTAGGTGTAGCATAGATTGCAAGTCGAATGAGCGACTTATTCCCTGTGTAGCAGAAAGAACTACAGAGAGGAAAATCAAACTCGCTTGTATGGTAGTAATGATACTGCAACTTAGCTGTTTGACACATGCAGAATCGATCCTTGGTGTCTGGCTCAAAGCGAACGCTCCGGGCACCCTGGGAGACAGGCTCAGTTGTTTTGAGTCTGTCTACCACTGAGACTGGACCTCGATCTGCATGAAGCCTTAAAGCGGATGCCAGGACCCCCTGGTAGGTAGGCTCAATGTTTTGACGCTAGCTACCACCAGTCAAGATCTAACCTGCATACCACTCAAAGCTAAAGCTTAGTAGCAGGCCCGCGGGACTTATTCTGGACCGGCCCCCAAGCTAGTACAAGGTCCGGGGCTCCGGATACGCAGGTCCAGGCAGGTCATTGCTTGTTACAGAGTGGTGGAGTGTGTAGGCTTAGGGTACGGAACCAGGCTAATGCGCTACATAGGGCCCCATACCGCTCTAGGATACAAACACGACTTTACCGGACCTGGCTCCGACGTTCCGGACCCCTCCCTAGCAGTGGGTGAGGCCATTCTGTCGTACTCGATCCTTTGAGATATGGAGCTGGACCTGCCGTGTAGGACTTAGGAAGCCAACCCTTGAGCTAGAACGAGGTCCGGGCCCCTAATTACCCAGCTCCGAGTACTAGAGCACTCGTTACAGGGTGGTGGAGTGTGTAGGCTTTGGGTACGGAACCGGCTAAGCGGCTTCACAGGTCTCCGGACCACCCCAAGAAACAAGCACCCGCTCTCCAGAGCAGGTCCCTAGGGGTCCGGACCCCTCTCCAGCTGCAAGGGAGTCCGGACCTATACGACAGTCCAGCAACTCAATACAGATCTTAGTTGTAGCGACAAGAGTGGAAG
The DNA here is from genome assembly GCF_016808335.1 of Panicum virgatum. Taxonomy (NCBI): domain Eukaryota; kingdom Viridiplantae; phylum Streptophyta; class Magnoliopsida; order Poales; family Poaceae; genus Panicum; species Panicum virgatum. The sequence continues at coordinate 43,678,430 of NC_053141.1, read as the reverse complement.
TCTGCACGGGGGTTAGAAATGTAAAAACTCAAGAATCGAAATGCGAAATAAGATTTTGACACAAAGACAGAACTGGGGGCAAATCTTTCCTTTGCAACTTGATATACATGGCTTGCGTGATGGATGACAGAGGCCGGGTTTATGAGGGCGGACCTCTACCGCTCTGGACCGCGCGTTCTGCTAGCTGATGGTGCGATGGATGCTAGAGGCCGGGTTTATGAGGACGGACCCACACCGCTCTGGGCCGCACGCTAATTCTATCTTATTACAAAGGAAAAATTCATCTCCCTGCTCTGTCTAAGTGTAAAACTTACGCAGATGTTCTATATTCCATGGGTTGGGTAGCGGCACCCCATCTTCTGTGGCAAGGCGAACGCATCCGGGCCGGCATACTTCTGTAACCTTGAAGGACCCCTCCCAGCTAGGGGAGAGTTTGTGGAGCCCTGCTCGGTTCAGAATCCGCCTCAGGACGAGGTCACCAGCCCAGAGCTCCCTACTGTGCACGAACCGTTGATGATAGCGCCTGAGTGCCTGGTTGTAGCGTGCATTTCGGATTGCTGCTCGCCACCTTTGTTCGTCAACGAAGTCCACATCATCACGCCGCAGTTGTTCCTACATGGATTCGTCAAAAGCCTGGACCCGTGGTGAGCCCAGGTGAATTTCCGGGGGAAGGCATGCTTCAGCCCCGTAGACCAGGAAGAAGGGGGTCTCCCCGGTGGCTCGGCTGGGTGTGGTCCGATTGCCCCATAGTACGCACGGAAGCTCATCAACCCATTTGGCACCATGCTTCTTCAAGCAGTTGTAGGTGCGGGTCTTGAGTACCGTGAGGATCTCTGCATTCGCTCTCTCGACCTGTCCATTGCTGCGGGGATGTGCTACGGACGCAAAGCATAGCTGGATGCCGATGTCCTCACAGTACTCTTGGAAGAGTCTGCTTTTGAATTGGGTCCCGTTGTCCGCGATGATGCAGCTTGGGACGCCAAATCTGCACACAATAGACTTGAGGAATGCGACTGCTGATTTTTTAGTGATGTTCACCACAGGGGTAACCTCCGGCCATTTTGTGAATTTGTCAATGGCGACGTAGAGGAACCGGTACCCGCTGACGGCCCGGGGGAACGGCCCCAGGATATCCACGCCCCATATGGCGAATGGCCATGAGGGCGGGATCATTTGAAGAGCTTGAGCCGGTATGTGTATTTGCTTTGCATGGATCTGGCATGCTTTGCATGACCTTACCAGCTCAGCCGCATCCTGGAGTGCTGTCGGCCAATAGAAGTCATGCCGAAAGGCCTTACCAACAAGTGTGCGAGATGAGGAATGACTTCCACACTCGCCTCCATGGATCTCCGCGAGCAACTCGCGGCCCTCTCCCTGGGAAATGCACCGCATGAGGATACCATTGGCGCCACGGCGGTAGAGATCCCCTTCTACCACCGTGTAGCATTTAGCCAATCGTACTATGCGCTCAGCGGATGCATCGTCATCAGGAAGGATATTGTCTTTCAAGTAGTCCCGGATCTCGGAGATCCATGCATCGGGAGCTCCCTGAGCAGGTGGGAGTAGCTCTATGAGGTCTCCAGGATCCTCGACAGAGCACACAACCGGGGCGGGCACCACAGGTGGAATACCACCGGGGCCGCTAGCTTCGAGGTGCTAGCTTGATCCCCTTCACCCAGTTTGGCAGGCTGTGCGGTAGGTCTCAGCAACCGTCTTTCAAAGACGCCCTCGGGCACGGATGCCTAGGTAGATGCTCTCGCGAAGAGATCATCTGCTGCTGAGTTGAATTCGCGGGGAACATGTTGCAGTTCCAAGGCGTCGAAGTCCTTCTCGAGCTTCCTCACGTGGATGAGGTATGCCGCGAGCTGGGGATTGTTGCAGCTGCAATCCCCTCGGACCTGCTTGATGATTAGCTGAGAATCTCCCTTCACCAGAAGCTGCCGGACCCCCAGAGACAGGGCTTGTGTCCGACCAAAGATCAGAGCTTCGTACTCCGCCATGTTGTCGGTGGCCTTGAACTCAAGGTGCACCATGTACTTCAGCTGATCTCCGTTTGGGTCGATGAGGACCACACCAGCTCCAGCCCACTGCTTGCAGACGGACCCGTCAAAGAAGAGTGTCCAGTGGGGCTCGATGAAGACTGGTGTCCTGACTTCCGGGTCCGGGGGTCCGGCGTTGAGGTCCGAACCCCTAGAATTGCTTGGGGAAGGAGTTCATTCTGCTATGAAATCAGTCAGGATTTGGCTTTTGACTACATGGCGAGGCTGGAAGTCCAGCTGGAACTCAGCCAACTCTGCTGCCCACTTGGCGATGTTGCCCGTGGCGTTGGAGTTGTGTAGGATCGCTCTTAGCGGGTAAGAGGTCACTACGACAACTCTGTGTGCCTGAAAATAGTGGTGCAGTTTCCTGGACGCAATATGTATGGCATAGATAAGCTTATGTGTCTCAAGATACCTGGCCTTTGCCTCATGGAGAACTTCGCTGATGTAGTAGACCGGCTTCTGGATGGTCCGGACCCTGGTGACCGGGTCTGGCTCGCCCTTGTCCACCACGTCAGGTCCTTGGGCCCCCAGCGGTTCTAGGTTCCCACTAGGTCGAGGCTCCTCCGGACCCCCTTGTCCGGGGTCCGGACCTTCAGACAGAGGAGTGGCTGCCGGACCCCCATGTCCGTGGTCAGGCTCACCATCCTTGGCCGGGGAGACCCTAGTGTCCCCCTGGCGAGCTTGCTCCGCCCTCTCGGCGACCAGCACCATGCTGACCGCTTCTGCAGATGCAGCAAGATACAGAAACAACGTCTCACCTGGCTCTGTAGCCACCAATACTGGCAGTGAGGTGAGGTGTTGCTTCAGCTCCTAGAAGGCTTGTTCAGCCTCTCCAGTCCAAGAGAATGGACTGGACTTCCTCAATAGCTTGAAGAAGGGGAGGGCCCTCTCAGCCAGCCTCGATATGAAGTAGCTAAGAGCGGCCATGGATCTAGTAAGCTTCTGGACATCCTTGATGCGGCCGGGAGGCCTCATCGCTTCGATCACCATGATCTTGGCTGGGTTTGCCTCGATACCTCGATGTGAGACCAGGAAACCCAGCAGCTGCCCTGCCGAGACGCCAAAAAAGCTCTTCTCGGGATTCAGCTTCGTACGCGTGGCGCGCAGTCGGTCGAAGACGAGGGACATGTCCTCAACTAGTGTTGACCCTACCTTAGTCTTGACCACAATGTCATCAGCATACACCTCAACAATATCTCTAATTAGATTACAGAAAATTTTGTTCATAGCTCGTACAAACGTAGGTAAGGCATTCCGTAGACCATATGGCATGACAATATAGCAAAAAAGTCCATTCACTGTTACAAAAGCAGTATGTTTCCTATCCTCTCTAGACATCTGGATCTGGTGGAAACCAGAGTATGCATCTAAGAAAGACAAAAGGTCACACCCGGAGGTGGAGTCCACGATTTGATCGATACGTGGAAGAGGATAGGGGTCTCTAGGACATGTCTTGTTAAGGCTGGTGTAGTCGATGCACATCCGAAGCTTCCCGTTGGCCTTTGGGACGACGACCAGGTTGGCCAACCACTCGGGGTGGTGGACCTCCTCGATGAAGCCAGCGTGTAGCAGCTTGCAGACTTCTTCACGGATGAAGTTCTACTGCTCCACGGACTGCTTTCGAGGCTTCTGGCGTACCAGCGTGGCGTCGGGGTAGATCCTAAGATGGTGCTCGATCACTTCCCTGGGGATCCCGGGTATCTGTGACGGTTCCCAGGCGAACATGTCCACATTTGCCCGGAGGAAAGTGATGAGCGTGTCTTCCTATTTCTCCTCCAGGTTTCCCGTGATGCGGGTGGTCCTGGAGGAGTCCGCTCCGATCAACGTCGTCCGGATCAGACGGCTGAACCTTAGGTGCCTTTGCGGGCGCCCTGGCTTGCGAGGTGGATGGGTCCTCCTCAGAACGTGCAACCTCTGCCGCCAGAGCATGCAGTCTCTCGACTGCAGCGACGGCAGTGGTGCAGTCACCCCGCACGGTGAGGACAATGGCAGGGGAAGGTATCTTCAGGACCAAATACCCGTAATGGGCAATGGCCATGAAGCGGTAGAGAGCCGGCCTGCCAATGATGGCATTGAACGGGAGGTTCACCTCCGCAACATCGAACTAGACGCTCTCTGTGCGGAAGTTCTCCTCGGTCCCGAACGTGACCGGCAGAGTGATGCTCCCCAGAGGGAACACCGGATGTGGGCCCACTCCAGAGAATGGGTGAGAGGGAGTCAGCTTGGACTCCGGGATCTGCAGCTGCTTGAACGCTGCATAGCTGAGGATGTTGAGGCCAGCCCCACCGTCTATCAGCATGTGATAGAGCCTGATGTTGGCTATGACAGGGGTGGTGACTAGAGGTAGTACACCAGCCCCGGCCATATTCTCCGGGCAGTCAGATGGCCCGAAGGAGATGGTGGTGTTCATCCACCTGTGGTGCGGCGCCGCCTTCGGGACCCCCGGCTTCACCGAAACGACCTGTCGGCGAAGGGTCTTCACGTCCCGCCGGGAGACAAGCTCCCAGCTTCCACCGTACATTACGTACAGCTTCTTGCGGCGCTCCTCGTTGTCGAAGTCGGAGTTGTCGTGGTGGTAAACGCCCTTCAGCTCCCGAGCGGGGGATTGGTACCCCAGCTCCTTTTCCCCGGCAGCGGTCTCGCTGTCGGAGGCTTTCTCCTTGCCAGACCGATGGCGAGGAGGGGGTGAGCCGTCCTTGGAGGACTGCTCACGCCGCCCACTGACCCGCTTCGCAAGCTTCGGGATCTCACGGCAGTCAGTGGCATTGTGGCGAGCGGTGGGATGCACTAGGCATGAACCTCCGCTGTCATCTTGCGGGCGCAGGCGTTTGCCATGCGCATTCTGGTCCCCAGCCGCTGCCGCGGCAGCTGGTGCCGCCGTTGCAGCAAATGGACCGCCGGGATGTGGCTCCCCGCGACTCCAGTTCTTGTTCTTCTTTTTCTTGCCACCGCCCTGGGCGGTAGCCCCGGAGCCACCAGCCTTGGCATCTCCGTCTTGGGGGGCTGAGTGCCATGCGCGGCCCTCAGCGGCCCTGGCACACTTGTCAACCAGGGAGAAAAGCGTGGTAACGCTTTCCACCTCGTGCGTCGCCAGTTTCTCGAGAATCTTCTCATCACGTACTCCCTGGCGGAAAGCAGTGATAATAGATGCGTCAGAGATACGAGGAATGGTACCCCGTACCTTGTTGAAGCGTGAGATGAAGGCCCGGAGCGTCTCTCCGGGTTTCTGCTTCACGGTGTGGAGGTGAGCCTCCACACCATGTTGCTGGTATGCACTGGCGAAGTTCGCAGTGAACCTCGCACAGAGGTCCTCCCAGGATTGAATCGTCCCAGGAGTGAGGTTCATGAGCCAAGTCCGGGCTGGCCCAGTCAAGGCTACATGAAAGTAGCTCGCCATGATGGCGTCGTTACCACCAGCTGCTGTGATGGCGGTAACGTACACCTGCAGGAATTCCGACGGATTAGTGGTACCGTCGTACTTCTCCGGCAGGTGTGGGCGGAACTTGGACGGCCATGCCACCGCGCGGAGGTGATCCGCCAGCGCAACGCAGCCCACCCCAGCCACCGGGGTGCCCGTTTGTATCCGGGTGTTCACCGGAGGCTTGGGTGCTGCTACATCCAAGTCGGTATTGAGGTTGCGGCCCTCAATGTTGAGGCGGCGCTCTCGCGCCCTCTCCACGGAGATGCGGGCGTCCTCACCCGCACGCCTGCGGTTGAGCTCCGCCCGCAGGTCTTCTGTTCATGCACCCCTCACGGTGGGGGAGCGCACGGATGCCGACGCATCGCCCTGGTGTCGGTGGTAGGGTACCACCGCATTGCCGGGCGGAGGTCGTTGCCCAGTCCTTGCAGAACTGGGGGAGGCTTGAGCCAGATGGAGGAGATGATCAACGTCGTCCCGCCACTGCCTCAGGGCGTCTGGCGAGGCTGCAGCAGCTGGAGGGTTGCGAAGCAACTCCCTAGCTGCCGCCAGCGCTCCGCCGCTCGCAGCTTGTGAGGGGCCCTTGACGGGCGCCCTGACTCTTGCCGACGTGCAGCGCGCGCAACCGCCGACGGTGGCTGCTCCACGGGCACAGTTGCCCCTGGAGCAGGAAGGCGAGAGACGTGTGGCGCGAATGACGCCACACCCTCCGTCATCTCCACGTCGTCGTCGTGGTGGGAGTGCTCAGCCACCCGAACCATGGAGACGAGCAAGAGATGAACTAAAACCAGCTAAATGCCCCTACCTGGCGCGCCAAATGTCGTGGTATGCAAACTCACAGCCGAGTGGCGTAGTGCACCCGCCTAAGCCCAGAGGGTGACTACTCGGGGGGTTAGCTAGGACTAGTTCAATCTCGCTGGAAGAACACGATGAACACCACCGGTTTAGAGTGGTTCGGGCCGCCGGAGTGTAATACCCTACGTCCACTGTGTGCTGTATTGCTTGTGTTCCCTTAGTCTCGAGAGAGCCTGAGAGCCCTCTTTTCTGTACAGCGAGCGCCTCCCCTTTATATCGCAAGGGAGGCGCGTACATGGCCGTTGGGTCCCCGACAGGTGGGCCTAATCGATGTAGTATAAAATAACGTACTGTTCATACATTATGGCGTTGCAGGCGAACGAGATCTCATTCCTGGATTTCCTTGCCTGCCCGCGGGGATCCTCCGTCCAGCATATACATGCCATGTCTTGTCGAAACAGCGCCAGGGTATAGCTTGCGGCGTTGCCTGCAGCATAGCTGAACGGGCTGTGTAGCTTGCGGCGTAGGCGGTATAATAGAAAAGTGTCGTGCCGTCGTATATGCCATATCTCCTATTTTCCCCATCGGGGTTTTTAAAGGTGATATTCAAGGCATATTGGATGTCATATCTTCTGTTTTTCCTACAAGGGTTTTTAAGAGGGTATCAAAGACATATTATTCCTTCTCATATTTTTCCCATTGGGTTTTGGGGGAGGTTATTAGAATATGATCCACAGATCATGTTATTGATGTCCAAACTTGGTTATGAGTTTTTCCTTTTGTGGTTTTCTCATATGAGTTTGCGATGAGATAATAATCTATATATGCTACATCATTTTCTCCTATTTTCCCACTGGATTTTATAGGAGTTTTAATGGCATATCAATATACAATGTGGTTTCTCCTCAGATTTTTCCCACATGGTTTTTGGAGGAGTTTTTCCCATACAATAATCAAGGATGATTGAACAAAGATTGCATGAAGCATACAAGGAGCTAATTGATCAAGGGGGAGTGTTAGAATTAATATGAAGTTAGTGATCAATTAGTTTGCACCCTTCTTAGAAAGACACCTCTTAGTGGATAGACATGACCTTTCACGAAAGGGTCTCAACCTTTCGCAAAAGGGTCTGAACCCTGAAGGGACATGTCCTTTGGACACACCCTTTCACCATGTATAAATATGTAATCACCATGTTCATTCAATCAATCAATGAATCATTTGTTCATTCCATTCTACTCTCTACTTTCTAGTTTTAACAGGTTTAACTAATTGATGCTTCACCACTATTCTCAGTTTTTGTATCTAGCTTCTTTTCTTTTTGAGAGCACAAAACTTTAGAACACAAGTACTACCAACTTTCAAAATATATATACAAAACTTTTAATTGATTTTCCAAAACTTTAGAACACAAGTACTACCAACTTTCAAGATATATGTACAAATAATTGATTTTACGAAACTTTTAGCTCGTATGTCGAAAACTTATAATTTTATATATTGGAAATTTAGAAACTTTACTAGACCTGTATACAAAAATTTTCTACATCCCAACTTTAAATTTACATATTCAAAACTTAATACTCAAATTTCAATACTTTAAACCCACGTATACAAAACTTTGAAATCGCATACTCAAAACTTTCTATTCAAAACTTTGTACGTCAAATTCATAAACTTTTACATCATTAGTAAAAAATCTTTTTTTAAAAAAATAAACTCTACACTTTGGTCTTTTAAGCCTTTATTAGTACGTACATCGTCCGTCCATTCGTCCAACGTGCGTTTTTTTTTTATTTTGATAAGAACCAACGTGCGTTGGTAATGAACTGGCAGCCCACGGCCTCCTTGGCCGGCCTGGACCAAATCCAGTTACATGACTCACGTAATGGAATAATGGAATAACCCACCGAGTCCATGTCTGTTTGGGGTTTACGTGCGCCCAATAAGAACTTTGCTCCCCACCCCCACCCCCACCCCCACCCCCGGGAGTGGCTATATATCACTTAGGGTGATAGGTACAAAAATCATCATCTCATGAATATATTAGATGGGCCGTAACCAGCCCAACAATTGGATTGTTTAGCAATGATGATGTCATCCATGTACATGCAAATTTGAAACTAAAAAAAGTTACAAGTATTAAACCGAGCATCCAAATTAAATTCGGATTGCATCATTGTCTCTATTATAATAAGATCTTCAAAACAAAACAAGACCACACTTGCCTATGTTTGCACGATATTTTTTTAATATTTTCTTTTACACTAAATAATAAATTTCGGATTCTGGGAATAAATAATTTAACAAGACGAACAAATAATTACATTGACGTACAAAAAATTAAATATATCAAACAAATAATAGCGTACAACGAACAAAATATTAAACAACATGAACAAATGGTTGAACGTCACGGAACAATTTTAATCTACAAAGCGAACAAATAGATCAACGTCACGGAACATTGTATATGAGCTTTAGAGTGAAAAAGAGAGAAAGAGGAAAATAAAAAATAATAAATACAAAGCACTACAAGAAAAATGAAATGAAAAAACAAAATTAATTAATGTGAGATGAGAGACAAATGTGCCGCGAGTTGCCCAGCACAGAGGCGTCCTTGGGCCCGTGCGTGCCGTACGATCGTGAATTTTTTTTATTTTTATATTATTTTTTTTATTTATCAAAAATATATATCAAATTTTTTTTATAAAATTGTCACCCTGCCGCCGGTTCGTTTGGCGGTGAGGAGATACCGCCGAATGAATCGGCGGTAAGAGGGCCTGACAGGATATCGCCGGTTCAACTGGCGGTAGGAGGCCAGGCCAATGGGCCTTGGTGGGCCGGGAACCTACCGCCAGTTGAAACGGCGGTAGCTGGAGCTTACCGCCAGATGAGCCGGCGGTAAGAACCTACCGCCGGACCAACCGGCGGTAAGGCCCCCCATTTAATCCCGCCCGGCTCCTCAAGCGTCGCCGCCCGCCCACTCACTCCCCGCGCCGCCGCCCGCCCGCTCGCTCTTGCGCGCCGCCGCCCGCCAAACGCCTCTGCCCGTCCGTTCCGCCGCCCGCGTCGCGGCTGGTGAGGGCCGCCCCCCGGCCGCAGCGTGGCGGCATGCGCCCGGCCCCCGCGCGCCGGGTTTGGCCGGCCGGCGCTCCCCCGGCCGCGCGCTCGCCACTTTGGGTCGCGCCTACTCGTGTCAGGTATATTTTAAAATTTAGTTTTACTAATAATAATTAGTAGATTAGTATTAGAAATATTAGTGATTTAGATATAGTTTTAGATGTAGAAATAGTTTTAATAAATATTAGTGATTTATGTATAATTTTTTTTAATATGAAATCGTAGAACATGAAATTGAAAATATTAGTTTACATACGAATATAATTTCATATATAAATATTAATGAGTTCAAACAGACATATTAGTCTCATAAAAATATTATTAATTGATATTATATTACATAGAAAACCTACGAATATATGTCAGTAATAGAAATTGTAGAGAAACAATTAAGATAGATGTAAAAATAGCAGAATTATTTATTAGCGTTGATTAAATTCTAAGGACGAGTAATTATTGTCGTAAATATTGGAAAGCATGTCAGATGATTTGTATTTTCAAGTGTTCTATGGCTCAGGAGAAGTTAGATATGGTCCTGAAGGGGTAGATTTGTCAGAGTTTATCTCGATCACAAAAAAAATTACCCCGAGCTAAAGAGAGGTCTTGGATTTCAATATCCAATTGGCTATATAAAACTTTCGGCCTTAGTCGAGATGAACATGAGATCTCTGTCATGGCAGTGGTCAGTCGAAGGGAACCAGTAATTTGGGAGCTATTGCCGCTTGAAGGGACGCAAAACTGGAGGAACTATGTCAATATAAGTAGTAGCCGAGGCTTACCGCTTGTATTGCTTGTTCAAGCATTCGAGAAAATTAGTTTTAGAACTGAAGCGGGTGAGGATCATGAAGGGCAGGGAGATATAGTATCGGAAGAAACCGAGACGATGCATGAACCTCATGAAGAAGGTGGTGAACTCGAGATTTTAGAAGATGATAGACATGCTGCACACGAACCTCGTCAAGCAACTGGTCAGGCTGATGAAGGGGAAAACATTCCAGAGATAGTTGAAGAGTTTCAGAGGGAGGGTGAACAACAGCACAATGCAATGAATGATGACTTCCCGGATGATGATGACGATGATTATCATGTCCCACACAACTAGTCCGGGTATGATTTTTCAAAATTAAGTGTAAATGAAGGTGAAGCGGTACCTTGGGAGTACAGGAAAAATGAGGTATGCATCAGTTCGGTGTATGCCAACAGTGACAATATGAAGGAAGCTATAAAACATTAGTCGACTCTCTCTTTGCAAAGACAGTTCAAAGTTGTTAAGAGCAGTCCGAGAACATATGACGTGTGTTGTGTGAGAAGCGAATGTTCTTTCAGGGTGTATGCTTCTATGGGCAAGTGGTAGGATTTCTGGGAGGTCAAAAAATTGTAGAGCACACATGCCTACTTGAGCAATTAGAACCACAGCACTGCAACCTCAGTGCAGGTTTCATAGCTAACTACATGTACCCATTGATCGTGGACAATCCTAGTTATGAACCTAAGTCAATTATTTGTGCTATTGAGGAGGAGTTTAAATATATAATTAGCTACAGCAAAGCTTATAGAGCGAAACAGAAAGCGCTGCAGATGAGGTGGGGGATGTATGAAGCTTCGTTTCACAATATGCCGGCATTGTTGCACACCATATGTCTTAGAAATCCTGGTAGCTACTACGACTTGAAAACGTATCCATGTGCCCAGAAGCCTGGAAAGCAGGTACTCCAACGGTCATTCTTGGCCTTGAGCGCTTGCATTGAGGCGTTTCCGCACTGCCGGCCAGTCATTTGCATAGATGGGACATTTTTGACAGGAAGGTATAAAGGCACAATCCTCACAGCTGTTGCAGCTGATGGTAACAGACAATTGTTGCCTTTGGCAATTGCCTTTGTGGAGAAAGAATCAGGGGATACTTGGTATTGGTTTTTGCAGAGGATGAAGCAGATGATTGTCAAAGATGTAGAGAACGTGTGTTTGATTCATGATCGGCACAAGGGTATATTACAAGCAATCGATGACATACAGAATGGTTCTACTGAGCGTAGTAGGACTGCACTTTGGCTGGACCTAAAGAGTAGGTGGTGCATGAGGCATATGGGGGCAAACTTTCATAGCCAGTTCAAGAACAAAACCCTTATGAAGCTGTTCAAGCGGTTATGCAGCCAGAATCAGGAAAGGAAATTCAACTTCCTATGGAAAAAATTGGATGAGCTAACAAAAAAGCAAATGGCGGAGCTAGCGAAGAGATCTGTCAATACAGAGGAGGACGACCAGGTCTCACTTGAAGACGTGGGCTTGGACGGTCCGAATGTTAGGCGCAAAAGGAGAAGGGCAATTAAGACATTCTCGGAGTGGATTGAGCACAAACCAAAAGAGAAATGGGCTTTACTGTTTGATGAAGGAGGTGCTAGGTACAGTTTAATGACTACGAACCTAGCCGAGGTATACAATTGGATGCTGCGTGGTGTAAGATCATTGCCACTTATTGGGATCGTGGAGTTCTTCTTGTATCGCACTTGCGAGTACTTTAGGGACCGTTATGCTGTGGCACAGAAAGATATGGTCGATAATCGCAAAGTTTACGGATACAAAGCTACGGAGTATCGCAAAGTTTACAGATACAAAGTTACGGAGTATATGGAGGTAGCTTTCAAAAAGGCTCGTTTACATCGGGTGACTCCAGTGGCTCTATGGAACGTCGGTACGAGGTTATGTGTAGGGACAAAGACCGAATGGGGGGCCGGCGTGAGAAGCATGTGCAGGAGTGTGTTCTCCGTCCTGATGCTTGTATTTGCTCATGTCATAAGCCAAAGCTGCTGCACCAGCCGTGCACACATGTCATTGCTGCCTGTTTTGAAGCTGGTGGACTACAACCTCGTATGTATGTCTCAAATTACTTCATGAAGGAAACTATTTGGAAGACTTGGAGGCACAAGATTTATGGATTCCGCATTCTGGGAGACTTCATAACTAATCCTGAACATCATGCAACTTACATTTCGAATCCAGATCCAGAAATATTTCAAGGGGTGGGCCGACACAAGAAGAAACGCATTAGAAATAACATGGATCGATCGGAGGCTGGTCGAGACGTCCGCCTCTGCTCGAAGTGCCATGAGACGGGTCATACGTACAAGGATTGTACGGCATTGAGTTATGGTGGCCGCACAGATGGAGCGGGCCCATCAGAAGCTGCTCCAAATCCGGCAAAGCAGGCAACGGATCGTCGTGACCGCCGTCCGAACAACGATGGCCTTATGTGATCGATGACGATTGTCGTCTGTGTCATTCGCTATTGAATCATGTTCTATGTTAAATTATGTAATATTAAGAACTAATATGTCGTAAACTGATTTCGTCTTGGCGTACGAATATTTGTTGTAATGTGTGGCACAAACGTATGTTCAACTTTGTAATTTGTTATATGATATGTAATTTGTTGTGCATCATTTATTAGTTTATTACGTTATGTTTTATTTAGTATTTTATTAAGTATTTGTTGTATTACTTAATGTTATTATGCTTAATATTGTTATTTATGTTCTGAAATTTTTTCTAATAAATCTTATTATATAGGGCTCCACGGTTTCAGTTCGACATGTCCCTCCTCGCGGCACTTCTCGACCGTTGGCGTCCGGAGACGCACACGTTTCACCTCCCGGTCAGTGAGATGACCCCTACTCTTCAGGACATGGCGATGCTTCTAGGCTTGCCGTGTGCTGGACGAGCCGTGGGTGCAGAGGACGTGGGACTCTCATGGCGCGACGACCTTTTGGCTCGGTTCGCCGGGGTTCAGCGCAACGAGCTAGCGTTGCCGTACCGGTCCTTGCCTGCGAACCACGCACACGGACCGACAAAGAGGTGGCTCCTACAGTTCAGTGTGAGTACATAAATGTTGAATCTTTCCGTACTTATATTCCTACATATTTGCATTGACGACTCGTACCATTTTGAAGGCGGACTACATGAGGGCAGACGCAGACGACTTTACGGTTGCCAGGCACTTCGAGGCCTACTTACTGTGGTTGTTCGGCTGGGTTATGTTCTGCAGCTCCCAGGGTGACTCGTGCTCCAAACAGCTCATTCCTTTGGCGAGGTCGATAGCTGATGCTCCACTTCACGAGGTCCCACAGTTCAGCTAGGGTTCTGCCGTTTTGGCTGCGACTTACAGGGGTCTTTGCACTGGCGTGACGAAGGTCTCAGCAGAGGAGCCCATTTTTGTTGGGTGTCCTCTACTGTTACAGCTCTGGTCGTACGAGCGCTTTCCCGTCGGTAGGCCTGATATGGACTTCGAGCTGTACGTCCAGCTGTCCGCAGACCACGACGACGTCGACAGACCTACGATGGGTTCGATGTGGTGCCTTAGGAGGGTACGTTATATCGTTTGTTTTACTTATTGTTACATGCCTTCACAACTGTACGATTTAGCGGTTAACATATTTTTTCGTTATGCAGCCTTCTTGGGTCGGCGTGCAGACGAGGAAGTCGTACCACGACTTCGTGGGACAGTTTGACGCACTTGTGGACACGGACGTGAGGTGGACTCCGTACACTGTAGCTGACATTTACACCCGGGCACCGAGCGGTCTTTCTTCCTTATGCCTGCGAGACCACGAGTACTGGATGATGAGGAAGCCGATCCTTTACGACATCCACGTCGAGGAGTACCACATGAACCGGGTCATGAGGCAGTTCGGTCTCTACCAGCAGACCCCGGTCCCGATTGTGCACTCAGTGGAGGCCCACGTCCACAGGTACCGAATAAATAGTTCTCTTAATAATTCATCTTTTTTATATAACCTACCATTTAGCATTGAATCGCTCCAGCTTTATATTATAGGTGGACACGTCAGGGCCAGCCACCAGGCTCGCGGTGGGCCGACAAGGTCCGTCCTTACGTCGACTCTTGGGCCGCGGCCCTCGACGACGTCGTTTTCGAGGATCGGCCGCACAGCGACGAGGCGTTCGCGGACTACCTACAGTGGTACCTGCCGAGGACGCGCACACGTGTCGTGCACGTTCCACCAGATACTCGGATCGAGGCCGCAAGGGTGTCCGAGACGTACCCCGTAGTTCGAGACCAGAACTTCGCCATAGCAGTACGTTTCTCTGATTGATTTTGCAGTCTACAAAACTGATGGAATATGATATTACTACTTTCTCGGTTCAGTACGATGTCATACGAGCGATTGAGTCCGAGGCTTTGTCGAGCATGTGCCAGTACCATGACAGGACGCCTGCGCAGCACCAGAGCACGCTGCAGAAGATTGTCGACATGTGCAAGCAGTTTCGACGAGCTGTGACCTGTCGTGAGGACGACACCTTCCTCCCACCTCGCAGTTCGGGGCCGGTGCCTGTGCCCGGTCCATCGTCACGACGGTCTGCACCAGCGACACAGTCAGGTCCACCGCCACCGCCACCTGACACGATGGTGACACCTTCGGGTTCTGCAATTCGGCCCACGTACGTGCTGCGGCCGGCACATTTGTACTCAGCAGGTAAATCGTACTCTAACCTCGTGTCACTTACAATACCGTATCATGTAAAACTTTATTCATTAACTTGTACTTCTTATTCGTGTAGCGCCCGGCTCATCGTTGTTTCCGTCGATAGATCCGTATGGCGCCGGATCATCGTTTCTTCGTCGTCCAATACACGATTTAGGTACGTCTAAGACGAGTTGTTAATTTGTGATAACAAGTACATACTTAATTGAACATTGATGGATGGAGGTTTGTGAATCAGAGTACCGGCAGGTGGGAGGGACAGACGACGATGAGGAGATTCAGGAGGTGGACGACCTCGCGCAGATGGAGTGGGTGAACACGTTCTTCTCTTCTGCACCGACGCAGGAGGTCGTCGGCACTTCACAGCTGGGGGGTGCCCCACTCACGACGCAGGACTACAGTTAGGTGGAGCATACGCCTATTCCTGAGCAGGGTCGTTGGTCCACTCGCGAGACCATCCTGCCGGATCCACTGACGTACTCGCAGCACCACACTAGGGCGGCCCAAGCTGCAGAGCGACGTGGTAGGAGGAGAGGGGGCAAGTGCGGACGCATCTAGTTTACAGGTTGTAACTTGTTAATTACTTTGTTACGTCATACTATGTTATGTAGGCCTGTGACTATGATGGGATGTGTCCATTACGTACCATTATGATGAGTATGCCGGTGCAGTATTTCGGGCAATGGTATGTTTCCGTGCAGTGAAATTATGACGATTAGGCCGATGTGACTTTTTCTACCACCTTTTCCTGGATCTAAACACACCCCTACTGAACGGTCATTCCACGAATTTCCTTTCAAAGGAGATATGATTGCCTTTGCCTCTGCATTTGGTGGATACCTTGATTGGAAAAGATGCTTCATCATGCAACGGGTGCATTCATCCATCATTTCTGTTTACTGTTCATGCAGTGACGAATGCTTGCTGGTCACTGGTGTGTCTATATGTACCGATAGATTTGAGGTTTCTTCTCCAGTCTCCACATCACTATTTTCTGGTTGAGCTTTATCAGTCTTCACTAAGGTAAGCCCATATCTCCTTTCTTTTGAGTAGCATACTAGCATAGCAAGAAAGTATTAAAGCTAAGATCTGCACCTCGGCTGTTTGCACGGTAGTCTTGGTTGAATTATAGTTTACTTAGGATGCTGTATTGTAGTTGCAGCTTCCACACTTTTTGTTTTATTTTTGAATGAAACATAAGCAAGTATGTTTCTCCTGTAGGTTCAATAATAGGATGTAGTACACTGTCACTCTAGTTCATGCTCATGATTTCAGGGGGAGAAAAGGACTGAGCTAACAAGAAACTAATCTTTAGCAAGGCGAAATACTTTTTTTTTTGCTTCTGCACAGCAAAACATTGTCTCCTTTTATATTGAAGAACGAAGATGCATCTTTGCTCTTATGTAAAATGCATATTTCAGTTGTCATGGCTAGAAATGGTGCTTCCCGAATGAAGAAACCTTGTGATTGTTGCAAAAGATACTTGGACCATTTAGATGGAAAGAATCAAAGTATGCGATACCAGTGGGCGCTGTGGAGCGTGCAAGTGCTGAAGTCATGAGCAGTGAGACGTCGTGTCGTTGTTTAAAGTTGGAGGAGTGAGCGGTGTTGAGCATGCGAGGGTACAAGTCAAGAGCAACGAGAGGTCGTGTCCGTGTTTAAAGTGGTAGGAGTGAGCGCTGTGGAGCGTGCGAGTACTGTAGGCTTTTCAGGTGCATTTACACTCCACACTCCGGGTATCAGACCTTTGTGCGCCTATAAATACTCCGAAATTTGTGAACTCCCAGCAGCACTCAAACACCAAAGCTCATTGTATACCCAATGTGTGGAGGTGGGTCTAGCGGGAAGAATTACTACGGTTTTGGGAAAGGAAAAGGGGGAAGAAAGGGAGACCCCATAATATGGGAGGGGCCTCTTGGACCTGATTCCTTTCCGGAACCAGTGTTTGAGTTTCTGCCACAGCACAAGAGTGAATTTACCAATGAAACTTCTCTTCGACAATACGATAACCGTAGAGAACCGTGGCCAAAATGCAGACATGGTGAGGATTGCTTAGTGTAGATGTGCACCGACGAGATGGATGGCGGTCGATGTTTCTTCAAATGCCCACACGCATGGGTAATACTCGGTTGTTTTATTTCTTTATCTTCATTAAGACACCTTACATGAAATTTGTTTTGCAGTCTTCAGATGCTCCAGAAAACTGTGGTTTTACCAGGTGGGTCGATCCTGCACCAATTGATTCAGTTTAGGAGTTCATCGAATACCTCCAGATAAAGATATTTGATCTGGAGTGCAAGGTGAACCATTACGAGGAAGTGAGCGAGGGTAACAAAGACAACGAAGATGATGATACCAGCAATGCTGCCGCTTCACAGGATGAACCATGCACTATTCGTTACTGTAACTGCCCTTATCACAAGAAGAAGCGCCCTGCCCCTCCGGCACCACCGCCTGCACCACCTGCAATGGGTGGATATTGCGGAGAAGGCTCAACGCAGTTTGCTAAGTGGGGGTACGGCTATTAGGACTACCTAGTGCTAGTGACATGCTGCATCGTTGTATTGGTTGTGTTTTTTTAAATTACTTAAGGCATGTTAGCTTAGTTCAGAATCTGTTTACCGTTGCAACGGGTTCTGCCATGCCACTGCATGTCTGCTGTGTGTTTCATTAACGTTGTATTATGATGTAATTCCTATGGTTTACATTATGACGATTAGGCCGGTGCCGTGTAGTGTTCCGGGCGATGGGATGTGTCGGGGCAGTGCAATAATCACGAGTAGGTCGATGCAGTGACAGTATGCCGATTAGGTTAGTGCGATAGTACGCTCGATGGGATACCAATGAGCGCTGTGGAGCGTGGAAGTGCTGAAGTCATGAGCAGTGAGACGTCGTGTCGTTGTTTAAAGTGGAATGAGTGAGCGGCGTTGAGCGTGCGAGGGTACAAGTCAGGAACGAGATGTCGTGTCCGTGTTTAAAGTGGTAGCAGTGAACGCTGTGGAGCATGCGAGTACTGAAGGTAGGAGCAGTGAGAGGTCCTGTTGTTGTTTAAAGTGGAATGAGTTCGCGTTGTGGAGCGTGCGAGTGCAGAAGCGTGGACGACTGTGGAGCTGTGAGAGGTAATATCTGTGTTCAAAGTGCTTGGACGACGCAGGCAGCCTTGCGTGTACAAAAGACCATCTTGTGGTTGTCGAGAGCACATACTTCCAATTCAGGTTCCATTTTTTTAATTAGCCCAAACAAACAGCTATGAGCTCCTCATTCTCCCGGGCAGCTTTCCGTCGGGAAATGGAGGCTAATTTAGGACCCTCTCCTAACGATCCCAATAGATGTATTACAGATTGCAAGGTATGGCCAAAAGGTGTAGAGCCACCCGATTGCTATTGCCAAATGCGTTGTGTTCCGAACATATCTCGTGATTACGAGACTTTTGGCCAGAGGTATTGGTGTTGCAAGAATATCGAGGAAGTCCAAAGAAAAGGTGCAACATCACAGGTATAGATTAATTTGTAAATATGCTTTTGTTACTTTTACTAATTTTGAATCGTTTTTTATTTGCAAAAGTACGCTGGTGATGACACGCATACTCATTGGTGTCATTTCCATGAGTGGATTGACACGTGGATCACTCGTCGTGATCAGCAATATATGAAGTGGTTGAAGAAGGTGAATGAAGATTTACGCAAATGTGAGCGTGCAAAAGCAGACATGGCGGGACGTGATAAGGGTACTGCCCGTGAATGATTGATGTTGTACTGCTCCGTCTGAATAAATAATGTAACTTTTGTTCGAATTACCTAAGGTATGTTAGGTTTAGTCTTGGACCTCGTTACCGTAGCTTGCAACAGGTCCTGACATGCCATGTCATGTGTTGTGTGCGTTGAATTGTATGGACCACTATTTTATTTGTGTTCAATGCATGAACGGTGATTGTTTTGTTTGTTTTTATTGTGTGTACTGGCCAATATATGCCCATGGAGTTGTCATCACGTCGGTCTGAAAATTTTATTTGTAGAGCAATGCTTCTGAAAATTCTAGTTGTAGCTTATGTTTTATGAAATGGGTACTTGTAGTACAAAGTACACAATGTAAATTAATTAGACATTAAAATTACAAAAACAATTGCACTGGCATGTGCATGGAACACGCTAACGTTGTGTTCCATCTAAACCTAACATGCCTTAGGGAATATGAAATTCGAACATTACATGATAGTCATCTACTGAGTGCACCGAGGATACTTCCTCTTCCTAATAGCCTCGGGCCCCGCCTCCTTCGCACGGCAGTCCCTCTCTCGCTTCCTCTCCCTATCAGTTTCACGCTCCTCCGCCTGCCGACGTTTCACATCTGCGAACCTCTTCTGGATCTCTTCTTTATCTTTCTTGCGCTTCTCCTCTAATTTTTCTTCTTGCAGCATTCGCTGCCACCTTTCCGCAGCCCACCTTGCTTCGCGCTCAACGTGTTCCTTAGCTTCGGTCGATTGCTCCGTGTCCAGCCACTGTATGAAATCACAAAGAGGTGGTGGACTCTATTTCCAAGCCGAGTTAGAATTAACTTACTGAACTCCAAAGGCGCAAACTAGATAGTGCGAGGTGATACATTCGCTTTGTCCTTGCCGTAGCATTTTGGCGGATCGTACTCGTAGTTCTCACACATGAAGAACCTCCTGCCGAAGTCATCGCCCAAAACTTTGGACTCCATCAGCTTGCACAACGAACCGCAGAAGCACATTGGAACCTACACTCCTTGAGGCACAGGTTCTCTAATTTTGTTCCACGGAATGTAGGTAGAACCAGATAAAGACATGGTGGTAGTGCAGGGATGGCTAGTGACTTCGTATGAGATGGGGCGATGTCCTATTTATAGATGGAGCTATTTAGTCTATAGGCATGGTTCACGCATGTCTATCGCCATTTCAAACGGCGGTAGGTCCTCCCACATTTTTAATTATAGTGCGAGTGCAGAAGAATCTGATGCAAGGTGACATGACATCGAAATCGTAATTGAAACTCATGGATATCTCATAAAAATATATTTTCACATTCTATTAGAGTTAAATTTAATTTGTATTAATTTTAAAAAAATATTTTCCTAACCTCCGCTATCTCTATTTTTTTCTGAAATATCTCTAAACGTAAAAAAAATAATTACAGTACAGACAGCCTATAAAATAATTAAACAATTAATTACAGTACTGGGACCATATAAAATAATTAAAAAATGTGGGAATACCTACCACCGTTTCAAACGGTGATAGGACACTGGGCGTCTATAGTCCAGCTACAGCCGGCTATAGCCGCGCTGTAGCCCGGTGGTAGCACCTACCGCCAGTTCATCCGGCGGTAGGTAGCTACCGCCGAATGAAACGGCGATATGTTTGATGGGCCGTGGGCCAGAGCCCTTACCGCCAGTTCATCCGGCGGTATCTCCTTACCGCCAAACGAATCGGCGGCAGGGTGACAATTTTGCAAAAAAAAATTGATATATATTTTTTGATAAATCGAAAAAAAATAAAAAAATAAAAACTCTACGATCGCACTGGGCCTCCGAATTTGAAAGGCCCCCAAAATATGAAGTGTATCTTAGTATATCTCTATACTCTAAAGATCCATAATAATTGAAATATTTCTCACCAAAATTAACCTACATACCCACCTCACACATCTCCATTTTGAGGTCACCAAATGTTTAACAGGTAACCGGTACGTCGAAAACGCCGCCCACTCCCGTTCATTCGCGAGGGCGCCCCTATGGACGCTACTTTTTTCACCGGAATTTTTTCTACCCGCGCGTGTACCCACCTCCAGTCCCCACGTCAATCACGCCGCCTGCCGCCTCTTATCGCCGCCCCTCCGCTGCCCCACGCGATCGCGCATCCCCCAGACGCCGCCTCCCTCCTCGCGGCCCACCGCCTCCCCGCGACCCCGCCTCCCCGCGACCCCGCCGTCACCCCAGCCTCGACGGTGTGCTGCCGTTTCTCACGCGCCCCACCGTAGAGCGCGGTGGCGGCGCCCTTCTTCCCGCGCACGCCGCCGGCCTCACGCCGCCACCGCCTCGGGCGCCCCCTCGCCACGCCTACCTCGCGCCGCCGCCGCCGCCGCCGCGGGCGTCCCCTCGCCGCCGTCCTCGCTGCAACGCCGTTGGCCGCATCCAGCGCGTAGTCGGTACCGCGCCACACCCGCCGCGAGGTCGACGGCGCCTCGGGCCAACGCCGCCGTCCTCGCTGCGCCACCGTTGGCCGCCTGACCCGTAGAGGACGCCACGCCGCCGCCGCCGTCGGCCAGATTTTGGCTAACCCTGTGAGTTCCCTCATCATCCTCTTCCTTTCCCCAAACCCCATCGATTTCATTGCGGCCATGGCCAAGAGCTCTTCGATCTTTCCCATCTCATTCAACCCATGCACACAAGGTGCTTGTGTTTGGGTCCAAGCCAATTTCATCACTGCAGTTGAAGGCAAGGAGGTGTCGCCGAAGCGCCCGCCTCTTCGGATGGAGCCCTCGCTGTCGGAGATAGCTGCCCTTCTTACCAGCAGGTGACGTTTGTTGAGTCTTTCATTGTCTGAACTCCTGATGGGCCTCTGAGATCTTCTGAAAGCTGTAGCAGGTTCCTGCATTGCAAAGCATGTTAGTAGCAGAACCAGAACTTTCAAGCAAAATCCACTTTAGCTACATGACTATAATAAGCTTTGGAGTAAGCCTATACACCGTCAACATGCAAAGGTTAAAAATTTCAAGTCATCTGTTCTGTGATTATGTCTTTTCCACGTTCATGCACCTGATGAATACTATTTTAGATAATGATGCACTTGATGAACTTTTTAGATATTGATGCGCCTTCAGTGCACTTTTCTTCTAGAGAATGACACTCATGGTACTGATCTATAATATTGGCAAAGCTACACATATATAAGTAAATAAGAATGCAAGATGATATGCTTATATCAATTCACCTTCTGAATGCTCCAGACAACTTGCAGCTTAATCTTCTCGAGAGCGGCAGTCATCACATTTTTCCATGGCCTCGGCGATACAGGCATGCTAAATACACTATTGGTACATCTCTTTTCTCTGGTGCAAAATACACATCACAGATGAGCA
Source organism: Panicum virgatum (assembly GCF_016808335.1). Lineage (NCBI taxonomy): Eukaryota > Viridiplantae > Streptophyta > Magnoliopsida > Poales > Poaceae > Panicum > Panicum virgatum. Next base: position 43,656,460 of record NC_053141.1, on the reverse strand, counting down.
TGTGAATTATCTTGGTGTAAATACTATTCAGTTCTGAAAGAATTCATTGTGTAGATCCATGAACAAAACTTTAGTTTAAACTTATGTTCCATGGTTGGAGAAGTTTGGAAGACAATGTGAAAAAGATGAGCATTTTGCTTCCTCAAATTATGATGCTGATAAAACATAGCAACAATGGATAAACAAATGTTCTGGCAAGGTATAGTTAATAAATAGAATGGATACAATTTTTTGTCCTTATGTGTACAGTGTTTTACATCTTACTGTCATGGTGCGGTGATTAATGTGATTATGCAGGTGCTCATTCAAGATTGCATCAAACAAAGAAAATGTTTGCCATCTAAGGTGCCATCGTGTCCTTATCTAACAAATTCTTTGATTACATGAGTGGTGAGTGACCAGTCACTATAATATTCTCTCACTACGTCAAAGTGACTGGTCAGTTCTAACTGATATATGTATATATTTTTGTTGTTTACTAGAATATTCCATGAATTTGAATCAGTCCAAAGAAGCTGAACAGCATTGACAATTCCTCCTAAAAAAACGGACTTGTGCATGACTGCAACATTACTATTCAGTTTAGTGAGTCTAAACAATTTTCGTAGCCAACCATGTAATGGAGGGCCTGTATATATTAGAACCTTTTTTGCCCAATGTATTGGTGTTTCACATAATAAGATTACACAAATCCTCCCTACAAGAAATATATATATATATATATTCAGATTATGTCTCCACTGTGCCCGATTGTATTTCCTTCAAGGGATGGCAATTTTTGTGTCTCTGATAGGAGGAGCAGCGGAGGCAATGGCGTTCTTTGGTTGGAGCTGTAGCAAGAATCGATGGAGAAAGGTGAGGTCATGGTGGTGGTGTTGGAGCTTGAGAATTCTGGAGATGGATTTAGCGTGCTGCTGCTGCTATTGTGCTATTGGAAGGAAGAAGGCTAGCTGGGTGGCTTTTCTGCTCCTGGTGCTTGCCGGCAAGAAGGAAGAGCTACTGGTTGGTGCTGCTTGGTGGAGACAAGAACAGAGGAGAATTGAACTCCCATGTAATTCCCTTTCTTTTTCAAATTTACTTTAAGGTTGCTTTTCATTATGTTTTAGACATGTTGCACTCATATTAATTGCTGCAGTTCCTAACAGCAATAAATGATTCATTTTGATTAACTGGAGCTGGGATCGGAGTAGTAATAGCATAACTTGAAGCTGGGAGTGGTACTAGCATAACTTGTAGTTCTTTCAGCAAGAGTGGCAGCCTGGCAGGTATTCATATGGTACAAATATATGGGTTTTATTTTACCTTGTCTTTTATTTTTCTTACTGTGAACTTGCTCTATATATGGTGAAAACTGATATAATATTTATGCCTGTAGTATTTGCCTGACTTGTACCTATGTGTTCACCATTCCTGTCGCACCAAGCAGTGTTTATGATCGAGCAGTGAATACGAAGTCGGCATTGCGACAAATAGGAAGTTGCCGAGTTGGGGTCAATCCATGCACATTAGAAAATTTGTGCAGAAACATAATGAAAATTTATGATTAGTGTAGTCTAAACAAATTTGTGCATAATGTGGATGTGGGGTCCAAATTAAGTTTTTTTTGGGTAGGTCCAAATTAAGTTTGTGACTGTAATTTAGGAAAAAATATGAGTAAATGGAATTTTTCCCGGATATACACTTAGTTGTCTATATTTTGGCATTTGATTGGGTAGGTCCAACAGCTTGATTTTCCCCTTTTATCTTTCCACCTTTTCTCAATATAGGGGATTGATGGTGAAAAAACTTGCTCCTACAGATTGATTTTTTATCTCCCTTTTCCCTATATTTTTTCTCAATCCCCAATAACATTTCCCCAATCCCCAATAGAAAGGGGAGACAACCGCGTCTCCCAATCCGCCATGGCCGCCGACGAGCACGCTCCGCAAAACGGATGCGTGTGTCCGTGTAGTCGTGCAGCTTGAGGCCCTCGTCGTCGACGAGTAGCGCAGCCGCGTCAGGATCTCGGCGCACCGCCTCTGCATCGCCTCCAGCAGCGCGGGCGGCAGGTCCGGCCCAGAGGGGTCCGCGGCGGCGAGGCAGCGGCGCTGGCCGCCATCCTGCTGCGGCGGCAACGTGTCGACGCGGGAGAGGAGCGCACAGACGCGGCCGAGCTTGCCGGCGAGGCACGCCCGGAGCTGCCGCGCCTCGGCGGTGGTCATGTGCGACGGCCTGAATGCGACGCGCCGCGAGGGGGAAGGCTCTGGCTCCGGCGCCACCGGGACGGCCCGCGGTGGCGTCGGCGGGCCGCCAGGGATCGGGTTCCCTGGGGCGGCCGGGCGGGGGCGCCGAGGGGTAGGGGCGGACGACGGCCGCCGGGGATCTCACAGCAGGCTGACCGGGTGGCGTGGAAGATCTCGGAGCAGGCCGACGAGGTGGCGGGGGAGATCTCGGAGCATGCCGACACGGCGGCGGAGGCCTCCGAGCATCCGCCATGAAGCCTCCACTAGCAGGCGCAACACGCGGAGCGGAGGGAGCGACCAAGCAATCAGGAACCACCGCTTTGCCTTTGCCAGCAGCGCGCGGTAACAAAGGGGGGAGCGCCGCCGAGGTCATCGCCGGCTGTGGGGGTGAGCTCGGGGTTGGGGAGAGGAGGGGAGGGGATCGGGGGAGGGGAAAGAAAGAGAAGCTGTGAATGATAGGTTGACCCCACGTGACAGGAGGAGGAAAAGGGGGGAAAGGAAAAAATCTAGCTGCTGGAGCACTTCTCCCCTATAAGTTGAAAATAGAAAAGGGGATTTACCTATATGATGAGAAAAGGGAAAGGGAAAAATCAAGCTGTTGGAGTTGCTCTTAGCTCGGTTAAGCAAAGCTTCAGTTGTTGGCCGTGAGGGCTATGTAAGCCATCTGATTGTGAGAGGGATGGGGGAGGTGGACTTGCTATTTTTATTGGATCGGGTGAGAGAAGGAGAAATGATAGGCCTATATACAGTGAAATTTTTGTTTTTTAAACTATATATATGATATACTACACATACAAATTTGTTTGCTAACAATCATGGGTATTCACTTGAATACCCTTGAATTACATTGGGCCCGCCCCTGCGTGTATATATGTTTCAGTTTGTACTCATGAGTCATGACATATTTTCGAGTGGTTTGTACTCGTAACTTTACTTGTGGTCTTATGTGGTTGAATTGTACTTATGCTAAAATTTTCATCTACTAGATTTTTTGAAAATACATCCTTGATGCATGTACAGCGTTAAAATAAGTATAAAATTATAAATTACTAGATATTTTATAAATATAAATACTTAGTAGATTTTTGAAAACACGTCTGGGCAAACTAGGTGCATGTGTGTTAATTTGTTTTCATGCAATTTCTGGCCGAACCATCATGCAACGTGTCTTTCCCGAAGCCTTCACCGCTATGAATGTTTATTTTCACCATAACCGCTATGAATGTTTATTTTTCACAACTTTGACCTCATTGCTTATTTTCACCATATATATAGTTTATTTAAAATATTTATTGTCACTAAAATTTAGTGTGGTTATTTTTTCGCAATATTATTTTTCAACCACGTGCGGACTACTAGTAATAGTATAGGAGGCTTCAATTTCATGAGTTTGCAGCTCATTCTCTACAAAAATGAAGCCCAAATTTTAAAAGTTGAACCGATCAGCCTGACGCCCGGCCTTTCAATTCCCCTCGGCGCACAATCGTGAGGTGAAACCCCCATACCATCACTTCGTGTTCCCGTTCCTCTTACGGTCGCGCACGTCGTGGCCTCGCGGCTCACCATCTTCATCGCGGCAGGGCCGAGGCATGAGGGCATCGTGGACGGCCGACGAACCCACGCGGCATCGGCAACTCGGCAAGCAGTAGGCCCCTGGCGAGCAGGAGCAGGAGCAGGACTCATGCCCAACCACCAACACCCATCCAATTCCAATTGCCATGATCGCCCCACGCCTAGTCACTTGCAAATTGCAATTGCACTACAGCAGTGGCACTCGCCAAGGCAAGGCAGAAGGCTAGGCCAAGAGTAAGACTTAATTTCGTGTTATTTTTCTTCTTTCATCATTTGTGTTGATTAAAATGCATCTATTAATTTTATTCTTTCCATTGCAAATGCAAGTCATGTCGTCGGCAAAACAACATATTTCTATGATTCCGGCTATCAAAAGCGTAGAAAGAAACAAAAAATAGATGAACTAATTGAACCTCAGAAAGTGACATGCTGAAGAATATTGATTATGAGCGCATCGTTGAAATTTTTATTTTAAAGAATGCCCAAAGAATAAAGTTCTTCAAGTGAACAATATATACGACAATTTTTGAAATATCCCATTAATATGCTACTTGTTACTATTATTTGATTTTACTAGACCACTAGAGTCTCGTCTTAGCATTTCGCACTGGCCCCTGATTTAGCCGGGACGCCCCTGGCCCAGCGACCTCCACCGGCGGGGCTCCGCGCTCGCGCCGGCTCCTCCGGCTGCGCGCTTTTTTTATTTTTATATTTTTTTATTTTCGTTTTTTACAAAAATATATTTTCAATATTACAATTTACAGTTTTGTACCCCTACCGCCCTCCTGGGGGGCGGCAGGGGGCCTGCCGCCCCCCAGGAGGGCGGTAGGGACTTATTTGTAAAAAAAATTTATTTGCGCGGACGCCCCTGGCGGGAGCCTGCCGCCCCCCTGCCGGGCGGCAGGCCCCCTGCCGCCACTCCACTGGGCGGCAGGGGGCCTGCCGCCCGGCAGGGGGGCGGCAGGCTCCCCCCTCCTGTATAAAAGGTTTCCCCTCCCCCCCTCCCCCCTCATTTGCTTCCCACGACATCCAGAGAGCGGGAGGGAGGGAGGAGGGATGAGGGAGGGAGTTGTAACGGCGAAGCCCTGCCGGATTTTGGATCCTAACCGCAGGTAATAAATATTTCTCAACTTTCTCGATCTAAATTTATTGTATGTTTAATTCTATAATTAGTGTAAGCAGCAGTAATGATATTTTAGCGATTTAGGTAATGTTTTTAATATAATTTAGGTAGAATTAAGATTAGTTTTTAGAAAAACCAATTAGGTTTACCAACAAATTTTGTGGTATTGAGTAGTTGTTTAATACGAGAAAATATTAGAAAAATATATTTATAAAATTATATTGTACAAAAATCGTAGGAAATGCAAGAAAATGTTAGAAAAGTTTATGAAAATTTAAGATAAATTGTAGAAAAATTGTAGAAAATGCAGAAAAATTTAGATAAATTGTAGAAAATGTTAGAAAAGTATATGAAACATTCAGATAAATTGTAGGAAATGCAGAAAAAATTAGAAAATATTAGAAAAATGCAGAAAAATTGTAGAAAATGCAGAAAACTTATATTTTTTTTATTAGGTATGGCCGGAGATACGCCAGCTCTACTTGACGGAGTCATAGACTCGTTGCACCGGTCCTTTCTTGATGTGGTTCAGCGCGTGAAACTTAACGTGCTGCGTCCACGTCCACCAGCGGAGTTTATTCCTGTTGAGCCACGATGGGTGCCCAGGTGATATGTCGTCGGATTATGTTTTTAAAAATTCGTTTGTTTCGTATATGTTTCGTACACGTTTCGTACATAATGTACTTACATTTGATCGTTCTATTTTTCAGGTTGAGTGAGGCTGGTCTTCTTACTATAGGTTGTCTTGCTGAGAGTGGTTTAGTACAGCTGGACAGGTCCCTACTGACGGCTCTAGTCGATAGATGGAGGCCTGAGACAAACACCTTCCACCTCCCTTGTGGGGAGATGACACCGACCCTACAGGACGTTGCGATGCTGCTGGGTCTTCCTATCAGTGGGGATGCCGTAGGGCCTCGTGTCGTCCCGCCTACGTGGTTGGACGATCTAGAAGAGCGTTTTGCAAATATTGACATCGCGATTGATGTAGAAGAGCACCCAAAAGCAACAGGCCCTGCCAAGGCATGGATCCTCCAGTTCCAGGTACATACCTTGTTTTGTTATGATTAATGTTAGAGTTATGCTTTTGACTAGTGCAAATATGGTTTTATTTTATAATTGATCTCGTACTCATAAATGTTCATCTTTTCTATGCAGCCCGACAATTTGGCACATGATGCTGATGATGATAGCGTCACTCGATCCCTTGAGGCATACCTGTTGTGGTTGTTTGGATACATAATGTTCAACAACTCACACGGGGCCTATGTGGATAGGGTGCTTGTGCCTTACGTACTGGAGATCGCAGAGGCAGCTGTGGAGGAAATGCCTCAATACAGTTTGGGTGCAGCGGTACTTGCAGCCACGTACCGTGGCCTCTGCAAGGCATCGGTGCAAAATAAGCACAATGCAATTCTTACAGGATGTCCAATTCTGCTACAGCTTTGGTCATGCGAGAGGATAGCAATTGGTCGCCCGCTTGTCGACCACTCACCGTATGAGCTAGATATGTACGGTGACACCGAGGACGATAGGCCCACCATGGGGACTGTCTGGTACGCTCATCAGGTACGGAAATGACTGCTACTCGTACTATTCTGTTGGCAATTCTGTTGCTTTGTTTTACCCTTTTTGTATTTCTTATTTGTACATATTATTATTAATTTTGTGCAGAAGAGGTGGGCCCACGTACAGTCTCGTCGGGCCTATCCTGATTTTGTGGCTGAGTTTGATCGGTTGACACCTGAAGACATCGTGTGGGAGCCCTACTCCGAGTTGGCTATAAACACTCGTGCACCGATCGGGATATCTTCGGTTTGCTTTCAGGACCAGGCTTATGGATGACAACTACAGCGTTGGTGTACGACGTTTACATTGAGGCTCACTGCCCGGACAGAGTCAGGAGACAGTTCGGTCAAAGGCAGTTGTATCCTGTGCCGTCAGCATTGGATCGGGTCGAACGCCATGACCACAGGTAACAATTCATATACTATTTCAGTGACTATGCATTGTATGGTTAACTAATCATATTTGACTAAATTGTTTTCAATATTTAGTTTATCGAGGACTGGGCAACCCTTCTCCAACATGTGGGTGACAAGGGTGCAGCCTTGGGTCGATGCCTGGGACCAGGCAGAGGAGAACGTGGCGCTTGCGACCCCTGCACACACGGAGGCTTCGTACAGGGCGTACCTGAGCTGGTACCAGCCTCAGACTCGTTGCCGCTTGATATATGCTGACATGCAACCACAGCCGCATGTTGCGACAGCACAGGATGGGTACGCACGACATAGGGATGAAGCATTAGCTGGGGCGGTGAGTCAAAGTTATCATCGCTTTTCAAATACTTTGGATTACAGTGTTAATGTCTTTTTTTTTCTTGCTTGCAGTTTGAAATGTGCAGGTTGATGGACTTAGATGCCAGGGCGAATTTGATGAGGATTCGAGGGGATCTATGATGGATAGGAATGAGCAAGAGTCGGCCTGGACCCAAGTTTCACAAAGAGCCCATTCCATGCTTGAAGCCTTTGGTAGCCGGACATCGTACGATGACTCGTACGGTTCGTCTCAAGCCTCGACCTCGTTTCCTTATGGTCCCACACAGCAGCAGTCTTCCCAAGCACCTTATTGGTCTCAGCAGCATTATCCAGGTACGTGAGGATACTTACTAACTTCCTACTTCGAAGCCAACAATTAATTCTCAGTGCATACAGGTGATGCACACCCACCTTACCAACCTCACGGAGGGACTCAGTTTAGTACCATGGCACCAGCTGCAGGGATGTCATTTCAACCAACGGCGACAGCAGAAGGAACGCAAGGTAAATACCTAATCTGTAGCCCGAATTTATAATGTGCTTCTTATCTGTATGAATATTTTAAATAATTTGAACGGTTTACAGGATCGCACCACCAGCTTCCTGATATGGGTCATTCATCGTATCCACCACCACCAGGTACGTATGATGAATATATACCAAAATATATGACTTATAAGACGATGATTAAGATATCTTAATTGCTACTGTATAGGGCCCACACAGGATACCTTTGAGGCGAACTTCGAAGATTGGAGTCGGTTATTTTCTACACCTAACCCGCAGGCCGATACTATCTTTCAGACACCTGTGCCCACCGGACGTCCAGGTAGAGACGTAGGGCCTCCAGAGCGACACACCTACTCTACAGACCACGTCCACGTTCAGCGTAAAAGAGGTCGACATGGCCGGGGTGGCCGGGGTGGTTAGGATGTGCTTCTAGCTGTTTCTGTATTTTTGTTATGGACATGTCATCATGTTATACTTATTTCGTTCTCATACATCACCTATTTCGTTCTCATTTGCGTATGTGTGAATTGCTAGCTTATACTTTTCATATTCATATTCTTTACTAATGGTTTTTTATTTGTATCCATATCTAAAACACATTTAATGGGCACAGCGGGCAGGGCAATATGTCGGGGAGCCTGCCGCCCCCCTGCCGGGCGGCAGGCCCCCTGCCGCCCACTGGAGTGGCGGCAGGGGCCTGCTGCCCGGCAGGGGGGCGGCAGGCTCCCGCCAAGGGCGTCCGCGCAAATAAATTTTTTTTATTTACAAATAAGTCCCTACCGCCCTCCTGGGGGGCGGCAGGCCCCCTGCCGCCCCCCAGGAGGGCAGTAGGGGTACAAAACTGTAAATTGTAATATTGAAAATATATTTTTGTAAAAAACGAAAATAAAAAATAAAAAAATAAAAAAAGCGCTCCGGCTGCTGTGTGCGTCACGGGTTGTGCAGCAAATTAATTAATGGGCCGAATTATTTCCACCACCAGCCCACGAGTAATCCTTCAGGCGACAGTATCGCGCACAATGAGTGTGCTTGTACAGAGTTTGGTCGAGAGGAATCTTTCACATGTGCACATGGGTGTACTGTGTACAAGCAATCGATCCATCTTCACCCGAACAGAGTTTGGTCGAGACGAATGGGAGTTTAGAGGCACGGGCTTAAAATATCTTAATTGATTCGTGGGCATTGGGAATTCGAATGGAATGGGGAACGGAGAGTTTTAGCTTCATCAGAAGATTAAAGATGTATCAACACTGGGCCGCGCAATTTGCACGGGTTGTTTCCTTGCTAGAGATGACAAGACAGTAACCCCCATAAATAGTCCTTGCCCGGGCATGGATCGCCGTCCGCATCGTGCTCATGCACGGTACGGTTCGGGGTTACTTTTGATCCGTCTTGGGAAAAAAGGGACGTCTCTGCAAATCGTATTTGAAGTAGTGGCTGCTTTCATTTACTTATTGCCGATAGTGTTCATTCGATGCCTTCATTTTAGTTTTCAAACTGTTGCATCGCACATGATCTGCCTGACAACATTGCAAGCACAAATAGGCCTAGAGAGAACAATTTAACTGCATTCTCTCAAAGATACAGTTATCCAATATTCTGCTTTTAAATCCTTGATCCTTACAGGCTGACAACAAACTAGAAAACATATCAAAGAAAATTTAATGTTCTGAGGACCAATGGTGGTCACTCTTGGATGATGAGTGGTTGATAACGTTGTGTGGATTTGATGTATCTCTTAGCTCTTGATGTGCAGGTGTAGGATGCGGCATGGCGGTCGACGGCGCGAGGTGAAGGCCAGGCGAAAGATTCATGCTGAAGGACCATGGTGAAGGATGAACGCGAGTAGGTTTGGTGAAGCGAATGGTTCATGCCGAGGGACCAAGACTATTAAGAGTGAATTCGAGTAGACTTGGACCGAGGGACCCGAGGAGGCCGGGCGTAGGGATGGCACCCGCGGATGTGGGTGCGGGTTTGGCGAAAATCTGCCCGCAGGAAAACCCGCGGGGTTGGGAAAACCCCGCCCGCAGGCAGACCCGCGGGTGCACACAAATCCATCAATTTAAATAGTCAAACAGCACATTTCTATAAGTAATAAGGGCAAACTAATAACAAATCCATAAGTTCAAAGTAATAAGGACAAACTAACAACAAATTCATAAGTTTCTATGCTCATTTTATAGTTAGAATAGTTGAGCTGGGCCTTACCTAAGCAAGCTGGGCTGGAGTTTCTTTGTTTTCGGATGGATGCGGGTCCACCCGCGGGTGGAATCTCAAACCCGCACCCGCAGGTCCACCCACTGATGAAATATCAGACCCGCATCCGCACCCATCGGGTCTAAAATCCGCGGATACCCGCATCCATGGGTGGAAATGCCATCCCTAGCCGGGCGGAGTCATGGGCAGTTCTCATGGTGCACGGAAGAGCAAGAGTACATGGTGATGAAGACGGCGTCGGCCAAGTCGGCGAGGACGATTGCGAGTCAAGTAGGCGGCCCGTGCGGCGGGCGCGCGCGAACGACTCGAAGGCGTCAAGGCTCGGCGGGAGGTCGGACAAGCGTCGACATCGGCGGTTTGACCGGTTTGGCCTCAAAACCGGAGAGTTAGTCACGTCGTGCGGCGGCATACGAGAGGGTTTGACCTCAAAACCGGAGGAGACAGGTTTGACCGGTTTGGGCCTCAAAACCAGGGGCGGACTTGGCGCGGTCAAGGTCCGGACGGAGGGCACGTGACGTCATCGCAAAGTTTGCGTCGAGATGAAGCAAAGTCGTGAAGCCGGCGTGCCAATCTGTGGCTCCTACAAAAAAGTTAGACAATTTTGTTTTCGCGTGAGTGTGTTTTGTAATTAATAAAGTAGGGATATTTTAGTTTTTAGTTGAGATTTGGTGGGATAAAAAAAGGGGAGGGGCGCTCCTCAACTGTGGCCGAACCCCCTTCTTTCTTCTTTCCGTGACCTCTTCTTCCCCTTTCCCCCTCCTCTCTCTCTGAGAAAATTATGTTTTTGGGATTCTAAATGTTGCGCTTCGCTATTTTAGGACTTCAAACATCGATTTCGCTAAAATCACCTTTAAAACATTGGCTCTTTGCTATACATGACATTTCATCTTTTTAATCAATTTAGTAAACTGAAATACATGTATTTTGAGAGGTGTTTGACCTTTTGCCCTTGTGCGGCTGCTGCTCATTCACCGTGCGGACCAGCAGACGGCGGCTCTCCCTCGCCACCGCAGCAGCAGCAGCAGCAGCAGCAGCTGCCCTGCCCTGCAACGACTCGTCACCCAAATCAAATCGAAACCAATCAGTCGCCTCCCGATCCACAGCTCTTGCCGCTTGGTGCCACCGCCGCGGCCTCCATCCCCGGCGATCGGCGTCTCGACATCCGCACCGGCGGCCGCGCTTCGGCCCCTCCCGCCTCGATGGGGAGCGACGCGGAGCCCGCCAAGGGGCTGCTGCCCTACCTGCAGCGCGCCGACGAGCTGCAGAAGAGCCCATCGTCGCCTACTACTGTGAGAGCTCGCTCCTCCCTCGTGCAGCTGGACGATGCTGGCGCATGGTTCCGGCGAGACGCTGCAGCTGGACGATGGTGCTGCCGCCGGACAAGAGAACAAATTCCCAGAAGCAAAGAATTTTATCCTCAACAGAATCAAGCGTCGGAGGAAAATGTCGGAGGTCACGTCAATGGATTGTAGCCTGTAGGATTTAGTCACAAGGGCAAAAGGGTCCTAGAGGGTGCAAATACATGTATTTCAATTTATCAAATTGATTAAAAAGACCAAATGTCATGTATAGCAAAGAGCCAATGTTTCAAAAGTTATTTTAGCGAAGTCGATGTTTGAATTCCTAAAATAGCGAAGCGCAACGTTTGGAGTCCCGAAAACACAAATTTCTCCCTCTCTCTAGCGTTAGAGATTTCCCCGAATCTTTAAAATCTTTGTACTGGATTGAATCAAGGAATGGAGGCCTTATCCTCCTATGCCCTCCGGGCTTTTTGGATTTGATTTAACTCGTGTCTAGCTCATCTTGTTGTACTGGTGAATTTTTGGGTTCCGTTTTGGTTTTGTTCTTCGCGTTGTGCAGATCGGGAAGGCCGCCGTTCCTGGCGGCCGGCCAGGCGTTCGACAGCTCGCCCAGCAGGCAGTGCAGGCCGCCACCCCAGGTCGCACGCCCCTGCGCTGAGGCTCGCCGGGCTCCACGCCGGGAGAGTGCCGGCAGGCGGCCGTGCAGCGGGTCAAGGCGGAGTCCAAGGCCTGGGATACGGCGGCTCTGTCCCTGCGGGCCGTGCCCGGACGCTGTAGGCGGCGGCAGCAGGCCAGGCCACCAGCGGCACCTGCTCCCTGCAGGGCCGGCCGGCAGGCAGTGCCATGGTTCGTTGGGCGTCGCCTAGGCGTCCAGCGCTCGCAGGGCACAAGGCGTCCCCTATGTCCTGCTTGGGCACGTATGGCGTTCGCCTTAGGCCCAAGGCATTGCCTAGGGTAGGTGTCCGGTAGGCGTTCTGTTACGATGTGGCGGCCGCCATAGACGAGCGCACGCGGAAAATAGATCGGGGTGGGAAGGAAACAGAGGAGGCGGGCGGGAAATCGATTGGGGGGCGGGAAATCGATGGCCAAGTAGAGAAATCGACTCCCCATTCATTGATTTGGCCATTTAGGGAGAGAGAGAACGAGAGAAAAAAGGAGAACGAGCGCACCTAGAGCTCGTGGCGGCGGCGACTCCTCCGCGCGTCCGCCGTCCGCGGCACGAGCGCGACTCCTCTGCGCCTTCCGCGTCGCGAGCGCGAATCCTCTGCGCCGTCCTCAGCGCGAGCGCGACCCCGCCCGCAGGCTCCTCCCTCCTCCCTGCTCGTGCCTCTGCATCTGCTAAGGCTTGTGGACTGATGTGTTGAACTAATTATGCTACTGTTTATATAATTTTAGTGTCATGTTCATGCATTCATGTTGCTGTCTTGTTGAATTCAGCAGCCTTTTCACTTATTTATTTTTCTGTTGATTTTGCTGATTGGTCATTTTTTTGTGTAGCTTGCTGTATGGGAGAAGAGAAGGGGTGGCAAGAGCAATTGGAAATAGGAGAATGGGTGGTACAGCAGTCCAAAAAAGATATGTATATGCTACTAAGTTTTATTGTCATGCCATGTTCAAAGTATGTCTATGGCGTCGCCTCGCCTCGCCTCGCCGCGCGCCTAATACGCCTAGGCGTTATGAGGGTGGTAGGTCGCCACAAGTCGCCTTAGCGCCTTATGAACATTGGGCAGTGCCCCAAGCGGTGGCCGGCAAGCTTCTGTCTTGTGCTTAGGCAGCTAGCGGCGCCGCTCCCAGCAGCAGCACAAGGGGCCAGCGGTGCAGAGGCCCAGGCGCGCAGCAGACAAAGCACATCGGCGACCAGCAAGCAGCAAAAGAAATTCAGCTCTAGCAAGGCCACGAGCAGACATGCAGCGGCCAGGGGACTGCTTGTTTGATTTGCAGTGCAGGGATTTGGTTTTGGTATGCGTGCAGGGAAAACCAATGATGAAGCTTTGGTGTTTTGCTGTGAACCTCATCAGCGCACACAAGATGTTTTTAGTAATACCACACAAGTCTTTTCTCTCTCATTTAATTTTCCCTTGTTAGCTTGTGTTAGTTAGTTTTGTTCTAGCTGTTCTTTGTTATTTCACCTGGTTATCTAGCTCTTGTGTTAACTAGTTTTTGCCGAACTTATCTTGTTAACCTTTGCTCTTAGTGCTCTTTGTTAATTAGCTTTTGTTAGGGCTACATTAAAAGGAAAAGCAAAATAAAATTTAGTTAGCTCTTTTAATCTTGACTACTAGCATGTCTGGTCTAGATTAGCTTTTTTTCTCTCTCGGTACTCTGCTAGTTGTTCTCTTATATTGCTCTAGTTAGCTTTTTATTTCCAGTATCTCTAGTTTTCGTTTATATGTGAACTGACCCCTCTTTGCTCGAGTACTTGAGATGTTTTCTTTCCGGTGATTTTTCTCTAACTTTTGTGTATTTGTGCGAGTGAGCGAGTTTCTTGTGTGGTTTTCACCGCTTTGCTTCCGCTTGTGAGTTCTGGCTTTTCTGCGGGAGTATTCCTAGTGCCGGTAGCCGTCCTGAGCTATTTGGTATTGATACTCGCAATTTGAGGTGCGTTGGGTGCAATCGAGACTTTTTCTCTCCGGTTTTTTAATCGGATTTGAGGCTCCCATTCAACACCCCCCCTAGTCGCCTATTCGGTCCTTCACGTTCCACTAATAAAAGTAAAGTACTTGACCACTACCTTTATACTGTTTATGGGAACCATGCCAAATCTACAGTACATCAGATGCTTGTGCTCAGAGATTTGCCTAATAATTTAGAAGATAACTAGGAAGTTCATTGTTGTTCATGACAACACAAGTTCATCGAGGGTAACTTGCCGATAATAGTATTTTCTCTTCAATAGTGTATTGCCTGTTCGACTCGTTAGTTACCGGTTCAATTGACATGTATTGGATCCTCGTCAGTGGTGGATCTAGAAAAAATATTAGGAGGGGCTTATTCTCTTCATCTTCTACCTATAGCTACACTTTTCAAGCTTCAATGGCTACAAATTTATAGGGGTGCTTAGGAGGGGCTTCATACTTCTAGCATGGGTAGGAGGGGCTCGAGGCCCGGCTGACCCATTGCTAGATCCGCCCCTGATCCTCGTCATTTCTCCTTGTTGTCGTAATGCCTGGAACAAGTTTTTGCTTTGTTGACAAGTTTTCAAGTTTCATCTCCACTTCCCTCATTGTAGGCCGGTCTTCTCCCCTCAACTTGGTACATATCGCCGCAAGTGTGGCTACTTCTCGTAGGTCTGCATCTGCTTCATTCATGACTTGGGGATCTATTATATCCACTAGGTTGTTTGTTGCGAGCATCTTCTCAAAATGTGAAACAAGATTGTCACCACCATTGGATCTGTACATGAATGGTTGCTTTCTAGTAAGCAATTCTACAAGAAGAACACCAAAACTGAAGACGTCACTCTTGTCTGTTAGTCGGCCTGTGTAATGATACATAGGGTCCAAATATCCCAATGTTCCTTGAATAACAGTAGTTACTCCTGTTTGATCAATCGGGATGTACCTTGAAGCTCCAAAGTCTGATACTTTTGCTGTTAAACTATCATCAAGAAGTATATTCGATGACTTGATATCTCTATGAAATATTGGCATAGAAGCAGCTGAATGTAGATAGGACAAAGCTCTAGCAACTTCAAGTGCAATCCTTATTCTATCAACCCATAGTAGAGATATTGGTCCTTCAACATGGAGATGATTATAAAGGGTTCCATTCGAAATGAACTCATAAACTAGCCACGGGACTTCTGTCTCAAGGCAACATCCTAGAAGCCTCACCACATTTCTATGGTTCACTTGAGAAAGAACTGCAACTTCATTGATGAACTCATCGATTTCTCTTTGTACTACTATCTTTGATTTCTTGATCGCCACAACATGCAGATCTAGAATTCCTTTAAACACAACTCCATGACCTCCACCACCAACCACTCGAGCTCTATCAAAATTGTTCGTGGCCTTCTCCAGCTCCCTTAAGGTAATTATCATTCTCTCACCAATGTCTGAGTTGTGTGATACTAATTGCTGCAGTAGTAACCCGTGATTTTGGTTGAAATTTTTTTGCTTCATCTTGTTTACCTTCTGTTGTTTGATTTTACGCACGATGAATGGCCCACCGAGTGACAGAAGCAAAAGACTTGTACCAACAACTGGCGCTATCCAAATTATCGACATCCGACGATCTTTCACGCAAACACCACCAACCATGCTGTCCCCCCGTGGGCCTGAACAAGTGAAACTCCCCGGTGTATTTTTGCAAATTCCAGCACACGGGTAAGTAACATTGTCTAGGCACTCATTGATATCTGAAATTGCAGAAATACACATGTCTAGGCACTCATTGATATCTGAAATTGCAGAAATTGCACACGGGTAGGTTAATCTTTTTTTTTTGAGGAACCACTTGAAATACTAGCCTATCAACCCAAGCTCCCACACGGGATAATTAGAATTAATATAAGAATAAGACTTATAGCTAATAATTATAACTATCTATCTCACGCTCTCATTCATCTATTAAATATTTTAACACATACTCTAAAATGCATATTTATCATTATTTAGTTGCGATAGATTTCATTTTGCATAACACCTCCATGTGTGTTTGATATATACTTAATTGAGCTATTTGTTTGTGAATTGGTATTCTTATCATCGTGGGTAGTATTTTTATATAAATAATGTCGGTACCCTGTAGCAGGGATACACATTCCTACTGCAGCAAGGCAGGACTCGCGTAGTCATCCATAACTACGTCCTAAGGGGCGGAGCAGCCGGGCCCCAGGGGTCCGGCTCTTACCCCACCAGGCCAACAGCCCCGGACCTGTTCCCCGCTCTGAGAACGGGTCCGGTGACGCCACGTGTCCCTGAGGAGGGGAAGTTCCGCGCCAACAGCCGAGGGCTCGGACCCCCCATATGGGTCCGAGACCTCCCCGCGTCCGTCCGGACCTCCCACGCGCGTAGAACCCGGACCCCCCATATGGGTCCGGGACCTCCCCGCGTCCGTCCGGACCTCCCACGCGCGTAGAACCAATATACCGCCGGGGCGGGGTCCGGGGGCGCCACGTGTCCCGCAGGCGCGGGCGCGGGCGCGAGTCTTCCACTGGAAGACTCGTCACCCACCGCATTCAATGCGGGTGGTTGAGGCGTGCTCTGCCGCAGCGGCACGCGGGGTAGCTTTTGTCAGGCCTCACTGTAGACCGCATATTACCGAGGTACACAGTGCAACCGCATGCGCCGCATCCGCGCAGAGCCTGTCTGCCGCATTAAATGGATACGACGGCACGGCACCCTTTCATCATACCGCCTACGCCGCAAGCTACACGGCCCGTTCAGCTACGCGGCAGGCTCCGGCAAGTTACGCCGCAAGCTACGCCCTGGCGCCGTTTCGACAAGACAAGGTATGGCTATGCCAGACGGAAGATTCCCACGGGCAAAGCAAGGAAATCCAGAAATAAGATCTCCGTCGCCTGCAATGCCATAATATCTATACAGTATGTTATTTTATACTACATCGCTGGGCCCATCTGTCAGGGACCCAACGGCTATGTACACTCCCCCCTTGAGATATAAAAGGGAGGAGTACGTAAGGTCATTCAGGCCAAGCCAAGCCAAGGCAGACACAACACAAGCTCGGATTCACTCCGAACAATCTCGTTCTCAACCTCTTGAGAGCACAGGCAATACAACACACAGTGGATGTAGGGTATTACGCTCCGACGGCCCGAACCACTCTAAACCTTCTGTGTTCATCGTGTTTTTACATCTAGATCGGACTAATCCTAGCTACCCCCCGAGTTCATTCTCCCTCAGGGCTTAGGCGGGTGCAATCCGCCACCCGGCTGTGGTTTTCCACACCACGACAAATAATATATTAATGATGATAGAAATAGTAATTTAGAATTTTATATTAGTGCACTTTAATATTTTGTTATAATTATATAGATTCTGATTTAGAGGTTACTTTAACTTTTAATAATGACATAATTGAATAATTTATATGCAAATTTAGTGGGGTTATTTGCATTACTTTTATAATGGCATAGGTGAGTAATTTATACGAAGATTAAGGAGTTATTTTAGATATTTTTTATAATGGCAGAGGTGAGAATTTCTAGGATTTCTCTATTCTTTTAAGTGTCTACCTAGGATCCTAACTTGCTTGAACCTTGACCCAGGCTGTCGCTCCCTCTGCCGCCGCAACTGCCGCCGCCACTAGGCCCCCTCGTCGCCGCCCCCTTGTCCCCCTCCTCTATCCCTCCGATGACCTCACCGGTAGGTGAAGGAGGGGGACCCATCTTTTTCATAGATCTAGTCTTTTAGTTTTTCTTCCATGTTTGGTTCTCTAGCGACATCGGTGAGGTGGCGGCAACGATGACACTGTAGAATAAGGTCTCTCCGGCCTCTCCTTACCTCAACGACGTCCGATCCGGCGCCGACGAATGGTCAGTGAGAGTTGGTTCTGCCACTTCTGAAGATTCTCTCTAGATCTTTGCAGTTGGTGTGTCAATCAGGAGATGTAGCTGGTTGTCTTTTGTTGTGGCGATTTTGACCTCTCCTTTCGATTTGTTTTATGACAAGATGTCCTACTTTTGTACCACCAATTGTTTTTCTTGATATCAATTAGATATGAGATACCTTTCTGATGTCTTTCTCAAAAAAAAAATTCCTAAGTTGCTTCATGTGGTTAAAAAAAATCCTAAGTTGCTTCATGTGGTTTTTTTTTAAGGTCACCGGGGGGTGCTTCATATGGTAGTAAGATGACATTTGGCTACTGTTAATTTTCGCATGAGCAGGAAAAACTGAAGGAAAACAATGGATGTGAAGACGAACCTGTGCACCCGTCGACGGTGTAAGGGTTGCCCTTGTATCCCAATGAGCAGTTACAGGCGTAGCCCGCATCATTTATGAAACAGTAGCTATTGTCGCTGACACACGCATAGGATGTAGTGTTGATTCTGGCTTCTTCACATGTATTCCGTGAAACCGCCCACTCCATCACAACTGGGACCCTCGAGTCATCTCTGTCAAAGAACTCCGTCGAGGTTCACCTAACCCGTGGGAACTGGTCCGGTTTGACCGGCCCGGTTCCGGTTTAGGCCGGTATCAAATCGGCCCAAATTCAAAATTTAAATTTAAATTCAAAAAATGAAAATTTTCAAAAAAATCCTAAAAATACTTCAAGATGCGACGAATATAATGGTGTCAAATTTTCTCAAAAATTTGTTCATTTAGTATAGTTTGCGGGGATTTGAAGTTAAACAAAAAAACGTGCATACAAAAATATACAAATACAATGTAAAAGTAGTACAAAAGAGGGTTTGAGGGTTCATTTAGACTAAAATATGTTATACAAACATTTATTTAGTATACTTTGTGGACATTTGAATTTAAACCAAAAAAATAAAAAAATTTGAATTTGACTGGTTACCAGTCAAACCGACCGGTTATCAGTCAAACCGGCCGGTATACCGGTACGAACCGGTTGAACTGCGCCATTTGAATTCCACCGGTTCTGACCGGTAATCGGCCAAACCGGACCGGTACCGGAGCCCGGTGGTTACCGGAGGCGGTGCTGAAGTTGAAGGCCGCGCTTTCCATCACAGTGACATAATTGCAAGGCGTTTCCCTCCACATCGCGCTGGTGTTGTACAACGAGTTAAAATAGCCTTGATAAGTCCTCACGCCCCTTGGGAGGTCCAGCTGGCAGCAGCCGCGAGTAACAGAGCATGAGCCGTCCTTGAGTTCGTCGTCGCATGTCGACAAGCAGCCGACGATGTACTGCAAGTGTTGCCCAGAAACGCACGGTTATTAAAAAAAGTTGAGTAACTCGCTTACGCCAGACCGCCCCCCCCCCCCGCGCGGTGACCGAGTGGGCTCCCTAACCCTAGCCGCCGCCGCGTCCTGCCCCCCGCCCCTCCGGCCGCGCTGCCGCCGGAGCGGTCCGCCGGCAACCCGCGCGGCCGCGGTGAAGGCGGCGGCGGGCTCCTCTTCCCCTCCCTCCGGCGGCTATGGCGGGCGCGGCCGTCCAGGTGGCCGGAGTTCCTCTCGCCGGCAGCTATGGCGGCGGCGGCAGGTCGGGCCCCCAGATCCGGTGCCGCCCTGGCCGGATCTCGGGGTTGCGCGGCTAGGGCGCGCGGCAGTGCGTGGTGGGGGCGGCGGCCGTCGCTCGTGACGAAGGTGGTGGCCGTGGCCGGTGCGGATGGCCCTGGCGGCAGCGGCGGTCGGTGTGGTGGCGGCGACGGCGGCTGGTGTGGGGGCGCGTAGGGATGGTGCCGGCCGGCGGCGGCTGTGGCTGGTGCGTGGTGCCGGCCACGGCCGTGGCCGGGGACTCCCTGGTTGCTGCCTGACCTGAGCCGTGGTGGCTTGGAGATGGTGGGCTGGCGGTGTCCGGCGCACGGGCAACGGGTGCTTCGACAAGGTGGTGGGTGCTCCTCTTCTTCCCCTCGACAAAGATGCTGGTCCGGCGCCACCTAGGTGGTGGGGTCGGGGGCTGCAGGTGCTTGCTGGTGGTGTCGTGGTGGTGCCTCGAGCGGTGCTGAGCTTCGCCCGGCTGAGGTGTTGTGGTTGCGGTGGGGAGCGGGCTACTGTTTTGGTCGAGAGCGTGCGGCAGGCATGGTATGGTTCCGGGCGAAAGCCTTCACTGTTCGGTGACAGTGGTGACGGCGTCCTTCGGGCGTCGTTTCCCCCGCTAAGGGCATCATTGAGGGCTACTATGTCCTTGCAGCGCGGGGGTCTCAGGGTGAAAACATAGTCCTCTCTGGACGTGCGGTGACGACGCCATTGGTGTCGTGTCCTTCTTGGAGGCGCCGCATCTGGAGACCCGTCTCGGCCTGTGGCAGTAGTGGTGGTCGGCTGGTGGTGTTGCCTTGCGTTGTGGTGGTGGTGGTGCGCTTGGTTCATGTTGGCAGGGAGGTGTGGAGGGCCCATGGGGGTGTAGCCTCGGGTTGGCGCGCTTGGTGCAGTGGTGATCTCGGTGATGGCTGGGCGGAGGTGTTGCTTTCTTTGCAGTTTCAGGTATCCGAATCCTTGGCAGAGGAGTGTGAGGTGATGGGTGAGGCGAGGTCCCACGCAGAGTGGCAAGGATCGGTGGTTTCATTGGTACTGCGATGGGAGTTTTCTGCCGAAGCAACGTCTGAGTAGGGAGATCGACGACCTTGTGTGTGCAACTTGTTGGTGATAGCTCATGGTGGAGGAGTTCAGGTGGCCACTTGTGCTCCCAGCGGGTTGCGGCTTTGGATGTGGCACAGCGTTGGCGACGACAGCGCGGGTTGCGGCGGCTTCTTTGGCTCTTCTCCCAGGATGTGGTGGTGTAGTGTCTTGTTGTGTGTGTTGTTCATGTGCGTTTGTTTGTGTGTGGTGGCATTCGCTTTGGCGTGTGCTGTATAATTACTTCATCTTTTTAAATGATGCGGCAGTGCTTCTGTTTTTAATTTAAAAAAAAGCGCACGGTTATGTCAGCTAGCTGTGCATGGATAGTATGAGCAGAGAGCAGCATTCAGAACGTCAGGGGCGAGTACTTAATGTGTTTAGGTGAATTTTGGTACTGTAGCACACTTCGTTGTTACTTGACAAACAATATTCAATCATAGACTAATTAGATTTAAAAAATTCATCTCGTGATAATCAGTTAGACTGTGTAATTAGTTATTTTTTTTAACTATATTTAATGCTTCATGTATATGTCAAACGATTCGATGTGATGGATATTGTAGAATTTTTTTTTGAAATAAACAGGGTACAGTGTCGCTCTGCATGTAGGCCTGGCTTGGACACCCGAGGACGGTGATTTTGTCGTCGTCTGGCGACACCACGAAGGGCGCGCTGGCCCCCCCCCCCCCCCCGTGGATTGGTTGTAGCACTGCCGGGAGATCCGAGTTTTGAACCAGGCCTTGTTATCTGGCACGGAGATGTTGGTCACCTCCAAGGTAGTCCATAACAGCTTGGTGGCGCCGTCCGCGGTCGTGCAGTTGAGACGGAAACGGCGGCTGATTGCGCACTCTTCCTCCAAGCCGAACGGGTACGGGACCTCGATGTCGCCGCACCTTGTTGCGCAGCTGGGGCCAGGGTTTACAAAACCGGTGGGAACCGGTCTGGTTTGACCGGTTACCGGTCCGGCCCGGTTTGGACCGGTATCAAACCGGTTTAAATTTAAAATTTAAAAAAATGAAAAATTTTAAAAAAATTCCTATACTTCAAGGTGCGACGAATCTAATGGTGTTAAATTTTCTCAAAAATTCGTTCGTTTAACATACTTTTCGGGCATTTAAAGTTAAACCAAAAAAGAAAAGAAAAAAAATGAGATGGCCCGTTAAGGCTCGCTTGGTAAACCGGTCAAACCGATCAAACCGGCCGGTATACCGTTCCAAACCGGTTACATATGCGATTTTAAATTTGGATTTGAATTCAAACTGGTTAAACCGGCCGGTAAACCGGTCAAACCGATTACACATACGATTTTGGATTTAGATTTGAATTCAACCGGTTTCCACTGGTTTTCGATCAAACCGGTCCGGTAAACCACTACCGGAGAGCGGCGGTTTAACCGGACCGATCGGAATTATTAACCCTGGCTGGGGCTTCGTTGCGCCGCCGCGAAGTCAGCGGCGGCGAGCACCAGCCACACGGCCGCCGGAAGGAGGATGAGGAGCCGTGACAACTCCATGGTATATTGGTATTGTAGGTGCTTGCCTGCTGGGATCTGATTTTTGTCCCCTGCCCCACTGTATTGAAGGCTATAGCTGTAGGCTGTATTAGTTTGCCGAGTTTTAACAAGTAAAACGCACGGCACATGCCAAGCGTGGACTGACCGTTCTTTTTGGATTTTTTTTCCATCAGGAAGCTTCCCTGGACCAGTTCGTTGTTGGCGCCTTAATTTCAGATGGACGCATGTGTTTCCATGGCAGCAAAGACTTGGGACCGTTTGCCGAGTCTTCGCAACGACTTCCGCACACCGCACTGCAGGAAAAAAATGGCATGGACACCAGGTCCATGGGCGCCAGGATGCGCCCCCGCGCCCGATGCCGTCCAATCCGGGAGATGGCCATCCGACCGCAAACCCCGAGCCCGTGCGCAGCGGCTCGTTTTGCAGCTCCTGCGCTCGGCTCGGCTCAGTTTCCTTCGTAGCCCGCGCAATCATCTCCACGTCGCGTCCAGATCGTCGCGACGAAATCCAGCGGAAGGCGGCACGCCGAAATCCCTCCCCAGCGACGTCCGTGGAGGCCTTTGCACGGACGCGGCGCGGCGAAGCCCTACTGGATCTCACGCATGCTGCTCCGCCGTCATCAATCCTCAGGTAACTGCTGCTGCTCCTCGCTTGATCATGATCATCTATGGCTAGCCGCTCTGAAGATCACAATATTAGACCTCATGATGATTGCTCCCTGATGTAGATTATATGCTCCATCCGTGAACGATTTAGTTGCTTGTTGTCTGTGTAGGAGATAACGATTTAGGTGCTTGTTGTGTATGCAGGAGATTAGCAGCCTCCGTGCAGGTGTTCATGGAGGATCCACGTTCACTACAAACTGATGCTGTTGGTGGCGATCGTGGAGAAGAGGAACAACAAATAACACATGTTGGATCAGTGGATAATGAAGTATCTAATGAGGTAGAAAAATATAAGTAACAGACTTGACTGAATGTATATAATTTTTTCTTGTGATCGTACACCTTTAATTAACAGTGGATATGTACAGGAAGTGGTTGATAAATCTGGACAAAATTTGATGACACCCGAAGTAGGAATGAGTTTTGAATCCGAGGAAAAGGCTTATGAGATGTACAACACCTATGCCGGTAAGGTTGGGTTCAGTGTTAGAAAGAGCAGGACAAAGCGCCGTCTAGATGGTAGTTTATGTACAAAATATATAGTTTGCAGTTGCCAAGGACATCGAGAAAATGAGTCATCACAAAAGGATATTACAAGGACGGGTTGTGATGCTCGTGTTCAGTTTAGTATCAGCAGAGAGGGGGTTTGGATAGTATAAAAGGTCGTATTAAACCACAATCATTATCTTGCTACTCCAAGTAAGTCACATAAGCTGAGGTCCCAACGAGAGGTTATAGAGGCAGACAGGAAATTAATTGGGCAGATACGGCAAGCTGGAATGATGCCATCCCAAGTTTTTGAGTTCATGAAGGAGTTTTATGGAGAAGACAAAATGCCATTTTCTAAGACGGATTGCAATAATGAGATTGGTCGCGGGCGTAGACAGTACTTAGAAGCCAATGATGCACAAACATTATCTGAATATCTGAGAAATAAATAGTTACAAGATCCTACATTTTTTATGCGGTTCAGTTGGACAAGAAAGATGGCTGTATAAAAAATTTCTTTTGGGCAGATGGTCAGTCTATCATGGATTACTCAAACTGCTGTTAAGGGCACTTATGAAATCAAACATGTTCTTTTTGTCTCCATGAATGTTACTACAGAATTGTATCAGTTTGAGTAAAGTTTGAATCTGTTGGAAGTAATAGCACCTCTGTTTAGCTAATGTGAGGAACCTGTCATTAACTGTCATCCATTTTTTTTCATGTGAGTGAACCTGCCCTGTGTTCTTTGTCAATACATAATATCAAGCTCACAGCCATCCACCATCGAGCATCAGCTAACTTTATCTTCCCACAATATGAGCCATGTTGTTAAAATGTAATGAACTGAGAAGCCATGATTGCAACAAATGAGAGAAAAACAGATGTTTAAGAACATCCATATTTATTTCAGAGTAGTAACACTTTTGTAATACATCCATACATTGTACAATTTTTACCCTGCACTATATACATCTTTGGTACTATGCAATTGGCCAAAAGCATCAGGCCACAACATCAGGCTTAGAGCCTTCCTCGACATCAGGCATCAGGCCACTGCATATAAATGAGTTGATTTGGATAAAAAAAACTCGGCCGGGTGGGGAAAGACCGCCCCACCGGTATTATCTAAGAGAAGACTCGGCTTCCCCGACCGAGAAAATCCCCGAACCCTGGCCCCGCCCTGACACTGGGAGACGTAACCCCTGGGGACTACCTGCCTGGGCCATGTAAGGGTCCTCAGGCCGACCTGGGGCCGGCTCACAACCAGTGCTTTGGCACACAGGGCCAGCGAGGGGATTTTTTTACCCTCAGCCTGAAATTCGCTCCCATAGGGAGTCGAACTCAGGACCTGAGGGGTGCCGCCGGAGTGACTAACCAACTGAGCTAGCATCCTTTGGCAGTTGATTTGGATAACATAGTCTCCAATGCTGGTTGTATCTTGCAGGAGATCCTCTACTGATGATTCTCCTTGTTCCTTCCACCAATGATATTTATCCCTCTGCACCTAAACAATGAAAAGTTTATTCACCGAAATACGACGTCAACAAACTCTTACATACAAGTTTTCAGGGGACCAACCAGTGCGAGTTGTAGATAATCAAGAATCCCCTGTTCTTTATTGCAATGATTTTGTTCAAACAAAGAGTAGGTCAAGAGTAGTGGTATATATTAGCCCAAAATATATGCTGCTAACATTCAGTCTACTGTCGTTGTTCTCATATGGCCATATACATTTTCCTATCCTGATTCAGTAAGAAATGTTAATGCTAAATGAAAGTAGAGCACCTTATTAGGTAGATTTTACACCTTACACACTAACTGTTGGTATGGATGGGTGCTACACCTTATCATTTGTTATGTCAAGTTCTGGTAGTCTGATGTTTTCAGACTTCAGATAATGCTATATCCTGTGCCAACCTGGTGTCTATGCCAGAAATCATCGATCCTGCATATTTGCATAAAGAAGAGTTGAAGATCACCAACAATCGATGGGAATTTGAAACACAAGCTTCTGGGCACATACAAGTTTCAGCAGAACTTGAACTTCATATGCCGCAGGCTCAATGTCATGCGGGGGTCGTGGGGGCGGGGGCACCGCTAGGAACAGGGACGCGGCGGCTCCATGGACGAGGGATTGCGAATGCTCCGGCAACGGGGAGGGCGGCTCGGGCGCGTAGGGGTGGGGGCACCGCCGGGAGCACAACGCGGCGGCTCTGGCGACGGGGATCCCTGGATACTCCGGCGACGGGGAGAGCGGCTCGGGCGCGCGGGGACGGGGCACTGCCAGGAGCAGGGGCGCGGCGGCTCCGTCCATGGGCATCCGTTGATGCTCCAGCGATGGGGATCCGCGGCGGCTCCACCTCCACGATGAGATCCACGGCGCGGCCTGGCAAGGAGGCGGCAGTAGCAGGCGACGGGGAGGGCGGCTCGGGCGGACGAGGAAGTTGAGCCACTACGAAACAATGAAAAGGAGGCGAGCCGAGCCGAGCCGAGCCGAGCCGAGCCGAGTGCAGGAGCTGAAAAACGAGCCGCTGCGCGCGGGCTCGGGGTCTGCCGTCGGATGGCCATCTTTACATGCACCAAAATTAGCATTAGATTGTAATATAGCACAGGAAAAACAAAGTACAACATCATGGTTCAGGCGTTCAGGAAACCAGTAAAGAAACACACCATTACAGATAGTGCAGAGAAAATAATAGTGTTGCCATTGGAGTTTGAGAATTAAATCCTAGGCTTCTGAGTGCAGATATCTTAGAATAAATTTCTTGAATTATTCCTGAACAAGATACCCAAGAGTGAAGGGGCTACCTGATTCTTTGGTCTCCAGTGAGAGCCACTCTGCACAATGCATTATTGCCTCCACGTCCTAAATAGTTGTATGGACAGAAATAAAATACCACTACAAAATAGAAACAAAATAAGATCATATTATGAATTGCTTTCTGATTAGTACTACCCACTGAAATGAGTGGGTAGACGGACTCAAAATACAGCCCCTCAGCAGATATTAAAAAATATAAAAGAATAAGAAAGCAGAGAAACAGGTAACCTGAGATCTTTCCCTCCATTTATCCTTTGGAATGGCAGGAGACATGTTTTGATTATAACACTTCTCTGTCTTGTCAACGAAACTGCACATGAATTGGCTACATCTGAGAACAAATAATCGAAGTAGTTCAGATTAAGAGAAAATTGGAAGGAATAAACTTATCTGTCTACGGAACGTTTAGGAGAAGCCATCAAGTATATATGTAGCTGAAATTGTAGAGAGGAACATAGCTGCAGGACAAGTATTGAAATGTTAAAATAGAAGCTGCAAACTTCAAATAAGAAATCAAGACATAATTATACCAACATTGGAAAGCAAAACACGAATGCGATATGGAGACAGTAGCAAATATAATCAGACTGTAACTTCTGACTCTCTTTAAGCCCAGAGACCAAGCAGCACAATCAGAAGTGTTTTAGAACTCATCAAGGAAAATAAATAAAGGATTCATAGAATTCCTTAGTGGTTGCAAACTTTCAACTATTTAAGGTACCATCACTTAGCAGATCCAGAAAAGGTAAACAGTATTGACAGCACAGGGGAAAAGGAATGCCTAAATGCATGACAGCATGACTTAAAAACTTCCAGGTCCCAGTCAAGTTCAATTGTCAATTACCATTACCAAACATCTCTAAAAGGGTCAAAAGTTAATTACCAGCTGGCCCCAGCTTCTATCCCTTAACAAGCAAGCACTGTTACGACAAAGGTGAATTAACCTTGAAAAACAATAAAAGTCCCAACAAGGCAAAACTTCAATTATGTACATGTGACTGCTTTATTCTAGACCGGACCAGTCTGTGAAATTTTATAAGCAGGGAAACTTTATTACAGCTCATCAATAGTCATGATTTTTACTTTATTATATGATCGGGCCGACTATAACTGACAAAATAGCGTAGGGCATACTCAAATCCAATGTTTGATAAAGAAAAGAAAATGTCACTGTGCAACCTACATTCCCACTTCTATTTCTCAAATCATAATCAGGAAACTCCTAAAATGCAATAGATTGGGGCAATAAAATATCATTAAATTACCCTCTCATAGGTTTCATCTAGTGATGGCGCTGGATACAGGGACGCGAAACTCGTAGTTGTTGAAGCCCTTGTAGATGTCATCCAGGTGCCTGATGTAGGGCCTGAGAGCAAGGGAGCTCTTGAACACTGCACGGACAACCAATCCAATCCACCACAACAACGCAAGAACAAAGGTGTCAGCAATCAATCAAACCATAGTCTCCGATGGGCCTCAAGCAGAAGCAGACTTACAGAGGGAGGTGAACTCCTCCAAGTTGAAGGAGAGGGACTTGATGTTGGGCTTGTGCTCGACGGAGTTGTCCTCGTAGAACCAGTGCGCTACTCCAGCAGGAACAGGATCAACTCCAATGGCTCCAGCTCCTCCTTACTCCTTGGGCACATTCAGCAGGAAGCGGCTGCAGAGCGATTCAGCTCGGATTGGTTTGGATTGAACTGAGCGAATCCCAGAAGAACTTGCAAGATGGTGGCATCGTCGTCGTCCTCCTCCTCAACCTCATCTTCGCACTCGCCCTCGTCGTCGTAGGATTGGAGGAGGGAGCCACTGGTTTCCATGAAGGTGACCGTGACCTCGGTCTCACAGGCGCCGTCACCCTCGTCGTCAGAGGAAGAGGAGGGCAGGAGCTCGTCGGAGTGGTGCACGGCGGAGTGGGCAAGCCCCTACCGCTCCGCGTGCCAGCGGCGGGGCCGCACCGCCTCCTGGTCGCGAAGGGGGATGAGCGCCGCCTGTTCGAGCTGTCCGTGCGCTCGCGCGGCGCGGCCAGCCTCGCTGTGTCGGTGCTGTGCGTCCGGACAGCTGCCGCCGCCGGGGCCGGCCCGTGGCCAGGAGGAGAGCAGGAGCGGGCGGATCTGGATCCAGCGGAGCGGGCGCGGCGACGGAGAGTAGGAGCGGCTCCCGCTACCCCGCTACCTCGCACGCACGCCGGTAGCCCCGCGGCCACGCTTGCTCGTGCGCCGCCCAGCCATGCGCCTGGCCTCGCCAGCGCGGCGGAGGAGGGGCTGCCGAGTGCACGGCGGAGGCGGCGCTGCGGAGGAAGGGCCGAGCGCGCGGGCCCGTGGCTCGTGGCCCGACTGTGCGGCGGAGGAGGCCCTGTGCCGCAGCAGAGGAGGGGGTGTCGAGAGTGGGGGGGGGGCAGCTCCGGCGGAGGAGGAAGAGCGCGGTGGCGGGGAGCCGGGGAGGAGAGGAAGGGAGGCGGCGGCGGGCAGGAGCGGGGAGCCAGGAGGAGAGGAGGGGGTTAGGGTTCCGCTGTGCGGGAGGGCCAAATGAAAAATGTCTCGCGGGTGTTTTTTTTAAAGATAGCAGGACTATCGATTTTTCTCTTCTTCTCATCGAAATAAACATTAGTTTGGGGGTTTATATAGAAAATAAATGAACATGAGTACTGTACCGTCAGGATGAGCTGGGTTTTGTTGTGATTTTGAGAAAATTGGAGGGCTTTTTTGCAAAAAAGCCGGAGCTCGTGGGGAGCTGACACGTGTCCCGTTTCCCGTCGAACGTGGAGAGAGGAGCGCAGGGGAGGAGGTTGCAAAAAAGCCGGAGCTCGTGGGGAGCTGACACGCATCCCGTTTTTCCCGTCGAACGTGGACAGAGGAGCGCAGGGGAGGAGGTTTTAGCCATTGCGATGCATTCAGATTTGTGGGTGATTGGCTCAAGTGGCTATACACGAATGCCACTCACAAAATGGAAGCTAGAGATTACTCGACACTGCAAGAAGCTCATGCTTGTACTACTGGTTTGAAGGCCGTGACTACATCTGCAGCAAATGTATGTATCCTTAATTAATTTTAGTAACAGCCATGGAACCACCAGAACCTCAAATTGATGTTGTTCCAGAAGTCATCGGAGGAATACAAGGCAGATGCAGAGACATCAGAGGTGAGTGCTTCCTCTTGAGAAACAATTGGAGGTTGATGAGGTGAGTTAGAGCTGGGACTTGGGCCGTGCCATTTTCGGGCGGGCTACGGCACGATCGTTTGGCACGATCCAAAGCACGGCACGGCATGAAATATTTTGTGCCGTGCCGGCACGACACGAACACGAGGGTCGTCCGTGCTTAGGATCTGAGCACGACGGGCTGTATTGCACTGCTCGCATTTTGGGTCGTGCTTGGGCCGGCACGGCACGAAAACAGCCAATCGGCCGGTACGTAGCCTATTATTCTACTATAACAGTTAATCTTTCTTTCTAATTAATAGCCCATTTTAGAATTCTTTATTTTTTTATTACCGGGTTTGCACAGAATCACGATCCTAGTTCCACAGCTACGTTCCGGGTCCGTCGTCCCAATTAATTCGGGATCATGATCCCAACCTCGTACCAAACGTCTCAAAAAAGTATACCCCTCTGAGAACCGAGAATTTAAAATTATCGATTCACATTTCACGTACCACATTCCTTGTACCTAGGTAACGGAACTTTTGCGACTGTGTTACTTACCCATGCAAAAAAAATTCAGTTCTTTTACCCGTTTCCAATTTCAATCTGTCGTTTAGTACTAGCAGTAAAACTTCTTCAGAAAATTGACGGCCAGTTAGTTACCGTGCACGCGCATTAGAACAAATGCCAATGCATGGAGAAGACTCAAGTCGGCGGCGCGCTTAGCCCGGTCGCGCCGGCTTCCACTACCCTACACCGGGAGCAGAGGCGGGTCGTGGCTGGAACGATGCGGCGGCGCTCTGGCGAGCCGAGGCGCCAAGCAGAGGAGCCGGACGGCGGAGCTCGAGGACCGGCAGTGCTGCTTCCTTGGACATCCGCTAGCTCGCCAGTCTGTGGAACACATCGACAACGTCGCCCCGATGCAAACGACAACGAAGCGAGCGAACGAACGCGTCCTTCGCTAGCTCCTCCCCGGAACGCCGCCCTCCACGTCCCCGCGACGACACGGCGTCAGCCGTCAGCGATGCCTGTCGACAGGCGACGCAATCTGCGACGAGAAACATCGTCAGACGGGCAGAAGGTGGTGCAGCACCATGGATGTCGGCTGCCAGGAGCGGCGGGAATGCTGCGGCGCCGCGGCGAAGCTGAGGCGGCGTTCGGGGACGGCCATCCGGGGTCGGGGGTGGACGGTGTTTCATTCGATCGGATATGTGCGGTCCGGATCGGGCGCAGTCGTGGTCTGGCTTGGTCGTTTCCAGCCTCAGGAGCCGGAGGCCAGGCGCATCGCGCTACGATGGTGAGCGGCGGAGCTCGGCGGCCATGCTGCTCGAGGACGCCGGCAGTCCCGCCGCCGCGTCCTTCGACAGACACTCGGGCGGGTCAACGGCGACGACAGCCGACGCAACACGCAAGGACCTACGCACCTGCATGACGAGTCTCCATGGCTTCGACGCGACGACGCCGGCGCCGTTGGTTGGGGGTGCTGGGCGAGCCCTCATCGGCAAAGCGCCCCATGACATGTTTAATCAGTTCATCAGAAATAAAGGGTTGTAGCCTTTTGGGCTGGCATCTGCCGTACACGTCCACGCCTACGGCATACGCGGCGTTCACCGG
Organism: Panicum virgatum; assembly: GCF_016808335.1. Taxonomy (NCBI): domain Eukaryota; kingdom Viridiplantae; phylum Streptophyta; class Magnoliopsida; order Poales; family Poaceae; genus Panicum; species Panicum virgatum. Next base: position 43,625,754 of record NC_053141.1, on the reverse strand, counting down.
CGTCGTCGAACACCCCCATAGACTATAGTATCCAAGTGTGCCGGCCATAACAGAGGCCGGTAACCTTTCCATGGCGTTGGGTGGCACGGCCGCCGGAACAGAGTGATATAGGTCTACGTTCGCAGCGAGGATGAGAGAGACGTAAGCCCGTCCTCGAGCATCTGGTAGCGACTGCAAGACAGGCCGAGAGGTGAAGTGCGCCGCGAGCCCAGCATGCCCCAGCGCCGCCGGAGATTCGAGCACCGCGCCGTGCAGAGGCAGGTGGCCGTCGAAGTGCCGCGCGCTGGCCAACCCCGCCGTGGTGACTCGCGCGCCTCGGCCGGCATGGACCAGAGCTCTTCCCTTTCCTCGTCCGCGGCTCAGCGCTAGGGGAGGACGGAAGGGCCGCGTCGCCTCGCGGTCGATCGAGACCGCACAAATCTAATCCGACGGTCGGGAGAGGGACAGGGGTGGACGGTATTTCATTTACCGTCCACCCCCGGATGGCAAACGAGACGACGTCCATCTCCGAGCACGGGCTGGCCGGCGCCATCGATGGCGACCACGCTGCGCTGACCTCCACCGCGGGCGTTCGCAGCTTCCGTGCAGGACATGGAGGTCCTAGGAGCCGTTGAGCTGATGCCTGATCCGCCACAGCTGGCCGCCGCGGCACGACCGTCCTCGTGCTCCTGGAGACCTGGACGGGCTCGCGGCTCGCCCGGCGTGGCTGCCGCTGACACACCCGAAATCCGCCTGCTTCCATGGCTGCTCGGATGTGCACCCACATTGGGCATGGAGCGGCGCGGCGAGGCTCGCCGTCCGCGTCGTGGTCAGGCAGTCACGGTCCGGTTCGGCGCCTCCGCGGCGTTCGTCTGTCGCGCGAACGTCCATGGCTGGAGAACCGCGCGTGCGCCCTGGTGCGCGACGCCGTCGATCATCTTCGCAGGCGAGGCGCCGGCCGCCGGCCGCGAGGCGTTTGCAGGCTTGGAAGTGCATTGCTTGCTAGTGGGGCTGCTTGCCCAGATGGAAAGGTTGGACACTTGGACGGCAATGCGGCTACGAACTTACTAACGTTAGAGGTTGAATGGCTTCTTGCGTGTGAGAAGCTCTAGGCAAACAACTCTGAATGGCCGGCGTTCGCACCGAGGATGAGCGAGACGTCGGCCCGTCTTGGAGGATCTGGCGGCGACGGCAAGACAGACCGAGAGGTGATGAAGTGCGCCGCGAACCCGGCATGCGCAGCGCCGCCGGCGAGTCGAGCACCGCGCCGTGGCCACCGCCGACACCGATCGGAGGGTGCGCGGCGCCATGCAGAGGCAGCTGGCCGTCGAGGTGCCGCGCGCTGGCCAACCCCGCCGTGGGGACTCGCGCGCCTCGGCATGGACAAGCTCTCTTCCTTTTCCCTCTTCCGCGGCTCAGCGCCAGGGGAGGACGGAAGGGCCGCGTCTCCTTGCGGTCGATCAAGACCGCACAACTCCAATCCAACGGACGCGAGAGATACAGGGGGTGGACGGTATTTCATTTACCGTCCACCCCCGGACGGAAAACGAAACCACGTCCACCCCCCGAGCACGGGCTGGCCGCCGCCATCGATGGCGACCACGCTGCGCCGACCTCCACGGCTCCACCGCGGGCGTTCGCAGCTTCCGCGCAGGACATGGAGGTCCTAGGAGCTGATGCCTGATCCGCCGCATCTGGCCGCCGCGGCACGACCGTCCTCGTGCTCCTGGAGACCTGGACGGGCTCGCGGCTCGCCCGGCGTGGCTGCCGCTGACACACCCGAGATCCGCCTGCTTCCTTGGCTGCTCGGATGTGCACCCGCATTGGGCATGGAGCGGCGCGGCGAGGCTCACCGTCCGCGTCGTGGTCAGATAGGCACGGTCCGGTTCGTCGCCTCCGCGGCGTTCGTCTGTCGCGCGAACGTCCACGGCTGGAGAACCGCGCGTGCGCCCTGGTGCGCGACGCCGTCGATCATCTTCGCAGGCGAGACGCCGGCCGCCGGCCGCGAGGCGTTTGCAGGCTTGGAAGTGAATTGCTTGCTAGTGGGGCTGCTTGCCCAGATGGAAAGGTTGGACACTTGGACGGCAATGTGGCTACGAACTTACTAACGTTAGAGGTTGAATGGCTTCTTGCGTGTGAGAAGCTCTAGGCAAACAACTCTGAATGGCAGGCGTTCGCACCGAGGATGAGCGAGACGTCGGCCCGTCTTGGAGGATCTGGCGGCGACGGCAAGACAGACCGAGAGGCGAAGAAGTGCGCCGCGAACCCGGCATGCGCAGCGCCGCCGGCGAGTCGAGCACCGCGCCGTGGCCACCGCCGACACCGATCGGAGGGTGCGCGGCGCCATGCAGAGGCAGCTGGCCGTCGAGGTGCCGCGCGCTGGCCAACCCCGCCGTGGGGACTCGCGCGCCTCGGCATGGACAAGCTCTCTTCCTTTTCCCTCTTCCGCGGCTCAGCGCCAGGGGAGGACGGAAGGGCCGCGTCTCCTTGCGGTCGATCAAGACCGCACAACTCCAATCCAACGGACGCGAGAGATACAGGGGGTGGACGGTATTTCATTTACCGTCCACCCCCGGACGGAAAACGAAACCACGTCCACCCCCCGAGCACGGGCTGGCCGCCGCCATCGATGGCGACCACGCTGCGCCGACCTCCACGGCTCCACCGCGGGCGTTCGCAGCTTCCGCGCAGGACATGGAGGTCCTAGGAGCCGCTGAGCTGATGCCTGCAGCTGGCCGTCCGGGCGTTGCCCACGCGCGCCGGCGAGGCCGCCGCGGCACGACCGTCGCCGTCCTCGTGCTCCTGGAGACCTGGACGCGCTCGCGGCTCGCCCGGCGTGGCTGCCGCTGACACACCCGAGATCCGCCTGCTTCCTTGGCTGCTCAGATGTGCACACACATCGGGCATGGAGCGGCGCGGCGCTCATCTGTTGCGCGAACGTCCACGGCTGGAGAGCCGCGCGTGCGCCTGGAGCGCAACGCCGTCGATCATCTTCGCAGGCAAGTTGGACACATACGGCAGTCACCGCGGCGCGCGCCGACGCGGGCGCCGGCCGCCGGCCCCGAGGCGTTTGCAGGCTCGGAAGTGCATCGCTTGCCAGTGGGGCTGCTGCTTGCCCAGATGGAAGGGTTGGACGGCAACGCGGGGACGAACCTGCGGCGCTGGACCGCATGGTCGAGCTCCCGCTACTGGGCGGTAAGCAGATGCAGTCATGCGGCCGGCGTCCAGGCGTCCGGAGGAGCGGCAAGCGGACGAACCCGAGAGGAAGGCGGAAGGGCCTCGCTAGCTTGCAGGCGACCTAGGCCATACGATTCTGATCCAACGGACACGAGAGGCCCAGAGGGTGGACGGTATTTCATTTACCGTCCACCCCGGACTGTAGACGAAATGCCGTCCACCCCCTCCGCAGTAAGGCTCGGGCGTTCTTCGCCACCGCCGACCTCAAACGCAAGCTCCTCGAGCCTTCTCCGAGCACGCGCTCGTCGGCATGCCGTGCGCCGTCGGGGACGCGGGCCGGCAGGCTGCGGGCCTTTTCATATGGAAGCAGACAAGTCGGAGGTGGACATCCGCCCGCTGGCACGCGCCGAGCGAGTCCCGTCTGCTTCGTTGGCTCTAAAATTCCATTGATGCCGAGGTGGGATCCTGAGCCAACGCGGCTAGGTATGGGGGCATGGGGCGCGGCTTGGTCGACGCCGCTGCCTCCGTCTCCTCCGGTCCTCCCTGAGACCGTGAGGCCTGACACGAGCACCGACACGACACTGGAGGGTGCGCCGCGCCGGGCCGGAGCAGGTGGCCGGAGAGGTGGCGCTACATGATTCAGCCCGCGATTTTGAAACATTGGTTGCAGATTGCAGTGTTGTTCCCTGGCGTGTTGCAGAGACCCTGCTCTCTGATGTTGTAGATTTATTTGCTCCTCATTGTTGTAGAAGGATATGATGAAGCATAATGTTTGTAGATAGCTCCCATGTTAATAGGTCTGACATTGTTCTTGATATTTCTTCTTCTTTTGATTTTCTCTCCTCCTCATTTCTTTCCTTCTTCCTCCCCTCTGCTGTGTATTTTTATTTACCTTGTTCAAGATTGGGTTTCGGGTGATCAGAAGGCGATAATAAGGCGTTTGTGCAAATTAAACTGACATAAACTGAATGAAAACCGCAGCCATGTTGCATTGTGCAGAAATCAGAATGCCAGTGCCTGACCTTACGGGGTTGAAGCTGGAAATCAAAATTCAAAAAAAATGAAAAAAAAATAAGGGGCACATCAATGAGCATAGTGCTTTCGAAGTTTGGGCAAATGCTCCTCCTAGTTTCCTTTTGCAAGTTTTGCAAGATGATTGTAATCATTTCGATGAATGAATGAAGAAGCTAATTCCCAAAAAAAAAAGTGCACACGGACCCACCCGATCAAGCAACCGGCAAACCAATCACCACACCTGATCATGTTCTCGCTTTCGTCCAGGAGGCAGCAGCCACTGCTCATGACTATACCCTGATGGCTACGTCCCCATGGCGAAGGGGACATCGGAATGAAGCTTGCAAGCCTTGCCTTTGCAAATCCAGCTACTGCCCACCGATGCATCCCATAATAACTCCGCCCCCTCCATGGCGAGGAGAGGATGAGGATGGGGAAGCCTCCTTCGCGCATGGCGACGCCGACGCTACAGCATCATGCGTTGCGTGATGGAGATTGGAGAGCATTAACGCATCGTCACCTTCGGAATAATTTTCAGATTCGATCGTGTTCCATGCTCCAACTGATCTGATCTCATCTTGCCACTGCATTGGAGAGTTGGATGGCAGACTGGCAGTGGGCCCCTCTTTATTCAGTGGCTAGCATCTGAAATCCTGACAGAGCTTGTGGTATAAGCAAGGTCTCATCCTGAAGAGTGACAATCATCCATCCTTGATTTCCTTTTTTTTTAAAAACAATCATCCTGGATATGTCAGTCACAAATTCATGCTTGAAAAGTAGTTAAACCATTCATCATCTGAGGGAATCCAAAGAAGCTCTAGTATATGTAGGCACCTGTCAGGAAGGGAATAACGTGTCGATCGTTGAGAGGCCGACTGGCTAAAATCGGACAATGTCTGTTGTTGTGGGCGCCAGCATGTCTGATATCTGTCTCAGAATTCGGCTCCAAAGTAACTGGGCTGGGCCATCGGAGTTTGGCTGCGCGCGAGAAAAGAACTGAAGCTCCTTTATTATTAAGCAGTATGTGATAGTGGTCTCTGCAGCGTCGTTGATGGATGACGCAGTAGGCGCATTTCAGATTAGTAGCATAAATAATAAGAAGTCACAGTTCTAAATCTTTTGGGAAGGCAACTATAGGTTGAGTAAGACTATCAGAAGGGACAAAGGCTGCATCTTTGAGCAGACAACATAAGAATACAACCCAACAGAAGCTCCCTAAATGCAAAAAGAATCTGGGCCAAATGGAGCCAACCTTTCTTCATCAGGAACCTGTTTCTATTCCTGGACATTCTCCTGACCCTATTGTCTCGAGCGGTGGTTGCAGGCACAAGAGGGCAGAAATAACCCCCTAAATATAAGGATTACAGGAATCACACATACGCGACGGGATGATAGGTAAGAAAAAATGCAGGCCCTAGATGTGAACTCACTGAGAACTCTGTAACGTGTTTGCGCAACAGGGACATGGGCAGAAGGGAAAGAAGGAGCCGCCATCCCAGGCAAATGAATTCAGGGCAGAAGCAATCGCGGCCGTGCATTCCTAACAGAAGTAGGGCCGACACGAACAGCGGAAGTAGCTACGGCAGCCTCCTCGCGGCGCCGGCACCGAGAGGCAACCAAACCCGGTATAGGACCCTTAGGGCGTATGTTTCTTGCATTGCAAGGGACAGCTTCCCTGCAACGGCGCCGAGAAGGACCAGGGACATCCATCTAAACTATGAAAGGAAAACGGCATGCCATGTAAAAGGCACATGAACAGGAATTGCAAAAGGAAAGACACAAGAACACCAATGAACACACAACAGTAAGCATAAATAGCACACCAAAAGTTCCCAGATTTGTATACTGGGAAAGTCAAGGACATGCTCAGCAAGCTCAAACACAGACAACACTATAGTGTCAACTACAGCTGTTGCATATGCACAGATATTAGCACACCAAAAGCTCCCAGATTTGTATACTGGGAACGTCAAGGACATGCTCATCAAGTTGAAACACAGACAACACTACAATATGCACAGATATTAGCAGCCACAACGCATCAAACATGAAAGAGCTACATAATGTAAAAGGGAGTACACACCTGACGAACTGCAGGAGGAGATGCCCAAGCACAATGCGTCCAACAGGCACAACACCTATCACAGATAGAATGCACAATATCAGCACCAAACAGAGATGTAGAGGTACAAACGAAGGATGGAACAGGCAAACCAACAGCACGAATCCGATGCAGGCAGCGCAGGCAAGCGACGAAGAAGAAACTAACCAACGGAGACAGTAGGACACACCGGCTTGACAGACCGCAGAGAACGGACCAGTGAACAGAGCAATCGACACAACGAGCACATGAACCAGGAATGCAAGCATCAGCAAGGAACGGAAGAACAAACTCCCAACCCGATGAATTGGGAACTCACAGGACAGTACAGATCTAGAGCTTACCTCAGGAGCGAAGAACACAGGGGCAATGGAGGAGGCACTCCATGCTTGTATGGGAGGGCGGCGGGAGGAGGGAAGCGCCGGTCCGGCCCGGCCGGCCGCCGGTCTGCCGGCGCGTTCGCCGGCGGCGAGGTCCCCCTCCGCTGACGGCGGCGCCGGCCCCTTTCGGAACCCTACACCGCCTCCGACAAATGGAGACGAAAATGAAAAGGAGCGCAGCAAGAGACCGCGTCGTCCTTGGAGACGGTTTCAGGGGGTCTCGCTTGGGCCCACAGGAGGGAGAGGTGGTGCGCTGTATTTTTTTTGGAGCATGGCGGGCCCGAGCCGCAGAGACCGAGGAAGGCGGTGCTGGAGAAACCAGGGCCCGCGTCGGGCGTCCCTCCCTACCGGCGGGCCGAGGATCTGGCGAGGCAAGCGATGTGTCGACCCGTGAGTGGAACGAAGCGCTCCCAGGAGCACTCCGAAGCCTCCGTTTTCAGGGTGTATAGAAGATAGAGTATTTCGCGAAGCTAGGCTGGTGTTCAGTGATCCGGAACAGCTTGTTCCTTGTTCATTGCACCTGTGTCGGTCTGATCAGATTCTGTTTGTAGCTGTTGCCGAATTGAATTCTGACATCTGAATATGACCTTGCTAAGGCCTACGAGTAAGAGGAATAGTTCATCCAATGTATGCCTGCCTTGTAGTGTTTGCTTTTCTGCATGATGACACCTGTTCCAGCTTTGGTTTCTCAATTGGAGGAAAGAAATGGGCCTTGGTTTTTTAAATCTCGTAGTGCTGCTCCATCACTTGAATCTGGACTGAGGCCATGGCCATGCCTCCGCAAGCCTGCAGCTTGTAATCAACGCTCATTCACTCCAAAAAAGGTAAAGGTGGTCCTTGCAAATTCTTCAGACACGGCTCGCAAGAAAGAAAAAAAAAGAAGAAGATACGAGTGCGTGTGTGACGCGTGTAGACAGACGACAACATGGGTCGCGAAACTGGCGGCTCACTAATTTTGCCCCAGTAAGGGAGATCATGGCAACTTTGTTGTTTCTGTCAGGCCAGATTTCTGTGTTGGGATTTCGGCCCACTACCTTATTCAGCCTGGCCCAAACGTCAAAGACGTACTCTGTTTCTGTTGGTTTTTTTTTCCTTTGCCCTTTCCTTCCTTTTCCCCTCGGTGGGCTAGTGATGTGCGACCATGACATGTCATCTGGTAAGTCGAACACTTTGCACAAACTTAAGCAGTTGTCTCCCCTCCTGCAAACGAACGTGGTGTGCCGTGTGTAGATCCCAAAGTCTTCGATTTTTTGTACTTAGTTTAACTCACCCCCAACCCAAAGCAAGGCTGAATCATGTGTGCCTTTTTTTTTTGGAAAAAAGAAATTTTAATAATTTCAAGCACAATACATCAAAGTGATACATCGTCTTGAAATTTTCCCGACCTCTGCCTAAAACGACACACAGCCTAAAAAAAAGTTTGATATAGATCCTTCCACACTAATGACTATCAATTCTAAGACTAGACCGCCACCCATGTACCCGAGCGAAAAAATCCTTGGCCACTTGTGCCAAGAAATGAGAAGCCGCTACAAGTTTGTCCTGCGAAGTAAGCTTCTGAAGAATAGTCCATGTACAGAGCCAGTGCGTAGTTGAGTAGATAACCTGAAAAAATGAAGATTTTTTGTTATCAAACACCACAATATTTCTGCATAGCCAAACAGACCAACACAAAGCTGCCGCGCCCAGAAGTACTAGTGGCTTATATTCTTTAGGAATTCCAATGAGCCAGCTCCCAAACATACTAGGCATATTATGAGGTTTTGGTATGTCCCAGGCCGCATAGACCGAAGCCAGTCAAAAAACAGATGTTGTATCATTTCATTTTCACGACAAAAACAACAATGTTGGTTCCTCTGCCAATTTTGTTTTGCAAAATTATCCTTTGTAAGAATAACACATCGTCTAAGATACCAGAGGAATATTTTTATTTTGAGTGGGGCTTTTAATTTCCACATTCTCTTTATTTAGGTTAGGAATGTTCTGATTGATTAATCCCAGATAATGTGTACCGAAAAAACACCTGTCTGGTCTAAGTTTCATTTGAAGTCATCCCTATCTTAGCTGAGAACGACAGTTGAATGATGTGAGACAAGATTGTTTCACATCACTAACTTATTACCAATTAGATCTCTATGCCAGGAGAGATTCGGGATCTGTGTACTTAGTACATCAGCCACCGTATCCTGCTTCTTCCTGACTATATTATAAAGTTGTGGGTATTGATCCCGTAAAGAATTATTTCCCAACCAAGTGTCTTTCCAAAATCTTACTTGAGACCATCTTTTATCATGAAAATTTCGAATTTTAAAAAATCTAGTTATACCTTCATCAGACTCGCCCAGAAATGTAAATCCTGTGTGCCTGTATTAATTTCACCTGGTTCCTTCAATTCTTCGTTTAAAAGACTAAAAGTGATAGATTTAGTATATAGCTTTTGTTTAAGAGGGGAGCACGATGATAGGTTTTAGCAGAAGACAATGAACTACTATGTTCTCATTCTGTCACTCCTGCCTCTTTTTGGGCGCTATTCCCGGTTACACCTAGACTGGGAGAAGAAACCTCATAAAAGCTCCACCACCATGAGCTGTCGTGGGCCGACGCCGCTCCTTCACCTCTCATCTTCTTTCTCTCTCGTCCACAACTCCGGCCGACAGCTACTGCCGCCGCGCCGCCCGCCCACCCACCTATCGTTGTGTCGTCAGCCCACCCACCGCCAAATTGTCGGCCTTCAAACCCATGCTTCTTCTTGCCCCCGTCGCTAGCCACCGGCCACGGGGGTTCCAGCTCCGGCCATCCAGCACCGGCGGACCGCAGCCGCCTCGACTTTCCACTCTAGGCTTAGTTTGGAAGTAAAGGGCTATTAACCCAGGGAATTTAACCCCCGAGGGGGATTTTTGTGGATTTTTAATTCCCTGTGGTTCCCTGGGTGCCGCTCCCCACCTCCCCCGTCACTGTTTGGCAGTGTGCTTCCTGCGTGCCGCTCCCCACCGAGGGGTGACCTCCCCCGTCACTGTTTGGCAGTGTGCTTCCTGCGTGCCGCTCCCCACCGAGGGGTGGTAACGGGCCATAGCTCTAGTAGTCTCTTCACAGCCCAACAAGATCCTTAAATTATTTAGTTTAAAATTATATAAAATTAAAGCCCGGCCCTTTTAGAACCCGGCCTTTAGATTTTCTAATTCAAAATCTTGGACCCTTTACCACCCCTATCCCCACCTCCCGTTCGGACGTGCCATCTCCCCCATTGTTTTGCATCATTCAAACACCATTTGCTATATAATATAATATATATTTGCTCTTAATTAGCACATTTTTTGCTATATAATTCCAGAACAAAAACCATTTGCTTGCAGCTCACCATTTTCTAAACAATTTCATGTGTAGGAACATAAGAAAGATTCATAAAATTAAAAAAATCAGGGGATAAACAGAGCAACAATATGATCATGTGGCCTTCACAATAGCAAGATATACTGCCAACTGAAATGAATGGCTTACATATGGTCATGTCCATGCAAATATCCAGATAGATAATACAAAATAAAATGAGACCAGAAATTTATTTGCCCATTTTCAATCTGGAACAAAAAAAAAAAAGACACTAGGAAGAACTCTAGCACCAATATCTGTGATCCCAAAGTCACCAGCAACACCATAATCTACTTTCGCCAATCTACATTTGTGCCACTCCTGTCACGAAATAACTTCTACCTTCTATGCACTGTTTGCAGCAAATGCTCTACAAAGTAACACAGAGAAAGTTCACATTAGTTAAATAATTACCAAAGCACCGCTGAAAGAAGTAATGACACAATGCTTCAAACCACCAGCATGCATTTCAATATTACTTTTCTAAACAATGAAGACAAGAACAGGTACAATCTGCTCCAAAGAACAGGGACAGCAGAAAAGCTAAACCTCAACATGGTCGTCTTTTCCTTTCTAAGCCAATCAACATGGTACAGCTCATGTGGTCAGTTTATCTGCTCAACAAGTCAACAACCAAGTAACATGCATGGACCTCAAGCTCATCAAAATTAAAGCTGCCTTACTCCTTGTATACTGTACGGGCCAATATAGAATAGTACCTCTCGCTCCCATGTTCCAAAAGCAACTTAACAAGCTAAAAATCCTTAATCTCTTAGAGCAAAAGGCATGGCTGCTTGCATACTCTTACCTTACTAACACAGAGACAACATAAAAAATAGCACAAACATAACTGAATTTGCCATTGACTATCCAAGATCAATAACTCAGGATCCTATGAAAGAGAAGACTTAAAGCAATACCAGCAAGTTCAACGGTGCCTAGATTTTTTTTCTCTGAACATCACCGTCGGCAGTCATGAACATGTTCAAAACTAACCGATGCAGCAATGTGTCCAAAATAAAAAGGGAGAGAGTTGAACCATGGTTTTTATAGATATTTAGGCTGTAATTGAACTTCACAATCGACAGGGATTAACTAGCCTAGCAGAAACACATTCCATGGAGCTTATTTTGGATTGTATTTATTTCCCAAGATGATGCATTGTTGCCTTCTCCTGTAATATCTATATATTACACAATCTGAAACCAGGAGAGACCTGGTCTCCACCAACCTGAGCCTTCTCCTATAATATCTATATTTATATATAAACCTTGACTGATCACTTGTTTGTATATATTTTAATTAATTACTTGATAAAGTTTTAAACTACACAGCCTGCAAAAAGCTAGTAAAGTTTGCTACAGAGAGAAGTGGCCCTATAAAAATCATGATCTGAATCAATACCGTGCTCCAGGGTACTAAATCAATACCATGCTCCAGGGTACTGATGAAACTCTGAATCAATTTCCATGGCAGTAGCTCTCAAAGTTTTTTTTTTTGAGCAAGTAGCTCTCAAATACTTGGGACCAAACGTTTGCCGAGTCTTCGCAACGACTTCCGCACACCGCACTGTACCCCATGACCCGCTTCTCCATCAATTTCCAAAAAAAAAAATCCATTTGGTCTGGTGGGAGAAGGGGCTAGCTCATCTGTCAAAGAAGGAAAGAAGGTTAAAGGCGGCTCTCATGATCTATGCTGCGTGGAATATATATATGGAAGACGAGAAACAGAAAGATCTTTGAACAAAGAGTGATGACGCCAGAGGAGGTCATGCATGCACGAGATAAAAGCTGGAATGAATTGCAGGTTCTTGGCCTGCGGAAGACCGGAGCTACCTTCTTTTTATGTTTAATTTACCTTTTCTAGAGTTCGAGTGTCTTTTTTTTTTGTAATATCTCCAGTGTAAGAACTTTGAACATCTTGCTTTTCCCCTATCTTAAATGATAAAGCGGCGCCCCCACAATTTATTCAAAAAAAATCCATTTTACTCTTCCTACTTAATTACTTTGTCTGTTTTCACCCTATAATATTTGTGTATTTTTATGAAATTGCTTTTTAAGACAAATCTAGTCATATGGCTTTCACCTTTTCAAACTTAATGACTTAAAAGTTATTCATAATTTATATTTCCAATGTTTGATCCAAATCTTGTCCAAAACAATATTCTTTTCCTATATGGAAGGAGTATATTTTTATAATAAATTTATATGAAGATATAAGCACTTAATATTAGTTAATATAAATTTGGTCGAACTTAAACTAGTTTGATGGGCACGAATCCCATAATTGTACTCTTTTATGGATGGAGGAAGTAACTCCCTGGTCAAAAGCTCTTTGGGCTCTTCCATACACCCTTTCTGAAACAAGCGTCCCTTTGTGGAGAATACTATATCCCATGACATGTTTAATCAGTTCATCAGAAATAAAGGGTTGTAGCCTTTTGGGATATACTATATCCCATGACACGTCCACGCCTACGGCATACGCGGCGTTCACCGGCGTCGTCGAACACCCCTATAGACTATAGTATCCAAGTGTGCCGGCCATGACAGAGGCCGGTAACCTTGCCATGGCGTTGGGTGGCACGGCCGCCGGAACAGAGTGATTTAGGTCTTCGTCGGAGGAGCCTCTTTCCCGCTGCCGGACTGCCCGTAGATTAGAAGCAACCAACGTTCGCAGCGAGGATGAGAGAGACGTAAGCCCGTCCTCGAGCATCTGGTGGTAGCGACTGCAAGACAGGCCGAGAGGTGAAGTGCGCCGCGAGCCCAGCGCCGCCGGCGATTCGAGTACCGCGCCGTGCAGAGGCAGGTGGCCGTCGAAGTGCCGCGCGCTGGCCAACCCCGCCGTGGTGACTCGCGCGCCTCGGCCGGCATGGACCAGAGCTCTTCCCTTTCCTCGTCCGCGGCTCAGCGCTAGGGGAGGACGGAAGGGCCGCGTCGCCTCGCGGTCGATCGAGACCGCACAAATCTAATCCGACGGTCAGGAGAGGGACAGGGGGTGGACGGTATTTCATTTACCGTCCACCCCCGGACGGCAAACGAGACGACGTCCACCTCCGAGCACGGGCTGGCCGGCGCCATCGATGGCGACCACGCCACGCTGACCTCCACCGCGGGCGTTCGCAGCTTCCGCGCAGGACATGGAGGTCCTAGGAGCCGTTGAGCTGATGCCTGATCCGCCGCAGCTGGCCGTCCGGGCGTTGCCCACGCGCGCCGGCGAGGCCGCCGCGGCACGACCGTCGCCGTCCTCGTGCTCCTGGAGACCTGGACGCGCTCGCGGCTCGCCCGGCGTGGCTGCCGCTGACACACCCGAGATCCGCCTGCTTCCTTGGCTGCTCAGATGTGCACACACATCGGGCATGGAGCGGCGCGGCGCTCATCTGTTGCGCGAACGTCCACGGCTGGAGAGCCGCGCGTGCGCCTGGTGCGCAACGCCGTCGATCATCTTCGCAGGCAAGTTGGACACATACGGCAGTCACCGCGGCGCACGCCGACGCGGGCGCCGGCCGCCGGCCGCGAGGCGTTTGCAGGCTCGGAAGTGCATCGCTTGCCAGTGGGGCTGCTGCTTGCCCAGATGGAAGGGTTGGACGGCAACGCGGGGACGAACCGGCGGCGCTGGACCGCATGGTCGAGCTCCCGCTACCGGGCGGTAAGCAGATGCAGTCATGCAGCCGGCGTCCAGGCGTCCGGAGGAGCGGCAAGCGAACGAACCCGAGAGGAAGGCGGAAGGGCCTCGCTAGCTTGCAGGCGTCCTAGGCTGTACGATTCTGATCCAACGGACACGAGAGGCCCAGAGGGTGGACGGTATTTCATTTACCGTCCACCCCGGACTGTAGACGAAATGCCGTCCACCCCCTCCGCAGTAAGGCTCGGGCGTTCCTCGCCACCGCCGACCTCAAACGCAAGCTCCCCGAGCCTTCCCCGAGCACGCGCTCGTCGGCATGCCGTGCGCCGTCGGGGACGCGGGCCGGCAGGCTGCGGGCCTTTTCATATGGAAGCAGACAAGTTGGAGGTGGACGTCCGCCCGCTGGCACGCGCCGAGCGAGTCCCGTCTGCTTCGTTGGCTCTAAAATTCCATTGATGCCGAGGTGGGATCCTGAGCCAACGCGGCTAGGTATGGGGGCATGGGGCGCGGCTTGGTCGACGCCGCTGCCTCCGTCTCCTCCCTGAGACCGTGAGGCCTGACACGAGCACCGACACGACACTGGAGGGTGCGCTGCGCCGCGCCGGGCCGGAGCAGGCGGCCGTCGAGGTGGCGCTACATGATTCAGCCCGCGATTTTGAAACATTGGTTGCAGATTGCAGTGTTGTTCCCTGGCGTGTTGCAGAGACCCTGCTCTCTGATGTTGTAGATTTATTTGCTCCTCATTGTTGTAGAAGGATATGATGAAGCATAATGTTTGTAGATAGCTCCCATGTTAATAGGTCTGACATTGTTCTTGATATTTCTTCTTCTTTTGATTTTCTCTCCTCCTCATTTCTTTCCTTCTTCCTCCCCTCTGCTGTGTATTTTTATTTACCTTGTTCAAGATTGGGTTTCGGGTGATCAGAAGGCGATAATAAGGCGTTTGTGCAAATTAAACTGACATAAACTGAATGAAAACCGCAGCCATGTTGCATTGTGCAGAAATCAGAATGCCAGTGCCTGACCTTACGGGGTTGAAGCTGGAAATCAAAATTCAAAAAAAATGAAAAAAAAATAAGGGGCACATCAATGAGCATAGTGCTTTCGAAGTTTGGGCAAATGCTCCTCCTAGTTTCCTTTTGCAAGTTTTGCAAGATGATTGTAATCATTTCGATGAATGAATGAAGAAGCTAATTCCCAAAAAAAAAAAGTGCACACGGACCCACCCGATCAAGCAACCGGCAAACCAATCACCACACCTGATCATGTTCTCGCTTTCGTCCAGGAGGCAGCAGCCACTGCTCATGACTATACCCTGATGGCTACGTCCCCATGGCGAAGGGGACATCGGAATGAAGCTTGCAAGCCTTGCCTTTGCAAATCCAGCTACTGCCCACCGATGCATCCCATAATAACTCCGCCCCCTCCATGGCGAGGAGAGGATGAGGATGGGGAAGCCTCCTTCGCGCATGGCGACGCCGACGCTACAGCATCATGCGTTGCGTGATGGAGATTGGAGAGCATTAACGCATCGTCACCTTCGGAATAATTTTCAGATTCGATCGTGTTCCATGCTCCAACTGATCTGATCTCATCATGCCACTGCATTGGAGAGTTGGATGGCAGACTGGCAGTGGGCCCCTCTTTATTCAGTGGCTAGCATCTGAAATCCTGACAGAGCTTGTGGCATAAGCAAGGTTTCATCCTGAAGAGTGACAATCATCCATCCTTGATTTCCTTTTTTTTTTAAAAAAACAATCATCCTGGATATGTCAGTCACAAATTCATGCTTGAAAAGTAGTTAAACCATTCATCATCTGAATTTCAGCCACTGCAAACTGGCCTCTCATGTTTGTACAAAAAAACAGAGAAAGGAATCGAAGAAGTTTTTCAGATGCAAAAAAAATGGGAGAAATGATTGCCGGAGACAGTTTGTGGTGGTGACGTGGGCCCTGCCGCGCAGAACGGGGGAGGAGGACGGACGGAGATCTGCAGCTGGGGGCCCATCCCGCACCCGCCCGGCCCAAACCATCGTGCGGTAGCGAGGTGCGCGGTCCACCACCCCACCCCAACCCAACCACGCGGAAACCCCAAACTGCCCGTGTGCCTGCACGCGCCCAAACAAAACAGCCCGCCCCCGCCGTTACGAACGCGCCCCGGCTCGGCGCTCACCCACCTGCCATCTCGCGCAGGCCGCGCGCAGGCAGAGCACCCCGCCAAAAACTAGCCGCGCGCAGGCAGAGCACCCCGCCAAAAACTAGCCGCGCGCTGCAGCGCAGGTCTCGTGAATCGTGATGGGAGGAGTAACGTACCAGCGGCTGCTCTCGTCGGGGAGCCAGCGACCGTCCCACGGCGGCGGCGGCGTGCGGGCGCGGGCGCGAGCGTGGGTGCTGCTGCGGTGGGCGGCGGTGCGGCTGGGCTGCGTGGCGCGGCGGCGGTACTGGTGCGGCGGCGCCCGCGCGCGGAGGCTGGCGTGGGCGGGGCTCTGCGGGAGGGCCTCGGCCGCCGCACCGGAGAGGAGGGGAAGGAGGAGCTCGGCGGCGGCGGCGGCCGGGGCCGGGGTGGTGGTGGGGTACGACTCCGCGAGCTACGCGCGCAACTTCGACGACGGGGCGTGGAAGGCCGAGGAGGGCGTGTCCTGGGCCGGCCCCGGCGGTGCGTTCCCGCCCCGCGCCAGCGACGGCGACGCTGCCGCCGCCGCCGGTGATTCACTTCCGAGCTCTACTTGCTAACCGATTCATTGTTAGCGTCTCAGAATTCTAGCCGTGTTCATCGGACTCCAAGTTTACATTCTTCAGCTATGCAAATATTCTGGGCTTACTTGCCCAGGCAAAAAATAAATAAATAAATAAATAAATAAATAAATCAATTCTTTTACCCCTTTCCAATTTCAATCTGTCGTTTAGTACTAGCAGTAAAACTTCTTCAGAAAATTGACGGCCGGTTACTAGTAACCGTGCACTAGCATTCGGACAAATGCCGATGCATGGAGAAGACTCAAGTCCAGGGAATCTAAATAGAACTAGGAAAATTGCGTGCTGCGCCGCGCGCGGATTGAACTGTGGATTACATGGGCTTCAGGTTTGGCCAGCGCTTGTGGGTCGTGGTTTGCTATTATGGGCTGCTGTATGCCATGTGGGTTTGATCAGCATTTGTGGGACGTTAGGAGGTCTGTTTCCTGCTCTGGATACAGCAGAGGTGGTTCAACGGAGGTCGTTTTTTTCCAGGCATTTTCGTTACAGCCAAGGCACGTGCTGTTATTTAGCAGAGGCAGTTGCTGTGTCGGTAGGACATAGGAGAAGCTGGCGTCCTTTCCAGCCTGGTAGCGGTGGAAGCTTGGGTTTGTGAAGAGCCTGCTTAGGTGATGGCCGCCATTCCTGCTGCAGAAAGCGTACTCATGGGTCTGAAATCTGAAGGTAAAATGATATTATGCTGTTGCTAGATTTGTTCAGCAATTGATCTCGTTTTGTATCTGTGTAGAAGGACTTGCTGTTGCTTTTGTTTCTGCTCGCACGATTTTGAACGATGTGGTTAAGGCTTTGGAGGGCTCCATGCCTTCCTATTCGTTTAGCAGCGTTGATGGCCTTTATGTGGCGATTGGTTTTTTGGTTGTCCTCTTAAGAGATGAGATATATGATTTTACTCTTCTTGAGGCAATCGGAGATGCAGCGCCGACGAAGGACAAAGCAGAGGAGGCCGCAGCGAAAGCACTCATTTCTGCAGCAAAGCGCGAGTTCGGTGTTGTGGTGAGTGATTTCAGCTTCAAAGAGGAAGAAGCTCTCCGGAAGGAGAACGAAATCCTTCGCAAGAACAACCTGATGCTTAGATCTGGTTGGGTTCAGTCAGTTGATCATCTGGAGATGCTTCAGAAAACCTTGGAATCCATCACGGTGGACGTTCTTGGCAGCTGCCCAAGGATTTCCATTGGTCAACTCACTCATAAGGCTGCTGTCTGGGCTGAGGAGAATGTTTCGGGTGCTACAACTGCGGTGCAAGAGATGGCCTGCGAGTCCATGGCTGAGAACTGATGAGCTTGCTGCAGTTTGGTTACATTGCCTGTAGTTTGTGTAGTTGTTTGCTTGTTAGAAACACAAGCTGCAACAATGTTTTTGTGCCTGAAAACGGCTTGTTGAATTGATCAGAATTTGTACAGAATGTTTCTGCTACTACTATGTAAGAGTATATGTATGTGTATGTATGTGTTTGCCTATAACAATCGTTGTTTAGGTCATCGTTTCCATTGTGGTCGATATGAGGATTGGAAAATCTATCTGATGATCTCACAGAGCACAACATGTACATTGGCATTTGAAAATGACAGCCCATGGTAAGTAGCACAGAATAGGAAACAACAAAGCTTATAAACAGCATAAATTAGTTTTTTTGATAGTTCATGTCCAATCCAAAAGATGACAAGCTGGATAGAATACAGAGTTTTTCCTGCGATACAGGTTCACTTGGAAATTCCTAGGTGCATCGAACACCAATAGTTGTGCTGATGAGGTAGCACAGACAATGTTGGCTCTAAATCGCAGTTGTAGCAGCATGTTCTGTAAACTAACGACACACAAAGGAGAAACCAGCTTTGAAAAGTGAGCGGTTTCATGACCACTGTCATTTTCAGCTGAGAAGGTGTTTGGGATGCTTGGGTGTAGTACTCTGTCATTACTCTGAAGCTGGTTTCCAAGACTTTGTGTGCAAAGTTGACACAAAAAGACCCTCTGAATCCTACTCTGGATCAGTGTTGTAATTGGTGTGTCATAATGGAACACCCAAAAGAATACGGGTTTAGTTGCTGTGCATCTTTTGTACCAACGACACTCATCTTCTTGGCCTGAAAAAGCAACGGGAATAGATTAGGGAAGATCTTTCCTCTGAAAAATGCCATTCATCTAGTGTGCTGAACAAAACAAAGGAAGGACCAAGAATCTGCATTCCATTTCCGGAATGAATAAAGCAGGTACCTAAGATTGTTGTTCAAAAAGAAAGAAAATCTTTACCTACTCCATGGCAACTGTTCCAGCCATGGTCCACTCCCTGAGCATCCTTTTCTTTGGGTTCACCAGCTGCTGGGGGTCCATGGTCGGTACGTTGGAATAGGGAATCCAAAGAAGCTCTAGTATATGTAGGCGCCTGTCAGGAAGGGAATAACGTGTCGATCGTTGAGAGGCCGACTGGCTAAAATCGGATAATCACCATGTTCGCTTGGCTGCTTCTCCAGTCAGCCAACAGTATTTTTCTCTCACACCACTCCAGCACCAGCATCCAGCCACCAGCCAGCCAACAGTATTTTCCTCTCACACCACTCCAACACCAGCCACCAGCACCAGCGCAGCGAACAGGGTGAATGTCTGTTGTTGTGGGCGCTAGCATGTCTGATATCTGTCTCAGAATTGGGCTCCAAAGTAACTGGGCTGGGCCATCGGAGTTTGGCTGCGCGCGAGAAAAGAACTGAAGCTCCTTTAATATTAAGCAGTATGTGATAGTGGTCTCTGCAGCATCGTTGATGTAGCATAAATAATAAGAAGTCACAGTTCTAAATCTTTTGGGAAGGCAACTATAGGTTGAGTAAGACTATCAGAAGAGACAAAGGCTGCATCTTTGAGCAGACAACATAAGAATACAACCCAACAGAAGCTCCCTAAATGCAAAAACAATCTGGGCCAAATGGAGCCAACCTTTCTTCATCAGGAACCTGTTTCTATTCCTGGACATTCTCTTGACCCTATTGTCTCGAGCGGTGGTTGCAGGCACAAGAGGGCAGAAATGATCCCCTAAATATAAGGATTACAGGAATCACACATACGCGACGGGATGATAGGTAAGAAAAACTGCAGGCCCTAGATGTGAACTCACTGAGAACTCTGTAACGTGTTTGCGCAACAGGGACATGGGCAGAAGGGAAAGAAGGAGCCGCCATCCCAGGCAAATGAATTCGGGGCAGAAGCAATCGCGGCCGTGCATTCCTAACAGAAGCAGGGCCGACACGAACAGCGGAAGTAGCTACGGCAGCCTCCTCGCGGCGCCGACACCGAGAGGCAACCAAACCCGGTATAGGACCCTTAGGGCGTATGTTTCTTGCATTGCAAGGGACAGCTTCCCTGTCACGGCGCCGAGAAGGACCAGGGACATCCATCTAAACTACGAAAGGAAAACGGCATGCCATGTAAAAGGCACATGAACAGGAATTGCAAAAGGAAAGACACAAGAACACCAATGAACACACAACAGTAAGCATAAATAGCACACCAAAAGTTCCCAGATTTGTATACTGGGAAAGTCAAGGACATGCTCAGCAAGCTCAAACACAGACAACACTATAGTGTCAACTACAGCTGTTGCATATGCACAGATATTAGCACACCAAAAGCTCCTAGATTTGTATACTGGAAAAGTCAAGGACATGCTCAGCAAGTTGAAACACAGACAACACTACAATATGCACAGATATTAGCAGCCACAACGCATCAAACATGAAAGAGAAGCATAATGTAAAAGGGAGTACACACCTGACGAACTGCAGGAGGAGATGCCCAAGCACAATGCGTCCAACAGGCACATCACCTATCAGAGATAGAATGCACAATATCAGCACCAAACAGAGATGTAGAGGTACAAACGAAGGATGGAACAGGAAAACCAACAGCACGAATCCGATGCAGGCAGCGCAGGCAAGCGACGAAGAAGAAACTAACCAACGGAGACAGTAGGACACACCGGCTTGACAGACCGCAGAGAACGGCACCAGCGAACAGAACAAGCGACACAACGGGCACATGAACTAGGAATGCAAGCATCAGCATGGAACGGAAGAACAAACTCCCAACGCGATGAATTGGGAACTCACAGGACAGTACAGATCTAGAGCTTACCTCAGGAGCGAAGAACACAGGGGCAATGGAGGAGGCACTCTGTGCTTGTATGTGATGAGGACATAACCAATACGCATATGACCAAGGCCCAAGCGAAGATAGAGTTCAAAGCCCAATCCACATTGAAGTCCGATTTATTCGCGAGTCCGGTTCGGACTGCAGGAGCAGGCCTCACGAAAACGGACGCCCAGGCCACATACGGGCTCTGTTTTGGGCGTTCTATATATCGTTGGAAAGCTAAGGAGATAAGCTTTCCAACCCAACTGATCCCATATCAAAATACGCTCGAAGTCGACGGGAATCGTCGAAACAACATGACGACCAGACTCTGCCTGGATGCAGCGATGCCAATTTTTGGGCCCGAAGGCCTTGTACTCCCTAGGGTTGCCCAGCCACCCCCTTGGCCACCCCCCTAGCCTCTCTCTTCTATATACTCAGCAGCCGCCATTAAGTTATTTGGGTTTTGCTTAGATTCATTCTGTCAAGAACAGTTGTCGCCGTTCATCGGTTTGTGAAACCCCAACTTGTGAGATTAATCATTCATCTGCAGAGTCACTCTATTTGAGCTGCGTTTCTTTCGAGTTCTTGCTTGTGTTCTTCGTTGCGCTTGCAGGGATTAGCCTTCTTGGCGAGGTCAACCGGGTTGTGACACGGTTGATAAACAGAGGAGTTGTGGTGCTAAGATTGCTGGATTCGGGTCTTAGGATCTGAAGCCGGATCGGTGTGTCTCGCTCCGCCTACAACGAGAGTTATCCAGAACCTGACGGAAGATCGGGAACCCACGTCCCCATTATTTGGTATTCAGAGACTCAGGTTTACTGTCAGGTTTCACATCTATCTTTAGTTTCATCAATTTCGCCATTGTCCCACAGTCCACCAAAAAGCCCTAGAAAATTTTGTGTTCGTGCTGTTTTCCCATCCCATTAGCCCTTTTAAGTCATTGCATATTTTGATATCGGAGTCCGCATCATTGAGTTTGTGTCCATAGTCGTGGTCTTGTTGCTGGTTTAGATCGAGTTCTTAGATTGGTTTGAGTTTTGCATCGTGTCACCGTGTCCTTTTCCATCCCGTCATCACGTCCGGTTCGGACTTGTCTCTGTCCAGTTCGGTATTTTGTTGATATCTCTCGCATACGAACTCGGATTTTTGTGTTCTACTACTTTCTGGAAAGCTTGTGAAATTATCTACAACTTTATCAACTGTGAGAATTCCAGAAAAAGTAGTTATCTGCGTCTAATCTGTATTGGAAGTCAATCTGTTGGTGACCCAGAAATTTCTGAGTAGTCTGTATTTCGGGGTCAATATCTTCTACTTCCTTTATCCAAAAGAGACTTTCCATATATTACAAAGAAAGAGAAAAGGGGGATCTACAATTTTCGTGTTGTAAGTTTTTGTGTTTGAGGTCTCCAAATTTGACAAACAGCCCGTATAAGTTTGTGTAGCAAATCTGTAATTTACAGACAATAATTTTGTGATAGTGTGGAGTTGTCTCTTGCTCTTGTGCCACTTTTGAATAGAAAAAGAAAGAAAGAAAAAGGCAAGTGCATAAAAAAGAGCCGCACAAAAAAAAAAGAAAAAAAAATCAGAAGTGCTTGCATCCTTTTGTGTCCTTTGTGCTTGGTATATGTCGCTTGCTTGCTTGAACTAGTTCTAGGAACACGTTTAGGCCAGCAACATTGATAAGTACTTTGGATATTTATTCAATTTTTGCTATCTGATTTTCAATTGTGCTAATCCTTGCTACTAAATAAAGCCTCCCAAAGCTCTACATATTATCTTCAGATCAGTACACCCAGAGGATCTTGCAATCTTGGTACCACTTCCTCACAGGTATCACGAACCAGCCACCGGTTGTACCATCCTCTGCTTTGCATTGGTAAGAACACTTGTAAGAGCTGGGTAAGACATGCGAGATTGTGTTTCCACCATCCACATCCACATATAGTAGTTGATAGGGATAACCTTTTGTGTTTTCTCTTGTCTACTTACTAACAATGTCAGAAAACACTGAGATTGCTCAACGAGTTTTGAGTTCTCAAATGGAGAAAGTGGAGCAAAATCAATTCAACAATTTGTTCCAGACTTTCTTTGCCGTGATGGAACGACGTTGCCGAGTCATCATTGATGGTGAGACTTGCACCAACCTTGCAAGTTTAGAGCTAGTCGAGAAGCTTGGTCTGACCACAAAGCCACATCCACATCCATACTACATGCGATGGGTAAATTCTTACGATAAGATTAAGGTAACTGAAATTGCACATATTGAGTTTAGCATTGGTTTTTACAAGAGTAGTGCTGATTTTGATATAGTACCCATGCAAGTATGTCATTTATTGCTAGGAACGTCATGGATTAATATAAATGATGTGGTACATAAAAGGGTTGCAAATAGATATTCTTTCAACTACAATGGAAGAAAAATTACACTTAAATCTATGACCGCAGCTGAAATTTTAGAAGCCGATCTTGAAAGAGCAGAGAGAAGAAAGAATGAGCCTTTTAGAAAAGAATGGATTATTTCAGATGTTACAGTGTCTTCCTCTAAATCTGATTTTGTACAAATTAAAGATATCGCTTTGTCTTCTGTTGGACCTAATATTTTGCAGCATGTATCTAAAACAGAAGACAAGGTGATAGAGAATGAACAGATAATTGTCTCAGGTAAGAGCTCTCTTGATGTGCTGAAATTGTCCACCACTCATGCTATAATAGAGCAACATTTAGTGGACACCAAATCTGAATTGACTTTGTCACATGATAAATATTCTACTGATTTTTGTGATAAAAAAGAGTTGTGTGATAGTTCTATATTTATCACTGTGCCACAACTTGTGAAGGAAACTGATTCTTTTGTTTTGGAACCAAAGACTTATGCTAAAAATAAACATTTGATTCCAATTGCTACAGAAAAGGATGAAAGGAAATTGTTGTCTTCTTTAAATACTTTGGGTTATATAGAGTTTGATACTTTGTGTGCACTTAGTAGTTTGGAGGAGAAATTTAAATGTGTTGGATTGCCATGGTTATCTCGATGTACATATCACTTTATTGGCAATTATAATTGTAAAGGTGAGTACATGGTGCATCGTGTTTATATGTGTTCAAATCTGAAATCTCCTTTTGCTATGCAACAATTTGATGAAAAAGAGGGCTATTTTAAGACTAATCCTATCACGCAGAGTTCCTCTTGTACTTCTTTGTTTGTTTTATCACAACAGGTTCAATTTCAAGAAGGGGAGCAACGCAGGATCATGTCAAGAATGGGAACAACTACTTCCGCAAGCATCAGCGACTTTGAGTCGAGGACGACTCAAAACCGACTCAAAACCAAGAAGGGGAGAATGATGAGGACATAACCAATACGCATATGACCAAAGTCCAAGCGAAGATAGAGTTCAAAGCCCAATCCACATTGAAGTCCGATTTATTCGCGAGTCCGGTTCGGACTGCAGGAGCAGGCCTCACGAAAACGGACGCCCAGGCCACATACGGGCTCTGTTTTGGGCGTTCTATATATCGTTGGAAAGCTAAGGAGATAAGCTTTCCAACCCAACTGATCCCATATCAAAATACGCTCGAAGTCGACGGGTATCGTCGAAACAACATGACGACCAGACTCTGCCTGGATGCAGCGACGCCAATTTTTGGGCCCGAAGGCCTTGTACTCCCTAGGGTTGCCCGGCCACCCCCTTGGCCACCCCCTAGCCTCTCTCTTCTATATACTCAGCAGCCGCCATTAAGTTACTTGGGTTTTGCTTAGATTCATTCTGTCAAGAACAGTTGTCGCCGTTCATCGGTTTGTGAAACCCCAACTTGTGAGATTAATCATTCATCTGCAGAGTCACTCTATTTGAGCTGCGTTTCTTTCGAGTTCTTGCTTGTGTTCTTCATTGCGCTTGCAGGGATTAGCCTTCTTGGCGAGGTCAACCGGGTTGTGACACGGTTGATAACCAGAGGAGTTGTGGTGCTAAGATTGCTGGATTCGGGTCTTAGGATCTGAAGCCGGATCGGTGTGTCTCGCTCCGCCTACAACGAGAGTTATCCAGAACCTGACGGAAGATCGGGAACCCACGTCCCCATTAGTATGGGAGGGCGGCGGGAGGAGGGAAGCATCGGTGCGGCCCGGTCGGCCGCCGGTCTGCCGGCGCGTTCGCCGGCAGCGAGGTCCCCCTCCGCTGACGGCGGCGCCGGCCCCTTTCGGAACCCTACACCGCCTCCGACAAATGGAGACGAAAACGAAAAGGAGCGCAGCAAGAGACCGCGTCGTCCTTGGAGACGGTTTCAGCAGGTCTCGCTTGGGCCCACAGGAGGGAGAGGCGGTGCGCTGTATTTTTTTCGGAGCATGGCGGGCCCGAGCCGCAGAGACCGAGGAAGGCGGTGCTGGAGAAACCAGGGCCCGCGCGGGCGTCCCTCCCCACCGGCGGGCCGAGGATCTGGCGAGGCAAGCGACGTGTCGACCTGTGAGTGGAACGAAGCGCTCCCAGGAGCACTCCGAAGCCTCCGTTTCCAGGGTGTATAGAAGATTGAGTATTTCGCGAAGCTAGGCTGGTGTTCAGGCTAGCTCCAACGGAGCCCTCTATCCCTCCCCCCACCCCATATCGGGGGAGCTATAGGGGAAATCGTTTCCAATGGTTTCCCTTATAGCTCCCTCTATATGTGGGGAGAGTTCCAACTCCCCCCACATATAGAGTGAGTTCCAACTCCCCATATATTCTAATTACACCATTTCATCGCGATATTAATCCCGTTTGAGCCCCGTAACATGATAATAATATGTATTGTGACAGTACAAATACTGTATGATTTTTTTAAATTCAAAAACGATAAAAAAGTAATTAGTTAATGAGTGATAGTATATAAGGGGAATAGACATGGGGGGAATGGTTGGAGAGAAAGAATTATAGGGGGGAACTTTTTGGAGGGAGGTAATAAAATATAGTAAATAATACGTTTGGGGGGAGTTGGATGGAGGAATGGTTGGAAGTAGCCTCAGTGATCCGGAACAGCTTGTTCCTTGTTCATTGCACCTGTGTCGGTCTGATCAGATTCTGTTTGTAGCTGTTGCTGAATTGAATTCTGACATCTGAATGTGCCCTTGCTAAGGCCTACGAGTAAGAGGAATAGTTCATCCAATGTATGCCTGCCTTGTAGTGTCTGCTTTTCTGCATGATGACACCTGTTCCAGCTTTGGTTTCTCAATTGGAGGACAGAAATGTGCCTTGGTTTTTTAAATCTCGTAGTGCTGCTCCATCACTTGAATCTGGACTGAGGCCATGGCCATGCCTCCGCAAGCCTGCAGCTTGTAATCAACGCTCATTCACTTCAAAAAGGTAAAGGTGGTCCTTGCAAATTCTTCAGACACGGCTCGCAAGAAGAAAAAAAGAAGAAGATACGAGTGCGTGTGTGACGCGTGTAGACAGACGACAACATGGGTCGAGAAACTGGCGGCTCACTAATTTTGCCCCAGTAAGGGAGATCATGGCCCGTGAACTTTGTTGTTTCTGTCAGGCCAGATTTCTGTGTAGGGATTTCGGCCCACTACCTTATTCAGCCTGGCCCAAACGTCAATGACGTACTCTGTTTCTGTTGGTTTTTTTCACCCTTTGCCCTTTCCTTCCTTTTCCCCTCGGTGGGCTAGTGATGTGCAACCATGACATGTCATCTGGTAAGTCGAACACTTTGCACAAACTTAAGCAGTTGTCTCCCCTCCTGCAAACGAACGTGGTGTGCCGTGTGTAGATCCCAAAGTCTTCGATTTTTTGTACTTAGTTTAACTCACCCCCAACCCAAAGCAAGGCTGAATCATGTGTGCCTTTTTTTTGGAAAAAAGAAATTTTAATAATTTCAAGCACAATACATCAAAGTGATACATCGTCTTGAAATTTTCCCGACCTCTGCCTAAAACGACACACAGCCTAAAAAAAAGTTTGATATAGATCCTTCCACACTAATGACTATCAATTCTAAGACTAGACCGCCACCCATGTGCCCGAGCGAAAAAATCCTTGGCCACTTGTGCCAAGAAATGAGAAGCCACAAGTTTGTCTTGCGAAGTAAGCTTCTGAAGAATAGTCCATGTACAGAGCCAGTGCGTAGTTGAGTAGATAACCTGAAAAAATGAAGATTTTTTGTTATCAAACACCACAATATTTCTGCATAGCCAAACAGACCAACACAAAGCTGCCGCGCCCAGAAGTACTAGTGGCTTATATTCTTTAGGAATTCCAATGAGCCAGCTCCCAAACATACTAGGCATATTATGAGGTTTTGGTATGTCCCAGGCCGCATAGACCGAAGCCAGTCAAAAAACAGATGTTGTATCATTTCATTTTCACGACAAAAACAACAATGTTGGTTCCTCTGCCAATTTTGTTTTGCAAAATTATCCTTTGTAAGAATAACACATCGTCTAAGATACCAGAGGAATATTTTTATTTTGAGTGGGGCTTTTAATTTCCACATTCTCTTTATTTAGGTTAGGAATGTTCTGATTGATTAATCCCAGATAATGTGTACCGAAAAAACACCTGTCTGGTCTAAGTTTCATTTGAAGTCATCCCTATCTTAGCTGAGAACGACAGTTGAATGATGTGAGACAAGATTGTTTCACATCACTAACTTATTACCAATTAGATCTCTATGCCAGGAGAGATTCGGGATCTGTGTACTTAGTACATCAGCCACCGTATCCTGCTTCTTCCTGACTATATTATAAAGTTGTGGGTATTGATCCCGTAAAGAATTATTTCCCAACCAAGTGTCTTTCCAAAATCTTACTTGAGACCATCTTTTATCATGAAAATTTCGAATTTTAAAAAATCTAGTTATACCTTCATCAGACTCGCCCAGAAATGTAAATCCTGTGTGCCTGTATTAATTTCACCTGGTTCCTTCAATTCTTCGTTTAAAAGACTAAAAGTGATAGATTTAGTATATAGCTTTTGTTTAAGAGGGGAGCACGATGATAGGTTTTAGCAGAAGACAATGAACTACTATGTTCTCATTCTGTCACTCCTGCCTCTTTTTGGGCGCTATTCCCGGTTACACCTAGACTGGGAGAAGAAACCTCATAAAAGCTCCACCACCATGAGCTGTCGTGGGCCGACGCCGCTCCTTCACCTCTCATCTTCTTTCTCTCTCGTCCACAACTCCGGCCGACAGCTACTGCCGCCGCGCCGCCCGCCCACCCACCTATCGTTGTGTCGTCAGCCCACCCACCGCCAAATTGTCGGCCTTCGAACCCATGCTTCTTCTTGCCCCCGTCGCTAGCCACCGGCCACGGGGGTTCCAGCTCCGGCCATCCAGCACCGGCGGACCGCAGCCGCCTCGACTTTCCACTCTAGGCTTAGTTTGGAAGTAAAGGGCTATTAACCCAGGGAATTTAACCCCCGAGGGGGATTTTTGTGGATTTTTAATTCCCTGTGGTTCCCTGGGTGCCGCTCCCCACCTCCCCCGTCACTGTTTGGCAGTGTGCTTCCTGCGTGCCGCTCCCCACCGAGGGGTGACCTCCCCCGTCACTGTTTGGCAGTGTGCTTCCTGCGTGCCGCTCCCCACCGAGGGGTGGTAACGGGCCATAGCTCTAGTAGTCTCTTCACAGCCCAACAAGATCCTTAAATTATTTAGTTTAAAATTATATAAAATTAAAGCCCGGCCCTTTTAGAACCCGGCCTTTAGATTTTCTAATTCAAAATCTTGGACCCTTTACCACCCCTATCCCCACCTCCCGTTCGGACGTGCCATCTCCCCCATTGTTTTGCATCATTCAAACACCATTTGCTATATAATATAATATATATTTGCTCTTAATTAGCACATTTTTTGCTATATAATTCCAGAACAAAAACCATTTGCTTGCAGCTCACCATTTTCTAAACAATTTCATGTGTAGGAACATAAGAAAGATTCATAAAATTAAAAAAATCAGGGGATAAACAGAGCAACAATATGATCATGTGGCCTTCACAATAGCAAGATATACTGCCAACTGAAATGAATGGCTTACATATGGTCATGTCCATGCAAATATCCAGATAGATAATACAAAATAAAATGAGACCAGAAATTTATTTGCCCATTTTCAATCTGGAACAAAAAAAAAAGACACTAGGAAGAACTCTAGCACCAATATCTGTGATCCCAAAGTCACCAGCAACACCATAATCTACTTTCGCCAATCTACATTTGTGCCACTCCTGTCACGAAATAACTTCTACCTTCTATGCACTGTTTGCAGCAAATGCTCTACAAAGTAACACAGAGAAAGTTCACATTAGTTAAATAATTACCAAAGCACCGCTGAAAGAAGTAATGACACAATGCTTCAAACCACCAGCATGCATTTCAATATTACTTTTCTAAACAATGAAGACAAGAACAGGTACAATCTGCTCCAAAGAACAGGGACAGCAGAAAAGCTAAACCTCAACATGGTCGTCTTTTCCTTTCTAAGCCAATCAACATGGTACAGCTCATGTGGTCAGTTTATCTGCTCAACAAGTCAACAACCAAGTAACATGCATGGACCTCAAGCTCATCAAAATTAAAGCTGCCTTACTCCTTGTATACTGTACGGGCCAATATAGAATAGTACCTCTCGCTCCCATGTTCCAAAAGCAACTTAACAAGCTAAAAATCCTTAATCTCTTAGAGCAAAAGGCATGGCTGCTTGCATACTCTTACCTTACTAACACAGAGACAACATAAAAAATAGCACAAACATAACTGAATTTGCCATTGACTATCCAAGATCAATAACTCAGGATCCTATGAAAGAGAAGACTTAAAGCAATACCAGCAAGTTCAACGGTGCCTAGATTTTTTTTCTCTGAACATCACCGTCGGCAGTCATGAACATGTTCAAAACTAACCGATGCAGCAATGTGTCCAAAATAAAAAGGGAGAGAGTTGAACCATGGTTTTTATAGATATTTAGGCTGTAATTGAACTTCACAATCGACAGGGATTAACTAGCCTAGCAGAAACACATTCCATGGAGCTTATTTTGGATTGTATTTATTTCCCAAGATGATGCATTGTTGCCTTCTCCTGTAATATCTATATATTACACAATCTGAAACCAGGAGAGACCTGGTCTCCACCAACCTGAGCCTTCTCCTATAATATCTATATTTATATATAAACCTTGACTGATCACTTGTTTGTATATATTTTAATTAATTACTTGATAAAGTTTTAAACTACACAGCCTGCAAAAAGCTAGTAAAGTTTGCTACAGAGAGAAGTGGCCCTATAAAAATCATGATCTGAATCAATACCGTGCTCCAGGGTACTAAATCAATACCATGCTCCAGGGTACTGATGAAACTCTGAATCAATTTCCATGGCAGTAGCTCTCAAAGTTTTTTTTTTTGAGCAAGTAGCTCTCAAATACTTGGGACCAAACGTTTGCCGAGTCTTCGCAACGACTTCCGCACACCGCACTGTACCCCATGACCCGCTTCTCCATCAATTTCCAAAAAAAAAAATCCATTTGGTCTGGTGGGAGAAGGGGCTAGCTCATCTGTCAAAGAAGGAAAGAAGGTTAAAGGCGGCTCTCATGATCTATGCTGCGTGGAATATATATATATGGAAGACGAGAAACAGAAAGATCTTTGAACAAAGAGTGATGACGCCAGAGGAGGTCATGCATGCACGAGATAAAAGCTGGAATGAATTGCAGGTTCTTGGCCTGCGGAAGACCGGAGCTACCTTCTTTTTATGTTTAATTTACCTTTTCTAGAGTTCGAGTGTCTTTTTTTTTGTAATATCTCCAGTGTAAGAACTTTGAACATCTTGCTTTTCCCCTATCTTAAATGATAAAGCGGCGCCCCCACAATTTATTCAAAAAAAATCCATTTTACTCTTCCTACTTAATTACTTTGTCTGTTTTCACCCTATAATATTTGTGTATTTTTATGAAATTGCTTTTTAAGACAAATCTAGTCATATGGCTTTCACCTTTTCAAACTTAATGACTTAAAAGTTATTCATAATTTATATTTCCAATGTTTGATCCAAATCTTGTCCAAAACAATATTCTTTTCCTATATGGAAGGAGTATATTTTTATAATAAATTTATATGAAGATATAAGCACTTAATATTAGTTAATATAAATTTGGTCGAACTTAAACTAGTTTGATGGGCACGAATCCCATAATTGTACTCTTTTATGGATGGAGGAAGTAACTCCCTGGTCAAAAGCTCTTTGGGCTCTTCCATACACCCTTTCTGAAACAAGCGTCCCTTTGTGGAGAATACTATATCCCATGACATGTTTAATCAGTTCATCAGAAATAAAGGGTTGTAGCCTTTTGGGATATACTATATCCCATGACACGTCCACGCCTACGGCATACGCGGCGTTCACCGGCGTCGTCGAACACCCCTATAGACTATAGTATCCAAGTGTGCCGGCCATGACAGAGGCCGGTAACCTTGCCATGGCGTTGGGTGGCACGGCCGCCGGAACAGAGTGATTTAGGTCTTCGTCGGAGGAGCCTCTTTCCCGCTGCCGGACTGCCCGTAGATTAGAAGCAACCAACGTTCGCAGCGAGGATGAGAGAGACGTAAGCCCGTCCTCGAGCATCTGGTGGTAGCGACTGCAAGACAGGCCGAGAGGTGAAGTGCGCCGCGAGCCCAGCGCCGCCGGCGATTCGAGTACCGCGCCGTGCAGAGGCAGGTGGCCGTCGAAGTGCCGCGCGCTGGCCAACCCCGCCGTGGTGACTCGCGCGCCTCGGCCGGCATGGACCAGAGCTCTTCCCTTTCCTCGTCCGCGGCTCAGCGCTAGGGGAGGACGGAAGGGCCGCGTCGCCTCGCGGTCGATCGAGACCGCACAAATCTAATCCGACGGTCAGGAGAGGGACAGGGGGTGGACGGTATTTCATTTACCGTCCACCCCCGGACGGCAAACGAGACGACGTCCACCTCCGAGCACGGGCTGGCCGGCGCCATCGATGGCGACCACGCCACGCTGACCTCCACCGCGGGCGTTCGCAGCTTCCGCGCAGGACATGGAGGTCCTAGGAGCCGTTGAGCTGATGCCTGATCCGCCGCAGCTGGCCGTCCGGGCGTTGCCCACGCGCGCCGGCGAGGCCGCCGCGGCACGACCGTCGCCGTCCTCGTGCTCCTGGAGACCTGGACGCGCTCGCGGCTCGCCCGGCGTGGCTGCCGCTGACACACCCGAGATCCGCCTGCTTCCTTGGCTGCTCAGATGTGCACACACATCGGGCATGGAGCGGCGCGGCGCTCATCTGTTGCGCGAACGTCCACGGCTGGAGAGCCGCGCGTGCGCCTGGTGCGCAACGCCGTCGATCATCTTCGCAGGCAAGTTGGACACATACGGCAGTCACCGCGGCGCACGCCGACGCGGGCGCCGGCCGCCGGCCGCGAGGCGTTTGCAGGCTCGGAAGTGCATCGCTTGCCAGTGGGGCTGCTGCTTGCCCAGATGGAAGGGTTGGACGGCAACGCGGGGACGAACCGGCGGCGCTGGACCGCATGGTCGAGCTCCCGCTACCGGGCGGTAAGCAGATGCAGTCATGCAGCCGGCGTCCAGGCGTCCGGAGGAGCGGCAAGCGAACGAACCCGAGAGGAAGGCGGAAGGGCCTCGCTAGCTTGCAGGCGTCCTAGGCTGTACGATTCTGATCCAACGGACACGAGAGGCCCAGAGGGTGGACGGTATTTCATTTACCGTCCACCCCGGACTGTAGACGAAATGCCGTCCACCCCCTCCGCAGTAAGGCTCGGGCGTTCCTCGCCACCGCCGACCTCAAACGCAAGCTCCCCGAGCCTTCCCCGAGCACGCGCTCGTCGGCATGCCGTGCGCCGTCGGGGACGCGGGCCGGCAGGCTGCGGGCCTTTTCATATGGAAGCAGACAAGTTGGAGGTGGACGTCCGCCCGCTGGCACGCGCCGAGCGAGTCCCGTCTGCTTCGTTGGCTCTAAAATTCCATTGATGCCGAGGTGGGATCCTGAGCCAACGCGGCTAGGTATGGGGGCATGGGGCGCGGCTTGGTCGACGCCGCTGCCTCCGTCTCCTCCGGTCCTCCCTGAGACCGTGAGGCCTGACACGAGCACCGACACGACACTGGAGGGTGCGCCGCGCCGGGCCGGAGCAGGTGGCCGGAGAGGTGGCGCTACATGATTCAGCCCGCGATTTTGAAACATTGGTTGCAGATTGCAGTGTTGTTCCCTGGCGTGTTGCAGAGACCCTGCTCTCTGATGTTGTAGATTTATTTGCTCCTCATTGTTGTAGAAGGATATGATGAAGCATAATGTTTGTAGATAGCTCCCATGTTAATAGGTCTGACATTGTTCTTGATATTTCTTCTTCTTTTGATTTTCTCTCCTCCTCATTTCTTTCCTTCTTCCTCCCCTCTGCTGTGTATTTTTATTTACCTTGTTCAAGATTGGGTTTCGGGTGATCAGAAGGCGATAATAAGGCGTTTGTGCAAATTAAACTGACATAAACTGAATGAAAACCGCAGCCATGTTGCATTGTGCAGAAATCAGAATGCCAGTGCCTGACCTTACGGGGTTGAAGCTGGAAATCAAAATTCAAAAAAAATGAAAAAAAAATAAGGGGCACATCAATGAGCATAGTGCTTTCGAAGTTTGGGCAAATGCTCCTCCTAGTTTCCTTTTGCAAGTTTTGCAAGATGATTGTAATCATTTCGATGAATGAATGAAGAAGCTAATTCCCAAAAAAAAAAGTGCACACGGACCCACCCGATCAAGCAACCGGCAAACCAATCACCACACCTGATCATGTTCTCGCTTTCGTCCAGGAGGCAGCAGCCACTGCTCATGACTATACCCTGATGGCTACGTCCCCATGGCGAAGGGGACATCGGAATGAAGCTTGCAAGCCTTGCCTTTGCAAATCCAGCTACTGCCCACCGATGCATCCCATAATAACTCCGCCCCCTCCATGGCGAGGAGAGGATGAGGATGGGGAAGCCTCCTTCGCGCATGGCGACGCCGACGCTACAGCATCATGCGTTGCGTGATGGAGATTGGAGAGCATTAACGCATCGTCACCTTCGGAATAATTTTCAGATTCGATCGTGTTCCATGCTCCAACTGATCTGATCTCATCATGCCACTGCATTGGAGAGTTGGATGGCAGACTGGCAGTGGGCCCCTCTTTATCCAGTGGCTAGCATCTGAAATCCTGACAGAGCTTGTGGCATAAGCAAGGTTTCATCCTGAAGAGTGACAATCATCCATCCTTGATTTCCTTTTTTTTAAAAAAAACAATCATCCTGGATATGTCAGTCACAAATTCATGCTTGAAAAGTAGTTAAACCATTCATCATCTGAATTTCAGCCACTGCAAACTGGCCTCTCATGTTTGTACAAAAAAACAGAGAAAGGAATCGAAGAAGTTTTTCAGATGCAAAAAAAATGGGAGAAATGATTGCCGGAGACAGTTTGTGGTGGTGACGTGGGCCCTGCCGCGCAGAACGGGGGAGGAGGACGGACGGAGATCTGCAGCTGGGGGCCCATCCCGCACCCGCCCGGCCCAAACCATCGTGCGGTAGCGAGGTGCGCGGTCCACCACCCCACCCCAACCCAACCACGCGGAAACCCCAAACTGCCCCTGTGCCTGCACGCGCCCAAACAAAACAGCCCGCCCCCGCCGTTACGAACGCGCCCCGGCTCGGCGCTCACCCACCTGCCATCTCGCGCAGGCCGCGCGCAGGCAGAGCACCCCGCCAAAAACTAGCCGCGCGCAGGCAGAGCACCCCGCCAAAAACTAGCCGCGCGCTGCAGCGCAGGTCTCGTGAATCGTGATGGGAGGAGTAACGTACCAGCGGCTGCTCTCGTCGGGGAGCCAGCGACCGTCCCACGGCGGCGGCGGCGTGCGGGCGCGGGCGCGAGCGTGGGTGCTGCTGCGGTGGGCGGCGGTGCGGCTGGGCTGCGTGGCGCGGCGGCGGTACTGGTGCGGCGGCGCCCGCGCGCGGAGGCTGGCGTGGGCGGGGCTCTGCGGGAGGGCCTCGGCCGCCGCACCGGAGAGGAGGGGAAGGAGGAGCTCGGCGGCGGCGGCGGCCGGGGCCGGGGTGGTGGTGGGGTACGACTCCGCGAGCTACGCGCGCAACTTCGACGACGGGGCGTGGAAGGCCGAGGAGGGCGTGTCCTGGGCCGGCCCCGGCGGTGCGTTCCCGCCCCGCGCCAGCGACGGCGACGCTGCCGCCGCCGCCGGTGATTCACTTCCGAGCTCTACTTGCTAACCGATTCATTGTTAGCGTAAAGGGATGGGATGCATGCATTTCTCAGAATTCTAGCCGTGTTCATCGGACTCCAAGTTTACATTCTTCAGCTATGCAAATATTCTGGGCTTACTTGCCCAGGCAAAAAATAAATAAATAAATAAATAAATAAATAAATCAATTCTTTTACCCCTTTCCAATTTCAATCTGTCGTTTAGTACTAGCAGTAAAACTTCTTCAGAAAATTGACGGCCGGTTACTAGTAACCGTGCACTAGCATTCGGACAAATGCCGATGCATGGAGAAGACTCAAGTCCAGGGAATCTAAATAGAACTAGGAAAATTGCGTGCTGCGCCGCGCGCGGATTGAACTGTGGATTACATGGGCTTCAGGTTTGGCCAGCGCTTGTGGGTCGTGGTTTGCTATTATGGGCTGCTGTATGCCATGTGGGTTTGATCAGCATTTGTGGGACGTTAGGAGGTCTGTTTCCTGCTCTGGATACAGCAGAGGTGGTTCAACGGAGGTCGTTTTTTTCCAGGCATTTTCGTTACAGCCAAGGCACGTGCTGTTATTTAGCAGAGGCAGTTGCTGTGTCGGTAGGACATAGGAGAAGCTGGCGTCCTTTCCAGCCTGGTAGCGGTGGAAGCTTGGGTTTGTGAAGAGCCTGCTTAGGTGATGGCCGCCATTCCTGCTGCAGAAAGCGTACTCATGGGTCTGAAATCTGAAGGTAAAATGATATTATGCTGTTGCTAGATTTGTTCAGCAATTGATCTCGTTTTGTATCTGTGTAGAAGGACTTGCTGTTGCTTTTGTTTCTGCTCGCACGATTTTGAACGATGTGGTTAAGGCTTTGGAGGGCTCCATGCCTTCCTATTCGTTTAGCAGCGTTGATGGCCTTTATGTGGCGATTGGTTTTTTGGTTGTCCTCTTAAGAGATGAGATATATGATTTTACTCTTCTTGAGGCAATCGGAGATGCAGCGCCGACGAAGGACAAAGCAGAGGAGGCCGCAGCGAAAGCACTCATTTCTGCAGCAAAGCGCGAGTTCGGTGTTGTGGTGAGTGATTTCAGCTTCAAAGAGGAAGAAGCTCTCCGGAAGGAGAACGAAATCCTTCGCAAGAACAACCTGATGCTTAGATCTGGTTGGGTTCAGTCAGTTGATCATCTGGAGATGCTTCAGAAAACCTTGGAATCCATCACGGTGGACGTTCTTGGCAGCTGCCCAAGGATTTCCATTGGTCAACTCACTCATAAGGCTGCTGTCTGGGCTGAGGAGAATGTTTCGGGTGCTACAACTGCGGTGCAAGAGATGGCCTGCGAGTCCATGGCTGAGAACTGATGAGCTTGCTGCAGTTTGGTTACATTGCCTGTAGTTTGTGTAGTTGTTTGCTTGTTAGAAACACAAGCTGCAACAATGTTTTTGTGCCTGAAAACGGCTTGTTGAATTGATCAGAATTTGTACAGAATGTTTCTGCTACTACTATGTAAGAGTATATGTATGTGTATGTATGTGTTTGCCTATAACAATCGTTGTTTAGGTCATCGTTTCCATTGTGGTCGATATGAGGATTGGAAAATCTATCTGATGATCTCACAGAGCACAACATGTACATTGGCATTTGAAAATGACAGCCCATGGTAAGTAGCACAGAATAGGAAACAACAAAGCTTATAAACAGCATAAATTAGTTTTTTTGATAGTTCATGTCCAATCCAAAAGATGACAAGCTGGATAGAATACAGAGTTTTTCCTGCGATACAGGTTCACTTGGAAATTCCTAGGTGCATCGAACACCAATAGTTGTGCTGATGAGGTAGCACAGACAATGTTGGCTCTAAATCGCAGTTGTAGCAGCATGTTCTGTAAACTAACGACACACAAAGGAGAAACCAGCTTTGAAAAGTGAGCGGTTTCATGACCACTGTCATTTTCAGCTGAGAAGGTGTTTGGGATGCTTGGGTGTAGTACTCTGTCATTACTCTGAAGCTGGTTTCCAAGACTTTGTGTGCAAAGTTGACACAAAAAGACCCTCTGAATCCTACTCTGGATCAGTGTTGTAATTGGTGTGTCATAATGGAACACCCAAAAGAATACGGGTTTAGTTGCTGTGCATCTTTTGTACCAACGACACTCATCTTCTTGGCCTGAAAAAGCAACGGGAATAGATTAGGGAAGATCTTTCCTCTGAAAAATGCCATTCATCTAGTGTGCTGAACAAAACAAAGGAAGGACCAAGAATCTGCATTCCATTTCCGGAATGAATAAAGCAGGTACCTAAGATTGTTGTTCAAAAAGAAAGAAAATCTTTACCTACTCCATGGCAACTGTTCCAGCCATGGTCCACTCCCTGAGCATCCTTTTCTTTGGGTTCACCAGCTGCTGGGGGTCCATGGTCGGTACGTTGGAATAGGGAATCCAAAGAAGCTCTAGTATATGTAGGCGCCTGTCAGGAAGGGAATAACGTGTCGATCGTTGAGAGGCCGACTGGCTAAAATCGGATAATCACCATGTTCGCTTGGCTGCTTCTCCAGTCAGCCAACAGTATTTTTCTCTCACACCACTCCAGCACCAGCATCCAGCCACCAGCCAGCCAACAGTATTTTCCTCTCACACCACTCCAACACCAGCCACCAGCACCAGCGCAGCGAACAGGGTGAATGTCTGTTGTTGTGGGCGCCAGCATGTCTGATATCTGTCTCAGAATTGGGCTCCAAAGTAACTGGGCTGGGCCATCGGAGTTTGGCTGCGCGCGAGAAAAGAACTGAAGCTCCTTTAATATTAAGCAGTATGTGATAGTGGTCTCTGCAGCATCGTTGATGTAGCATAAATAATAAGAAGTCACAGTTCTAAATCTTTTGGGAAGGCAACTATAGGTTGAGTAAGACTATCAGAAGAGACAAAGGCTGCATCTTTGAGCAGACAACATAAGAATACAACCCAACAGAAGCTCCCTAAATGCAAAAACAATCTGGGCCAAATGGAGCCAACCTTTCTTCATCAGGAACCTGTTTCTATTCCTGGACATTCTCTTGACCCTATTGTCTCGAGCGGTGGTTGCAGGCACAAGAGGGCAGAAATGATCCCCTAAATATAAGGATTACAGGAATCACACATACGCGACGGGATGATAGGTAAGAAAAACTGCAGGCCCTAGATGTGAACTCACTGAGAACTCTGTAACGTGTTTGCGCAACAGGGACATGGGCAGAAGGGAAAGAAGGAGCCGCCATCCCAGGCAAATGAATTCGGGGCAGAAGCAATCGCGGCCGTGCATTCCTAACAGAAGCAGGGCCGACACGAACAGCGGAAGTAGCTACGGCAGCCTCCTCGCGGCGCCGACACCGAGAGGCAACCAAACCCGGTATAGGACCCTTAGGGCGTATGTTTCTTGCATTGCAAGGGACAGCTTCCCTGTCACGGCGCCGAGAAGGACCAGGGACATCCATCTAAACTACGAAAGGAAAACGGCATGCCATGTAAAAGGCACATGAACAGGAATTGCAAAAGGAAAGACACAAGAACACCAATGAACACACAACAGTAAGCATAAATAGCACACCAAAAGTTCCCAGATTTGTATACTGGGAAAGTCAAGGACATGCTCAGCAAGCTCAAACACAGACAACACTATAGTGTCAACTACAGCTGTTGCATATGCACAGATATTAGCACACCAAAAGCTCCTAGATTTGTATACTGGAAAAGTCAAGGACATGCTCAGCAAGTTGAAACACAGACAACACTACAATATGCACAGATATTAGCAGCCACAACGCATCAAACATGAAAGAGAAGCATAATGTAAAAGGGAGTACACACCTGACGAACTGCAGGAGGAGATGCCCAAGCACAATGCGTCCAACAGGCACATCACCTATCAGAGATAGAATGCACAATATCAGCACCAAACAGAGATGTAGAGGTACAAACGAAGGATGGAACAGGAAAACCAACAGCACGAATCCGATGCAGGCAGCGCAGGCAAGCGACGAAGAAGAAACTAACCAACGGAGACAGTAGGACACACCGGCTTGACAGACCGCAGAGAACGGCACCAGCGAACAGAACAAGCGACACAACGGGCACATGAACTAGGAATGCAAGCATCAGCATGGAACGGAAGAACAAACTCCCAACGCGATGAATTGGGAACTCACAGGACAGTACAGATCTAGAGCTTACCTCAGGAGCGAAGAACACAGGGGCAATGGAGGAGGCACTCTGTGCTTGTATGTGATGAGGACATAACCAATACGCATATGACCAAGGCCCAAGCGAAGATAGAGTTCAAAGCCCAATCCACATTGAAGTCCGATTTATTCGCGAGTCCGGTTCGGACTGCAGGAGCAGGCCTCACGAAAACGGACGCCCAGGCCACATACGGGCTCTGTTTTGGGCGTTCTATATATCGTTGGAAAGCTAAGGAGATAAGCTTTCCAACCCAACTGATCCCATATCAAAATACGCTCGAAGTCGACGGGAATCGTCGAAACAACATGACGACCAGACTCTGCCTGGATGCAGCGATGCCAATTTTTGGGCCCGAAGGCCTTGTACTCCCTAGGGTTGCCCAGCCACCCCCTTGGCCACCCCCCTAGCCTCTCTCTTCTATATACTCAGCAGCCGCCATTAAGTTATTTGGGTTTTGCTTAGATTCATTCTGTCAAGAACAGTTGTCGCCGTTCATCGGTTTGTGAAACCCCAACTTGTGAGATTAATCATTCATCTGCAGAGTCACTCTATTTGAGCTGCGTTTCTTTCGAGTTCTTGCTTGTGTTCTTCGTTGCGCTTGCAGGGATTAGCCTTCTTGGCGAGGTCAACCGGGTTGTGACACGGTTGATAACCAGAGGAGTTGTGGTGCTAAGATTGCTGGATTCGGGTCTTAGGATCTGAAGCCGGATCGGTGTGTCTCGCTCCGCCTACAACGAGAGTTATCCAGAACCTGACGGAAGATCGGGAACCCACGTCCCCATTATTTGGTATTCAGAGACTCAGGTTTACTGTCAGGTTTCACATCTATCTTTAGTTTCATCAATTTCGCCATTGTCCCACAGTCCACCAAAAAGCCCTAGAAAATTTTGTGTTCGTGCTGTTTTCCCATCCCATTAGCCCTTTTAAGTCATTGCATATTTTGATATCGGAGTCCGCATCATTGAGTTTGTGTCCATAGTCGTGGTCTTGTTGCTGGTTTAGATCGAGTTCTTAGATTGGTTTGAGTTTTGCATCGTGTCACCGTGTCCTTTTCCATCCCGTCATCACGTCCGGTTCGGACTTGTCTCTGTCCAGTTCGGTATTTTGTTGATATCTCTCGCATACGAACTCGGATTTTTGTGTTCTACTACTTTCTGGAAAGCTTGTGAAATTATCTACAACTTTATCAACTGTGAGAATTCCAGAAAAAGTAGTTATCTGCGTCTAATCTGTATTGGAAGTCAATCTGTTGGTGACCCAGAAATTTCTGAGTAGTCTGTATTTCGGGGTCAATATCTTCTACTTCCTTTATCCAAAAGAGACTTTCCATATATTACAAAGAAAGAGAAAAGGGGGATCTACAATTTTCGTGTTGTAAGTTTTTGTGTTTGAGGTCTCCAAATTTGACAAACAGCCCGTATAAGTTTGTGTAGCAAATCTGTAATTTACAGACAATAATTTTGTGATAGTGTGGAGTTGTCTCTTGCTCTTGTGCCACTTTTGAATAGAAAAAGAAAGAAAGAAAAAGGCAAGTGCATAAAAAAGAGCCGCACAAAAAAAAAGAAAAAAAATCAGAAGTGCTTGCATCCTTTTGTGTCCTTTGTGCTTGGTATATGTCGCTTGCTTGCTTGAACTAGTTCTAGGAACACGTTTAGGCCAGCAACATTGATAAGTACTTTGGATATTTATTCAATTTTTGCTATCTGATTTTCAATTGTGCTAATCCTTGCTACTAAATAAAGCCTCCCAAAGCTCTACATATTATCTTCAGATCAGTACACCCAGAGGATCTTGCAATCTTGGTACCACTTCCTCACAGGTATCACGAACCAGCCACCGGTTGTACCATCCTCTGCTTTGCATTGGTAAGAACACTTGTAAGAGCTGGGTAAGACATGCGAGATTGTGTTTCCACCATCCACATCCACATATAGTAGTTGATAGGGATAACCTTTTGTGTTTTCTCTTGTCTACTTACTAACAATGTCAGGAAACACTGAGATTGCTCAACGAGTTTTGAGTTCTCAAATGGAGAAAGTGGAGCAAAATCAATTCAACAATTTGTTCCAGACTTTCTTTGCCGTGATGGAACGACGTTGCCGAGTCATCATTGATGGTGAGACTTGCACCAACCTTGCAAGTTTAGAGCTAGTCGAGAAGCTTGGTCTGACCACAAAGCCACATCCACATCCATACTACATGCGATGGGTAAATTCTTACGATAAAATTAAGGTAACTGAAATTGCACATATTGAGTTTAGCATTGGTTTTTACAAGAGTAGTGCTGATTTTGATATAGTACCCATGCAAGTATGTCATTTATTGCTAGGAACGTCATGGATTAATATAAATGATGTGGTACATAAAAGGGTTGCAAATAGATATTCTTTCAACTACAATGGAAGAAAAATTACACTTAAATCTATGACCGCAGCTGAAATTTTAGAAGCCGATCTTGAAAGAGCAGAGAGAAGAAAGAATGAGCCTTTTAGAAAAGAATGGATTATTTCAGATGTTACAGTGTCTTCCTCTAAATCTGATTTTGTACAAATTAAAGATATCGCTTTGTCTTCTGTTGGACCTAATATTTTGCAGCATGTATCTAAAACAGAAGACAAGGTGATAGAGAATGAACAGGTAATTGTCTCAGGTAAGAGCTCTCTTGATGTGCTGAAATTGTCCACCACTCATGCTATAATAGAGCAACATTTAGTGGACACCAAATCTGAATTGACTTTGTCACATGATAAATATTCTACTGATTTTTGTGATAAAAAAGAGTTGTGTGATAGTTCTATATTTATCACTGTGCCACAACTTGTGAAGGAAACTGATTCTTTTGTTTTGGAACCAAAGACTTATGCTAAAAATAAACATTTGATTCCAATTGCTACAGAAAAGGATGAAAGGAAATTGTTGTCTTCTTTAAATACTTTGGGTTATATAGAGTTTGATACTTTGTGTGCACTTAGTAGTTTGGAGGAGAAATTTAAATGTGTTGGATTGCCATGGTTATCTCGATGTACATATCACTTTATTGGCAATTATAATTGTAAAGGTGAGTACATGGTGCATCGTGTTTATATGTGTTCAAATCTGAAATCTCCTTTTGCTATGCAACAATTTGATGAAAAAGAGGGCTATTTTAAGACTAATCCTATCACGCAGAGTTCCTCTTGTACTTCTTTGTTTGTTTTATCACAACAGGTTCAATTTCAAGAAGGGGAGCAACGCAGGATCATGTCAAGAATGGGAACAACTACTTCCGCAAGCATCAGCGACTTTGAGTCGAGGACGACTCAAAACCGACTCAAAACCAAGAAGGGGAGAATGATGAGGACATAACCAATACGCATATGACCAAAGCCCAAGCGAAGATAGAGTTCAAAGCCCAATCCACATTGAAGTCCGATTTATTCGCGAGTCCGGTTCGGACTGCAGGAGCAGGCCTCACGAAAACGGACGCCCAGGCCACATACGGGCTCTGTTTTGGGCGTTCTATATATCGTTGGAAAGCTAAGGAGATAAGCTTTCCAACCCAACTGATCCCATATCAAAATACGCTCGAAGTCGACGGGAATCGTCGAAACAACATGACGACCAGACTCTGCCTGGATGCAGCGACGCCAATTTTTGGGCCCGAAGGCCTTGTACTCCCTAGGGTTGCCCGGCCACCCCCTTGGCCACCCCCCTAGCCTCTCTCTTCTATATACTCAGCAGCCGCCATTAAGTTACTTGGGTTTTGCTTAGATTCATTCTGTCAAGAACAGTTGTCGCCGTTCATCGGTTTGTGAAACCCCAACTTGTGAGATTAATCATTCATCTGCAGAGTCACTCTATTTGAGCTGCGTTTCTTTCGAGTTCTTGCTTGTGTTCTTCATTGCGCTTGCAGGGATTAGCCTTCTTGGCGAGGTCAACCGGGTTGTGGCACGGTTGATAACCAGAGGAGTTGTGGTGCTAAGATTGCTGGATTCGGGTCTTAGGATCTGAAGCCGGATCGGTGTGTCTCGCTCCGCCTACAACGAGAGTTATCCAGAACCTGACGGAAGATCGGGAACCCACGTCCCCATTAGTATGGGAGGGCGGCGGGAGGAGGGAAGCATCGGTGCGGCCCGGCCGGCCGCCGGTCTGCCGGCGCGTTCGCCGGCAGCGAGGTCCCCCTCCGCTGACGGCGGCGCCGGCCCCTTTCGGAACCCTACACCGCCTCCGACAAATGGAGACGAAAACGAAAAGGAGCGCAGCAAGAGACCGCGTCGTCCTTGGAGACGGTTTCAGCAGGTCTCGCTTGGGCCCACAGGAGGGAGAGGCGGTGCGCTGTATTTTTTTCGGAGCATGGCGGGCCCGAGCCGCAGAGACCGAGGAAGGCGGTGCTGGAGAAACCAGGGCCCGCGCGGGCGTCCCTCCCCACCGGCGGGCCGAGGATCTGGCGAGGCAAGCGACGTGTCGACCTGTGAGTGGAACGAAGCGCTCCCAGGAGCACTCCGAAGCCTCCGTTTCCAGGGTGTATAGAAGATTGAGTATTTCGCGAAGCTAGGCTGGTGTTCAGGCTAGCTCCAACGGAGCCCTCTATCCCTCCCCCCACCCCATATCGGGGGAGCTATAGGGGAAATCGTTTCCAATGGTTTCCCTTATAGCTCCCTCTATATGTGGGGGGAGTTCCAACTCCCCCCACATATAGAGTGAGTTCCAACTCCCCATATATTCTAATTACACCATTTCATCGCGATATTAATCCCGTTTGAGCCCCGTAACATGATAATAATATGTATTGTGACAGTACAAATACTGTATGATTTTTTTAAATTCAAAAACGATAAAAAAGTAATTAGTTAATGAGTGATAGTATATAAGGGGAATAGACATGGGGGGAATGGTTGGAGAGAAAGAATTATAGGGGGGAACCTTTTGGAGGGAGGTAATAAAATATAATAAATAATACGTTTGGGGGGAGTTGGATGGGGGAATGGTTGGAAGTAGCCTCAGTGATCCGGAACAGCTTGTTCCTTGTTCATTGCACCTGTGTCGGTCTGATCAGATTCTGTTTGTAGCTGTTGCTGAATTGAATTCTGACATCTGAATGTGCCCTTGCTAAGGCCTACGAGTAAGAGGAATAGTTCATCCAATGTATGCCTGCCTTGTAGTGTCTGCTTTTCTGCATGATGACACCTGTTCCAGCTTTGGTTTCTCAATTGGAGGACAGAAATGTGCCTTGGTTTTTTAAATCTCGTAGTGCTGCTCCATCACTTGAATCTGGACTGAGGCCATGGCCATGCCTCCGCAAGCCTGCAGCTTGTAATCAACGCTCATTCACTTCAAAAAGGTAAAGGTGGTCCTTGCAAATTCTTCAGACACGGCTCGCAAGAAGAAAAAAAGAAGAAGATACGAGTGCGTGTGTGACGCGTGTAGACAGACGACAACATGGGTCGAGAAACTGGCGGCTCACTAATTTTGCCCCAGTAAGGGAGATCATGGCCCGTGAACTTTGTTGTTTCTGTCAGGCCAGATTTCTGTGTAGGGATTTCGGCCCACTACCTTATTCAGCCTGGCCCAAACGTCAATGACGTACTCTGTTTCTGTTGGTTTTTTTCACCCTTTGCCCTTTCCTTCCTTTTCCCCTCGGTGGGCTAGTGATGTGCAACCATGACATGTCATCTGGTAAGTCGAACACTTTGCACAAACTTAAGCAGTTGTCTCCCCTCCTGCAAACGAACGTGGTGTGCCGTGTGTAGATCCCAAAGTCTTCGAATTTTGTACTTAGTTTAACTCACCCCCAACCCAAAGCAAGGCTGAATCCTGTGTGCCTTTTTTATGGAAAAAAGAAATTTTAATAATTTCAAGCACAATACATCTAAATGATACATCGTCTTGAAATTTTCCCGACCTCTGCCTAAAACGACACACAGCCTAAAAAAAAGTTTGATATAGATCCTTCCACA
Organism: Panicum virgatum; assembly: GCF_016808335.1. NCBI lineage: Eukaryota > Viridiplantae > Streptophyta > Magnoliopsida > Poales > Poaceae > Panicum > Panicum virgatum. The sequence continues at coordinate 43,580,901 of NC_053141.1, read as the reverse complement.
CTAATGACTGTCAATTCTAAGACTAGACCGCCACCCATGTGCCCGGGCGAAAAAATCATTGGCCACTTGTGCCAAGAAATGAGAAGCCGCTACAAGCTTGTCCTGCAAAGTAAGCTTCTGAAGAATAGTCCATGTATAGAGCCAGTGCGTAGTTGAGTAGATAACCTGCAAAAAGGAAGATTTTTTGTTATCAAACACCACAATATTTCTGCATAGCCAAACAGACCAACACAAGGCTGCCACGCCCAAAATACTAGTGGCTTATATTCTTTAGGAATTCCAATGAGCCAGCTCCCAAACATACTAGGCATATTATGAGGTTTTGGTATGTCCCAGGCCGCATAGACCGAAGCCAGTCAAAAAACAGATGTTGTATCGTTTCATTTTCACGACAAAAACAACACTGTTGGTTCCCCTGCCAATTTTGTTTTGCAAAATTATCCTTTGTAAGAGTAACACATCGTCTAAGATACTAGAGGAATATTTTTATTTTGAGTGGGGCTTTTAATTTCCACATTCTCTTTATTTAGGTTAGGAATGTTCTGATTGATTAATCCCAGATAATGTGTACCGAAAAAACACCTGTCTGGTCTAAGTTTCATTTGAAGTCATCCCTATCTTAGCTGAGAACGATAGTTGAATGATGTGAGACAAGATTGTTTCACATCACTAACTTATTACCAATTAGATCTCTATGCCAGGAGAGATTCGGGATCTGTGTACTTAGTACATCAGCCACCGTATCCTGCTTCTTCCTGACTATATTATAAAGTTGTGGGTATTGATCCCGTAAAGAATTATTTCCCAACCAAGTGTCTTTCCAAAATCTTACTTGAGACCATCTTTTATCATGAAAATTTCGAATATTAAAAAATCTAGTTATACCTTCAACAGACTCGCCCAGAAATGTAAATCCTGTGTGCCTGTATTAATTTCACCTGGTTCCTTCAATTCTTCGTTTAAAAGACTAAAAGTGATGGATTTAGTATATAGCTTTTGTTTAAGAGGGGAGCACGATGATAGGTTTTAGCAGAAGACAATGAACTACTATGTTCTCATTCTGTCACTCCTGCCTCTTTTTGGGCACTATTCCCGGTTACACCTAGACTGGGAGAAGAAACCTCATAAAAGCTCCACCACCATGAGCTGTCGTGGGCCGACGCCGCTCCTTCACCTCTCATCTTCTTTCTCTCTCGTCCACAACTCCGGCCAACAGCTACTGCCGCCGCGCCGCCCGCCCACCCACCTATCATTGTGTCGTCAGCCCACCCACCGCCACATTGTCGGCCTTCGAATCCATGCTTCTTCTTGCCCCCGTCGCTAGCCACCGGCCACGGGGGTTCCAGCTCCGGCCATCCAGCACCGGCGGACCGCAGCCACCTCGACTTTCCACTCTAGGCTTAGTTTGGAAGTAAAGGGCTATTAACCCAGGGAATTTAACCCCCGAGGGGGATTTTTGTGGATTTTTAATTCCCTGTGGTTCCCTGGGTGCCGCTCCCCACCTCCCCCGTCACTGTTTGGCAGTGTGCTTCCTGCGTGCCGCTCCCCACCGAGGGGTGGTAATGGGCCATAGCTCTAGTAGTCTCTTCACAGCCCAACAAGATCCTTAAATTATTTAGTTTAAAATTATATAAAATTAAAGCACGGCCCTTTTAGAACCCGGCCTTTAGATTTTCTAGTTCAAAATCTTGGACCCTTTACCACCCCTATCCCCACCTCCCGTTCGGACGTGCCATCTCCCCCATTGTTTTGCATCATTCAAACACCATTTGCTATATAATATAATATATATTTGCTCTTAATTAGCACATTTTTTGCTATATAATTCCAGAACAAAAACCATTTGCTTGCAGCTCACCATTTTCTAAACAATTTCATGTGTAGGAACGTAAGAAAGATTCAGAAAATTAAAAAAATCAGGGGATAAACAGAGCAACAATATGATCATGTGGCCTTCACAATAGCAAGATATACTGCCAACTGAAATGAATGGCTTACATATGGTCATGTTCATGCAAATATCGAGATAGATAATACAAAATAAAATGAGACCAGAAATTTATTTGCCCATTTTCAATCTGGAACAAAAAAAAGACACTAGGAAGAACTCTAGCACCAATATCTGTGATCCCAAAGTCACCAGCAACACCATAATCTACTTTCGCCAATCTGCATTTGTGCCACTCCTGTCACGAAATAACTTCTACCTTCTATGCACTGTTTGCAGCAAATGCTCTACAAAGTAACACAAAGAAAGTTCACATTAGTTAAATAATTACCAAAGCACCGCTGAAAGAAGTAATGACACAATGCTTCAAACCACCAGCATGCATTTCAATATTACTTTTCTAAACAATGAAGACAAGAACAGGTACAATCTGCTCCAAAGAACAGGGACAGCAGAAAAGCTAAACCTCAACATGGTCGTCTTTTCCTTTCTAAGCCAATCAACATGCTACAGCTCATGTGGTCAGTTTATCTGCTCAACAAGTCAACAACCAAGTAATATGCATGGACCTCAAGCTCATCAAAATTAAAGCTGCCTTACTCCTTGTATACTGTATGGGCCAATATAGAATAGTACCTCTCGCTCCCATGTTCCAAAAGCAACTTAACAAACTAAAAATCCTTAATCTCTTAGAGCAAAAGGCATGGCTGCTTGTCATACTCTTACCTTGCTAACACAGAGACAACATAAAAAATAGCACAAACATAACTGAATTTGCCATTGACTATCCAAGATCAATAACTCATTATCCTATGAAAGAGAAGACTTAAAGCAATACCAACAAGTTCAACGGTGCCTAGATTTTTTTTCTCTGAACATCACCGTCGCCAGTCATGAACATGTTCAAAACTAACCGATGCAGCAATGTGTCCAAAATAAAAATGGAGAGAGTTGAACCATGGTTTTTATAGATATTTAGGCTGTAATTGAACTTCACAATCGACAGGGATTAACTAGCCTAGCAGGAACACATTCCATGGAGCTTATTTTGGATTGTATTTCTTTCCCAAGATGATGCATTGCTGCCTTCTCCTATAATATCTATATATTACACAATCTGAAACCAGGAGAGACCTGGTCTCCACCAACCTGAGCCTTCTCCTATAATATCTATATTTTTTTGCGAGGACCTATAATATCTATATTTATATATATAAACCTTGACTGATCACTTGTTTGTATATATTTCAATTAATTACTTGATAAAGTTTTTAACTACACAGCCTGCAAAAAGCTAGTAAAGTTTGCTAAAGAGAGAAGTGGCCCTATAAAAATCATGATCTGAATCAATACCATGCTCCAGGGTACTAAATCAATACCATGCTCCAGGGTACTGATGAAACTCTGAATCAATTTCCCAGGTCGACCTGCTCAAAGACAAGCTGGGATTCGATGATGCGTTCAACTACAAAGAGGAGCCCGACCTGAAGTCAGCTCTCAAGAGGTCAGTGCCACTGCTGCTCGTCATGCTTGCTCTCCACCTGAACCTGAACGATGAGCTCAGCCCGACGGGACATCTTGGCAGGTACTTCTCCGACGGCATCGACATCTACTTCGAGAATGTCGGCGGCGAGATGCTGGAGGCGGCACTGGCCAACATGAACACGTACGGCCGGGTCGCCCTCTCCGGCGTCATCTCCGAGTAAACGGGGGCCGGGCGGCGCGTGGTGCTTCGTGCTATTGCAAGCGGCGCCGACTCGCCCTAGCGGGTGAAAGAAACCCTAGCGGGGGCACAGGGAGATGCGTGGTGAGGGGAAGGGGAGGGGGAACTACCTGATGCGAAGGATGTGGTTGCCGTAGAGACTCCGGTGAAGGAGGCGCTGCCGTCACGAGGTCCCCGGAGGAGATCGGCAGCCGGCGGCGGCGCTCTCCCGCTCGACTCCGTGAGTTGTGAGAGACGGGGAGGGCTCCCCGATGTCCACAGGCCGGGAACTATTCCTCGGGGGAATTGGGCTAACCCGGGCCGGAAAACCCCAAGCAACGGGCTTCCAAAGGCACCTTGTGGACTCCGCGTGGGAGAATCCCGCGGGGCTGCGGGCGCGGGGAAATTGCCGGGATCCCGGAGGGGAATTGTGCTTCCAAAGTAGGCCCTATAGCAGCCCCTAACTCCGGCAACCCGAAATTCCGGCCGACGAAGACCTCGCCAGCGACCGTTTCCCCACCTATCACCCTTGCCGACGGCCGCTCCCGCCGGAAACTAACCCCGGCTCGGCCCGAACCTGATTGGTTGTCACGAGGAGGAAAGATAAAACAGTGGAGTGGAGCTCACTGCAGCGACGGACGGAGCCTTCTTCGACAATTTGGCTGTCACCCGCGCGCATAACTCCTAGTATTTGCGGTCTTTTTCCCATAGGGACAGCAGCGTCGGTGCGGCTGGATCGCTGGGATCAGGCCGGCGTCCTCAGCGGATGGCCCGCGTGGGCGCGTCTGGCTGTGCGCGCACGCACGGGCGCGGCGCGGCGCGGCGCCCGACGAGGCAGCAACGACCAACCAACGACCCGGCCGCCGTCCTCCTCGGTATCTCCGCGTCGGGCGCCGACACGACCTGCCCCATGCGAGACCGAGCTCGGTCGCTTCGCCTTGATTCTTCTTCTTCTCCGGGAAGTTGACACGAGGACCAAACGCCATTGTTTTGCTGTTCAGAAACTCAAGCGCAGTGGGTAGCGTAGCCTGCTCTCGGCTCCTTTTCTCCCCGTCACGCCAGAACACAAGCTCACGCGTGCATGCGGTTTGCCATTCGGAGACCATGCTGATTTCCACTCTAATTTTTCAAGCCCATTTTTTTCAAAAAAAATGAAAGAGAAAAGAACACAAGAATTCTGAGCCCAAATTCCTGTGTTTCATCAGGCTTAAAGTTCACTGCTCAAAGAAATATCTGCCCTCCGAAAAAGGACACGTCACACTGTTTGATGAGATTTTGTACAATATTTTGATACAAATCTTTTAAATATGATCAAATAAGCTGCGGAGATTGATCTGGATCATTTATGTTACATCTCTTAAGCAACAAGAGAAAAGAAGCAAGGAAAGGAGAAGAAGCTAACAATCTCATGGGCTTCACGTACACGCACGCATGGCATGACAAGCTAATTGCACAGGAGCACATGCATGCTTGAGTGTGGCGTCCTGCACGTGTACAAAATCAAGATGCAGTACGTTTCCTAGTGTACGAACGGGGGATGGGTTGTTTTGGCCCACCAGACAGCCATACATTGTGCATGGCGTCCTGCGCACATGGTCAAATTCCAGACACTGGAGTTAAACATGGGAGATGCTGGTGCATCTGTTGCTAGCTTTCTTATCTTGTGTACGTGTCAACAAAGAGGTGGGCCGGCGCATGATTAGCCCCACGGCTTAGAGAGCGCACGTGCGGCCAGGTGATCAACACGTTCATATTTATCTACTCAGCTCGTTGCCGACGCACTCTCCAACAGAACAAGATTATCCTCCCGTGAAGCTCGTACCGTTCAGTTCAACAAGATGGCGGCTCTTCCGTAGATCGTGGACTCCTGCCGCTTACCCTAGTCCTCGCCTATATAAGGCCACGAGGTCTTCACGTACAAGGGTCTTCTTCCTATCCAAGGGGAGCGCAGCCAGGCCAAGGAGCCAGAGGGAAGGTGCGCCCCGGCCCCAGGCGATCTCCATCTATCGGAGATGCCGACGTCTTGCTCGCCTCGACGAGCGGAAGAGAGAGGAAGCCACGAGAGGTGTGCTCATCCTCTCCGCAACCATCGTCATCAAGCTGCCGCCGGTGCCCGAAACGAGGTTATTTTCGCGAAGGAGGAGCGGGAGTCCAGCCATTAGGACCCCATCGACCTGCTCATCGTTGACGACTCTGCAGCACGCCGGCGATAGCTTCGCCTACATCGTCGTCAAGTGAGCCGCCCTGTCTGTACCACGCCGGCGAAAACTACGCCGCCCTCTTCGTCTTCTCATCGTCTGCACCACGCCGGCGACGACCTCGCCGCCGTCTTCGTCTTCTCATCGGCCGCACCACGCCGGCGTCGAGTGGAAACCGAGGAACTGGAGGACCAACACTGGAGGACCAAGCCATGGCGCCCTTGTTCGTCTTCGGGGGTGCACCAGCACGTTGATGGTGGATGGAGGCATCGGCTACGACGACACCCCGCCGCACCATCGAGCCTGGCTGCCGGCCGACAACGACGGCGCCGCGACGACACCCCGCCGCACCATCGAGCCCGGCCGCCGGCCGACGATGACGGCGCCGCGAAGACACTGAGGCAGCCGGCGGCAAGACCCACGCTGCGCGTCGAGGTCCGACTACGGAGTCGCCGACGACGACGGCGCCGCAAAGCTACTGAAGTCCGGCACCGCACCGATGCCGACATTGAGGCACGACGTGATGAGGCCGGCGCTGCACGCCAAGCGGTCGGCGTCAACGAGGACGATGACACCGCCGCTGCGCCGACTGTCACGAAGATGCCGGGACAAGACGGCGACGACTCCATGACGAAGGGCTGTTGCAAGATGCCAACACACCGACGGCAGAGACACACGCATAAGAGCATTCATGTACAGGAGCATGCACGTAGGTGTGCCCACCAGAGAAGCAAATTGCATGTGTGTGTTGACGTCTTGCCTCCACGGATCCTCCACTTCGCCCACGATATGCGGCCATGACATTTCATCAACTCCGTCCAACTCGCCGCCATGCATCGTCGACGACCCCACCTCGTCTCGGCCGTCGGCAGAGCAGCGGCAACCCCTCAGCATTGACGACCACCTCGGCTCGGCCGCCAGCAGAGCGGCGGCACCCCTCGTTGTCGACGCCATCTCGGCTCGGCCGCCGGCAGACCAGCGACACCCCTAAGCGTTGACGACCACCTCAGCTCGGCCGCCGGCAGAGCAGCGGCACCCCTCGTCGTCGACTACCATCTCAGCTCGGCCGCCAGTGGAGCGACAACACCCCTCGTGCCCATCATCCTCACGTCCATCTGGCTGCAGGCATGGATAGCTGGATGTCCGCTCACGGAGCCGGGTTGGAAGAGCGGCGGCCGGTACATTGCGCGGCGCTGAAGCAGATGTTATCCTCGCCCACGAGGAGCCACAGAACGACAACACCAACATGGCCTTCTATGAGCGGCCGATGATGACGATGACGGGGCTGCTGTGAGGACGCCGAGGCGCGGCATGGCGAGGCTGGCACTTCACCTTCAAGCCTGGCATCGACTGACGACAACTGCGTCATTGTGGGGACGCTGAGGTGCGACGGCGGCACGACCGGCGCTTCATGTTCAAGCCCGGCATCAACCGACGACTACGCCGCCACGAAGACACCGAGGTGCGACGGCGGCACGACTGGCGCTTCATGTTCAAGCCCGGCATCGACCCGACCACTACGCCGCCATGAAGACGCTGAGGCCGGCGGCATGACTGACGCCGCCCGTTCAAGCCGGCATCTACCCGATGACGCCGTCGCCGCAAAGATGCCAGGATGAGAAGCGACGCCGTGATGAAGAGCCGCCGCAGGACGCCATCACGCCGATGACCCAAGAAACCGCATGGAGCAGCCGGATGGATCTGCACCTCGGCGCCTAGACGTTCGCTCGCATGCAAGATCCTGTACACGTTGTCGCACTCACAAGTGCACATGTACGAGAAGCTAATAAGTGCACATGCATGTACGAGAAGCTAATAAGCTACCGCATTTACTTGTACGTGCGCCACAGAGCAAGCTGGATCCATGTGTAGATGCTTTGCCATCACTCCATCAAGCTACTCAGAGGCCGCACGTCTCGACGACCAAGCCGCCACGACATCGACTCGGTCCAGCTTCAAGTCTTCTCCACGCATCGGTAATCTGCGACTACTACGACTACTCCACCGTTCGAGACCGACGAGGCCGAACGACACGGGCGGGCGCTGCTGGTGCTCTAGCTGCGCTACACCGGCTCATGGACACCGACGAGACCATGGATGACGCCGACGCCCACATCTACACCACCACCATCATCATGCATGGAGAACGTGAAGCGAAGACCGAAGACGACGACCACAGCAGCTTAATCGGAGGTACTCCGGCAAGCTAGTCTTGCGGAGGTAATTAACCGGGAGCTTTCCGAGGCCCTGGGAACCAGAAGACCACTTTCGCCCAAGTTAGATTCGCCCAACGGCAGGCTATGGAGCGCGCACATATGTATGGGAACCTGTATTTGTATTTTATAAAAAATATGAATAAAGCTTGTGTTCCCGTCTCTTGTTTCTTTTGTGTATTTTCTATATACACTGGCACGCCCGCAATTTATTTTCCACCGCGTGTAGAGAAAACCCCTTGGGTATTTTTCTCCCCAAACAAATTGGCACGCCCGGTGGGAGATGGTTCTCCTCCCATCTTTGCTGCGCAAATATTCGTCGTCATCATCTTGCTCGGTCTTATGTTGGTGCTATTTTGGATGCCTCACTTTGTTTGAGGCTCCTCATAGGATAGCCCAAAGCTCCGCTGGGTGGTTATTATTCCTTCCCAGTTTGGTCTTCTTTTGCGTTCTTCGTGCAGGAAACAAGGTGGACGGTTGTGCTTTGGGCAAAGCTGGGAGCGTGTTGCTGACAAGACCAAGGCTTCTCTCCATGCTGAAGGCCGACTATGCTTGCCACGATGGGGCAACCGTGACAAGGAACATCCCCGCACTCCTTCGGCGTGGCGCAAGCAGGAGGGTCCGCTGAAGCCACTACGTCAGCTTCGCGTTATGGGATTCACTGCACCGAGCCCCTAACTAGTCGCTGGGGGCAGGTCCATCAAGTCGGCAAAAGGACGTGGTCATCGACCTCTGCGAACGAGCATCCTTGTCGGCGAGCGCTACCTACAGTCATTCATCATGACATGTACTAGCACATAAGGCAAATGGAGGTTGCACGAGAGTGCACCACACTCTAGTGGCCGGCTCGGAGGCCCGTCAATAGCTGCAAGCTCTCGTCTGCCGACAGCGCCATCCACGACAGCGATACCCTCCAACGCGCCAACGTCCCTTTGGACACCATGCATGGCGGTGTCCAGTGCGCATCTGCGATGGCCGGACGTCATCACCGCCATCAAGGCCGCCCAACGTGTCGTCGCGCTCATTGTGCAAGTGAGATGCAGGCCCTGGGGCGTCGACTTCATCAACCTTGATGCCGATCCAACGACACCGAGCTGAAGAATGGGAAGGGAGAATGATGGTGGAATGGAGATGTACGCGCTCCGACCAGATGGCACGGACGCACAACACCACTGCTGCGTCAGGAGGAGCTCTCCATCTCCTTTAAGACTGCCGATTTCATTGTCAAGCCACGGAAGTCTCGTGTGCATCAATCCGAGCTTCTATCGACTTCATCCGCGCTCCATCGTCATGAGCTTCTATCGACTTCATCCGTGCTCCATCGTCGTGAGTTTCTGTCGACTTTATTCGCGCCCCATCGACGTGGCTGCAACTCCACATGGCCCTACATCTCCCATCGACCGCACGTCGATCTACAACAGCATGATGGGTGGCGCATGGAGCACACAGCCGCTAGCCAGAGCTTGAAAGCAAGCCTGCCGATGCAAACATTCTGCTACAGGAAGCCATATGCCAGTGGCTCCAGTCGACAGTAACAGAGCAAGCTGCCTCCTTCTATCGACGGGTGGCACTAATGATGGCGTCAAGATGGCGTGGCGCGACACAACGACGACATGATGCACTGAACTAGTCGTTCGGCTCAGGGACGACATCAAGATGGCATGCTGCCCCGGGAGCTGCGATGTTGCCATGGAGTCAGGCTGCTATCCGACTCCACTACACCGGTAGTCAAGGCCAAATTTGAAGATCATCAAATGTTTGTGCAGGTGCTGTAATGCCAACACAAAGTTGTAAGGTGTGCATCAGCTAAACATGCACATGCAAGCTGGTTTGTGCATGCGCAAAGGCGTGCGTGGCAATAATACCACAAGCTAATTAAGCTAGCACAAGCCAAGAAGCAAGAAGGCCGGAGCTCAGCAATGGAGCCCGATGAAGACACACTGATGATGGACATGCAGCTCAGGGCAGTGGCTACAGCCAGCCCGATGGAGATGCAAGCCAGCCTCGCAAGCGCCTTCAGCGTCTTGGGGAACAGTGTCATCCACACCGAGGACACGACGCATCAGTCCGCCACCCCGACCTGCATCTACATGATGCCAGAGGCGCACGAAGACAGTCGCCACCGCATGGCGCAGTGTGAAATTAGCAAGCAAGGGATGGAGGAGAAGGACGGACGGACACCTGCCTCGACCCCTTCATCCTCATCTACATCATGCATCAAGCTGCTGCTGCCATATCTATTGGCGGCAACATCACTGGCTGAAGAGCGAGTGCTGCAAGGAGCAGCCGGCCAGAGATGTCCACGTGAAGATAGGGGGATGCTCAGATGATCGGATCCATGGAGGCAGGTAGCCGTGCGACGCCCTGGACTAAGCCGCGCACAGCGGTGATGCCCTGACGTCGAATGAGCGCCGCCAAACTGGAGATGAGCACTGCGCCAAACATTGCCAAATCGGCCTTCCACCTTCATCTACGCTACCTCAAGCTGCCCGACACCACCCACCCCAAGGTATGCACTCCATGACTGCTCCGATGGCGTCCCAACCAGGCTGCCAGGTCCAGACTTCGCCAAGCTGCCGTAGTCACAAGAGACGGCGCTGAGGTCCACATCAAGCCGACGACTTGGCTAGCATGACCATCACCGGGGGCAGGACCCCACTGCCCCGGTCCCAAGGCATTGCAAGTTTTCCAGCATCGTCTTCCACATCGACGTCACCAGGGAGCAAGACGACATTTTCCCCTGCCTCCGACTGATGTCGTTGGTCTTTCGGCGGCACATTCTACATCAACACCCGGGGCTGCACCATTGCGCCTTGGTCGCCTACGACGCTGATGTTCTTCCGACGCTGCCTTCAACATCAATCACAACCGGGGCGACAACACAGTTCCCCAATGTCCTATGGCGCCGACATTCTTCCGTCATTGTCATCTACACTGACAACAAAGGGGCAAGCACCTCACCTCCCCAGTCATCTACACAGCCGATGGCTTCCAGGCACCTTCACCGACATCGACGCCACAAGGAGTGGCAGCTCACCTCATTGGTCATCTACATCGCTGACCGCTTCTGGCGTCTTCTCCGCATCAACAACACAAGAGAAGAGCACCATGCCTCTTCGATCATCTACACAGCTGATGGCATCTTGGCGTCTTCATCGACATCAACACATCAAGAGCGGAGTCTCACCTCCTCGATCATCATCACCGCCGATGGCATTCCGGCGTGACATTCTACATCAACAATGGGGGCAGCAGTGTACCCCTTTGCTCATCACCGCCGATGGCGTTCCGGCGTGATCTTCTTCGTCATCAACACAATGGGCTGCAGTGAAACCCCTTTGCTCATCACCGCGATGGCGTTCTGGCGCGGTTCTCTTCATCGACATCACTGGGGGCAGCAGCAAACCCCCCTCGCTCATCTCCACCGCCAGCGGCGTTTCGGCGTGGTCTTCTACATCAACACAATAGCACTGGGGGAAGCAGTGAACCCCCTCGCTCATCTCCACCGTTGGCGGCGTTCCGGTGCGGTTCTCTTCATCGACATCACTGGGGGCAGCAGCAAACCCCCTCGCTCATCTCTACCGCCGGCGGCGTTTTGGCGTGGTCTTCTACATCAACACAACAGCACTGGGGGCAGCAGCGAACCCCCTCACTCATCTCCATCGTCGGCGGTGTTCTGGTGCGGTTCTCTTCGTCGACATCACTGGGGACAGTAGCGAACCCCCTCGCTCATCTCCACCGCCGACGGCATTCCGGCATGGTCTTTTACATCAACAGCACTGGGGGCAGTGGCAAACTGCCTCCCTTGTCTCCACCGCCGACCGCGGTCCGGCGTGGACTTCTACATCAACGACACTGGGGGCAGCAGCGAACCCCCTCGCTTATCTCCACCACCGATGGCGTTCCGATGTGGTCCTCTTCATCGACAACACTGGAGGCAACAGCGAATTGCCTCCTTGTCTCCACCGCCGACGGTGTTCCGGCATGGTTCTCTACATCGACAACAAAGGAGCGACACCTCACCTCCTCGCCCGTCTCCACTGCCGATGGCTTCTCGGCGTTTTCATCAACATCGACGTCACAAGGAGCGGTACCTCACCTCCTTGCCGATCTCCACCGCCGACGGCTTCCCGACGCTTTCATCAACATTGACGCCACGGGGAGTGGCACCTCACCTCCTTACCTGTCTCCACCGCCGATGGCTTCCCGATGCTTTCATCAACATTGACGTCACGAGGAGCGGCGCCTCACCTCCTCGCCCATCTCCACCGCCGACGGCTTCCCGGCGCTTGCGTCAACATTATTGACGCCACGAGGAGCGGCACCTCACCTCTTCGCCCGTCGCCACCGCCGGCGGCTTCCCGGCACTCTCATCGACGTCGACGCCACAGGGAGAAGCACCTCACCTCCACGGTCGTCTACACCGCCGACATTTTCTCGGCACCTTCATTGACACCATAAGGAGAAGCACCTCACCTCCTTGGTCGTCTATACCGCCAACGACATTCTGGCGTGAACTTCTACATCGACAACACTAGGGGCAACAGTGTGCCTCCTCGGCCATTTTCACCGCCAATGACATTCTGGCGTGACCTTCTGCATCGACACTGGGGGCAACATCATGCCTCCTCGGTCATCTACACCGCCAATGATGTTCTGGCATGGCCCTCTACGGTAGCATCACTGGGGGCAACATCTTGCATTCTCATCCATATGTGGCGCCGATGATGTTCTGGCGTAACTTCCAACACTGGGGGCAGCAGTACGTCTCCTCAGTCATCCACATTGTCGATGGTATTCCGACTACTACTCCTACGTGCATCCAAGTTTTGCGAGTTTTTTTTTGCATAAATCATTTTGCCTCTTAGATGATCAGTGTGCATTCACTATTGCACTACTTGGTCACCTTTTTTCTTTCTAAAAATGGACCTCACGTGTCCTAAAAAAACAAATGGCTCTCTCTATGCAATGTTCAGCTGCAGCGCAGGATTGGAACTGCCTCAGGACTTTGTCTGGATGTATTCAAGGTGGAGCTTACGGCCGACGCCCCTCCACACACTGTGCACGACTCATGCCAAGCATGCTCCACTGGAGCTGGTGGGGAGACAACTTGGGTTACTCCTGAGCAGCGAGGCGACCATGCTCCTCGCGCTTCTCGGTCTGGGGGCATCACTCTCCAGGGAAGACTATAGGAGAAGAGCAAGAAAAGGGCTACCTGGTGCAACACAAGTTTCATTCAGTGTGCAGCCACTTGCCATCCCTGGAAGGTGTCAACAAGGGACCAAAAGAAAATAATGCCTGCGAGGATTCACTTAGATACACATAGGTGAATGGCAGCCCTCCAAATTCCTTGAGATCGTGACAAGCTTCAAGATTCAAGCTCAAATTCAAAGGTCTCCAAAGAAGATGACCAAACACAAAATATATATAAAAAAGTGATCCTCAAGTCCAAACATTGAGAAGCCTCCAAAGAAGACGGCCCGACTCAAGCATCAGGCATGTCCGATCTCGGTGGAAGGCGGAAGGTTGTTGTTCACCATCCTCGGCAAAAGTAATGGCAAATTCCCTCAGCCTTTATCCTATAGCCTCCAATATCAATGCAGCCATACCTATGTCTATGTGCCAAGGGCATGAGCAGGTTGTGGTATTACTCAATGTGAAGGAGACTCAAGCCATAGTTCCCATCACCTCCAGCAGAGTCGTGGAAGCATGATGTCCACAGTCACATATACTCAGGTGGCAAGGTTGATCCCATCATCGCTATGATCATACGGCAGCAGATGACTCAGTCCTTTGGCAGTCCGATCCTAAGCTGCTCTTATAGCTAACACTCGGCGGGAGAGCCAACATTTTTTCCAAAATCCAACAAAAATGTGTTCATTTCAATCCAGCTCTTGCATTATGTTTTTTTTCCTCCATGGCTAACCAGCGTGCACAAGCGACGTGTATGCTATTTTCTTAAGCATTGCAGGACTTTCGCTTTGCTTTTATGGGAGCAGTGCGGCGCGCCAATGCGGGACAGCGCCAAACTGTGAAACCCTTCAATTCAGTCGGCTGGCACCACAGCAGCAAAGTGGTCGCGACTGAGTTGATAAAATTCTTCGCCAAGCGGTATGATTTTTCACTGCAAGTTGAAGACGATCCTGGGCACCTTGTTGGCACATGTCGTAGCAGCTACACGGCTCCAACGGAAATCCCAATGTATCCTTTGAAGCTGGCATGAACATTCGCTAAGCAACCTCGAGATAGAATCTGTTATTCCAGGTTTTATCTTATTTTGTTTTGTCCTCCTCCTACATGCTGACATGTGCAGGGGCATCTCAACGTGGCATGCATGCTGGAAATTTTGTAGCACCACCAGAAATCTTCCTCACAGGCCACCATGCTCACCATCATCTCTGCAGCTAGCGAGCGTGCAGACGACGGCTCTACTTTGATGTGTCGTGCCCTGGCTTGTGCAGCAGCGATGACCGGTCGACCTCTGTGCTCGTCGCGAGAGCGCCAGAGGCGAACCCCAACTCGTTCTGCAACTATGACCGCCAGGGCGGTGCAGCAACACTTCTGCTGCCTGGCAAACCCGGCGCCAGCACTGATGATCTCACTACCATCATGCAAGCACGGTGCAACTCTGCTGGAAACCGTCTGTGTTGTGGCGACGACGGGCCGCGCAAGCGGCGGGGTCCTAGCTGATTCCAACATTTTGGCAACCCCAGCTACTCCAGGACCTCGCGGGTGCTGTGGCAATAGCTCGTGCTACGACGACGATGATTCCATGTCAACAAATCTGCGGCAACCACTGCGGCGGTACGAGCGCACCAGCAACTCAGCTTCGGTGGCAATCCGGTGACCAGGATGTGTGTACACGTAGCTGTGGTGAGAAGCCACGCTGTAGCGTTGTATATACCAGCATGATGGTATACGAGAGTATCTAATTAAAATATATAATAGAGTGACTAATGAAGTTCACTGGAATGGGAGCAAATGTATACTTGCCCATGAAATCCTAATCTAATGAAAAAGAGCACTAGTAGTGCCTTATGTTAAGTGAATTTCCTGGGATCCGATCACCCGGACAAGTGAGTTTCCACATGATCCTTAGAAAAATCATGGATGCATGGCAGGGCGTGAAGTACTCGAGCTGCAAGTGCATGTACGCATTGGGCAGTGCCCTAGAGGGGCAGCATCAATGCAGCCTCCGCCGGGCAACCTTGCAATCCCTGGCAAACATAACATGACAGTATCCTAGCCGCTGCTCCGGCAGTCGGGGCGTCGTGGCAATGGGCGACCAGCGCTCGCCACCTCAATGGTAATTTAATTGACCCCTGCAACGATGGCATGGCAGCTGTGCAGGTCCATCTGCAGCGATAAGCGCCTGACATCGAGATCAACACTCACTATGGCGGCGCAAGCGTGCGGGCATGGCGACTGGCTTCCTTGTGCGTACACAGGTTGCCGCGGCAACACCGGGACATAGAACCCGCGCCACGACATCTCAATAGCCTTTGCATGCGTGTGCTAACTGCTAAGTGGCCCACACGATGGCATCGCGACCACGAGGAACGCTGCTTTCCTGCCGTGTCGTGCCCAGCGACGCCGGCAACCAAACGACTTCGATGCCCAGCTGAGAAGCATACCAGTGGCGGTCGAAGGACGATCGATATCTGGGATCATGTGACGATACAGCACCCTCTATGGTGCCACCGGCAATGATAAGCTCGTAAGCTAGCAGAGCGTGCGGTAGCTGTCTGCGCATCAAACAACCATCCAGGCTTACGAGGAGGCCAAGGTTATTCCCACAAAACACAGGCTGCATATTTTGCTAATGCGCCATACTGATCAAAACAGTTTTTCACCAAGTTGAGTTTGAATTTGCTTCGCATTCAAAACTCGACTTGGTGGGGGGCATTTGTTTGATGAGATTTTGTACAATATTTTGATACAAATCTTTTAAATATGATCAAATAAGCTGCGGAGATTGATCTGGATCATTTATGTTACATCTCTTAAGCAACAAGAGAAAAGAAGCAAGGAAAGGAGAAGAAGCTAACAATCTCATGGGCTTCACGTACACGCACGCATGGCATGACAAGCTAATTGCACAGGAGCACATGCATGCTTGAGTGTGGCGTCCTGCACGTGTACAAAATCAAGATGCAGTACGTTTCCTAGTGTACGAACGGGGGATGGGTTGTTTTGGCCCACCAGACAGCCATACATTGTGCATGGCGTCCTGCGCACATGGTCAAATTCCAGACACTGGAGTTAAACATGGGAGATGCTGGTGCATCTGTTGCTAGCTTTCTTATCTTGTGTACGTGTCAACAAAGAGGTGGGCCGGCGCATGATTAGCCCCACGGCTTAGAGAGCGCACGTGCGGCCAGGTGATCAACACGTTCATATTTATCTACTCAGCTCGTTGCCGACGCACTCTCCAACAGAACAAGATTATCCTCCCGTGAAGCTCGTACCGTTCAGTTCAACAAGATGGCGGCTCTTCCGTAGATCGTGGACTCCTGCCGCTTACCCTAGTCCTCGCCTATATAAGGCCACGAGGTCTTCACGTACAAGGGTCTTCTTCCTATCCAAGGGGAGCGCAGCCAGGCCAAGGAGCCAGAGGGAAGGTGCGCCCCGGCCCCAGGCGATCTCCATCTATCGGAGATGCCGACGTCTTGCTCGCCTCGACGAGCGGAAGAGAGAGGAAGCCACGAGAGGTGTGCTCATCCTCTCCGCAACCATCGTCATCAAGCTGCCGCCGGTGCCCGAAACGAGGTTATTTTCGCGAAGGAGGAGCGGGAGTCCAGCCATTAGGACCCCATCGACCTGCTCATCGTTGACGACTCTGCAGCACGCCGGCGATAGCTTCGCCTACATCGTCGTCAAGTGAGCCGCCCTGTCTGTACCACGCCGGCGAAAACTACGCCGCCCTCTTCGTCTTCTCATCGTCTGCACCACGCCGGCGACGACCTCGCCGCCGTCTTCGTCTTCTCATCGGCCGCACCACGCCGGCGTCGAGTGGAAACCGAGGAACTGGAGGACCAACACTGGAGGACCAAGCCATGGCGCCCTTGTTCGTCTTCGGGGGTGCACCAGCACGTTGATGGTGGATGGAGGCATCGGCTACGACGACACCCCGCCGCACCATCGAGCCTGGCTGCCGGCCGACAACGACGGCGCCGCGACGACACCCCGCCGCACCATCGAGCCCGGCCGCCGGCCGACGATGACGGCGCCGCGAAGACACTGAGGCAGCCGGCGGCAAGACCCACGCTGCGCGTCGAGGTCCGACTACGGAGTCGCCGACGACGACGGCGCCGCAAAGCTACTGAAGTCCGGCACCGCACCGATGCCGACATTGAGGCACGACGTGATGAGGCCGGCGCTGCACGCCAAGCGGTCGGCGTCAACGAGGACGATGACACCGCCGCTGCGCCGACTGTCACGAAGATGCCGGGACAAGACGGCGACGACTCCATGACGAAGGGCTGTTGCAAGATGCCAACACACCGACGGCAGAGACACACGCATAAGAGCATTCATGTACAGGAGCATGCACGTAGGTGTGCCCACCAGAGAAGCAAATTGCATGTGTGTGTTGACGTCTTGCCTCCACGGATCCTCCACTTCGCCCACGATATGCGGCCATGACATTTCATCAACTCCGTCCAACTCGCCGCCATGCATCGTCGACGACCCCACCTCGTCTCGGCCGTCGGCAGAGCAGCGGCAACCCCTCAGCATTGACGACCACCTCGGCTCGGCCGCCAGCAGAGCGGCGGCACCCCTCGTTGTCGACGCCATCTCGGCTCGGCCGCCGGCAGACCAGCGACACCCCTAAGCGTTGACGACCACCTCAGCTCGGCCGCCGGCAGAGCAGCGGCACCCCTCGTCGTCGACTACCATCTCAGCTCGGCCGCCAGTGGAGCGACAACACCCCTCGTGCCCATCATCCTCACGTCCATCTGGCTGCAGGCATGGATAGCTGGATGTCCGCTCACGGAGCCGGGTTGGAAGAGCGGCGGCCGGTACATTGCGCGGCGCTGAAGCAGATGTTATCCTCGCCCACGAGGAGCCACAGAACGACAACACCAACATGGCCTTCTATGAGCGGCCGATGATGACGATGACGGGGCTGCTGTGAGGACGCCGAGGCGCGGCATGGCGAGGCTGGCACTTCACCTTCAAGCCTGGCATCGACTGACGACAACTGCGTCATTGTGGGGACGCTGAGGTGCGACGGCGGCACGACCGGCGCTTCATGTTCAAGCCCGGCATCAACCGACGACTACGCCGCCACGAAGACACCGAGGTGCGACGGCGGCACGACTGGCGCTTCATGTTCAAGCCCGGCATCGACCCGACCACTACGCCGCCATGAAGACGCTGAGGCCGGCGGCATGACTGACGCCGCCCGTTCAAGCCGGCATCTACCCGATGACGCCGTCGCCGCAAAGATGCCAGGATGAGAAGCGACGCCGTGATGAAGAGCCGCCGCAGGACGCCATCACGCCGATGACCCAAGAAACCGCATGGAGCAGCCGGATGGATCTGCACCTCGGCGCCTAGACGTTCGCTCGCATGCAAGATCCTGTACACGTTGTCGCACTCACAAGTGCACATGTACGAGAAGCTAATAAGTGCACATGCATGTACGAGAAGCTAATAAGCTACCGCATTTACTTGTACGTGCGCCACAGAGCAAGCTGGATCCATGTGTAGATGCTTTGCCATCACTCCATCAAGCTACTCAGAGGCCGCACGTCTCGACGACCAAGCCGCCACGACATCGACTCGGTCCAGCTTCAAGTCTTCTCCACGCATCGGTAATCTGCGACTACTACGACTACTCCACCGTTCGAGACCGACGAGGCCGAACGACACGGGCGGGCGCTGCTGGTGCTCTAGCTGCGCTACACCGGCTCATGGACACCGACGAGGCCATGGATGACGCCGACGCCCACATCTACACCACCACCATCATCATGCATGGAGAACGTGAAGCGAAGACCGAAGACGACGACCACAGCAGCTTAATCGAAGGTACTCCGGCAAGCTAGTCTTGCGGAGGTAATTAACCGGGAGCTTTCCGAGGCCCTGGGAACCAGAAGACCACTTTCGCCCAAGTTAGATTCGCCCAACGGCAGGCTATGGAGCGCGCACATATGTATGGGAACCTGTATTTGTATTTTATAAAAAATATGAATAAAGCTTGTGTTCCCGTCTCTTGTTTCTTTTGTGTATTTTCTATATACACTGGCACGCCCGCAATTTATTTTCCACCGCGTGTAGAGAAAACCCCTTGGGATCCTGAGCCAACGCGGCTAGGTATGGGGGCATGGGGCGCGGCTTGGTCGACGCCGCTGCCTCCGTCTCCTCCCTGAGACCGTGAGGCCTGACACGAGCACCGACACGACACTGGAGGGTGCGCTGCGCCGCGCCGGGCCGGAGCAGGCGGCCGTCGAGGTGGCGCTACATGATTCAGCCCGCGATTTTGAAACATTGGTTGCAGATTGCAGTGTTGTTCCCTGGCGTGTTGCAGAGACCCTGCTCTCTGATGTTGTAGATTTATTTGCTCCTCATTGTTGTAGAAGGATATGATGAAGCATAATGTTTGTAGATAGCTCCCATGTTAATAGGTCTGACATTGTTCTTGATATTTCTTCTTCTTTTGATTTTTTCTCATCCTCATTTCTTTCCTTCTTCCTCCCCTCTGCTGTGTATTTTTATTTACCTTGTTCAAGATTGGGTTTCGGGTGATCAGAAGGCGATAATAAGGCGTTTGTGCAAATTAAACTGACATAAACTGAATGAAAACCGCAGCCATGTTGCATTGTGCAGAAATCAGAATGCCAGTGCCTGACCTTACGGGGTTGAAGCTGGAAATCAAAATTCAAAAAAATGAAAAAAAATAAGGGGCACATCAATGAGCATAGTGCTTTCGAAGTTTGGGCAAATGCTCCTCCTAGTTTCCTTTTGCAAGTTTTGCAAGATGATTGTAATCATTTCGATGAATGAATGAAGAAGCTAATTCCAAAAAAAAAAGTGCACACGGACCCACCCGATCAAGCAACCGGCAAACAAATCACCACACCTGATCATGTTCTCGCTTTCGTCCAGGAGGCAGCAGCCACTGCTCATGACTATACCCTGATGGCTACGTCCCCATGGCGAAGGGGACATCGGAATGAAGCTTGCAAGCCTTGCCTTTGCAAATCCAGCTACTGCCCACCGATGCATCCCATAATAACTCCGCCCCCTCCATGGCGAGGAGAGGATGAGGATGGGGAAGCCTCCTTCGCGCATGGCGACGCCGACGCTACAGCATCATGCGTTGCGTGATGGAGATTGGAGAGCATTAACGCATCGTCACCTTCGGAATAATTTTCAGATTCGATCGTGTTCCATGCTCCAACTGATCTGATCTCATCATGCCACTGCATTGGAGAGTTGGATGGCAGACTGGCAGTGGGCCCCTCTTTATTCAGTGGCTAGCATCTGAAATCCTGACAGAGCTTGTGGTATAAGCAAGGTTTCATCCTGAAGAGTGACAATCATCCATCCTTGATTTCCTTTTTTTTTAAAAAAAACAATCATCCTGGATATGTCAGTCACAAATTCATGCTTGAAAAGTAGTTAAACCATTCATCATCTGAATTTCAGCCACTGCAAACTGGCCTCTCATGTTTGTACAAAAAAACAGAGAAAGGAATCGAAGAAGTTTTTCAGATGCAAAAAAAATGGGAGAAATGATTGCCGGAGACAGTTTGTGGTGGTGACGTGGGCCCTGCCGCGCAGAACGGGGGAGGAGGACGGACGGAGATCTGCAGCTGGGGGCCCATCCCGCACCCGCCCGGCCCAAACCATCGTGCGGTAGCGAGGTGCGCGGTCCACCACCCCACCCCAACCCAACCACGCGGAAACCCCAAACTGCCCTGTGCCTGCACGCGCCCAAACAAAACAGCCCGCCCCCGCCGTTACGAACGCGCCCCGGCTCGGCGCTCACCCACCTGCCATCTCGCGCAGGCCGCGCGCAGGCAGAGCACCCCGCCAAAAACTAGCCGCGCGCAGGCAGAGCACCCCGCCAAAAACTAGCCGCGCGCTGCAGCGCAGGTCTCGTGAATCGTGATGGGAGGAGTAACGTACCAGCGGCTGCTCTCGTCGGGGAGCCAGCGACCGTCCCGCGGCGGCGGCGGCGTGCGGGCGCGGGCGCGAGCGTGGGTGCTGCTGCGGTGGGCGGCGGTGCGGCTGGGCTGCGTGGCGCGGCGGCGGTACTGGTGCGGCGGCGCCCGCGCGCGGAGGCTGGCGTGGGCGGGGCTCTGCGGGAGGGCCTCGGCCGCCGCACCGGAGAGGAGGGGAAGGAGGAGCTCGGCGGCGGCGGCGGCGGCCGGGGCCGGGGTGGTGGTGGGGTACGACTCCGCGAGCTACGCGCGCAACTTCGACGACGGGGCGTGGAAGGCCGAGGAGGGCGTGTCCTGGGCCGGCCCCGGCGGTGCGTTCCCGCCCCGCGCCAGCGACGGCGACGCTGCCGCCGCCGCCGGTGATTCACTTCCGAGCTCTACTTGCTAACCGATTCATTGTTAGCGTAAAGGGATGGGATGCATGCATTTCTCAGAATTCTAGCCGTGTTCATCGGACTCCAAGTTTACATTCTTCAGCTATGCAAATATTCTGGGCTTACTTGCCCAGGCAAAAAATAAATAAATAAATAAATCAATCAATTCTTTTACCCCTTTCCAATTTCAATCTGTCGTTTAGTACTAGCAGTAAAACTTCTTCAGAAAATTGACGGCCGGTTACTAGTAACCGTGCACTAGCATTCGGACAAATGCCGATGCATGGAGAAGACTCAAGTCCAGGGAATCTAAATAGAACTAGGAAAATTGCGTGCTGCGCCGCGCGCGGATTGAACTGTGGATTACATGGGCTTCAGGTTTGGCCAGCGCTTGTGGGTCGTGGTTTGCTATTATGGGCTGCTGTATGCCATGTGGGTTTGATCAGCATTTGTGGGACGTTAGGAGGTCTGTTTCCTGCTCTGGATACAGCAGAGGTGGTTCAACGGAGGTCGTTTTTTCCAGGCATTTTCGTTACAGCCAAGGCACGTGCTGTTATTTAGCAGAGGCAGTTGCTGTGTCGGTAGGACATAGGAGAAGCTGGCGTCCTTTCCAGCCTGGTAGCGGTGGAAGCTTGGGTTTGTGAAGAGCCTGCTTAGGTGATGGCCGCCATTCCTGCTGCAGAAAGCGTACTCATGGGTCTGAAATCTGAAGGTAAAATGATATTATGCTGTTGCTAGATTTGTTCAGCAATTGATCTCGTTTTGTATCTGTGTAGAAGGACTTGCTGTTGCTTTTGTTTCTGCTCGCACGATTTTGAACGATGTGGTTAAGGCTTTGGAGGGCTCCATGCCTTCCTATTCGTTTAGCAGCGTTGATGGTCTTTATGTGGCGATTGGTTTTTTGGTTGTCCTCTTAAGAGATGAGATATATGATTTTACTCTTCTTGAGGCAATCGGAGATGCAGCGCCGACGAAGGACAAAGCAGAGGAGGCCGCAGCGAAAGCACTCATTTCTGCAGCAAAGCGCGAGTTCGGTGTTGTGGTGAGTGATTTCAGCTTCAAAGAGGAAGAAGCTCTCCGGAAGGAGAACGAAATCCTTCGCAAGAACAAGCTGGATCCATGTGTAGATGCTTTGCCATCACTCCATCAAGCTACTCAGAGGCCGCACGTCTCGACGACCAAGCCGCCACGACATCGACTCGGTCCAGCTTCAAGTCTTCTCCACGCATCGGTAATCTGCGACTACTACGACTACTCCACCGTTCGAGACCGACGAGGCCGAACGACACGGGCGGGCGCTGCTGGTGCTCTAGCTGCGCTACACCGGCTCATGGACACCGACGAGGCCATGGATGACGCCGACGCCCACATCTACACCACCACCATCATCATGCATGGAGAACGTGAAGCGAAGACCGAAGACGACGACCACAGCAGCTTAATCGGAGGTACTCCGGCAAGCTAGTCTTGCGGAGGTAATTAACCGGGAGCTTTCCGAGGCCCTGGGAACCAGAAGACCACTTTCGCCCAAGTTAGATTCGCCCAACGGCAGGCTATGGAGCGCGCACATATGTATGGGAACCTGTATTTGTATTTTATAAAAAATATGAATAAAGCTTGTGTTCCCGTCTCTTGTTTCTTTTGTGTATTTTCTATATACACTGGCACGCCCGCAATTTATTTTCCACCGCGTGTAGAGAAAACCCCTTGGGTATTTTTCTCCCCAAACACACACATGCACCACACATTGTGCACACGTGCAGTAGCATTAGCTTACTGCTGGAGTTTGTTTTTTTTTTGAAAGAAACTTGGGCCCCGTTTAGTTGCAGACTGTAAAAATTTTGAAAAGGCATCTTTTTATATTTGATGTACTAAATATAGACTAATCACAAAAATAATTACAGAACTCGTCTGTAAATCGCGAGACGAATCTAATGTGCCTAATTAATCTGTCATTAGAGATTATTTACTGTAGCATTACTGTAGCAATTTAGCATCTAATTACAGCCTAATTAGGTTCATTAGATTCGTCTCGCCATTTACAGACAGCAGTCGCAATGCGTTTTTTATTTCGTCTAGATTTAAGTCTCCATGCGGGTGCTGGAAAAAAAATTTGAATTTGGAAGTTTGCAACTGAACACGGGCTTGGTAGTTTGGTGTAACTAATATCCAGTAGGCACGAACAGGAACAGAGCTGGTCCCACATGTCCATGCACCCAAAGTACCCAGCCTGTGTGCAGCAGCAGCGGCAGCGGCTCCGGAGTTCACCCCCTTCGCCTACCAACCAAGCTCCAACAAGAAGTCGCACACCACCAAACGAAACCCCCCAAGACAAGCAGGAGCTCGAGCCGCGAGCGCTCAACCAGTCAACCTCTTAATCCAGAGATCTCGCGCCCTCTCCCGGTCTACCGCCCCACGGTCGCCGGGCAATGGCGACCGACGCGATCCTGGAGACGATCAAGCCGCGGCGGAGCGAGGACGAGCAGCTCCCGGTGACCGCCGCGGGCGGTGCCGGCGCCGGCGGCGGGACCGGGCTGCGCCGGCGCATGTCGTCCCTGTCGGCGCGCTTCGGACCGTCGCTGTCGTCGGCGCCGTTCCGGCGCGCGCAGTCGATGCCGTCCGTGAAGGCGCTGGCGGCGGCGGGCGCGCTGCGGCGGTGGTGGGAGTGGGGGCTCGGGTGGGTGATGGCGCGGCGCCCGGCGTTCGCGCGCGGGCTGGACATGACCGACGACGAGGCCGCGGCGCTGGGCGGGTGCCAGTGCCGCGGCACGTGGCGGCACGTCCTGTACAGGGTGCGCGCCGGGGCGCGGCGCCTGCTGGGGCGCGACGGCCGGCCGCTCAAGGCCGCCGCGCAGCAGGGCTTCCGGTACGACTCCGTCAGCTACGCGCAGAACTTCGACGACGGCGAGGCGTGACCTGACCGCCGAGAGGAGCAGGAGGAGGAGGGGATCGAGCCGAGCCGGGGAGGGTTCTGCTGCTTCACCCGCGGCCGTCGTCGTTGCGAGCCTGCTCGAGTCCTTCGGCGCGGCATTGCTTGTTGTAAGCTGCAATAAAGCAACTGATTTTGTGGTATATACAAACGGAATCTGTCTATGATATATGGCTTGTATGAAGGCATGGGTCGATCTGGAAGAAAGATGATCGATCGATCGTTCGTTGCTGCAAGCTTTCCGTTCTCGTCGCTGCCATTTTGCTTCAGTAATTTGGATAGATGTTGGTCCATCTTGGGCGAACGCGGCCATTGATACAACCTTCAATCCAGGACTGGCAAATTTAGATGATCCGCGACAATACCACTGCGATTCAATGCAATGGCACCGCAGCATTTGCGATTCGTGAAGCGGTCAACGAGAGAGAAGGTTTCTTCTTCTTCCTCCTCCGATTCCCCTCGTCGTCAGGTCCACCAGGTTCAAATTCAGATCTGCTTCGGCTCCAGCGTCCCTGTCGCTGCGGCTGGAGCGCGACGACATGGCTGGCAGCTACAGCTGCCGCACGGCCTCGGCCTGATCGGTTCGTACGGGTCGCCGAGACAGCAACCGGGCGCCCGCCCGACCGCGAGGAGGGAGGTGGTAGGTTCGTGCCTGCCTGCCCCTACCCGTGCTTCCTTGCCATTGCCAGCGGGGTGGCTGGCGCGGCCTCCGCCACCGGCAGGCGGCAGCGGGAGGGAAAGGAGAGGTGGCGGCACGCGACCTCGCCGACCAGCCCGGGCATGTGACGGGTGCCGAGGGCACGGGCCGTTCCAGGCTTCCAGCCGGCGATGCGCACGTGCTTGGCGGCGCTCCATCCAGTGGGCGAGGTGTTTCTGTAGCCTCGGCACGTCGCGACCCCGTCGGCAAGGTCTTTCTTTTTTTTTGCCCCCTCGGTCAGGTTGACCGACCAAAATTCAGAAAGGCCGGCCCAACTGTCCAAACCGCCGTCGTCGGTTGAGGCCATTACACAAACCGGGCAGGCCGTTTTTGTCCCGTGTTGGCGGCCCAGTGTTGTTATTCAGAAGGAAAGGCCGGCCTCAAGAGACTAGCCCAGATTTGTAACAAAAGTCATCCCAGAGGTCAAATTTGTCCGATTTTGACAGTTGGATGACCTATCTATTATATTATTAAAGGAGTGTTAAAAGAAGCCACCACGTTCGCCGAGAGGGTCTAGAAATTCCCACATTAATCTAAAAAAGAGAAGAATTTGCACCGTTGGATTTTATGAAGATCTAACGGTTCAAAATAACTCAAGAGTTCATATCAAATACGATTAATAAATAGCTAATTTCGGATTTAAAAATTTAAGGAAAATTAAGACATGGCAAAGAGTCCATGCTGAATACTATGAGGCTATTAGTTTAATTCGGAATTAAAAAAATAAGGAAATTAGGGCTTAATCAAAGAGTCCATGTTGAATACAATTACTAAATAGGAAAATTCTGAATTATCAAATTAAAAAAATAGCATTACCACTAGATAAAAATTAAAAAATTAAAAAAAGACATGACAAAGAGTCCATACAAAATACGATTAGTAAATATAGCTTAATTTGGAATTTAAAAAAATAAGGAAATTAGGACTTAACCAAAGAGTCCATGTTGAATACAATTACTAAATAAGCAAATTCGGAATTATAAAATTAAAAAAATTAGCATTGGCACACGACAAAAAAATTATTATTAGCCAAATAGCTAAATTAAAAATTAAAAGTATAAAACAATTGGCATCAAATATGATTGATAAATAGATAAATGCAAGAACTAGAATAAAAAAAATTGTTGATATGTGATGACTGTCCAATTATTGTCAGTTGACTAATCTTTTAGTATGTCATATTGTTAGTACCTGTAAAAAGTTTTGCAAACGGATTATGTGTTACTGCCCCGACGTGAAGGGATGTCGAAGATGGATGGACGGATGATTTCGTGATGATGATGGAGTAAAGAAACGCGATGAGATGTCAAATATGATTAATAAATAGCTAATTTCGAATTTAAAAAATTAAAAAAAAAGACATGACAAAGAGTCCATACCAAATACGATTAGTAAATATAGCTTAATTTGGAATTAAAAAAATAAGGAAATTAGGACTTAACCAAAGAGTCCATGTTGAATACAATTATTAAATAAGCAAATTCGGAATTATAAAATTAAAAAAATTAGCATTGGCACACGACAAAAAATTATTATTAGCCAAATAACTAAATTAAAAATTAAAAGTATAAAAAAATTGGCATCAAATATGATTAATAAATAGATAAATGCAAGAACTAGAATAAAAAAATTATTGTTGATATGTGTAGTGATTATGAATCATATTAAGAAGAAAAATAGCTAAATAAATAGTATCAAATGCAATAATAAAAATCCAAGTTTGAGTTTCATGGCAAATAAAGTTAATAAATAGATGTATGGGAAAAATCAAGGAGTTAGTCATGTGAGGAATCAAATAGCATAGATAATTATTAACATTATTATCCCCATCTAATCTTCTATAAGTACACACTAGGCATGGAACACAAATCTGATCGATACCTCTAAAGAAGTATAGAGAAAGAGAAGATAAAAAGATAAAGAAGCACCAAGATTGAACGGGTAAGGAAAGTAGAAAAAGGAGAATAGAAAAAGAAGGCGGGAAAAATGAGAAAATGAGGGCAAAAGAAAAGGACAAAAGTGAATTTATTGGTTTAGTCTATAAATAATATCATTAGAATGAGAAAAATATTAAATTATAGCCATGTCCTGTTGGACATTTGACATCTTTCATATATTCATGAAAAAATAGAAGAAGCGGTTCTACCGAACGGTTTTCAAAACAGCTCTATATCCATAAAAAAGTTGCTGCATCAAAGAAGTCACAACTGAAATTATTTTAGCCACAGATACAGGCCTGAAGCCCTGCTAATCTATCTCAAAGTCGATTGCCTACAATACAAAATCAAATGATTCAAACAAATGTACGTTGTCGATGCTCCTCTTCGCTCAGAAAAAAAACTCTGAGGCACAACAGGAAACTTCTCCATTAGATGCATCGGATGCGATACACACTAATCGATTTCAAATATACCAAGGAACAAAATAGAAGACAGAAAAATCAATAAAAATTGCTAGAGAAAATGAAAAATAAAGAAAAGAGTTAGAAACAACAACAAAGATATATATGGAACTATCTATCACCGAGATGACAAAACTCTAAAGTAGACCAATATATGCAGTCATATGGGCTAAAAACAAATAAATTGTGCAGTAACCAAAGTGGGAAAAATAATAATAGGTTCGGTTAAATAAAAAATTTAAAACATATATGCATTAACATAGCACGCATATATATAAGTTTTGTATAATATTTATTTACCAAAGCTAGCAGGAGGCCTCAACTTTTTTTTAACATGACTTTTTTTGTCTAATCCATGATAATTTTTATTTCGCTCCGATGATGAGTCAGGTCTAGATCTGCTAGATGCTACTTAAGTGCTCTAACAACTACACTAAATATATTTTCGCTAAATATTAATCAAAATATTGCAAGATACAAATCGAACTCTAACATCTAAGTTACAGATTGTTGGCAAACATAACTATCAAATACATATAAATATATTTCATAATTATAAAAAACTTTATATGAATACAATTATGTACAATTTGCTCCGTATTCAAGGTGAACCAAAATTGAATTCAATCCTCAAATTTAGATTTTGCAAGTTTAAGTACTAAAATATGCAACTATAATATAGAATAAAGCAACATAAAAAGTGATGATTGATATGAACTCCTATGCATAGAAAATGAGAGGTAAATAAATTACAAAATACATCTCTTCTGTCAATGTAAATATTTTTAAAGAATTAAATAAAAAACTAGCTACCCGCGCTATTAGCGCGGGCCACCTTGCTAGTGTTGTCTGATTTTATAGTTAAAAGTTGAAAATTAGTCTTTTGCGATAATTCGAGAGTAAAAATTGAACTTTTTTCTTTCAAAAAAAACTCGACCTGCTGGGATATGACGGCCCGGGTACTTGTGTTAATAAAAAGACCTTCTCATGCCGGCTGAGAATATCACCGAACTCTTATCTCATCCATAGACGGCGGCACTGCAGTACACGTGAGAGTTGAGACTGGCTAGTCTTAGATCCGTGCTTTGACGTGGGATAGGCAAGGAGTTTTTTTTTTTCCAACGCGCAACGAAGTGTGCCATCTCTAGACGGTAAATCCGCCTTCAAACCCCGACTGGGAGGGTGCGACGCGCACAGCCAGACCAGCCGGACCAGCTTGCGCTCGCATCCTAGTACCATTTCATACCAGGTCTCCATGGAAAACGTGAAATTAGATCGAAGACAAATCTGTTCATTTTTCGATTTCTGAGGAATCCGTTCGTATTTCGTGCTATTGCTGCTACCTGAATGTGAAGGACACGAACAGTAAAGCCAGTAACCCATTTGGTAACTAAATGGAAACTAATAAAGAACTAGAAACAATACTAGTACTAGTAGCACTACCACTCCTAAATAAACTCGGAGTGCATGTTTCAGCGGACGCATGCATGCGAGCAGGAACTTGCAGTTCCTGACAAGCCTAGCAGCAGGCAGCCGCAGCCAGCCAGCCTGCACTGCAAGGCAACCGAGCGGGTCGTCAGACACGGCTGTCTTGCCAGTGCCAGGCCTCGCCGCGCTCCCTGGCGCCTGGCGAGAGCGACTCCTAGCCTCGAATGCCAGCGCGACAGGGCCCTGCGCCGCGCACGCCCGCAGACGCCGGCCGCGTGCATCATCCACTGAACAGGCTCGTCATCAGGTTGTAAATCTTGCTTCTTATGCATGCCACTTGTTAGTTGGTGGGGGTGGTCAGGCGGCAGCTCTTGGGCGATGGCCGGCCGGGACCGAGAACCCAGCCGGCGCTGGAGCTCCGGCGGCAGCGAGCAGTGTTGCGCACACGGGCACAGCGCCTCGGCAGCCTACAGGCGTTAGGACGACGAGCGTGTCGATCGATCGTACCAGCACTGTGACGGGGTAACCACCAGTACACGGTCTTGCTTGCCGCCCAACCCCTGGCCTGCGCTCTCTAGGCTCCTAGCCTCAGGTGGTGGCGACTGCGAGACCCGCTGGGGCCGGACGGCCGGGCCGGCCATGGCCCATGGGGGCGAGGACAGAGGAGAACGGGGGGGAAAGCACGGGGAGCGGCAGCAGGAGCCAGGACGGGGGCGCGCGCAGTGGTGGACACGGGGGAGAGGGATGGGCAGCGGCACGCCGCGGCAGGCGGCCGCGGCAGCGCATGGCAGGAAAGCTGGACGATCGCGTGTGCGCGCGCACGAGCGTCCCCGCGCCCCGACTCGTCACCTCCGCCCGCCGCTCTCGCACGTGGCCATGCTCCCCTCTCCCTCTTCTCTTCTCTTCTCTTCTCCCCTGCAGCTGCAACCCTGCCACTGCCACTGCCACCCTTCTCTCTCTCTCTACGAGTAGGCCTCAAGGGAGGGGCAACAAGTAGCTGGGCGCGGCTGCCATGGCTGGCAGGGGGGCGCGCCCTGGCCCCTTGGGCGTGGCAGTTTGGCGCCTGCGACGCCGCGCGCGGCGAGATGAGATAATTAAAGGCTGCCCTGCGCCGCGCCCAACAAACTCCGCGCCCTCGGCCCTCGCCGTGCCCTGGCGCGCGCGGCTTCCTGATCTCCTCCGGCGGGCCAGGCCAGCAGGGCCCAGGCGGGGAGCGAGCTGCGAGCGACAGTGGCCGGCCAGGGCAACAGTGCGCGCCTGATTTGCGCTGCACACGCTCTGCCGCGCCCTGCAGTGGGAGTACGTCTCACCCGTGTGCCCCATGGGTTTCTTCGCGCACTGTGCGCAGCTACTGCTTCTACATGCATGTGCCGCCGTCCTCGCTCGCCCGTTATCACCGTACCATTGTTACCGTTCCTTGTTGAGGCCTCTTCCTTGTTACTGCTGGCTGCACCCAGGAGAAAGGATTAGTCTTTGGTACGTATACTCCAGGAGAATGACCTAGTTGATGACCAACTTGGCTAACGCATCCTAAAACCCAGTTGAGCATTGCGGATCAGCACCCTTTTTTCCCTATAACCTCTACAAACGATTTTGTAAAAAGCTTTAGTTCGGGTAGGTTTGTTACAACCAGATGTCATGGTGGATAGTGGACTTCAAATCAGAGTACGTACAATCCAAGCACAAGCAGAAAAAGATCGAGTAAAGTTTGTCATTTCGAATGCCGCGATGTGGTGGCTACTAGGTGGTCGTTTGGGTTTGAAGCGTGTCTGTTCCTGCGTCCTCAACCGACTGATAAATTGACAGGCTTGCTGTATTCTATTGGTGAGGTGAGAGGAGATGTGCTCTGTAGAGAGGAATGCCACGGAGTCCGAAACTGGCGGCCTACGCTGAATAACTCACGTTCTAGCTGTCTTTAGCTCCAGTTTGCCATTTTGCAACGGCAATGCGCCAATGATTGGGACACGATAACCAAAATTATTGCCTCCTAGCTACACAGCATAGGTCATTTGTTTTCCTCACCTAGCTTAGCTACACCTTAAAAAATATTTTTACCACTCGTGCACGCACGCATGGCGCATGTCCTACACTCCTACGGCTACGTTACCCTTCTCGGAATTAGCGCTGCACCGCTCGAACAGTAGAATCCGGCCGGGGCAGTCGGGCACAGGCCCCTAAGGTTGAAAACGGACGGATAAAATCCGGTCCCGTTCCGTATTTATATATTTATCCGGCCTGATTCTGTTTTTATGGAAAAATACGGAAATAGTACGGGAAGCGAGAAGAGGTGTATCTCGTCCGTATTTACGGGATCCCGTTTTTAGCCGGAATGATCCCGTATTTATAAAATATGGTAAAAATTTAATTGGCACACTATATACCCTCTTTTGTTACTAATCAATTGATGTACTTCACGGTTTAATCATAGAAAACATGAAATATTGATCATATTTTTAGAAAAATAGCTTGCGCAAAAGAGCATATAGTGTTATATTCATAAAAGGTGAATGATGATTAAATAATAATGCATTCCGGTAGAATTTCCGATTCCCACCCGTTTCCGTAACCTGAATATCCCGTTTTTACTCCCGTTCCCGGCTATTTGGCTCCCGTTTCCGTTTTCTATAATAAAATACGGAAACGAAAACGGTTGAAGTGTTTTCCCACATGTTCGTGTACGTTTTCATTCCTACATGCCTCTGACCCTGGCCCTGAATGAGGCCAAAGAATTGAATCACATCGGCCTGCCTCCTCTGGGCTCTGGCCACCTTTCTTTTCCCCTCTGCTCCTTCCAACCTTTTTACTCCTCTCAGGTCGTCGTCTTCTTCTTCCTCGGGGGCGCACGCCCGTGCAGAGGGTCGCAGCGCCTCAACCCCCCATGCGGAACCGGGCATGCGTCTCATGATCCTCAGCTTGCCTAATCAGAACATGGCATTGGCACAGCTCGATCACGCGAATGTTAGGCTCTGCTGTGAGCATGACAACATCTCCATGGTTCAGCCAAGAGCGACGACGAGTTGGCCATTCGTGTTTCAGTAAGGTCCTGTTTACTTGCCTTCAAAATTTCAAAATTTTACAAGATTTCCCATCATATCGAATATTTCAACACATGCATGAAGTATTAAATATAGTTAAACAAAATAACTAATTACACAATTTGTCTATAATTTGTGAGACAAATCTTTTGAGCCTAATTAACCCATGACAAGATAATAATTACCAAATAAAAACGAAAATGCTACAGTGCTTTACACCCAAAATTTTACGCATATAAACAAGGCCTAAACCTTGGAAGTGGTTAACATTGCAGAGGAGGTTGTCACCATTCCAGGGCAGGGCAAGCCCTTTCTTGTTGGTGATAGTTCCCTGGAACATTATCAAACATTTGATCCTTTTTTGAAGACATTAACTGAACATTGCAATGTAGCAACGATCGACCGATCGATGGATCGTTGATGTTATCCGTTGAAGCACGACGTTTTGGCAGCGCTTTTTTTTTTGGAACGGTTTTGGCAGCGCGGTTGATCCAACGGGAAAGGGAGAGAGTACAAAGGGGAGAGTACCGGGATTCCGGAGGCCATGTACAGTGCTACAGGAGAAATTGATGGCCGTCCACGTCCTCGTGCAAACTCGCTCCGATAGTCCTCCCAAACCCCGATGCACGGCAGCAGCACCTGCCATTCCTTCTTCCGGTAGTCCAAAATAAATGCATAACCAGACAAATGCACCAAGACAGAGACAGTAGAGAGAGAGAGATGTGAAAGTTTCATGGTGCAAACAAAAAGGTCGTGCATGCAACTTGCATGTAAGGTCTGCATATATATACTCGGTTTATGTTAAGCAGCAGGTACTAGTATTGCGCAAAGGTAATTTATTTGTCAAATGAGCATGCATGTTATCTTCCAATGCAAAAACGTCTTCATTACACACACACAGAGACAGATATGTATACTGATGGTGTGTTTGCAAGCAGCACATTGTACCCTCAAAGAAGTACACGGCAACAATCTGTACCTGGCTGGCATACATGCTTGACTACTCGTCAGGTATCCGCAAGGCCCATTGCACCATCTGCATCTTCACTCTGTTGCACTGGCAACATGTCCCAGTGTTGTTCTCTCACATCAAATCAATACCAGCCATCAACCATCAGCCAACTAGCCAGCAGTACTTTTCTCTTACAGCAAATCAGCACCGGCCACCAGTCACAGCGAGCCGAGCAGAGAGAGTAGTATTTGCTCACACATCTACCTTTCCGAATGCACATGTATGTCCAGATATCCGGGTACAGACGCATGCACTCCATTCAACATCTCAAGCACGTACGACGAAGGAGGTGTACGTACGTGCACAGGCACAACTACACCCATGCATAAATACATGTACGCGTTGCACGGCGGCGACGAATAAAGGATCGGATGTGCACGCATACGTTTTCGGCCTCGTGTCCTTTTTTTTTCTTTTGTGTTCAAAAGTCGCGTTGCGTCAATGCAAGCATGTATATTATTATATATGTTCGTGTACGCACGCATGCATGCTGCGTGCAGGCTCTAGGCAGGTGTGGTATGCCGAGACTTTTCACCAGCAGCTAGCTAGGTACTAGCTTAGTAGCTAGATGTGCAACAGTTTCCCGTTAAGCTCCATCAGGTTTCCTCATCGGGCCCATGCCAGGTGCCACCCTGCCCATCGCCATCCTTTAATCTCACCATTCCTGTCCCTCTAGAGAGAGAGAGAGAGTTCTCATTGTCATGGAGGCATGGTGCGTGGTAGCTTTGGAGGTCAACGACCGCCTCTGGGCAGAAATCGCAATGGGCGAGGTCCGGGCAACGAGAGATTTGGAGATCATCGGAATTTCCCTCAGCAAGCGCAATTCCCCAATTACGGCCAGGGTGACTTTAGAGGTAGGCGTAATTTTTATCCCCAATGGAGGCCAAGAGGTACAAGCAGGGGGAACTTGCACAATCAGACCAGAGATGGTTGTTTCGACCTTAGAGAGAATCTTAACCAGAACAGGCGCAATATGGAAGGTGGAGATCCAATGACAGAGGGGAGCAGGAAGGTAGATGACCCACAGCTCAAGGATTTGGATCATTCAGAGCACACAAACAAACTAGAAGGAGATAAGGATCAGGGTATTACTGCTGAAAAAAAGGATGACCTGAAGAGAAATTCATAAAAGAAAGGAACCATGGCTTTAGGTTTCTGTGGAAGATGTGGAAAAATTGGCCACTGCTCAGAAGAGTGCCTCAAACCAATTCTGTGTGGTAGATGTAAGCAAGAAGGGCATGTGGCAAGAGCTTGTGAAGATGTGTTGTCCTGGGAGTGCATAGCCCCCTTTGTGGGTCTTGCATCCCCAGCTAAGGTTTTCATGTTATCCAAAATGAGGGTCTGGAGGAAACCAACAGGGAAATGACCAACTGTGCTTTGATAAGAATTACCAAGGGATCAGTAACTGTTAGGCAAATAGAAAATGAGTTCAAAGCCCAATCAGGGCCGCAGTCCACTTGGAGATGGTTTGCCAAGAGAATTTCAGAAAACATCTTCCAGATGATGTTCCCAACGGCCAAGAAGGTGGAGGAGCTATCCTTTTTTACTGGTATGCAAATGGGCATTGTACCTGATGTGACTTTCAAAGTGGAGCAATGGAATGCTAATGTAGGAGCTAAAGGCATGCTTGAAATAGCTTGGTTTAGGATTTTTGGTATCCCCATGGAAAAAAAAGATCTGTCCAAAGGGCTTGCATTATTGCTTCTCTAGTTGGTTTACCTTTGGAAGTAGACTCACAAAATCTAAAGAGGTGGGACTTTGTAAGAGTCAAAATTGGGTGTAGAGATGTGAGGAAGGTACCAGCTGTAGTGGAGGGTCTGCTGGAATTCTATTTTTATGACTTAACTTTTCAGAGAGAGGTACCAACAGAAGGAGTAACTAATGCTGCTGGTACCAGATGGACTAGAAACTCAGAAAGACATGATGAAGACAGCCCATCTCCTAAAAAACCCCAAAAAAGGAGATCCACCACAGGAGACCAAGAACCCTGTGCAATCCAGTGAAGGATTTACCAAAGACAAGAGCACTGAAGTTGAAACTGCTAGAGAGGAATATGTAAAAGATCATGTAGAGCTGAACCATGTGGAGGAGAATTTGGATAAGGATCAAAATCAGAAGGGAACATCCACTAAATATGCAACAGTGGGGATTCACACAGACTATGATACTTCTAAGGAGGTGGAAGATACCCTTGAAAACTCTAAGCATGGAGACTGCTTTGATGATTTCATCTCTCCAGGAGGGGAGCACTTTACTTTTGGCTCTTTCCAAAATGTGGTGATTAAAAACCTATGGAAGGTAGAGACTGGAATGAACTCCTCAACAGTAATAAATGAATATGGCTCTAACATGTTCAAATCCAAGTCTGATCCCCTAGTTGCTGTGGAGGCAAAACAAGCTATTATGTCTGGTCAACATTCCCCTATAGAGCCCATCTTGGAGAATTCTCAAGCTCAAGACTATCTACAAGAGGACCAGTTGGCAGAAGCTGATGATGACTCTCTGGGAAGGGTGTCAATCCCAAGTCCCTATAACAGCACCCAAGAAACTGTGGAAAGACCCATCCAAAAACCTCTCTCACAAGAATCTCATACTTTGGGAGAGACTGTTCCAAGTCAAAAACAAAGTGACAGGCTGCAGCAACAAGGCAATTTCAACAAGACAATTGCTGAAAAGGCAGAAGCCATCCTTGCAATGAAGAATCTTGAAGGTAACTCACTCTCCTCTAAGAATTCCTTTGCAATCCTAGAAAACAATGATATCATTATCAAAGCTGGTAAATTAGGAATTGATTCCCAAAATCTTACTTATGAAAAAATAGAGATTCTAAAGGATCTAGAAAGAGCCAGAGCTGGCCTTTCAACTAGGACTGATCCTAATACCATCTCAATGAATAAGGCAGATAGTGATTCTCTCCCCTCCGAGGAGCTGAAATTACTGGAATGGCATTCTGAAAATTCTGAAGATGATGGATTTCAACTGGTTTCTAATACAAAAACTAAAAAGAAAAGAAAAGGACTTATTTCTAGGCAAAATAAAATAGTTAGGAGAGATAATCCTCCACCTTTTGAGGGGGAAATCTCTCTTGACAAGGGAGTATCCAATATTAGCTCTGGTTACAACCTTAGAGATAAGAGAACTCCAAAATACAAAAAATTTACATGATAGGAGTCTTATGGAATTGTAGGGGAGTGTCCAAGAAAGGAATGTCTGGTATGCTAAAAGAGTTGCTAATTGACTATGATGTGGATTTTGTGGGACTGAAAGAAACTATGAGGAAAAATTATACTGAGAAGTTTTTTAGGAAGATTGATTTTGGTAAGAAGTATGTTTGGCACTGGATCCCATCTAATGGAAAATCTGGTGGCATCCTTTGTGGGATTAACTTGGATAGATATGAGGTGGCAAGCTTTGTTGAAGGATCCTTCTCTGTCTTGGCAGTGGTCAAAGACAAAAAAGAAAAAAGAAATATCTCAATTGTCACTATCTATGGGCTTGCCCATGAGGAAAATAGGGAAGCTTTTCTAGCTGAGATCTCTCAGATTTGCACTTCTAATAAAAACCCCATGATGTTGGGTGGTGATTTTTATATTTTGAGATTTAGCTCTGATAAAAACAAAAGCTTCACTGAAAATAAAGCTTATGATCTTTTCAACTGGGTGATCAATACACATGAGATGAGAGAACTACCTTTGCAAGGAGGAAAATATACCTGGAGTAATAATAAAAAACCCTACTTTGGAGAAGCTGGACAGAATTCTGGTCTCAGAAGAATGGGAAAAATTGTTCCCCTTAACCAATGTAAGAAAACTGGCAAGAGAATTATCTGATCATAACCCTCTGTTGTTATGCTCAAGACAGCCTACTATGGGAAAAACCAAAGCCTTTTGCTTTGAAACCTCATGGTTAAAACACCAAGACTTCCTCCCAAAAATAAGAGAGATCTGGGCTAAGCAGGTTACAGAAAAAGATGCAGTGGATAAATGGTGCATCAAAATAAATAGAGTAAAGAAATTTTTGAAAGGTTGGGGATTGAGTTTGAAAGGTCACAGTAAAAAGTATAAGAAAAGTTTGAGGGAAGAATTGGAAGGCCTAGAAAAAATGGAGGAAGATGTTTCCCTGTCAGCCCCCTTGTTAGAAAGGAAAACTTTTATTCTAGCTGAAATCAGTAGACTTCTGGAAGAAGAGGAACTTTTCTGGCATAAAAGGTCAAATAATAAATGGCTTGTGGAGGGAGATCTGAATACAGAGTTTTTTCATAGAGTGGCCAATGGAAAAAAGAGAAAAATACTATATTCAGTATTCAAAAAGATGGTCAGGAGAGAGAAGACATGGATAAAATCCTAGACTTGGCAACAAGTTACTACAAGGACTTGTTTGGTAAATCCTCAACTGCTGATATTAAGTTAAGTCAGGATTGCTGGACTGCTAAGGAGAAAATAACTCAAGCTGAGAGTGAGGCCCTGTGTAAGAAGTTTGGGCTGGAAGAAGTAAAACAAGCTATTTTTGGTATGGAAAAAAATACTGCCCCTGGACCTGACCACTTACCTATAGAATTCTACCAGGGGTGTTGGGATGTGATTAAGGATGATCTCATGGAGATATTTGAAGAATTCTATGAAAACAAGATGGAAATTAACAGACTGAATTATGGAACAATAACTTTGATCCCTAAAATCAAGGAGGCTAATCAGATTCAGCAGTATAGGCCAATCTGCCTGCTTAATGTGGTTTTCAAGATTTTTTCCAGAACCCTGATGCTTAGGATGGAGTCTGTAACATCCCAGTTTTCATCATGATTAAGGGGGAGTGTTGAAATTTATAATGCAAATTTCTAGAAGGTTCTATAAAAATAAGGATAAACTATGGCGTAATTTTGTTCACCATGACAAGGTTCTAGAATGTTCCACAAGAATCATAAGAAGACAAGAAGCTTGGATATTTTCTTGCCATGGTAAAATTTAGAATTTTCTAGAACTAGATATTTATGGAGAACTTAGATATTTATAGGGAACTTCCTAGAGTGTGACAAGTGTCACTCATCCAAGAGGGTATGGGTGCCTATATAAGGAGGGTGCCACCCCTTGCCATGCCATACTACTCCACCCCATCCCACACACATCCAAGGGCATGGTAGAAGTGAGCATAGGTAGAGTGTGCTAGGTGTGTTCCTTTGTTGCTCCAATAAGGTAAGCGTCTTTATAAGTGCTAGTCTTCCGGTTAAGCTTAGTACTTAGGGTATAAGTTGTGATCCATCGAAGGTTGGCTCTGCCACCCGGGATCACAAAAGGGTCTGGGCTTCATCGAAGGTTGGCTCTGCCACCCGGAAGCCAGCTTCATCTGTTGGTAGGCTCTGCCTCCCGGAAGCAAAAGGCGGCTCTGCCGTCAAAAGGACCCGGTACACTATGTAACTAGAAGCTGACCGACTCTGAAGTGAGTTGGTGTAGATCCTTAACTTAGTAGGGCCACCTCAAATTCCAGCAATCACTAAAATAAAACTTAGGATGCAATTAAACTAGTAAGGTGAAATAATACTAATGTTATACGAGGTATTACATAACTATTAGGTAAACTATTTTATACTCTTGCCTTGCATTAGTACATTCGTTCCCTCCAGTAACCAGCATACGCATGCTTACACCTACGACAAAAATCATCTCGTTTCCATAAAAGTCTCTTAAGTCACCGTACCATGCCAAAATTCCCAGACAATCATGACAGCGCCCACCTCCTTTGCCATAACTTCATCATTCCCTGGAAGCCACAGAGTACCCACACCATTGACCTTGAAAAGACCCGTCATGGCAGCACTCACCTCCCTAAAAATCGGGGTCGCCACGCACAGTGCCGGCCGAGATTTTTTCCGCCGAACCGCCTCACCCGCTCGCTCTCGCTCGCGCACGCGCGACACGCCGGCCCCACGACGGGACCGCGCACTGCCGCCGGCATCATGCCGTGCCGCCCACTCCCGCGTCCCCACCTCGCCCACGCTGCTGCAGCGTCCTCGCCGGCTTTGCCGCCTCGGCGCTCACGCCTTCAGTGCTGCCACTGTTCGCGTTGACGGCGAGCTACCGCAGCCCACGCCGTCGCCGTCCTTGCGCGACGCCGCTGCTGCTCTCCTCGCCTATAAAAGGAGCAAGGCCGCGACGAGCCCCGTCACCAGCCCAAGCACACCGAGCCGCTTCGCTCCGCTAGCTAAACCACTCCTCCCGAGCCCAGCTCACTCACGAAACGAAGCTCCAACAGTTGGCCCTCTTCCTCTTCCTTACTTCCAAAGGGATAGATGTCATACTCGGTATGGACTGGCTCACCAAGCACCGCGGAAACATAGCCTGTGCTGAGAGAGCAGTGACAGTCACCAACCGCCAAGGGTTAACAGTCACATGCCAAATCCAGCCTAGCCTGTCAGACTCCATGGTGAACCACATCCAAGCAGAATCCCCAGAGGAGGTGCCAGTAGTTCGGGAGTTCGCAGATGTGTTCCCAGATGAATTACCCGGTATGCCTCCAGAAAGAGATGTAGAGTTCACTATTGACTTAGTCCCTGGAACCAAGCCTATAGCAAAGAATGCCTATCGATTAGCAGCCCCAGAGCTTGCCGAGTTGAAGAAGCAGCTTGAAGAGCTTCAACAAAAGGGATTTATTAGACCCGCTGCTTCTCCGTGGGGAGCCCCAGTGCTCTTCGTGAAGAAGAAAGATGGAAGCATGAGACTTTGTGTGGACTACCATGACCTGAATGCAGTCACCATCAAGAACAAGTACCCTTTGCCTCGGATTGATGACCTGTTTGATCAGCTGAAGGGAGCTAAGTTCTTCTCCAAGATAGATCTAAGGTCAGGTTATCATCAGCTCAGAGTGCGACAAGAGGACATCTCCAAGACAGCCTTCAGGACCCGTTATGGCCAGTATGAGTTCACAGTGATGCCTTTTGGTCTGACTAATGCCCCTGCCTTTTTCATGACCCTCATGAATAAGGTGTTTATGGAAGAGTTAGATCGGTTTGTCGTGGTATTCATAGATGACATACTGGTCTACTCTAAGAGTGCTGAGGAGCATGGACAACATCTCAGAATTGTGCTGGGAAAGCTCAGAAAACACCAGTTGTATGCCAAGTTTAGCAAGTGTGAATTCTGGCTGCAGAGAGTCAGTTTTCTGGGTCATGTCTTAACAGCTGAAGGTGTTGAAGTGGACCCAGAAAAGGTCAAGGCAGTATCAGAATGGAAGTAACCAACCTCAGCCTCGGAGATCAGGAGTTTTTTGGGATTAGCCGGCTATTACCGGAGATTCATCGAAGGTTTCTCTAAGATAGCCCGGCCTATGACCGAGTTGCTCCGAAAGGACACGAAATTTGTTTAGTCTGAAGCTTGCGAGAGAATCTTTCAAGAGTTGAAGAGGCGACTAACTTCTGCCCCAGTGCTAGTCTTGCCAGATAATCAGAAGAGCTTTGTCATTTATTGCGACGCATCCCGACAAGAATTGGGTTGTGTGCTTATGCAAGAAGGAAGAGTTGTAGCTTATGCCTCAAGACAGTTGAGAACACATGAGCAGAACTACCCCACCCATGACTTGGAATTAGCCGCAGTAGTGCATTCCCTCAAGATTTGGAGACATTATCTGATTGGGAATAAGTGTGAAATCTACACGGATCACAAGAGCCTGAAGTACATTTTCACCCAGTCAGACCTCAACCTGAGACAGAGAAGATGGTTGGAGTTGATCAAAGACTATGATTTGGAAATTCATTACCACCCTGGAAAAGCTAATGTGGTGGCTGATGCGCTCAGTCGTAAAGCATATTGCCATCACTTAGTCACA
Source organism: Panicum virgatum (assembly GCF_016808335.1). Taxonomy (NCBI): domain Eukaryota; kingdom Viridiplantae; phylum Streptophyta; class Magnoliopsida; order Poales; family Poaceae; genus Panicum; species Panicum virgatum. Next base: position 43,539,974 of record NC_053141.1, on the reverse strand, counting down.
CAAGCCCCAGAGCTGAGTGAAGAAATGAGGAAGTTAAACCTAAGGGTTGTACGCCGCTCTTGCAACTATAACCTTAGTGTCCATCCCGTCCTGGATGACCAAATAAAGAAAGCTCAGATGGAAGATAAAAGATTGGTATGGATTAAAGGTCGCAACAGTGAAGGCAAAGCCCCAGATTTTAGAGTAGATAAAGATGGAGTCTTGTGGTTCAAGAAGAGATTATGTGTGCCTAACCAAGGTCATTTCCGCAGGACCATCTTGGATGAAGCCCATAACTCAGCCTATTCCATTCACCCTGGCACTACGAAAATGTACCTGGACCTTAAGGAGAAGTATTGGTGGAATGGTATGAAGGGGGATATCGCTCGATTCGTCGCTCATTGTGATGTGTGCAAAAGAGTCAAGACAGAGCATCAGAAGCCTAGTGGATTACTTTAGCCGTTGCCGATCCCAGTATGGAAGTGGGATGAAGTTAGTATGGATTTTATCACCGGTCTACCAAGAACCCAGAGCGGTCATGACTCAGTTTGGGTGATTGTTGACCGACTCACTAAAGTGGCACACTTCATCCCAGTGCGTACCACTTATGGTGGTGATAGATTAGCCAAATTATATATTGAGCGTATTGTGAAGTTGCATGGAGTACCTAAGAGGATTGTGTCAGATAGAGGCACCCAGTTCACTTCGAGATTCTGGAGCAGGTTACATGAAGCACTTGGTACACAGTTGGACTTCAGTTCAGCCTATCATCCTCAGACTGATGGCCAGACCGAAAGAGTTAATCAGATCCTTGAAGACATGCTAAGAGCCTGTGTTCTTACTTATGGCAAAAATTGGGAAGACAGTTTGCCATATGCAGAGTTCTCTTACAACAACAGCTACCAGTCAAGCTTAAAGATGTCGCCATTTGAAGCCCTCTACGGGAGGAAGTGTCGCACACCTCTCATGTGGACCGAAGTCGGTGACCGCATTATTGAGGGCCCAGATTTTATTAAAGAAGCAGAAGACAAGATAGCAGAAATCAGAGAGAATCTAAAGGCAGCTCAATCCCGCCAGAAAAGTTATGCCGATAAAAGAAGACGTACTCTCAGCTTCGAAGTTGGAGACTATGTGTACCTTAAAGTTTCCCCAATTCGCGGCACACGCAGATTCCAGGTACGAGGAAAGTTGGCTCCACGTTACATTGGACTTTTCCCAATTATCAAGAAAGTGGGAGCGGTAGCCTATAAACTTCAGTTGCCAGCAGAGATGTCAGATGTACACGATGTATTCCATGTGTCCCAACTCAGAAAGTGCATGCGAGTACCAGAAGAACAAGTGGCCCTAGAGACAATCGACCTGCAGGATGATCTCAGAAATCAAGAGGTACCAGTAAAAATTATGGACACTGTGACGCGAAGAACCCGCAACTCAGAAGTCAGGATTTGCCGAGTTCAGTGGAGCAGGCATTCGGAAGCAGAAGCAACCTGAGAGAGAGAGAAGACGCGCTCCGAGCTGAGTTTCCCAGTCTCCTTATTGGTGAAGCTGAATCTCGAGGACGAGATTCAACCTAAGTGGGGTAGGTTTGTAACATCCCAGTTTTCATCATGATTAAGGGGGAGTGTTGAAATTTATAATGCAAATTTCTAGAAGGTTCTATAAAAATAAGGATAAACCATGGCGTAATTTTGTTCACCATGACAAGGTTCTAGAATGTTCCACAAGAATCATAAGAAGACAAGAAGCTTGGATATTTTCTTGCCATGGTAAAATTTAGAATTTTCTAGAACTAGATATTTATGGAGAACTTAGATATTTGTAGGGAACTTCCTAGAGTGTGACAAGTGTCACTCATCCAAGAGGGTATGGGTGCCTATATAAGGAGGGTGCCACCCCTTGCCATGCCATACTACTCCACCTCATCCCACACACATCCAAGGGCATGGTAGAAGTGAGCATAGGTAGAGTGTGCTAGGTGTGTTCCTTTGTTGCTCCAATAAGGTAAGCGTCTTTATAAGTGCTAGTCTTCCGGTTAAGCTTAGTACTTAGGGTATAAGTTGTGATCCATCGAAGGTTGGCTCTGCCACCCGGGATCACAAAAGGGTCTGGGCTTCATCGAAGGTTGGCTCTGCCACCCGGAAGCCAGCTTCATCTGTTGGTAGGCTCTGCCTCCCGGAAGCAAAAGGCGGCTCTGCCGTCAAAAGGACCCGGTACACTATGTAACTAGAAGCTGACCGACTCTGAAGTGAGTTGGTGTAGATCCTTAACTTAGTAGGGCCACCTCAAATTCCAGCAATCACTAAAATAAAACTTAGGATGCAATTAAACTAGTAAGGTGAAATAATACTAATGTTATACGAGGTATTACATAACTATTAGGTAAACTATTTTATACTCTTGCCTTGCATTAGTACATTCGTTCCCTCCAGTAACCAGCATACGCATGCTTACACCTACGACAAAAATCATCTCGTTTCCATAAAAGTCTCTTAAGTCACCGTACCATGCCAAAATTCCCAGACAATCATGACAGCGCCCACCTCCTTTGCCATAACTTCATCATTCCCTGGAAGCCACAGAGTACCCACACCATTGACCTTGAAAAGACCCGTCATGGCAGCACTCACCTCCCTAAAAATCGGGGTCGCCACGCACAGTGCCGGCCGAGATTTTTTCCGCCGAACCGCCTCACCCGCTCGCTCTCGCTCGCGCACGCGCGACACGCCGGCCCCACGACGGGACCGCGCACTGCCGCCGGCATCATGCCGTGCCGCCCACTCCCGCGTCCCCACCTCGCCCACGCTGCTGCAGCGTCCTCGCCGGCTTTGCCGCCTCGGCGCTCACGCCTTCAGTGCTGCCACTGTTCGCGTTGACGGCGAGCTACCGCAGCCCACGCCGTCGCCGTCCTTGCGCGACGCCGCTGCTGCTCTCCTCGCCTATAAAAGGAGCAAGGCCGCGACGAGCCCCGTCACCAGCCCAAGCACACCGAGCCGCTTCGCTCCGCTAGCTAAACCACTCCTCCCGAGCCCAGCTCACTCACGAAACGAAGCTCCAACAGTTGGCCCTCTTCCTCGATCTGTTCCGCGCCAAGGTGAGATGGCAGGCAGCTCCCCCGACCATTAACTCCACTAACAAAGGCCCAAAGCACCTACCAAGCCGTGAGCACTTAATCCAAATCATTCCACCAACCAATACTGTAAACTCAATATCTCCTTCATATCAACTCCTTTTCATGTGACTCTTTTTTCCTAAACTCTCCTCAAATCATATACTATCTATTCCTCCTACCTTCATCTCCATTTGAGCTTATTTTATTGCTTGTTTGTGTTTGTTTGCCGGTTGTGCCGTTCTCACCCGTAGATCACGGAGTGACCGAGGAGGAGCCTGCCAAGGAGCCAGAAGACCCGTACCGCGAGCAGGAAGCCGCCGCCGACGCGTACGAAAGCGAAGGCAAGTTTCATCGACCCCTACGTGAGCGGTTGCATCCATGTGAGGACGTTTAGCTGTAGCTTGGGTCTAGGATCGATTACATATACCAGTACTTGAGTGATTGAGTGTGCTCATACATGCATATGAGTAGTTATGCATATCCAGAGTTGAGACTAGGATATGAAGGGTTTTGGATGAGGCTAGGGCAGCTGGGTATGCTGGAGCCGGCGCTACCGTGGTGGTAGACTGGCAGGTGAGTGCTACCGTGGTGGTAGGCTCGAGTTGATATGTTGAGGGATGATTGCTGCCCTGGTGAACAATATGACCGAGTTGTTTTGACATCTCACCTAGCTTACTTTAGTACGACCACATGTTCCGGTATGGGCCGGGCTTAGCCTAATCCCACTGGTTAGCCTGACGGTCGCAGGGATGGTTTACGGGTATAGACCATTGGGGTCAGGGTCCGAGGGTTTGTGCGGCCGGGCTGGGGCGTGACCACGGCTGGGTGTCGGCTATGTCGGTTGTCCGTTCGGACAGCCGAGCGTGTGGGTACAGTGTACGACCTCTGCAGAGTGTATAATCCATTCGAATGGTCCGTGTCCACGGTATGGACAGGCTACAGTGTGGTCCTGACAACTAGTGAGCTACCTATTGTGAGTTGTGTCGGGAAGAGTTGCATACCATTAGTTGCATTGTTAGTAGAATGTGCTTATTATGTGTCGTGCATGTCAGTCCCCTCCCGTAGGGTGAGGTAGAGCTTGCTGAGTACTTTTGTACTCATCCCTGTTGATTTTTCTCCAGAGGATCCTGACTTTGTGCCAGAAGACTACGAGTAGATCGTGTCCGCACCCAAGCTGATCGAGTGGAGCCGTGATGGATGAAGAGCTAGTCCTGCATGTCGCTATGCTAGTTGTTATCCTATGGTTGTTCTGTGTAGCTTTGTGTTGTCACTTTACTCCTCATGTACGTGTTAAATAAAACTCTGTATGACTCTGGACTCCACTTGATGTAACATGTATTATGCCGGAGACCTTATTCGGTAATTAATACATGGTTTAGCCTTGATCTTCGGGTCGGGGCGCTTCAGAGTCTGTTATGGAAAGAATAATTAGTAAAGTGCAGAATGTTTTTCTTAAAGGGAGAAATATTATGGAGGGCACAATGTGTCTGCATGAAGTCATCCATGACACAAAAATCAAAAAGAAAGAAGGACTAGTGTTGAAACTGGACTTTGAAAAGGCTTACGATAAAGTTAGCTGGGAGTTCTTGTTTGACTGTTTAACCCAGAGAGGTTTCCCAGCAAGATGGTGTAGTTGGATAAAGAAAGTTGTGGCTCAGGGAACCCTCAGTGTTAAAGTCAATGACAAACTTGGTCCTTACTTCACAAGTGGTAAAGGTGTTAGACAGGGTGACCCTCTGTCACCCCTTCTTTTTAATCTCGCAGCTGACACTTTGGCCAAAATGATTCAAATGGGTCAACAAAATCAGTTGATCCAGGGTCTGGTCCCTGAATATATAGATGGAGGTCTAGCCCTGTTACAATATGCGGATGCCACGATTCTTTGTGTCCAAGATGATATAGAAATAGCCCAAAATCTGAAACTTCTCCTTTATTTATATGAGGGCATGTCAGGTTTAAAGATTAACTTCAACAAGAGTGAAGTAATCATGATTAGTCAAGACACTGAGAAAAGCATGATGTATGCAGATATGTTCAATTGTGCAACTGGAAGTTGGCCTATAAAATACCTTGGGGTTCCTGTCTCTGGGAATAATGCTCAAGTCTCTAAATGGCTCCCCCTAGTGGAAAAAATTAATAAGAGGCTGGATGGCTGGAAAGGTGGGGCTTTGTCTTTGGGAGGAAGATTGACTCTACTCAATACTTGCCTCAGTAGCATTTCTATTTACAGTATGTCCATGTACCTGCTGCCAAAAACAGTTTTAAAAAAAAATGATGTGATCAGGAAAAATTTCTTTTGGCAAGGTGGTGGTCTGAAAAAGAAGTATCATTTGGTAAAATGGAAAAGAGTCAGTCAGTTGAAGAAAAAAGGTGGTTTAGGAGTGAAAGATTTAAGGAAAATGAATGTAAGCCTTTTATGCAAATGGTGGTGGAAACTGGAGCATGATCAAGGTTTGTGGCAAAAGAAAATAAAAGAAAAATATCTAAAGAGCTCCTGCATCTCTATACTCAAAAAGAAACCTAAGAATTCCCCTGTGTGGAACCAACTAATCTCTATTAGAGATGTTTATACCTCTGGCAGGAAAATCATTGTGGGAAGAGGTAATTCTACCAGTTTTTGGAGGGATGTCTGGCTATGTGACATTTCCTTGAAGGAGAAATTCCCTTTGCTCTTTGATATCTGCACCAAACCAGATGTTACTGTTGCTGAGATAGCACAGCAAGGGTGGAGACTATCTTTTAGAAGATGGTTGAATGAGGATCTCCAAATTCAGTTCAGAAAGTTAACTGATTTATTGAACACCTTTGCAGTAAACAATGAAAATGACAAACCCCGATGGAGTTGGGGCAATAATGGTTTGTTTTCTGTCAAATCTGTATATGAGCACCTTTGCATTAACGAGTCCGGCGCCAATTATAACTTGATCTGATCTGGAAGGCAAAACTTCCCTTAAAGATCAAAGTTTGGCTTTGGCTAATAGAACACGATGCTATTCTTACCAAGGACAACCTGGCCAAGCGAAAATGGTCAGGAGATATGATGTGCTGCTTCTGCAACAATCCTGAAACCATAGATCACCTCTTCTTTAACTGTCCTACTGCGAAATACATTTGGAGTCTGATAGCGTTGGTTTTGGGTGCTAACCACAGACCTACCTCGTTCGGCCAATATTGGCAGTGGGTCTCTGCTCTCCTTCCAAGCAGAAAGCATTTTCATATGATAGGGTTGGCCGTCATTTGCTGTGCGATCTGGAAAACCCGCAACTCATGCTGCTTTGAAAAGAAAACAATCAAAACACCGACGGAAATTATTTGCTTAGCTAGCTCTTTTCTGAACTACTGGGCAGGACTCCAGGCAGGACACAACAAGGAGGATCTTGAAGCTGGGGCAGCAGCACTCCTCAAGACGGCGCTCCACTTTCATGCTCAAGCAAACAGAGATGATACTGGAATGGTGCTCCTTCAGTGATGTGGTGGTTTCTGCGTCAAATTGTGCTTTTGCCTTTTGTTTCGGTAGTGCATTAGGCTGGAAAAATTTCCGCTTCCCTTCGGCTCGTGGCTGTGCGAACATTTGCTACTTTTATCTCGTTTTGTAAGGCTCTGTAAATAAGTGCAGGGAGCACGCACTCTGTGCTGCATCTTTAGTTGCTGGTCTGGATGCTTGTGACACACTTAGATTTCTGAGACTTTGTAATTTCGTTGCTTTTCTAGTAATGAAATTCGGGCTTTGCCCTTCGTGGAAAAAAAAAATGGTGCGTGGTAGCTCCCCACTATATAAGAGCCCCCCATGGGCTTCACACACACCGCACCAAAACACAAGAGCAGCTTAGAACTCCTTTTCATCTTGTAGAAGAAGAGAAGAGAATAGAGAAGTTAGCTTGGGTAGGGTTCTTGGGCGTCTCCCACACCGCTTGGTCCTACTCCTTCATCACCTCCTGCTTAGCTTTTTGATCAGATCACCACTACTAGTGTGCAGTCGTGGGTATGCACTAGCACCACCAGGCCATGGGCGACGCGCTGTGGGACCTGCTCGGGGAGGAGATGGCGGCGGCCGGCGAGCACGGCGGCCTGCCCCCGGGGTTCCGGTTCCACCCCACCGACGAGGAGCTGGTCACCTTCTACCTCGCCGCCAAGGTCCTGAACGGCGCCTGCTGCGGCGTGGACATCGCCGAGGTGGACCTGAACCGGTGCGAGCCGTGGGAGCTCCCCGACGCGGCGCGGATGGGCGAGCGCGAGTGGTACTTCTTGAGCCTCCGCGACCGCAAGTACCCGACGGGGATGCGCACCAACCGCGCCACCGCCGCCGGCTACTGGAAGGCCACCGGCAAGGACCGCGAGGTGCTCAGCGCCGCCACCGGCGCCCTGCTCGGCATGAAGAAGACGCTCGTCTTCTACAAGGGACGCGCCCCGCGCGGCGAGAAGACCAAGTGGGTCCTCCACGAGTACCGCCTCGACGGCGACTTCGCCGCCGCCCGCCGCTCCTGCAAGGTACAGTGATGCATGATATCTCTAAATGTCCAGCAGGTAACTACTGCTCGTGCTGTCATGTTCACATGACCACATCAACATAAACCATGCATCCAGCCCAGCTATACAAGCAAATGCTGCAGTAGCACTGCATGAGTCCATGAACAGATTTGTTCAGTTTTTTTTTCAGGGCGGATTTCTACAGTTTTTAACACTAAAATGGCGTTTCAGCTAGCATTGTATTACTCCATGAATGGATTTGTTAAGGTTTTAGGGCAGATCTTTTCAGTTTCTTCTGTATTCTGCCTATGACTTGAAAACGCAACAGTGTGACATTAGTAGAGATGTGATATCCTTGACAAGAAGTAGGAGTTGCAGACATATGCTGGCTGCAATGAATGTTAGCGTGCATGCGTATGCACATAGCTCAAGGAGGGACTTGGGTGACAGTGACACATGCACATAGCAATGAGCTAGTTCAACTACAGTGCTGCGCTCAGCTTCAGGCCTTCAGCAGCAGCATGCATGCATGGCCAGGAGTAATTCCATCTCTGCTCAAAATCTATTTGCACTGACACGCAGGATCCAAGCCCCTCCAGCCAGTGATCCTGCTGTTGCTGTGTTTGTGTTGTGCGGCTGTGCCCTCAGGGCGCATCATTGCTGTACTTTACATAATCTCCAAACACTGACATGCCTCCCTTCCAAATCTTTGTCGTACAGTACAAATAATAAAATCATCCTCAAATAAACTAGTAATGTGTGCATCCAGTGTGCTCATTTGTTCCTTTTTTTAATATGTAAATAAACGTGCTATCTGCTGAAGTTGGATCAGGAAGGAATTTTCTATAGTACATCATCCTGTCTGTTCTGCGCCTATAGATCACAATCCACAGAAAACATCCTTTTTTATGTTTGATTTACTGAATCTTTTCTTATACACATGCAGGAGGAATGGGTGATCTGCAGGATACTCCACAAGTCAGGCGACCAGTCCAGCAAGCTGATGATAATGACGAACCCCTACTACCTCCCCATGGGAATGGACGCCTCCAGCTTCTGCTTCCAGCATGACCCCGCCGCCGCCCCTCCCCTCCCAAACCCTAGCGGCTGCACGAGCGTCGTCAGCCTCCCCTTACACCACGGCGACCACGGCATGCAGCCTCCACTGCTGCCCGCGAGCAGCAACCAGGTCAGCAAGATCAGCAACGGCTACGGCGGCAGCAGCAACGCCATGGGCATGCCGCCATACCCTCTTCCCTTCACCTCCATCGTCGCTGGCAGGCCGGCCCCGCCGCCGCCGCCGCCCCAGGCCGGGGTCAACGCCGGCCCACAGGAGCCACTGCCGGCGCCACCTACCTGGCTGGATGGCGGGATCCTTTATGAGCTGGGCCCGGGTGCAACGGCGCCCAGGGACGCAGCATGATCCGGACCGCTGGTTCCTTAGGGTTACCGCGCTGGTCGATCGGTTTACCTTGTGAGATCTTGTCCTGCGGTTGCTCGGTTGCTAGCTAGTAGATCCTGTGTAATCTTTCTTTTTTCAGCTTAATTTGCAAGGGAGATATTCAGACAAAGAGCGCTTGCAGCTTAGATCTCTCAGTAATTTCTTCTTTGCTAGTTTCTTATTAGTTATTGTCAGCAAATCATGCAGTGTTTGGATATTCAGACAAAGAGCGCTTGTTAGTAACTTGCATGCATGCATTTGGATCATCAGAGTCCATGCTCTGTTGATCCATCCACATGCAGTGTGGTACAGATTGGTACGTAGAGTAGGTCTGAACAATGTTTAGGTGCGTGTATATACAAATGGCCTCTGTACAGTACGTGCTTGGTTCAGTCATTCGCCGGTGGTACTCAATCATGGCGACGAACGTACAGTGGGGTAGTATGTAGTATGCAAGTATTATCGGCGCCACTGTGCGCACAGTGCGGTGAGGATTTGGTCCCTGGCGCCAAGATCTCAAGAAGAGGCCGCGCAGGCGCGCACACGTCCTGCAGCGAGCCTGATCCTCTGGTAATGTTTAGAAAAGATTTCGTACACGGATGCAGCAGAAGAACATACAGTAACAAAAGAAGAAAATTGAGGTTTAAAAAAGATGCAGTGTGATCAGCGTGAGGGATGGATGGGAAGATCAGAATCAAAGGACTTGTTTAAAAAAATAGGTTTTAAAAAGAATGATCGCCGTCAGTCGTCAGAGAATGATCGCCGCTGCGTGCGTGGCTGGCCGGGGCCCGGGCCGGACGGAGCTGGACACCAGGCCAGGACAGGAGGGGGCGATTTGACGGCTTACAATAATTCTGTTTCTAGGAGTAGTAGATGCTAGTCGGAGCAGCTAGCAGCTGCGACTGCTGCGGCGCGGCCTGCTGCAGTGGCCATGACGTGGTGCTTTGTTTTACTGCAGTGGCAGCGATCATGATCCATTGATCCGCTGCGCGCTTGCTTTCGCACCAAAGTGGCAGCGATCATGATCCATTGATCCGGTGCTCATCATCATCTCGGGCCTCTAGCCAGCTCGGCAGGCTAGAAGCTCGGCCTCGTCATCTCGGGCTCTCGTGTACGTCAGCCAGCGGGTTAGCGTGATAGGGTGTGTTTAGTTCCCACCAAATTTCCAAACTTTCCATCACATCCATCACATCTTCTATCACATCGAAACATTAAATACAGTAAATAACTCATGCATGGAGTACTAAATGTAGTTAAATAAAAAAACTAATTGCATAGTTTTGATGTACGTTGCGAGACAAATCTTTTGAGCCTAGTTAGGTCACTGCTACAGTGTGCTACAGTGACTGATGTGGCTTTTTCTCCCCTTTTCACCTCATCTAACACACAGCCATATTAGCTTTGCTGCAAATCTCGTACGGACCTGGGATATGCAGGCGGTAACACTGTCTACTACTCCCTCGGGCCACAGAAAAATGCAATTATGAGAGCCGTTCCCGGTCAAGAAAGATCATATTTGACCAACTTTATATTAAATAATATTAGCATTTATGTTTCTAAATAATTTAGTTATGAAAATATATTATATAACTAATTCAATGATATTTATTTTATATCATGGATGTTAGTACTTTTTTATATATATATTTAGTCAAAATTTGAAATGTTTGACTCATCGAAATATGAGAATTATTTTTTTTTGTGGACGGAGGGAGCAACCGACTATCGCTCTGTTCGGATGAGTGGTTCTGGCTGAGCAGCCCAGCCAGACTCACCCAGCTGACACAGGCTGAGTGGTAGGTTCGTTCTACATGTCACTAATACAATTCCAGCGGAAAAAAAAACGGACATGAGTAACAATTAATGGAGGTGATGTACTTAACTTTTACTCTACTAATAGAGGGGGTACTTAAGGCCTATATTTGTATCCCACCAACTAAACTTTACTTGTTTTAGCTAATGGATAAATTTTAGCTGGGTGTAGGTAATAATTAAGATAAGTGGTAGCTGTTAATTCAGCTACGATCCAGTCAAATCACCAGCTAAACAAAACTTTAGTTGGGTGGGATCCAAACAAGCTAAGGCCTAATATAACTGAAGTGAGCTTTGCGGCCAAATAAAATTACCGAGCTAATTGTCCCCAGGTGAGCGTTTACGATATGATTTTACTACTACTCCTGGTTTACAAGCATCAACAGTGCTGGAGTGGATAGATAGGCTACGAGAACGAAAGAACCGAACGCCTTCTTGAATTCAATGCGACGCTCGCCTTCTTGTCGAATTGCTGTCGGCCGGCCGGAGTCCGGCGGAGCTGTAGAGCTGGTAGCCCGGTACTCATGCGGAGGCGTGCATGGCGTATAGCTCGTGGCCGGCCGGCTTAGCTTGTTACGAACTGTCGGCCGGTCCATCAACTCCGGCCGGCCGGGCGGCGACCTGTCGCTTGCTCTCTGCAGAGCAAAACGCTCTGGCCAGCAGGGTCGCCACTGTAGAAACTGGGCAGCCACTGTAGCACATATCTTTCCACAGGGCTGCACTGTAGTGAGATGTCAAATTGTAACGTTTGATCGGGCTGCACTGTAGTGTCTTTCAGGGTCTGTTTGGACAAAACATAGCAAGTCTGCAGTGGCATTTTAGTCCTACAGGGAAAATTCCGTGCGTATTCTTTTGAAGAAACAAATAAATTAACGCGTCCTATACATGGAGTAGACTGCTGCATCGATCGTTAAGATCAAATGCTGGAAACAAGCTAGATCGTCGCCGCTGCCGGCGGCGGGGCAGCAGCGGTGGTCCGGTGGAGGACCAGCTGGCCGGTAACTTCTTCAGTCCTCACGGTGGCCGGCCGGCCGGCTGACCGACCGCATTGCAGCATCCTGCACGCTAGCAGTCGAGCACAAACATCATCAGGCCTCCTTCGTGGTGGGCCCATTTACTTGGGCTGCCAAACTAGGCCTTGATATCTACGATTGGGCTTTGAAGCCCGCTTGGATCTCTGCCAGCTTCCTTCACTTGTTTTTTTTCTCCCTCTCAAAAAAACAAAAAATCTTGTTTTTTTTCCTTCATTCATGTGACTCAAAAAAAAAAACATCCGGCAGCTGTTGGTCCCGCCAGGCATTGGCTTCTTCAGGTTCAGCTCCATCAGCAGTTCATTGGAAGACCAGAAGCAGCCGAAGTTCCAAAGACCAGGGCTGAAACACGCATGCTCCATTTTGTTGGAGTGCAAAACATCTGATGCAGGAGTAAAAGAATGATTTTCCGAGAAACACTTGGAACAAATGCTAGAGAACGATATATAATGGTATTTGCAGTTCAGCAGGGCATCGATTGGCCGCACCATGAATGCATACAAGTCGTTAGAGTAAACTGCACTTTCTTTCAGTCAGTGAAATCTTTGTGTATTTGGCAAGGTGCTGATTTCTAGTCCCAGAGATGATTAACCTTAATGTGAAACTGACGGGAGCTTCAGAGTTTAGTTCTTCAAGGGACAGCCGATAGTCCTCAAGTGTCCAAACATCAAGTGATGACATTGATTTATCAAAAAGACCCAAGGACAACTTTGTATCAATTTTAGTGAAGAGACTATGTGCTAGTAGCAATTGCAGGCGCTTAGTCACTTTGTTCCCTACTACCAGGCAACAGTATTTTTCTCTCACACCAAACCAACACCAGCTACCAGTTACCAGCCAGCCAGCAGTACTTTTCTCTCACAGCAAATCAGCATCAGCTAGCAGCCACAACCAGCCGAACTGAATGGAAATTTTTCCGCAACAGTACGGAAAACAACAATTCTGTTGTCTGCGGGCACCCACCAATCAAAGCTCTTACCAGTTGGACCAACGTCGAAGAATAATGAGATCAACCTTGACTGCATATTCCAAAAATTGAGAATTTCACTTTTCGCATTTCTTGGTAGCCCAGATAGCTGAATGCGGATGACAGGGTAGTAAGCTCTGTAGGAACTCTAAATGGCAATTAGTACCAGAGCTAGAAATAACGCTAGTTAACACCAGCACTCAACCAAAAATAAACTCTGAATGCATGTTTTACCAGACGCATGCATATGCAATGACGCGAGCAGAAACTTGCAGTTCCTGGCACGACTAGCCCCAGCAGGCGCAGCTGTCACACCCGGTTTTAAGGACAAAACCGAATGCATAACTATATATATGCCAGGATTAAGTTTCGTACATATAGAGACATTATAAGTGAATAATCACTAACAGTATCACGTAAAAGCAATAATTAAAAGATTATCAGAGTTATATAGCTTATTCTGGAAACGATGGCTTCAACTTCACAGGCAATCGACTGGGGGTTGCGTATGCCTAGAACTCAGCAACATTTTTAAAAGACTTCACCACAACTTTCTCCTTCTAAGCAGCAGGAAGCAAGGGTGAGTACACTTATGGTTGGTATTCAGCAAAGTCACAAGAAATAACCAGAATATGATTTATATTTTTATTAATCATGTGAGGGTCCAAGCCGCTCGTGACCGTGAGCACGGCTGATATATTAGTTTTACACTCTGCAGAGGTTGTACACTTTCACCATAATTCGCGTAAAAGTTCCGAAGAACTTTGAACCCAACCACGCAATGTGCTAGCTATGCACAATACCATACTTCCGAGGTGTGATTGCATAGGGACGCTACGAGGCCTTTACAAAGATTCCCTAACATATGACAATCCGCTAAGATTTCAAGCCAAAGCGGTCATAACACTGTCCTAATGAGGTGGTACCTTACCAAAGGACCATTAAACAATACCAATTGCCCCAAGAGGACCGAGCTATACCCCGTCGATGCATCCCCTCTTGCCCTTTCGGTAAGATTGTCACAAGCTAGAGTCTCTAATTAATCAGCCAAGACCAGAGCCATATAGTATTGTAGTTGTACGATTTTCTTGGGTGGTTCTCCATGTTCCAATTAAATCATCATAATACTCTTGTAAATAAGCATAGACAGAAAGATGGTTAGGGTCACTTGCCTTTCTCCAACGAAAAGCTATTCTTACTGCTCCGCTCTGGCTCACTTGGAAATCTTGATTCGTCAATCTTCGAACAGCGATCCTTCTACTCGAAGCAAACACCGAGCAAACATGCAAAGCAAACAAATAAAAACCACTAAGAACAGTACACCAATCATATAAAAGCATTAAAAGGTTGTACTAAAGAATCGGGCTCGCTGCTACGGTTACGAGAGCGCAAAAAAACACAGAAAACAGAACTAAAACGGCGATTCTATAGACTAAACGGTGTTTCAGGGATCTAGTCGCGATTAACTAAAGGTTTAAGGTCTAACAGAAAAGATTGGTGAGACACAAAAAAAGTGTGGTCACAGAGGATAACAAGGTGATAAAGCTATTGCACACGTCCTAAGGATCACGTGAGCATAAGAATTGATGAAAACAGAGCTAAAACAGAGAAGTTATAGCCAAAACATGGTTCTAGGGGCTTAATTGTAAGAGTTTTGAACTTCCAAGGGCTAGCTCTAAAGAAACCAGGGACTAAAATGAGATTAAACCTAAACTATAGGGGCTAGAAAGAAAAACTAGAGGTCCTGGGCGGCGGGTTAGATTTTAGGAAAAGGCAGGGGCTAAACCAAAAAAATAAAGGGCTTCCATGTAAATACTTTTTGAACATGTGTGGATCGCGGGTTGATATCCATAAAAGAGAGGGGCTCTTTTGAAAAACTTCCTCGGTTGACCGGCACCTGGCTTGTTTGACTCGAGTAAGATCTAATATGCACCGTTGGATCTTGATCGGGCGGTAGATGGTGGACGGCTCGGCTTGGCGGCTCAGGCTGTCGGCTCGGCTCGGCAGAAGACTCGGCTGCAGGCGGAGATACAGGCGAGCGGAGCATTGGCTCGTCTTAGCCCTGGGCGAAGCCGGCGGTAGAGCGCGACGGCGAGCGGCGGCGGGGTCGCCGGAGCTACACAATAACGCATTTCCGGGCACGATTTAGATCGCGGTTTGGCCCGAGAGAGAGAGCGCGAGACGGGGAACTCAGCTACGGATCTTGGGTGGCGGGTTAGAGACCGTGCATACGGGCGCGGCGGCAAGAGGCTGCTCGGGTGGTCGGAGCTCGTTCTGATGAGCTATCTGCGCGCAAACGAAGGGGGAAACAGAGGGAAAAGGGGGCCGGCGTGATCCTCACCACCACGCGAATCTCCGGCGGGGGTCGAACACGACGAGGTCGCAACGAAACGGCGCCGCGGCGTGCGTCTCCGAGCTCCAAGCTCCAATGGCGTAGGCGGCGCTAGGGTTTGGTGAGGGCAAGGCGGCGCGGGTCGAAGGGAGTCCAGAGGGGAAGCCACGGCGCTATTTATAGGGCGAGGCCGGGGATCCTTGGCGTGCGTGCCAAGGCGCAGGGGCGGCGTACTGTGTGGCTGGGTCGGACAAGTCCTTGAGTCCGGCTCGGGCACGGGGTTGAAGGAAGGCCCGACAGGTGGGGCCTGTGCGTCGGCGACACAGAGGGACAGGAGAGGGTAGCAGTTTGGGCCGGGAACTGGGCCGGCGGAAGTGGGCTGCGTGGGAGAGAAGGAGAGAAAGGAAGGGAGAGATTGATGCGCTGGGTTGGGCCAAAAAAAAAAGAGAACCGAGCCGGTTTAGGCTGAAGAAGGAATAGGGAGATAGAGAGGTTTTGCAATTTCAACTAGAGTCAAACAAGTTCAATTTAAATTCAAATTCAAGGAATTCAAATTTAATTGAACAACAAACAATAAAAACAATGCAAAAGCAACATGAATGCAACAAAACAACCTCATTTAATTTTTAGAAAAACAAACATTTATTTTATTTTCTTATACTAAATTTGTAAAGAGAATAAGTGTTGGGAAAATTTTAAAATTATGATAAAATTGTTGATTTATTTTTAATTTTAATCACATCCTGAAATCCAAAAATTTTAGGGTGTGACAGCAGCTGCAAGGCGAGCTGCAGGCAGGGTTTAAGTTACCGACCGGTCCGGCCAAACCGGCGGGGTCCGGTACTGGTATACCGGACCGGTTTGGCCGGAAACCGGTCCAAACCGGTCGAAGTCAAATTTGAATTTAAAATCATCTGTGCAAACGCTTCGTACCGGTATATCGGTCTGTTTGACCGGTTTACCGGCCGGTTTGACTGGTAACCGGCCAAATTTAATTTTTTTTTTTTTGGTTTAAATTCAAATGCCCGCAAAGTATACTAAATGAATGTTTATATAACATTTTTTAGTCTAAATGAACCCTCCAATCCTTTTTTTACTACTTTTATATTGTATTTGTTTATTTTTGTATGTTCGCTTTTTTTGTTTAACTTTAAATTCCCGCAAACTATACTAAATGAACAAATTTTTGAAAATTTTTTACACCATTAGATTCGTCGCACCTTAAAGTATTTTTATGAATTTTTTGAGAATTTTTCATTTTTTTAAATTTAATTTGAATTATGAACCTCGGTCGGTTTGGTACCGGTCCAAACCGGAATCGGACCGGACCGGTTTGTCCGGTTTGGTAAACACTGCCTGCAGGTGGTCTCCCTTCCTGCAGCTCCGAATCCCCCACCTGAAGGGCCAGGCACGGCTGCCAGGCCTCGCCGGCCGCGCTCCGCTGTCAGCTCTCCCTCCCGAGTCCCGAGCAATTCCAAAAAAAAAAAACCCTTCCAAAGCCTGTGCTGAACGCCAATGGTGACGGGACCTGCGCCGCGCACGCACGCACATGAGGGCCGTGTTTAGTTAGACGTCAAATTAAAATTACAAAAAAAACGAATGTCCGCATAGAGAATGTCCGCATAGAGTATTAAATGAAATTTATTTGTAAAACTTTTTTAAGGATGTGTGTAATTTTTCGAGACCAATCTAATGATGATAATTAATTAATAATTTGCTACAGTAATACTATAATAATCAACCTCTAATCATGCGGTCAAATGTCTCATTAGATTCGTCTCGCGATTTAAACGGAGTTGTGGAAATGGTTTTATAATTAGACTTTATTTAATACTTGTAATTAGTGATCAAAGATGAAAAAAAAATTCCATCAATTCTTAACCAAACACGGCCCAGACGCCGCCTGCATCCACTCCAATGGCTCCATCTCCCTCCGTGCTCCCAGCTTCTGCCCGCGCGTACGTCTTCCATCTCCGTCGATGTCAAAATTTCGCCGCCATCGATCTCATGCTGCCCATCAGCCGGGGCCACGAAACCAGCCAGCGCCCAGCACCGAGCAGTGTTACATGCACGGATGGTAGGAGCACCGGCACTGTGATGGCTGGCAGTACAAGATTTTGCTTGCCGTCCAACGCAACTCGCAGCCTGCGCTCTCCCTACGCTCTAGCCGCAGGTGGTGAGTGCGCGCGAAACCGAGGCCGTGTTTAGTTCCCCGACTCCTCCAAATTTTCTATACATCGAAATCACGTCGAAATATTAAATATAACAAATGACTCATGCATGAAGTACTAAATGTAAGTAAATAAAAAAAATAATTGCATAGTTTTGATGTACATTGCGAGACGAATGTTTTGAGCCTAGTTAGTCTATGGTAGGACAATATTTACCACATACAAACGAAAAATACTACAGTGCTTTTCACAAACACTTTTCGCACAGCCCGAGAAATGTATGTGGATGCGCAGGAAAAAGCATAGGAGGCCACACCGCCACAGGCAACGGCTGGCCGGCACAAGCCAGGACGGGCCCTCCTCCGGGAGGGAGGGAAGGAGGGAGACGGGGATGTGCAGGGGCACGCCGCGGCACGGCGGCAGCGCATGGCGAGAAAAGCTGGGGCACCGCAGCAGTAGCGGGCAGTGTAGATTGGACGATTGCGTTCGCGTGCGCGCGCGCACGAGCGTCCCCCCGCTCCGACTCGTCACCTCCGCCCGCCGCTCTCGCACGTGGCCATGCCTCCCTCCCCTGCAGGCTGCAGCCGGCAGGGGCGTGGCAGTTCTTCCGATCCGCGCCAGCTGCGACGCCGCGGCGAGGCCATTAAAGGCTGCCCCGCGCCGCGGCCGCGCCCAACAAACTTCCCGATCTCGCCGGCCGGCCGGCTCGTCCTCGTCCTGCCGTCCGGCGGGCCAGGGGCGGCAAGCAACAGTGGGCGCCTGGTTCGCACTGCGCCGCCCCCGGCCTCCGCTACCTCCTGCAGTACGTCGCCGTCGTCGTCTGGGCGCCTGCGCTGCGCGCTCTGCTGCTTTCTCTCTTGCATTGCATGCTCCCTGAGCTGCTGGTCTGGTCTCGCCCGTGTGCCCTGCCCCATGGGTTTCTTCGCGCACTGTGGGCTGCCGTTGCTTGTACACGCATGTACGTGCCACTGTCCTCCCTCAGATCGATCACCACCGTGCGTCCGTGTCATTGTTTACCGCTCCTCGTGCTCCTTCTTACCGCGCCAGGTTGTTTAACCATCTGTTAAAGGAGGATGAAATTAAAGCCTGCAGCCCATGGCCATGCATCAAACTCACTGAAGCTTGATCGATAGATTCGTTACTGATACCAATGTCATCAAGACATTAACCGATAACCATGGCTAGCTAGGTGAGACATCACTAACCGATTACATTGACTGCATCAAACTGACTGCATGTGTTTGCAACGGGAACGCGCCAATGATTGGGACACGATTAGCAAATTATTGCCTCCTAGCTACACAGTATAGGTAAGTAGGTCGTTTGTGTTTTGTTTAGCCACCCCTTAAAATATTTTTACCACCGGCACTCACGCACGCACGGACGGAGCATGTCCTACGTTAACCTTCTCGGAATAGCAGTAGCAGCCGGCCGCCCGGGGCAGAGAGAGGCCAGAGGTCCTGGCGCTGAATGAGGCCAAAGAAAGAATTGAATCACATCGTTGGCCTGCCTCTGGGGTAGCTCTGGCCACCTTTCTTTTCCCCTCTGCTTCTTCCAACCTTTACTCTTCTTCCTCGAGGACGAAAACTTTTATGGACTGGCACACGGAGCTTGGGAGCTGCACTGCCTCGCCCGGTCCATGCGCGGAACCGGGCATGCGTCTTATGATCCTGGGCTTGCCTAATCAGAACATGACATTGACATGAAGCTCAGCTCAGCTCATGTGTGAGCAACTGAGCATGCCAACATTCCATGCATGGCTGGCTGTAGACCTGTAGTAGCAATCAGGAATGACGAGATCGATCTAGCTCCATTGTGTGTTCAAAGTTCAAACCATGCAAGATCCATCGTCACCATTGGCGTTTATAAACATAGGAAGCCCTTGCTTTTTTTTATCACCATTCCATGGTAGGGCAAGCTGCCAAGATCTTTCTCTTGTAATCTTGTTAGTGTTATTCATTCATTCATCTCGTGGCTTTGGTTGGACATCGATTTGTCAAATTGTCATGAACTCTAGTTACGTTAAGTTGTAGAGGAATGTATTCCGTCGTATAAAGATTAGGGACCAACACATTGTAATGTATATATTTGCTGAAACTATACCGTTGTTGATGCATCTTGTGTCAATTGTCCAGGCATGTGTTTGACAGCTTTGTTGATGGGGAACAGAAGAAATTGATGGCCGTCCTCGTGCAAACTCGCTTCGATCGTCCTCCCAAACCCCAATGCACGCAGCAGCACCTGCCATTCCTTCTTCTGGTAGTCCAAAATAAATGCACAACCAGACAAATGAACCAAGACAGAAATAGTACCATGTCCATGTTTGAGAGAGAGAGAGAGAGTGGGCTGTGAGAGTCATGGAGTCATGGTGCAAACAAAAAGGTGGTGCATGCAACTTGCATGTAGGTCTGCGTTTATCTTAAGCAGCTAGTACTACTACTATTGTGCAAAGGTACATGAGCATGCAGGTTATCTTCCAATGCAAAAACGTCTTCTTTGCGCTCGCCCACACACACCGATCTGTATACTGATGGTGTCTTTTGCAAGCAGTACATTGTACCCTCAAAGAAGTACACGGCAACAATCTGTACCTGGCTCTGGCTGGCATACATGCTTGACTACTCGTCAGGTATCCGCAAGGCCCATGGCACCATCTGCATCCTCGTATTTTTGCTCACACATCTACCTACACGAACGCACATACATGTCCAGATATCCTGCCGCCCGGCACAGACGCAGGCACTCCGTTCAAGATCTCAAGCACGGCGGAGGTGTAGTACGTGCACAAGCACAGCTACATGTACACATGCATACATACATGTCCGCAGTGCACGGCGATGAATAAAGGACGTGCACGTGTACGTTTCTGGCCTCGTGCCCTTTTTTCTTCTTTTTTTGTGTTCAAATTAAAGAGTTAAATGCGTCAACGGCGGGGGTCGCTAGTTTACAGGCGACCGTAGGGGAGCCTCCATACGGTCGATTTCCGACACGTGTTTTTTCTCCTTTTTAGTAACATTTTTGTCTTTTTCTGATAATTTTTTTAGAAAAGAATTCAAAGGAAAATTTGGAAAGGAGTGAAAAAATTTGATGAGAAAAAATTGAAAGAGGAAAATTTTAAGAAACAAATTGAAAAAATTTGAAGAGAAAATTTTTTACATCCAAATTTTTTTGCATCGGAAACAGAAAACTCGGGCTAGAAAATTTTGTGAGTAGAAGCAAACAAAAAAAACTCGGGGTTAAAATTTTCGTAAAAATTTTTTGCATCAAAAAATTTAGAAAATAAAAAACAAAAAAGGGAAAAAAAAACTGTTGTGCCTGCCGTCGTCTCGGCCGCTGCGCGCGGGCCATCTCTGCCACGGACGCGCCGCAGCGGGGCCTCCTCGCCGGCGTTGCACCTCCCCGCCGGCGCCCCGCTGCCGGCGACTCACCTCCCCGCAGCCGTGACACGCCATCCTGCCGCCGCCGCCGCGCATTCCAGCTGCCGCCACGCCTCCCCTCCGCCGCGGCCGCACCAGCTCCAACCGCCGGGAGCCGCCGCCGCGCCAGCTCCGACCGCCAGAAGCCGCCGCCGCGTTGGATCTGGGAGGCAAGGGGAGATGGAGGAGAGGAGGGAAAGAGATAAGGGGGGGAAGGGAAAAAGGAAAGGGGAGGGGGAGCTGGTGAGAGATTGACCGTAAGAGTTGAAAGTTACGGTCGTTCGTATATTCAACATTGGGGTCAACAGCCCCTGAACTTGTAAAGAACTTGTAAAAGGGTGCCACTTATGTTCATAGACTTTAAAAATATATTTTGGGTTCCAAAACTACTAAACTTGTTAAGTATTGCACAACACATCCTAAATTTATAAAGTAGTGCCTCGCAAGTCCATTTCTGGACCATACTAACCACTGTGGTGCACTTAACAATTTTATTAAGGCCCTGTCTAGTTCCTAAAAAATTTTCTACAGTATCTGTCACATCGAATGTTTAGACACATGCATGGAGCACTAAATGTAGTTGAAAAAAATAACTAATAACACAGTCAAACTGATTAGCACGAGATGAATCTTTTAAACCTAATTAGTCCATAATTGGACATTAATTGTCAAATAACAATGAAAGTGCTACAGTATCAACATCCAAAAAATTCACAAACTAAACAGGACCTAAGGATTAAGCAATGTATTTTTAAAGTTTGTGGATCTAAGTGGCATTTTAAAGTTTGTGGATCTAAGTGGCATTTCTTGACAAATCTATTATCTTATTATTTGGCCAACAAACGGAGCCTCCACGTTCGCTCTGGAGACCTAAAAATTCCCACGTTAATCGAAGAAAAATAGTAAAATAAAAATTAGCCCAAAATACCCCTATGCCTAATTAAAAATCACCCACCAATGCCATTATGAAAAATTAAATATAAAATAACATTTAGTTATGTATCAGTTATAAATATATACTATTAACAAAAACTAAAGCTAACAACAATCAATGAAAATAAAAATAATTATCTGCATAATATTATTAAAGCTCAACAAATCAAATTGTTATTATAGGTAGATTATAGTTGAATTGTTTTAATCAATAATAAGACATAATTTATGATAATGAACAGAATAATGTATGATAAAAAAATAGTATAATCTTCAAATGAGCGGGCTATCCGCATAGTTTTGGTACATACTGTGTGCAGGCTCTAGGCAGGCCGCAGGCGTAACCGAGACTTTTCAGCAGCAGCTAGGTAGGTAGAACTAGCTTAGTAGCTAGATGTGCAACAGTTTCTCGTTAAGCTCCATCAGGTTTCCTCATCGGGCCGTGCCAGGTGCCAGGTGCCACCGCCCATCGCCATCCTTTAATCTCACCATTCATGTCCAGAGAGAGAGAGAGTGTGTGCTCATTGTCATCCTTTAATCTCACCATTCATGTCCAGAGAGAGAGAGAGTGTGCTCATTGTCATGGAGGCATGGTGCTAGCTCCCCACTATATAATAGAGACCCCCCATGGGCTTCATCCTCCACACACACCGCACCAAAACACAAGAGCAGCTCAGAACCTCCTTTTCATCTTGTAGAAGAGGAAGAGAAGAGAATAGAGAAGTTAGCTTGGGTAGGGTTCTTGGGGAAGAGTGTCTCCCACCGTTCGATACTTCTTGTAGCCTTTGGATCCATCAGATGCATCGCCAGGCCATGGGCGACGCGCTGTTGGATCTGCTCGGGGAGGAGATGGCAGCGGCGGCGGCCGGCGAGCACGGCCTGCCCCCGGGGTTCCGGTTCCACCCCACCGACGAGGAGCTGGTGACCTTCTACCTCGCCGCCAAGGTCCTGAACGGCGCCTGCTGCGGCGTGGACATCGCCGAGGTGGACCTGAACCGGTGCGAGCCGTGGGAGCTCCCCGACGCGGCGCGGATGGGCGAGCGCGAGTGGTACTTCTTGAGCCTCCGCGACCGCAAGTACCCGACGGGGATGCGCACCAACCGCGCCACCGCCGCCGGCTACTGGAAGGCCACCGGCAAGGACCGCGAGGTGCTCAGCGCCGCCACCGGCGCCCTGCTCGGCATGAAGAAGACGCTCGTCTTCTACAAGGGCCGCGCCCCGCGCGGCGAGAAGACCAAGTGGGTCCTCCACGAGTACCGCCTCGACGGCGACTTCGCCGCCGCCCGCCGCTCCTGCAAGGTACATGCCAGACAACTTGCACATGACCACATCAAAATAATGCAGCTATGCATCATTCTAAGAAAATCAGCCATTGTATTTATCAATGTACAGATCTAAATTTCCCATTTATCAGTGTTGCATAGCAGCAGGTAGCACCGCGTGAGTCCATGAACCGATTTCCTCAGGTTTCTTCAGGGAACATTTCTTCGGTTTTTGTTTTTTAACGGCGCAGGTAGCACTGCATTAATTACTCCGTGAATGGATTTGTTAAGGTTTTAGGGCAGATCCTTTCACTTTCTGTATGTGAGATGCTGTCCACCACTTGAAAACGCAACAGCGTGACAGTAGTAGAGATGTGACGATATCATTGACAAGAAGTAGGAGTTGCAGATATGCTGGCTGCAATGAATGTGGCATGCATGCAAATGCACATAGCTTAAGTAGGAGGGGACTTGGGTGACATGGGCATGCAGATTGATAGACGTAGGCTCTATGTGCTTTTGTGCATTCAATGGTGTTAGCAGGTGTAAGCATGATAATATGTGCAGCTTCAGGTAGGCTTTCAGCAGCAGCATGCATGGCAGCATGGGCAGGAGTAGTTCCATCTCTGCTCAAGATCTATTCGCACTGACACACAGGATCCAAGCCACCAGCTAGTAGTGATCCCTGCTGGTGCTGTGTTCGTGTTGTGCCCTCAAGGGCAGGGTGCATCATGGATGTACGTAGTTTGCATATGTCCAAACACTGACATACCCTCCCTTCCAAATCTTTGTCGTACAGATAATGAAATCCAATGTGCTCAATGGCTCCATTTTTTAATCTGTAAAGTAAACGTGTGCCATCTGCAGAAGTTCTAGTTCAGGAGGAAATTTGTATACTAGTATACACAGTTGTCTGTCCTGCCTAGTATAGATCACAATCCACAAAAAATAGTCTTTTTTATGTTTCTATATGCAACTGACTGATGATTCGATGAATCTAGCTTCTGTCTTGCCTATAGATCACAATCCACAGAAAACATCCCTTTTTTTATGTATGATTTGCTGAATCTTTTCTTATACATACATGCAGGAGGAATGGGTGATCTGCAGGATACTCCACAAGGCAGGCGACCAGTACAGCAAGCTGATGATGGTGAAGAGCCCCTACTACCTCCCCATGGGAGTGGACCCATCCAGCCTCTGCTTCCAGCAGGACCCCGCCGCCGCCCCTCCTCTCCCAAACCCTAGCGGCTGCTCGACCGCCGGCCTCCCCTTCCACCACGGCCACCACCCCGGCATGCACCCTCCACTGCTGCCGGCCAACCAGCTCAAGCTCAGCAACGGCTGCGGCTTCCCTGCGTCGGCCTGCACGCAGGAGCCGCCGCCGAGCGGCTGCGGCGGCAGCAGCAACGCCGCCATGGGCATGCCGCCGCCATACCCTCCTCCCTTCACCTCCATCGTCGCTGGCAAGCCGGCCGCGCCGCCGCCCCATGCGGCCGGGGTCGTCAGCGCCGGCGCGCCGGAGCCACCGGCGCCGCCACCAACCAGCTGGCTGGAGGCTTACGTGCAGCACGGCGGGTTCCTTTATGAGATGGGCCCGGGTGCAGCGCCCAGGGGCGCATGATCCGGACCGTTGGTCCCTTACGGTTGTCGCGCTGGTCGATCGGTTTATTTTATTACCTTATGATCTTATCTTGCGGTTGCTAGTACTAGTAGTAGCCGATCTTCTTGTGATCTTTCTTTCAGCTCAGTAATTTGCAAGTGCGAGGTTCAGACAAGAGCACTTGTAGCTTAGATCTGTCGTCAGTCATTTTCCTGCTGTTAGCTCCTTTGTTGTCAACAAATCATTTGTACCTAGCTAGCTAGTTCTCAGTAATTTGCATGCATGCATTTGGATCATCAGATCAACAAAGAGCAGCAGTAGTGGTAGCACTTGTACTGTTGATCCATCCACATGCAGTGTGCTTGGTAATTTTATGCATCACTTTGTTTCATCGGCACTGAATGGCACGACGACATCGATCCTTGCTAGTCTCAAAATCAGTGTCCAATAATAACACGATCTCTGTGAAGCTCCAGATTGTGATCCATGCCATGGATGCATTTCACTGGGGTCTGAACAATGCTCCTGTATGTATAAAAATGAGCACAGTGGACCGTGCATGCCTGGGGTGACATGATACGGTATATTGTTTGTTCAGTCCAGTCGCGAGTAGTACTCAATGATGGCTATGAACAGTGGGGTAGCACAGTGCGGTGAGGATTTGGTCCCTGGCGCGAGATCTTCGAAGAGGGCGTGCACACGTCCCTGCAACCTGATGCATCTGCAATTCATATAGTACAAAATTTTACTTCAAGAAAAAAAGAAGTCGTGGAAGAGCATTACAAAAGAAGGACACAATTAAGGTTTGAAACAAAAGAAGCGGTAGTGCGATCACTCGCTGCTGATCAGTGATGGATGGAAGAAGGATCGAAGGAGACATGGGATGTGATTCAGGTCAGGCCGTCAGAGCGGGAGAGGCGACGGAGACGGAGGGAGGGGAAGGATGCAGGGCGAGGCCGGCTGGCCGGGGCCTGGGCCGGCTGCTGGGGATGATTTGACGGGTTGCAATAATACTGCTTCTTTCCTGCTAGGAGGAGTAGCTGCCGCTGCCGCTGATGGCGTCCCGTAGGTAGGAATAGGATCATCCCGACGCCGAAGATGCGATGCATGCACCGTGACGTGGTGCGCCTCAGGCGATGGGACGGGGGCGCCGACGACGTGACCCCTAATCGGGCATCCCGGGAGGGATGGGCGTTACTGCAGCGGCCAACGCCAGCTAGCGATCTCGCCGCCGTCGTCGTCTCTGATCGCCCCGGCGCTGCGCCCGCCGCGCGCTAGCTTGGCCGCCCAAGTCAAGCCGATCCAGTAGTACTGCCAGCTTGCAGCTGCCGCTGCTTGCATTGTTAACCGGCCGGCCGGAGGCAGCTCGCCGGGGCTAGCACTCTAGCAGGCTCTGCATTGTTGCTCCCAGTCCCAGGTTGGCGTGCTCTAACAGTAACCCTACCTGTTGATCCCCTATATATAGTAGCTGTCTGCCTGTATAGTTGATTACTCCGTCATCTCGGAATAATCCACTATATGATCACTTCTATAAGCACTAGTATTCCAAGTGACAAAAAAGAGCTAACACGAGTAGTTTGGTACGGTTGAAGTAAGGTGAGGTTGAAGCTGAAAAGGAATTAAACCCCTACTAAACAAAATTATACCGTGCTAATAATCCACCCCAGGCTTTTACGGTTTTACCCCTAGTACGTTACAAGCAGCCGCTCGGCGTGAACAGTGATGCAGCGGATAGGCAACGGGAAAGAAAGAACAGAACAGAACGCCTCCATGAATGCGATGCTCGCGATCGCTCGCCTTGTTGTCAAATTGCTGTCGGCCGGCCGGCCGGCCGGCGGAGCTATAGCCGGTGCTGATGCGGAGGCGCGCATGTGGGCAGCCGCCCGGCTTGTTACGAACTGTCGGTCCATCAACTCCGGCCGGCCGGCCACCGACTTGTCGCTCGCTTACTCTCTGCAGCCGTAGATGGTAAGCGCTCTTGGCCGGCAGCGGTGTCCACTGTAGAAACTGGGACGGAACTGTGGCACTGAGATCTTTTTACAGGACGGCACTGTAGCAAGGGCAGGCAACGATTGTCAAAGCGCGGCTACTGTTTCCTGAGATGTCAAAGCGTCTGAACGGGGGGCAAGGGCTGCAATGGATGAATCCAAGCCAAGTCGACGGCCCCGATGGCATCCCAAAAGTACCAAAAGTGAAGCACGCATGGTGTGCCATCTCTCATGCCACGTATCTGGAGAAAACATAGGAACTTTGTTCCATTCTAGTCGTGTGGAAAAATACCATATAGAACGAAACAAGCTGAAAGTTGTGTCTGGCGTTGTCCTGTGCTCCGAAACTTACACGGGTCGTTTAGCTTTTGTCCTAAGCTCCATGCTCATCTAACTTTCATTGAACTTGTAGTTGTAGGGAAAAAATGGCAACAACAGATTATTTCTGGTAAATCAAAAGTATCGTGGATGTTAATATATTTTGTATAAAGTTAGTTAAAGCTAAAGAAAAATTGATTTCAGATAATAAAGCTAAAACGACTTTGGAACTAAGGAAAGGACGCCGTGTTATTCCTACCAAAGGTTTGCACGCACCCTGTTCGGTGTACACAGATGGTGATCGTGACGCGATTACCGAATGATAGTGTACGATACTGGCACAGTGGTTTATTAGACGTTCGTTAGCATTCACAAAGGATACACATACATCGTTCTGTAATGCATTTTTGTAGCGCTGATTTTGAGTTCGTCTAATAAGTGGAGCATCATATTGGTTACCTCAACATGTTCCTTCCCTCCTATTTAAAAATCGCGTTTTAAAAAAATCAAACAATTTCATGAAATGTTGCAGGCAACGAAACTTTGTGCCAAACAACTTTGATGAAGAATACATCCAGAAAGGAATAAAAGAGCACAAGGAAGGGCCTGGAACCTTCTAGAATGGTTGAAGGGTGTCTTTGTGGTTAGGAGATACTTTTTTAGTGGTTAGAGCAAAAGGCACCTTTAAAGTTTAAAGAGAACCCGCTAGCTGGATGCTTCTCTCCCCAATGTCCAACTTTAATCCAATCCCCAAATCCACGTTTTGTAGACGCGTCCTCCTTCCCGTGGAAAGGATTTGCCTCTTCCTCTCTGCACACGAATCATCGCCTGCCCAATGGCGTTGCCGGCGTTCGTGTCGAAGACGTACGCGATGGTGGAGGACCCACCGACGACACCATCTCCTGGAACGACACCGGCACGGCCTTGGTGGTGTGGCGCCCCGACGAGTTCGCCCGCGACCTCCTCCCCAAGCACTTCGACCACAATCACCTCTCCTCCGTGCGCCAGCTCAACAACTACGTGCGTGCCCAACCACCCCTCCTCTCCTTCTTCTATTACCCATTTACCCAACGGTCTGCACGGTTAGATCGAGATCACGACGGGTTCTGCGTTCTCGCAGTGCAGGGATTCAAGAATGTGGTGTTGGACAGGTTTGAGTTCGCCAACGACGGCTTCCGACGAGGGGAGAAGCACCTGCTGGGAGGGATACGGAGGCGGAAAAGAACCGGCGCCGGGGCCGCGGGGGGCGGGGAGCCGGCGGTCTCCTTGTCGCGGCCGCGCGGCGGGGTTGAGCGGCGCAGTGGCCAAGTTGGAGGAGAAGAACGCGCGGCTGCGGCGAGAGAACGCGAGGCAGGCTTGGGAGCTGGCCGCCACGCGGCGCATCTTCTGCGATGGCGTGACCACGGCGGCGCGGCGCCGCCGGGGGGGAGGCACTGGCAGCCACGGAACGAAGCTGATACTGTTTGGCGTCGCCATCGGTGCCAAGCGCCCGGCCGCCCGCGCGGTGCGGTGGACGGGGAGGAGTGGGACGACGTGGATGCGGCCGCCGAGGAAGACAGCGAGGAGGAGGACGAGGAACATGACGACGACGAGAGGCACGCGAGCGCGGAAGCGATTGCGACGATGCTAACACCGTATCACCACCGTATCGATATCGAAATTGGTTTTTTTTTTAATTCATACCATTACAATTTTTAAAGTTTGGAGAAACGCTATTACTATTCGTCTATTTCGAAACATACAATTACAATTTTTCGCTTCTCACAAAAAATGACACGGAATACGTATGGAGACAACCTGGTCCCAGCTGCAGGTGTATATGAATACATATATTGCATTGAAGACCCTCTCTCCTATCACTGACTCGCGGGCCCCACATGTCATCTTCTTCTTCCTCCTCTCGCCATCTTCCCATTGCTGAGCCGCATCCGCCACCGTCGATGATGAGCAGCAGCACGTCGAGCTCCGTGTCGGCCACGTCCTCCGCCGCCCTCTTGCTCGTGTGCTCCACCTTGGCCGCTCGCCCGCGAGCTCTGCGCGCTCTGCCCTGTGTCGCGAGCTCTGCCCTGGCCGCTCGCCCGCGAGCTCCGCGCGCTGCCTGGAGCGCGCCCTCCGTGTCGGTCGCGTAGCACGCCATCCGCTCGCTCAGCCTCCCTCTCCCTCCCTGGCTTGGCCCCACGCAGATCCGGCGGTTGGCGGCGGCGCGCTCCTGGCGGCTGCTTCACCGGCCGTAGCGCTCAACCGGCGAATCCGCTCACGCCGCCCGGCCGCCGCTCGCCAGCCGCGCATCTGACTAGCGCTTGCCCCCCCCAGCTCAGCGTAGCTCGCGACATTCCAGCGCAGCTCAGCGGAGTAGGGTGAGGCCGGCCAAGCAGAGCGGCATTCCAAGCCGCGGGGGACAGCAGGGGCGTAAAGAAGAAGCCTAGGTAGGGGAGCGGGCGGGGGACCTGGCGCAGGCGCATCGCGTCGACCATCAGCAGCTCGCCGCCGCCGCCGAGCCACCCGAGCTCTGTGCCTTCGCGATTGACAGCCATGGATGGTGCTCACCAAGAGTCATGTGAGGCCCGTGAGTCAGTGATAGGAGAGAAGACCTTCAATGCAATGTACATATTCATATACACCTGCAGCTGGGCCCAGATTGTC
Source organism: Panicum virgatum (assembly GCF_016808335.1). Taxonomy (NCBI): domain Eukaryota; kingdom Viridiplantae; phylum Streptophyta; class Magnoliopsida; order Poales; family Poaceae; genus Panicum; species Panicum virgatum. The sequence goes on along the minus strand of NC_053141.1, from coordinate 43,510,502 downwards.
TCCATATGTATTCCGTGTCATTTTTGTGAGAAGCGAAAAATTGTAATGATATGTTTCGAAATAGACGAATAGTAATGACGTTTCTTCAAACTTTGAAAATTGTAATGGTAGGTATCCAAAAAACCATTGAAATTTACATAGTTTGCACAAAAGGATTACTTCCACTGACTTTATAGAAAAAAATGATAACATTAGATCTGGTAAATTCAAAGTATTGTAAATGTTAATATATTTTGTATAAAGTTAGTTAGTGCTAAAGAAATTTGACTTCAGATAATTAATAAAGCTACAAGGACTTTGGAATGCAGGAAAGGACACAGTGTGACCCTGTTCGTTGTACACGGATGGATCCCTACACTACACCCTGCGGCCGACTGACCTGCCGGTGACCGTGACGTCACCGCATTTCAATCGGGCTTATGGTTGGCGCTGGGCCACAGTCCACCCAACAAGAACGCACCAGGCCGCGTGGGCCAAAAGCCCTTTAAGCCTTAACAGGCCGGCGCGGAAAGGGGGCTCAGAAAATTGGGCCTCCGGTTATTCTTTTGGCCCAGATAGCGCCTGCCCATGAAGTCTCGCCAGTCGCCGCATCGAATCGCTGCCGCAGCCTCTCGATCCAACGGTTGAGAGGAGCCTGACCCTGGACGGTGAATCAAATACCGTCCTGGTGGGTGGTCGGGTCGCTGCTCACTCCGTGGCTCCCCGCCTCGCCGGCGCGCCCCAGTTGGCCTCCGCCGCCGCGGCCGGTGTCCCAGATGCCCCCCGTCGAAGAGGTGGAGAAGTTACGCGCATGCACAGGCGAGTGCTTGCTGGTCCCCGTCAAAGCAGGTCTTCTCGATCGCCGTCGCGGCGTCGTCAGACGCTGCCACGCCATGGACTCGTGGTGAACTGGTGACCGCGTTCATGGCCCCCCGTGTCCGGCGGCACCAGCCCGGTGCCTCACTGCACCGCGGAATCACCTGACACTGTTTAGGACGACGGTCTCCTCTCGGTGCCGGTGCGGGGCGCCTCGTCGGCGGCGGCGTGCGGCGGGAGGCCGGTGGGGATTGCGTGTCGCCGCGGACGGCGGGCTCGGCGTGGCCATGCTCGCGGCTCATGCAGCCACGCTGCTGACCGATCGACGTGCAGTCGTGCTGGCTGGCTCCGTGCTCTAGTACGGGGGCACGGGGCATGAACCGGAGCAGCGCTCTGCTCGGCACCGGCGGCGGCGAGCCTGTGTCGCTCGTCTGCAAGGGTGCCAAGGACCAGTCTGCCGGAATGCCGGATCACCTGGAACTGTAAACCATCAAATGTGCGCAGGAGAATGAATTTGCAGCTGTGTAAAAGCCAATCAGAAGTATCAAAAGACCACTAGACCGGGGCTGAAATGCGGACCGCCCATTTTTGCTGGATTGCAGAACATCTGATGCAGAACCTCCACGTTTGCATATATAGTTCTGAGGAAAGCTTTTTTTTTCTTCTTCTGGGGAATATAATCATCTCCAGAGTTTGCATTTTTGTTGCATAGCCTCCTCCATTTTTGTTGGAATGCAGAGCCTCCAAGTTTGCATATATAATTCTGATGCAGAGCCTCCAAGTCTGCATCTGATGCTGAACTAATTAAGTTCTAACAGATGCTAGAAATCGCCAGCGGCATATGCAGTTCAGCAATTGGCCACACCATGACATGCAGGCCAAGTAAACTGCAAGCTCTCTCAGTTCTCTTTTCATTTCCAGCATTTACCGGCACAGGCACACCAGATGTATCCGTGAAATCGTTGTGTATCAGGCACATAATATTGCTCAGACACTACATGCAAAGAAAACTCTGAAGAAATTAAACATCCCTAGCGTAACTCCAGGCCGCCGAGCTTGAGCGATTCCTCTTAGCATCCGTCTCCGTCGAGGAGGAGCAGATGTTCACATGCCCTTGCATTAGCACTATATAGGGCAAGTAACTATATAGGGCAAGTAATTTACAGAGCATTAATCTGAACTTCTGAAGCATCATTTCCTCCTAGCAGAAACAAAAGGGGAAAGAAAAGATGCCTAATCATGCCTACAACCGCTTTGTAACCAGTTTCTTCAAAATAGTGTTAACTTGCTATGTCAGCGAGCCTACTTCGTCGCTCAGTTACCCTTTCTTCCTAGTCATCTGCAGAAAACAACCTCCTAGCGACACAGTCTTTTCCTCTTCTTCAGAGTGTCATCTTCAGAGCACCAATTGGTCAAGTTCTCCATCACTGCTTCGTCATTTGTGAACTCTACTGAGTCTTCTTTTGCAAAATTCTCTTCTTTCAGGTGCTTGGAATCTGAACCCAACTTAGTGCAATCACGAGCAGAACATGATTGTGTGTTCCTGTATTCACCTCCATGGTAACTGCTTCTGTGAGGCATTACTTCCTCTCCTGGGTTGACCACTCATTGCATTATCTATGAACATGCAGAATATGGCAAAACATTAATAGTGACCGATGAAATATCAATGCAGGAAGCTGAATTATATGGATGGAGGTAGCGTGGAAGTACTAAAGATGGAAGATCAAGCTTAGTGACCCAAACCTGCCAATCTTCAGTATCAAACCGGAACACAAATTGGCTATTGGAAACTTTCCTGGAGGTTATCAATCCAGCTGCAGGAGCATTCCTTGGAGCTATATTAAGAATGTAATCCACGAATTGATCAACATTAGACAACATTCACATTGGTGTATGGGATGGATCACCAGAAAAAAAAGCTTACCGACAAAATGATCCCCACCATCAACCACATTTATCTCAGCTCTCCCATCCTTCACCAGAAATGAGAGCACAAATATGTTCTCAACGGTTTGCGCAAAGGACTGCCGGTTCAGAATGAGATGTTCCAGCTTTACACTTTTGTGATGACATAGGAGGTCGAACATGACAGCTATGTTCTTGTCGGTGTCATTCCTTTCATCCTGGTCTAGCGCCAATGCATGAGGCTGGAAAAGAAGTACGATGTCATATCTTGACATAGACAAAACAATTAAAGAGAATGATTCAGTGATCAACAAAAGTACTTGAAACAATGAAAAAGATATAAAATCAGTCATGTGGTCAACAGAAAGATGGTGTAATGACACCATTCAATGATTATTGAGGAGCCTGCGTAATTTCAGAAATATGTGAACACTTCAGTGATAATTGATTAATAATTCATCTTTTAGGTAGTGATTGAACTATTAATGCACACAAAAATTAAAATGCTCTAGTTCTATGTATACCGTGAAGGGTACTATCGCAAGGGTGCAGCTGAATTCTCCCTAATAATTGCTAACAAATTCTTTCAAGTTACCAGAAATTTGATCTCCCTTAACCTGGTAAGAAATTATAACTCACCTCTGCAGGTCTACTGTCTAAGCGGACAGATTCTCTTCTAAACGCATGCCTCCGTTCCTTGATTTCACGACCCATTGGACCATGCCTATCATCAAACAGGAGGCGCACAAACAGTTCAGATTTCTAAAACTGCAGCTTGTGAACAAACCAATCACCTCAACAAATATTTGCGTAAAGGAAATAAGATTTTACATTGTTTGGCACCCGGTTGCTGTCATGAACAATGTCGATGCTGCACCACCAAGACTCGACCAGGAGAATGGCTCATTAGAATCATCAAGCGGTGTGGCTGTACCACCGAATTTCCTGAGCAGGGCTGTAACAAATTCAGATGGGGTCGGCCCATCTCTGTTTTCCGCCTTGGTAGATGAGACTAGAACATCAGCAAGATCCAGCAGAGCCTCAGCATCTGAGAGCTGCTCCAGTGGTCTTTGCACTGGGAAATAATCAGGAAGCAGATTAGACCATTGAGATATGCTTGTTTGACAATTTATTGTGAAGCATTATAGGATATGTTATTTGATTATGCACATCATAATTTCGCCTTTCAATTTCGTTAGAAATGTCGAGTTAAAAGTAGAATACAGATGATATTTTTTTTTGCAGTACTGCTGAGAAAAAAAAAGGAGCATTCTCAGTGCATAATCTTCGGCAACCGATTACTACAAAGTGAGGTGTTCAGATACAAAGCACTCAACCAATCATAGCACCAAAGTCCCAAAGCGCTTAAAGAAACAGCAAGGAAAACGGAAGGGAAGAGAGTAAGCAGCGGGAAAGCAAGCACCTTTCTCATGAAGCTTTTCAATCCTATGCATGGCGGCGTCGAACTTGTCGAGAGCAGGATCATCCTTGAGCTCTGCAATCAACACGCGCGCGCATTAAAAAAATGCACACCAGAGGACCCGCGAGACGCCGGCCGGCCGCCGTCAGTTGCAGCGCGGCAACGATCACCAGAGCCACGGCGAGGACATCGGGGAGGGAAGGCGCATGCACGTACCGCGTATCATCTCCCTGGCCGCGCCGTAGGCCGACCGGAGCGCGCCCCTCTCCTCGCAGCTCTGGCCCCAGGCGGCGGCGAACTCCTCCTGCCACGGCAGCGGACGAGGCCGTTGAAGGTGTGGATCAAGTTCTGCGACGACGACCGGCCGCTTATGCGGGCTGAGGTGCCGATCGGCGTGCTCGGGCTGGCGTTCCAGCCCGGCCTCGCGGCGGTCGGCGACCCGCGGGAGCTCCGCTTCAACCTCATCGCCGCCTTCGCGTGGGGCCCCGCGCTCCGCCTCTGGTACCGCCCCGACGACCCGGGCCTCCCCTTCTTCGCGCTCACCGTCCGCGCGGGGCGCGGCCCGCTCGGCTCCCCGGCGCGCGCGCCCTTCGCGCTGGCCGCCGAGTTCTTCAACCTCCTCTCCTCCGACCCGTCCACGCCGGCCTTCTTCCTCCGGGTCAAGCCCCGCCTCCGCGATTTCTCGCTCTCCAACTCCAACACGCTCCGCTCCCCCGCCGACGGCGCTGCCCCGCTCGCCCGCGCCGCCGCCGGTCCCGAATGCACTGCTCCCCGTGCTGTTCCACATCTGTTCCCTCGCGCAGGCCTCGCCGCGGTGCGGTGCCGTGCGGAGCGGAGGCGAGGTGGCGCGCGGCGGGTGACGCGCCGGAAACTGGGACGCCGTGGGTGGGTGGCGCGGCGGGTGGTGCACGGCGGGTGGGGCGGCAGCGAGGTGGCGTGCGGCGGGTGGGGCGCCGGCGAGGAGGGGCGCCGGGAAGATCTCGCACCGCCGCCGCCAGGAAGAGCTCGGGCCGCCGCCGCCGCGAAGAGCTCGGGCGGCCGCCGGAAAGATCTCGGGCCCCTGCCGCCGGGAGGAGCTCAGGCTGCCGCCTGCCAAGAAGAGCTCGGGCAGCACCGGCGGGATGGCCTAGCACGAGCGAGCAGAGGAAGACTGGGAGTCTGGGACACAGATTTAAGTGCATGCGTTTGCTTCTTAAAGGCACGCTGTGCCTTTGATTCTGTACCCAGCCATTTATTTCTACATTAACGTCTCATATTTTTCCTAAGATAAATCTAAACTCCTTAGCATTTTTAGCCAGTGTGGCCTAGCAAATCCACAGTTTCAAATTATGATCCCATTTGTTAATATTTGAACAGCGTGATAGCTTGCTAGGATGGAGATTTAGCATAAAAAAGAGCCAATACTATGCAGGTGCAGCTCGTAGCTTGGCTCGGCGCGTTAAAAGCATGAGCTGACTTGTTAAGCTCATGAGCTCGGCCCGTTTAATTTCCAAAAATTTTCACCCAAAAATTTTCACCTCCCCTTTGAACACATATATGAAGCACTAAATGTAATTAAATAATAAAACTAATTACACAGTTTGGTTGTACACGACAAGACGAATCTTTTGAGCCTAATTAGTGCATGATTAGCCATAAGTGCTACAGTAACCCACATGTGCTAATGATGCGGTCAAAGGCCTCAAAAAATTCGTCTCGCGGTTTCCAAGTGAGTTCTGAAATTAGTTTTTTAATTAGTGTTCGAAAAACCCTCCCGGCATCTGGTCAAATCCTCGATTTGACATCCAAAAATTTTTGCTTCCGGAACTAAACGGCCCCTTTATCTTGATCAATATAGGCTGCAAAAAAACAATCACGATATCGATCCACTCCAAGGAACAATTAAAAAAAAACAACCCTTGTTGTTTCGTTTCAGCAATAAAAGCTTGTCGTGGTGCTGCAAACCACAGCCGGGTGGCGGAAGGCACCCGTCCTAGCCCAGAGGGTGTGTACTCGGGGGTTAGCTAGTCCTAGTTAGATCTCACTCAAGAACACGATGAACACAGCAAGATTTAGAGTTGTTCGGGCCGCCGGAGCGTAATACCTTACGTCCACTGTGTGTTGTATTGCCCTCCCACGAGAGTGAGAGAGTTCACGAGAGCTTGTGTGTCTGGGGAGACCCCCGTGCACAGCGAGCGCCTCCCTTTTATATCTCAAGGGGGGCGCGTACACAGCCGTTGGGTCCCCGACAGGTGGGTCCAACGATGTAGTATAAAATGGCGTACTGTCCATACATTATGGCGTTGCAGGCAAAGGAGATCTCTCTCCTGGATTCCTTTGCCTGCTCCTGGAGCCCTTCATTCATCATGTCCTGGCGCTGTCTTGTCGGGACGATGCCAGAGGTAGTTAGTGGCGTCGCCTGCCACGTAGCTTAAGCGGACTGTGTAGCTTGCGGCGTAGGCGGCATGATGGAAAAGTGCCGTGCCGTCGTATCCATTTAATGCTGCAGACGGGCTCTGCGTGGGTGCGGCACAGGCGGCTGCACTGTGCACCTTGGTAATACGCGGTGCACAGCGAGGCCTGACAAAGGCTGTCTCACGTACCGCGGCGGCAGAGCACACCTTGTCCATCTGCATTAAATGTAGTGGGCGCGCGAGTCTTCCAGCGGAAGGCTCGCGCTCGAGCCCGTGCCTCCGGGCCACGTGGCGGCTCCGGACCACTTACGCAGTGCGGGAGGTCCGGATGGACGCGGGAGGTCCCGGACCCCTACGGGGGGTCCGAGGTCTTGGTTGTCGACATGAAGCTTCCCTTTCTTAGAGATACGTGGCGTCTCCGGACCCATCCCCAGGCGGGGAACGGGTCCGGGGCCGTTGGCCTGGTGAGGGAAGGGTCTGACCCGTGGGGCCTGACTACTCCGTCCTTTCCACGCAGTTACGGATAACTACGCGGGTCCTGCCTTGCTGCAGTAAGAGTGGGTGTCCCTGCTACAGGGTACCGACAAAGCTAGCTGTCCAAATTGATTTGATCCCTGCAACTCTGAATCATAAGTAACACAAATCTGCTCTTTTTTCCCAAAATTCAGAACAAAATATCCAAAGAATCGGCACTGCATCAAGGCTATCGATCAACGCCAACGGAGAGAGGGATTGGAGCAGCACCAAGATGATTAAAATGACGTGATGATTAAAATGAAGTGATTAGTTACGACTACTACTAGTTAAATTAAGGTGAGGTCCACAGTAAATATGGTATGCTAGTCACTAGCATACCATAATGTTATTCGGTGCATGTCATGACGAAGCATATATTAGAAATTAACACGATGCCCATAGTGTTTGGTAGAGATACTAGTAAATAGACAATCACCTTTCAGAGATTCGAACCGGTTGAGCAATGAAACCTCGTCATGAAGAGAGGAAACGTTCACCAAAACAAACCGGTTGCTGCTCGGCGTCTCGTGATCAAATCAAATACTTGTACCTACTACGCAGTACCGTTCTTTATCTGTTTGCAGGATCTTCTGTCAGGCCGTGTTTGGCTTACATGATCCAAAATTTTTCACAAAAAGACAAATATGTGCATAAAGTATTAAACGAAGTTTATTTGCGAAACATTTTCATGGATGATTGTAATTTTTCGAGATGAATTTAATAAACCAAGTTTCATCATAATTGACTACAGTGATGCTACAATAACCGGGTCTAATAATTCCTATTCGTATAGTCAAAAGTCTCATTAGCTACAGTAAATGCTACAGTACCATAGTTTTGGAGATGATTCGATAATTAGACTTTATTTAGTACATCTAATTAGTTGTCAAAACTGCTAAAAATTTTCATAATTTTTTTCCCTCCTAACCAAACATGGCCGAGAGCGAAGGAGAAGCCGATTTGTACACTGCACCAGTCCAACCGTTCGGGAATCTTTTTAAAATCAACCTCTGCAGACGAGTCGAACCGGGGGCAGTAGAAAAATCAGCAGCACACAGTAACTCATACGTGGGCTGCGTTTAGTTAACTGTCCCATCAAATTTATATAAAAAGACGAACGTCCGCATGAGTACTAAATGAAGTCTATTTGTAAAATTTTTTCTGGGACGGATGTAACTTTTTGAGATGAATCTAATGACAGTAATTAATTGATGATTTGCTACAGTGATGCTACAGTAACCATCCTCTAATCGCGCGGTCAAAGACCTTATTAGATTCGTCTCGCGATTTACACGGGGTTGTGGAAGTGGTTTTGTAATTAGACTTGGTTTACTACTCTAAAATTTTGGTCAAAGCGTGCTACAGTAAATCCACGAAAAAAACCAAACACGGCCGTGGATGCCCCTGGTTCAGCTTGGAGAGGAGAGAATGCTGCTCCTTTTTATTTCTTTAATCACCATGCGGGCTCCACAATTCGATTTGTACACAGCAGGGGACGAACCAAACTTTTGTTCGATCTTCGTAAATCGACACTGGTTGATGGATGATGCATTGCTTCTGAAAGAGGCCACCGTCTGATGGATGATGCATTGATTCGTGTCTGATAAACCACAGCTTCTCTGCCTGTGTGGGAGCTGCAGCTCTACTTCCCACCATGAAAGACGAAGTGACCAACACATGGCGGTGGGTGACCTCGCCAGAAGTAGCCAATGCCGAGGCGGATGGCACGCTAGTAATTACACGTGAAGAGCAGCTGCAAAAGAAAGAAAGGACACGCCCCGCGCCCAGCCCACCTCTGCCTTCCACTCCCAATCCAAATCGATCCCCACCTCGCAGTCGCCGCAGGGTGTCCATCTCGCCGGCGGCGCCGCCGCCCGGAACCCACCTCCCGGTACCACGAGCTCTGACCGGGCGACCGAGCAGCCGGCGAGCCCGATGAAGGCCTCGATCAAGTTCCGCGACGACGACCGGCCGCTGATGCGGGCCAAGGTTCCCGTCGGCGTGCTCGGGCTGCCGTTCCAGTCGGGCCTCGCGGCGGGCGGCGACCCGCGCGAGCTCCGCTTCGACCTCTCCACCGCCTTCGCGTCCGGCCCGGCGCTCCGCCTCTCGTACCGCCCCAACGACCCGGGCCTCCCCTTCGCGCTCGCCGTCCGCGCGGGGCTCGGCCCGCTCGGCTCCCCGGCGCGGGCGCCCTTCGTGCTCGCCGCCGAGTTCAACCTCCTCTCCTCCGACCCCTCCACGCCGGCCTTCTTCCTCCGGCTAAAGCCCCGCCTCGGCGACTTCTCGCTCTCCCACACGCTCCGCTCCGCCGCCGACGGCGCCGCCCCGGCGCCCCGTAAGGTCGGGGAGGCGCCCCCCGACGCCGACGGCCTCGGCCACGGCCGCGAGCAGGAGTTCGGCTACAGGCCGCCGTTCTCGTTCACCGGGAGCGGGCTCGCAGCGGCGGGGACCAAGAGCGGGGTCGGCGCGCTGCTGTCCGGGATGCGGCTGACGACGCGTAGCGTGCTCCCGCTGTGGGGCAGGGCGAGCCTGCGGTTCAACTGGGGCCTGCGCGTGCCGCCGAAGCTCCTCGCGGACGGCGGCGGCGGCCGCAGCAGCAAGGGCGCGCGCGCGCCCGTCAGCAAGATGCCGCTGCTGGTCATGAGCAAGCTCTCCATCGAGCAGTCCCCGCGCGCCGACGCGGGCAGAAGGAACCCCTCCCCGCTGTGCGTGGACGCGCCGGACGGCCCGGGAGACGGCGAGGCGGCGGCGTTCTCGCTGGTGAGGCGGCAGCTGGAGTCGCTGAACGTGGACAACATGCTGCTGCGCCGCGCCGTGGAGGACCTCCGCGCCGAGATCCGGAGCGGCAGCAGGAGGAGCACGCCCGCGGCTGTCGCCGGCGCCAGAGGCGAGGGCAGGGTGGCGGCGACCGCGCCGCCGCCGCCGCCGCCGCCGCCTTACCACGCGTTCCCCGCGAAGCCGGACCGCCCCCGGGGTGCCGCGAGGGAACCCGCGCCCGAGAAGGCGGCCGCGCCGGACGACGTGGGCGAGGAGCTCAAGAAGGCATTGGAGGCGCGCCTGCGGTGAGCTTAGCCCCGGCGGCCATCGCGCAGCCACGCCGGCAGGCGGCAGCTCACCGCCGCGGGCAAGCTGCAGCCCTGCTCCTAGTTTCGCGCCTACAGCTTTACTAGCTCTAGCAATCCGCTACTATTAGCGATTTGAGGCTGCTCATTTGTCCGTGCTGCTTGATTTTAGCCATGGTTTTTGAGCAAATAATGTATTGAAGGATGGTGGCAACTTGTGGGTGGATTGTTCTGGTTATTTCTGTGCTGGATCATGTAAGCAACTAGTTCAGCATCACAATCTGAATGCGAGAACAATGCTTATGCCTTCTTTCGCCCTTGTAAAAACAAATAAAAAAATAAAATAAAAAAGGCACTCTTGGAGATGCAGACTGAATGGCAACCTAATTGCAATCCTAACTCACAGGGCTGCTGGATTTAGCTAGCCCCACCTGTAAGTGACGCACTGAATTGATCCCTATCTAAGAGTGGCACCCGAATTCGCTGCAAGCCACGACGACGACGACGGCTGTCGAAGTCCTCTAGGTCGTCCTCTGAGAACGATAAGTGGACTCTCGCGACGACTCGTCCTCACATTTCTCTCGATCGAGGACTCTTCTGAGAGCAGTGTAACACCTAGGGTGTTAATTACCAATCATTAAGGCTAGTGGCAGTCATTAGTGCCACAAACCATTAGGGAAAAACTCTTCCAACAATCCTTGAGTCAGTTCAGCTCGGACCGGTCTGATCGGTCAGGACAACCGGTCTAACCGGTTGAACTTGTAGTGACAGGTGTGCTCCACAATTATTTAAATAGAAAATATTACTCTCTCTCTTCCTCACTCTCACTTTCTCCGGTCACCTCTCTCCCTCACTTCACTCACGAGCTCACTCTCTCCCTCATGAGCCCTCCCTCTCCATGATGCCCTAAACGTGATTCCAAGACCAAGGAAGCTTCAAATCGGGTGAGGAACCTTCCTCCCCACGAGCTCCTCCCAAGGGTACCTTGGATTTCAATTTCTTCGTGCAAGAAAAGCTCATCATAGGTATTCAAACTTGTGCCGTCCCGATCTATCTTTCTAGGAGATTCTAAGCGATTTTCTTTGATCGACCATCTCTATATGCATCCCTCCACTAGGATTTAAAAGGGTTTCGATTTTGATTGGTTAGTTTTCCCGTAATAAGAATCTCTGTTTTTGGCTGAAAACGTGCTTGTGGGAACTTCCTACCCCATGTCGGAACTTCCGACAAATTAATTCCAATCGGCCGAGGACCCTTTATCGGAACTTACCCGAAACTTCTGTCGGTGGTCGGAACTTCCGTCACCTTGTCGGAACTTCCGATCAACATTGTGCAACAGTACTTGTAAAATACACAAAAAAATTGCAAAAAAATCAGAAAAATACAAAACTAATTTTGTTAGCTTCGTATCTTCATACTCTATATGATTAAACCATGAAATGTGTTATTTGACAACTTTTTATATGCATTTTTATTTATGTTTGATAAAATACTTTTCTAACTTGTTAAATGTATAATTGGAGTTAGGAGCATGCTAAAAACATAAAACCAGTTGGATTAGATTTGATTTGATGTGTAGTACTTAGGAAAGTTAAGTCAATTTGTTAGCAATTGTTTTCGGATATCGGGTGTTCAAAGATTGAAAAACCATATTTGCATTCACTCATATCATATGCATACGTGTAGCAGCCGCGACAGAGGAGGTGGTGTACGAGGTGGTTGCGGGGCCACAGGAGCCACAGGGGCAAGCCCCGCAGCAGGAGGTTCGTGAGGAATCGGCCTAAGGCCTAGTTGACCCTAGCGCTGAGCAGCAATCTCAAGACAAGCCCCGGTGCACATCCTACTATTTTAATTTATGACTCAATATATGTATCTATTACTTGCGCATTACGTTCAGGAGTTATTTGGAACCCTAGTTGCATGATCCCTAGGTACTCTGGAGTTATACTAGTATGTATAGGACGATAGTAATGATATGCTTAATAGTTCTCGGTAGAAGTCGAGTAATTTCCAGTTACTCGCGAGATATAGGATGTTTTATAATTTCTGGATATGAGTTACGGAATCCAAGAATGGAAGGAAATGGAATGTGAGACCGGACGGGGAAGGTGTAGCTTCGTCTGTGTCGGTTAAGGACCGTCCGTTATCTGGGCCTGCTGATCATGTTTGAAATGTACTAACCGCATACTGGGAGTAGGAGGTAGTCGAAACCGGTGAGCCTAGTACGCCTCGCTTCGAAAGTACAGGAACCCGCACCCAACTCCTAGGGTAGTCGAGTGGCCGCGGAGAAAGGGGTTGCATATGTTTACTTTTGGCGGTCTCACGTAGGGCTCGGCTGACTATATGTCGTTGGCCTGGTTCCTGTAGTTCGAGGCGGGGAGGGGAAGTGTTGGTGCGTGTGGTCCGACGGGGCTTACGCGTGCCGTGTTGGTTAGATCCACCTTGCAAGGTTAAATCGGATCGATTTGCCGTCAGTCACTCTCGGATATGAGCACCTTGATCGCAGCACCGCATCGTAGTAATGCTTTATGGAATTTAAGTGATGGTTGAAATTAATTATCTTGAATTAATATTCAATAGTTGCTATGGTTGCTTAGGAGATGCAAATACTAGTTGATGATTTAAGCATATAGAAAATGGAGCTAAAAGTTGAAAATAAGGAATTACTTTAGTCGCTTTTTCTGCAAAATAAACCACCAGCAAAATGTCTTGCATGTCTAGGTATATGGGCTAAGTATACCCACTGGTCGGGTAAGTCTTGCTGAGTATTAGTTGTTCAGGGTTTGTTGCCACCAATTTTTGTTTCAGGACACCTAGACGTTGACTTCTGTCCCTGCTGCGTCAAGTTCATCCACCGAGACGCAGAGGAATGTGAGGTCATGGGACCAGATGTGAGAACCGCCCAATTTGATACTATTTTAAATGAACCACCGGTCATTATCATCCAGATGAGAGTTAACACGTGCTTGCCGGAGAGCGTGCCACGTGTTATCCCACATCTAGAGACACGAATAACCGACACGTTATCCATCCAAAAATAATATCAAATCCGGTAGTCCCGGTATGTGCTCCAACATACGCCCAGAATCAGCATATGCACATACCGTTTACAATCGAATACATCGCCAATAATCCACAAAGAGCAGTTTTACAATACCAGAGTTCGAAACTTAATATTACAAGTTCGATAAAGGTAGGTTTCAAGCTTCACTTAAAAGCCTTGGGCTCACGAAAGTTATATTTAACAGAAACGTAAAATTTATTGAATTTACATGCCCTCCCGAAGCTCAGCTACGATAAAACATACTTAAGATGATGATGCATTGCTCAAGGACATCACCACAGCCGCAACAGCCTACTCCTCACCCGCATTAGGTTCAGCGGGGTAGAAGTGGCCGAACACCACTTCTGGCTCACCTGCAACTAGGTTTAGAAAGCACCCTGAGTACAAAGGTACTCCGCAAGACTTACGCGATTAAATATGCAGGGATCATGCATTGGCTCAAGTAAAAGCTTTAGGGTTAAGTAATTATTGCATAAGCATGAGCTTCCTAGAATATCTCCTAGCAAAATTAATTAGGGTTGCCCGAAGCCCCCAAAATTTTAGTTGATTAAAAGGATAACATAATAATCAATAGATCATTGACAAGACATGATTCCAAAACCAACAATACCGAAACTCTCTAAGAGGAATTCGGCGAACCAAGAGCTTGCTCATATCTGAGAGCGCGGCAATTCGAATTGATTATAACCTTGCAAGGGTGTACTACTTTACCCACACGACACGAGGACCATGCGACTCACCCAACCGATCACACCGGGCAAGGGGGTACTCACGTCAACCGTTCCCAACAAGGCTCGATCATTGAACCTCACACCTAGCTTACGAGTAGAGACTTAGTTCCACCAGTGATATTTCTAAACTTTCCTACACATAGGTCCACCTGGGGACACACTATGCCTCTCTGCATAGCCCGTAGCCACGTAGCTAGTACTGCACATCAATGATCAAGTCAAAGAAGGTAATTGGCTTATCCGTTCCATTATGTTGGATATGTGGTAGCACGGAAAGGTGCTCAAGGCCGATGGCATCCACTCGGTCCTTAATAGATCCAAGCGGACTATGCCCATGTGACTTCATTCTCTAGGCCCTAACATTCCGCTCGAACCTCGGTACTCCCACTTCTTTACCACCCAAACCGAACCAGTGCGATCAAGGATTATTGGTAAGTGTGAACTTCCAAACCATTCTTGTCTAGCGAGCAAAAGAAGTATTCTAAGCAGGGCTAAGCATCTAGTCAAGTTAAGTAATTAACTAACTAACTAGTGCCAAGAATAAGGATAACAAATCAAGGAAGGTTTATGCATAAAGATAGGTATAACAATGCAATACATACATACTAAACATATATAGCCCACAATACCCAAGTGGAATAGCTAAACTAAAACAGATTAGATAGGTGCAAGGAATATGCTTAGCTGCTTGCCTTGGTTAACTTCGGGTTCGACCACGAACGGGATTCCGGGTTCAGGCTCAACGGACTCGGCGGGCTCCACGAGTTCGTTCTCCGACGGTTCGGTCACTAAAATGCATGAATGCGATGCAAGAATTAAGAAATTAACTTAACGACAATCATAAATCATGGAAATAATTGAGCATGCAGAGAACAATACAAGGAACTCATGAAAATTGGTTTTGCAGCAAAAAAACATTTTCCTATAATTAATCATAAACATATAAGTTTTCAGCCACTCTAAATAAGGTAAAACAGAAAAGGAATGCAAACTTAACTAAACAAATCCAAGAAAAATATCATAGAAACTAGGCATGAAAACAAAGCTAACAAAATTGGTTTTTACTATTTTCTCATTTTCCAGCAAAAAGTTCTATATTAAACCACATTTTGGACAGCAAGCACAAAATCGAAATAAAACCCTAACAAGCAGCAAGGAAACACATGAGTAAGTTGCACCACTAGAAATAATATTTCACGAGGAACCTAACAAAATTTGATTTTGCATTTTTCGAGCAGTATACAAATAAATAAGCATTAAACACACTTTTGCAAGATAAAACTATAGATAAATCCATAGCAAGGTAACATGCAAAACAATATTTTTTCTAAGTAGATCTCAGCTAGAGGAATCCAACACAATAAGTTTCATAATTTTTGGAGCTATACACGAATTACTATGGGTTTTACAAGATTGCAGAAATACTAAACCTAATAAAACCCTAGCTAAATCGCTAGGTGCACCCACAGCCAGCCAGCCCTGAGGCTGACAGGCGGGGCCCACAGGCCAGCGGCCCACCAGCCCGAGTCAAGGCCAACCAGTGGCCTTGACCCGCGGCGGGGCGCGGCCAGGGCGCGCCGTGGGCGCGTGGGGCGCGCGGACACCGCTCGCGCGGCGCGACACGTGCGACGCGGCGGCGCCAGCGGACGGCGGCGTGAGGCGGCGTGGAGAGGCGGGGCCGGAGTGGGGAAGGGAAGGCGCGCACGGGGTGGAGGGAACGGCGGCGATTCTCACCGGCGGGTTGGACGGTGGGGAACGATGCGACGAGCAGAGGCGGCGGCGGGCGGAGGCGCTCGCCGGCGGCCCTGCAGGGAGGGAGAGGGGCCGAGTTAGGGGCGAAAGCGGTCATGGGGAGGGAGGTGAAGCTCCCAGTGCAAGGAATCGAGGCAACGCTCACCGGAGACAGCGAATCGGCGACGGGGAGGGAGCTCGGGGCGGCGGTAATCGAGGAAGGGAGCAGGCTAGGGTTTGAGGGGGAGCGAGACCGGGGCTGGGTCTTGAGGCGATGAGAAGAGGGAGGGGTTGGCACGGAACACGAGAATGGCCGGCACGTGGCGCGTCTCGCGAGGTTGAACGCCGGCGACGGGCGACGCATGCGCGCGGCGCCGAGCAGAACAGAGAGAAGGGAGGGAAGGGGAGGCTGATGGGTGGGCCCGGCGTGGGATTTTTATTTTATTTTCTTTTCTTTTTTTCCAGGGCTGTGACAACTCTCCCCCCCTAAGAAAATCTCGTCCCAAGATTTATGTAGACAAGAGGAGAGGATAAAACTCGGACTAGGTTGAGGCCATATTCACCTAGACAAGATAAACATCTAAGAGATGATGCACAAAGGCAGGGATAATGTGGTGTGAGACATTCCTAGGGTTTTCTTGATGGTGACTGTGTACACATATATAACATCTAGAACTATGAACTTCATCAAGAAAGTGGGGTGATAGAGAGAAAACTTACCCGTCAGAAAAGAATTCAGGGTATTCCTGACGTAACCCATCCTCACGCTCCCACGTGGCTTCATCTTCGAAATGATTGCTCCATTGAACCTTTATAAACTTCACCATGTTACGCTTCACCTTTCTTTCATCTCGATCAAGAATGGCAATTGGGTGTTCTTCGTAGGTAAGACCCGGTTGAAGATCAAGTGACTCTAGGTCAATGGCGTCAGTTGGAACACGATGGCACTGCTTCAATTGAGAGATATGGAAGACATTGTGCACTGCGGAGAGTGATTGAGGAAGTTTCAATTGGTAAGCCACGGCTCCAACTTTCTTGATGATCCGAAAAGGTCCGACATAGCGTGACGCTAATTTTCCTCTGACTTGAAAACGGCGAGTGCCCTTAAATGGAGAAACCTTAAGATAGACATAATCGCCAACTTTAAGATAAAGTTCTCGGTGACGACGATCAGCATAAGTCTTTTGATGAGATTGAGCAATGTGAAGATTCTCACGAATAATGCTGACTTGATCCTCAGCATCTTTTACCAAATCCGGACCAAAGAAAGGCCTTTCTCCAGATTCGGACCAATTGATCGGAGTTCTGCACCGTCTTCCATAGAGAGCTTCAAAAGGTGACATTTTGATACTTGCTTGATAACTATTGTTATAGGAGAACTCTGCAAATGGTAAGCAAGTAACCCATTACTTCTCATATATATGAGCACAGGCTCGCAGCATGTCTTCTAAGACTTGATTGACTCTCTCGGCTTGACCGTCGGTTTGAGGATGATAAGCAGTGCTATAGGTGAGATCAGTTCCCATGGCTTCATGAAGACTTCTCCAAAAGTGAGCAACAAACTGAGGAGCACGATCAGAGACAATTTTCTTAGGAACACCATGAAGACAGACAATGCGAGTGAGATATAACTCCTCATATTGCTTGACATGATACGTAGTCTTTACTGGAAGGAAATGGGCCGATTTTGTCAAACGATCCACGATTACCCATATGGAATCATATCCTTGAGAAGACTTGGGTAATCCAGTGATGAAATCCATTCCAATTTCTTCCCACTTCCATGATGGAATAGGTAAGGGCTGAAGAGTACCAGCTGGTTTGAGATGCTCAGCTTTAACCCTTTGGCAAACATCGCACTCGGTGACATATCGAGCGATTTCTCGCTTCATGCGGGTCCACCAAAACCTTTGCTTGAGATCTTGATACATTTTGGTACTGCCCGGATGAATGGAGAATTGAGAACTGTGGGCTTCATCAAGGATAATTCGCCTGAGGTTATGATCCTTAGGCACCACAATTCACTTTCCAAAGAATAGAACTCCTTCATTATCCGTAGAGAAACATCGAGCTTTGCCCTCATTCATTAACTCCCGAATTCGAGCCATACCCTTATTCTTCTTTTGGACTTCCTTAATTTGATCATAAAAATCAGATTTGACTGTAAGGGTAGCAAGATAGCCTTCTTTGACCATAGAAATTCTGAGTTTCTGAAGATCATCACAGAGAGTATGCACAGGATGAGCTATGGTCAAGTAGTTGCATTGAGCCTTTCGGCTTAGTGCATCGGCGATGACATTTGCCTTACCGGGATGATAGTGCACTTCAATATCATAATCCTTGATCAGTTCAAGCCACCGACGTTGCCTCATGTTGAGATCAGATTGAGTGAAAATGTATTTGAGACTCTTATGATCAGTATAGATATTGCAATGATTGCCAAGCAGATAATGACGCCATATCTTTAGAGCATGGACAACAGCCGCAAGCTCTAAATCATGGGTAGGATAATTTTCTTCATGTCGCTTGAGTTGACGAGAAGCATAGGCCACCACTCGGCCTTCTTGCATAAGAACACAGCCAAGACCGATGCGAGAAGCATCGCAATACACATCGAAACTTTTGGAAATATCTGGCTGAGAAAGAACTGGAGCAGTAGTGAGGCGATCCTTAAGGGTTTGAAAGGCTACTTCACAGGCTGGGGACCACTCAAACTTGACCCCATTTTTCAGTAACTCGGTCATAGGCTTCGAAATTTTAGAGAAGTTCTCTATGAACCGGCGATAATATCCCGCAAGTCCAAGAAAACTCCGAATCTCATGGACATTCTGAGGTTGCTTCCAATCAAGAACATCTTGCACCTTGCTAGGATCCACAACAATACCATCCTTGGAGAGGACATGACCAAGAAAAGAGACCTTTTCAAGCCAAAACTTACATTTGCTGAACTTGGCATAAAGACGATGTTCTCTAAGCTTTTGGAGGACGATATGAATATGACGAGCATGATCTTCTTGAGTCTTGGAATAAATGAGAATATCATCAATGAAGATGATCACAAAGACATCAAGTTCCTCCATGAAGATGCTATTCATCAAATACATGAAATAAGCCGGCGCATTGGTGAGGCCGAAGGACATAACAGTGAATTCATAGAGACCATATCTAGTAGAGAAAGCCGTTTTTGGAATATCTTCTTTCCGGATCTTGATTTGATGATAACCTAACCTTAAATCAATCTTGGAGAAATATCGAGCTCCCGAGAGTTGATCAAATAAGATATCAATCTGAGGAAGATGATATTTGTTCTTGACAGTGACTTCGTTTAATGGACGGTAATCAACACATATTCGTAAACTATCATCTTTCTTCTTCACAAAAAGAGCCGGGCATCCCCAAGGAGAGGAGCTCGGACGAATGAAACCCTTATCCAACAGAATCTTGAGTTGTTTCTTCAATTCCTTCAACTCATTGGGAGGCATTCGGTAAGGCTGTCTAGAGATAGGAGCAGTCCCGGGCATGAGCTCTATAATGAATTCCACCTCACAATCAGGAGGCATACCCGGTAATTCTTCTGGAAAGACATCCGGATACTCACAAACCACGGGAATATCTTCCAACGCTGTGGCTTTGGTACTCATCGAGGCATATAAACAAGATTCCCCCTTGGCAAGAGACAGTAAAACTCTACTCCCAGAAGGGTGTAAAAGATCAATGGTACGGGGCCCACATTTGATAACTCCGTCATGCTTACCCAACCAATTCATCCCAAGAATCACATCTAACTCCAGCTTGTCTAAAATGAGAAAATTGGCTCGAAAAGTAACTCCCTCAATGAGAATTGGAACCTCACTAGCAAAGTGTCTGGCAATGATTTCCCCACCTGGTGATTCTATATGGTATGACACTTGTAGGTTTTGCATCTCAAGCTTACTATGCAGCATAAATTTCTTACTGATGAAAGAAAAAGTTACTCCAGAATCAAAAAGAACCATAACAGGATGGGAATTAATTAGGAGCGTACCCATGAGGACTTCGGCATTCTCCGGAATTTCTTCGGCGGTAGTGTAGTTGAGGCGGCCACGTTTAGGAGCTTGTTGTGGCTTAATTTCTTGGCGCTGTGCTAGAGGTAGAGGATTATTAGGCCTGGGTGCATTGAAGGCACCGCCACGCCTCGGAGAGGGGCATTCCCTGGAGAAATGGCCTATACCACCACAATTGTAGCATGGACTCTTTGCGGCAACATTTGGATTGCTCCAATAGGCATTGATCGGCCTAGGAGCTTGTCCTTGAGGAGGTTGAGGGTGACGCACAATCCACATAGGACGGGGAGGTTGAGTACCCGGTGCCCGAGGTGGAAAAGGAGAAGGCCCCAGACGTGGACGTGAGGAGCTACTGCCTGCCGAGGTAGAAGCGGGGCGCTTGTTCTTGGCTTCCAGATTCTTCATCTTGTGCTCAGCTCTGATAGCGATATTCACCAAGTCGTTGAAATCTTCAAACTTGGTAGTAGAGAGCTTGTCTTGCAACTCTGCAGAGAGCCCATCGTACATGTGTTCTTGCTTCTTGGCATCGGTGGCCACTTCTTCAGGTGCATATTGGGAGAGAGTGTTGAAGGCGTTGACATAGGCCATCACATCCCGACTTCCTTGAGTGAGATTCAGAAATTCCTTCTTCTTGATGTCCATGATACCCTTGGGAATATGGAAGGAGCGAAAAGCTGTACGGAACTCCTCCCAGGTGAAGCGGTGGTTGGCAGGGTGAGATGCCTTGAAGTTCCGCCACCAAGCCCCAGGGGCATCATGCAGTTGATGAGCAGCAAATAAAACCTTCTCATATGGCTCACACTCAATAAGACCAAGTTTTTCTTCAATGACATTGAGCCAGAAATCCGCATCCAGAGGATCCTTGGAGCCACGAAAGATGGGCGGGTTGGTGCGGAAGAAATCCCCAAACCTGTTCACTTGAGGCTCAGCCCTTGGACCATTATTGCCGGCATTGCCCATCTGATTGACTAGGTGAGCCATGAGTTCAGTTTGTCGGGCCAGGACATCCGCGAGGGTTGGGTGAACGGTAGGATTAGGAAGGGGATCCTCGTTGTTGCGATTGTTATTGCCACCCGAACCATTGGCACCATCCCTCTCGGTTCCCGAACGCAACACCATCCTGTTAATAAACAAAATGGTTAGCGGTCAGGAATGAAAGATGGAGAATGCTCAAAGGAAGGGTGGAAAGACAATGTGTAGATAAAAATCTAACACACGATCAACACCGGAGTAGCAACTCTAAGAGATAGAGTAGATTTGGTCCACTAAGATTAGCAAGAACGAGTTCAACGAAATCTAGATCACGACACACTAGATTGGTTAGATGCAGATTTGAAAACCAAAAGAAAGTATGCATGCATGCAAGGTATGAATGCAACATGACGTCTCCTCACATCGTGAGCACGCCTTAACGTTCTAGCACTCACTTACGACCCAAAACAACCGCATTGTCCAGCAGCGCTAGAACCCTCCTAATAGCGCTCAGGACAATTGGTGATTCCCACCTTCTCAACCACGATAAAAGGCTCAAAAGGTTTCCAGCAGGTGAAAGGGTGTTCCTACGCTCCCGCTACTCATGCAGACAAGAGGGGTTAAGCACATTTTAATTAAACAAATGAAGCAATAAGGAGGAATTAGCTCTAAGACCAAGGAAGAAAGGTAGCATTTCACCTTAGATTCAAATTTTTAACAAATGTAAATCTTAGTGCAAGTGATCAAATTTTATTTTACCCAAACCCTACTAAGCAAATTTTAGGTTCACTTTATGGAAACCTCAGCTCTGATACCCGTTGTGAGAACCGCCCAATTTGATACTATTTTAAACGAACCACCGGTCATTATCATCCAGATGAGAGTTAACACGTGCTTGCCGGAGAGCGTGCCACGTGTTATCCCACATCTAGAGACACGAATAACCGACACGTTATTCATCCAAAAATAATATCAAATCCGGTAGTCCCGGTATGTGCTCCAACATACGCCCAGAATCAGCATATGCACATACCGTTTACAATCGAATACATCGCCAATAATCCACAAAGAGCAGTTTTACAATACCAGAGTTCGAAACTTAATATTACAAGTTCGATATAGGTAGGTTTCAAGCTTCACTTAAAAGCCTTGGGCTCACGAAAGTTATATTTAATAGAAACGTAAAATTTATTGAATTTACATGCCCTCCCGAAGTTCAGCTACGATAAAACATACTTAAGATGATGATGCCTTGCTGAAGGACATCACCACAGCCGCAACGGCCTACTCCTCCCCCGCATTAGGATTAGCGGGGTAGAAGTGGCCGAACACCACTTCTGGCTCACCTGCAACTAGGTTTAGAAAGCACCCTGAGTACAAAGGTACTCCGCAAGACTTACGCGATTAAATATGCAAGGATCATGCATTGGCTCAAGTAAAAGCTTTAGGGTTAAGTAATTATTGCATAAGCATGAGCTTCCTAGAATATCTCCTAGCAAAATTAATTAGGGTTGCCCGAAGCCCCCAAAATTTTAGTTGATTAAAAGGATAACATAATAATCAATAGATCATTGACAAGACATGATTCCAAAACCAACAATACCGAAACTCTCTAAGAGGAATTCGGCGAACCAAGAGCTTGCTCATATCTGAGAGCGCGGCAATTCGAATTGATTATAACTTTGCAAGGGTGTACTACTTTACCCACACGACGCGAGGACCATGCGACTCACCCGACCAATCACGCCGGGCAAGGGGGTACTCACGTCAACCGTTCCCAACAAGACTCGATCATTGAACCTCACACCTATCTTACGAGTAGAGACTTAGTTCCACCAGGGACATTTCTAAACTTTCCTACACATAGGTCCACCTGGGGACACACTAAGCCTCTCTGCATAGCCCGTAGCCACATAGCTAGTACTGCACATCAATGATCAAGTCAAAAAAGGTAATTGGCTTATCCGTTCCATTATATTGGATATGTGGTAGCACGGAAAGGTGCTCAAGGCCGATGGCATCCACTCGGTCCTTAATAGATCCAAGCGGACTATGCCCATGTGACTTCATTCTCTAGGCCCTAACATTCCGCTCGAACCTCGGTACTCCCACTTCTTTACCACCCAAACCGGACCAGTGCGATCAAGGATTATCGGTAAGTGTGAACTTCCAAACCATTCTTGTCTAGTGAGCAAAAGAAGTATTCTAAGCAGGGCTAAGCATCTAGTCAAGTTAAATAATTAACTAACTAACTAGTGCCAAGAATAAGGATAACAAATTAAGGAAGGTTTATGCATAAAGATAGGTACAACAATGCAATACATACATACTAAACATATATAGCCACAATACCCAAGTGGAATAGCTAAACTAAAACAGATTAGATAGGTGCAAGGAATATGTTTAGCTGCTTGCCTTGGTTAACTTCGGATTCGACCACGAACGGGATTCCGGGTTCAGGCTCAACGGACTCAGCGGGCTCCACGAGTTCGTTCTCCGACGGTTCGGTCACTAAAATGCATGAATGTGATGCAAGAATTAAGAAATTAACTTAACGACAAGAATAAATCATGGAAATAATTGAGCATGCATAGAACAATACAAGGAACTCATGAAAATTGGTTTTGTAGCAGAAAAACATTTTCCTATAATTAATCATAAACATATAAGTTTTCAGCCACTCTAAACAAGGTAAAATAGAAAAGGAATGCAAACTTAACTAAACAAATCCAAGAAAAATATCATAGAAACTAGGCATGAAAACAAAGCTAAAAAGACTGGTTTTACTATTTTCTCATTTTCCAGCAAAAAGTTCTATATTAAAAGACATTTTGGACAGCAAGCACGAAATCGAAATAAACCCCTAACAAGCAGCAAGGAAACATGAGTAAGTTGCACCACTGGAAAGAATATTTCACGAGGAACCTAACAAAATTTGGTTTGGCATTTTTCGAGCAGTATACAAATAACTAAGCATTAAACTCTCTTTTGAAAGATAAAACTATAGATAAATCCATATTAAGGTAACATGGAAAACAATATTTTTCCTAAGTAGATCTCAGCTAGAGGAATCTAACACAATAAGTTTCATAATTTTTGGAGCTATACACGAATTTCTATGGATTTTACAAGATTGCAGAAATACTAAACCTAATAAAAATCTATCTAAATCGCTAGGTGCACCCACAGCCAGCCAGCCCTGAGGCTGACAGGCGGGGCCCATGGGCCAGCGGCCCACCAGCCCTAGTCAAGGCCAACCAGTGGCCTTGACCCGCGGCGGGGCGCGGCCAGGGCGCGCCGTGGGCGCGTGGTGCGCGCGGACACCGCGCGCGCGGCGCGACGCGCGCGACGCGGCGTGAGGCGGCGCGGAGAGGCGGGACCGGAGTGGGGAAGGGAAGGCGCGCACGGGGTGGAGGGAACGGCGGCGATTCTCACCGGCGGGTTGGACGGCGGGGAACGGCGGCGGAGGAGCGGCGCGACGAGCAGAGGCGGCGGCGGGTAGAGGCGCTCGTCGGCGGCCCTGCAGGGAGGGAGAGGGGGCCGAGTTAGGGGCGAAATCGGTCACGTGGAGGGAGGTGAAGCTCCCCGCGCAAGGAATTGAGGCGGCGCTCACCGGAGACGGCGAATCGGCGACGGGGAGGGAGCTCGGGGCGGCAGTAATGGAGGAGGGGAGCGGGCTAGGGTTTGAGGGGGAGCGAGACTGGGGCTGGGTCTTGAGGCGATGAGAAGAGGGAGGGGTTGGCACGGAACACGAGGATGGCCGTCATGTGGCGCGTCTCGCGAGGATGAACGCCGGCGACGGGCAACACGTGCGCGCGGCGCCGAGCAGAACAGAGAGAAGGGAGGGAAGGGGAGGCTGACGGGTGGGCCCGGCGTGGGATTTTTATTTTATTTTCTTTTCTTTTTTTTCCAGGGCTGTGACACCAGATAGTTAGATTAGGAGGCTGCGGGGTTGTGCATGTGTGGGCTGCATGTGCAACCTGTCTGTTTTGTTAGACCGGTCTGACCGGTCCGTGGACCGGTCTGACCGGTAGTTCAAGTGGTTTTCATTGTAGGCCGGTCTGGCCGGTTGGGTGAACCGGTCTGGCCGGTGGTATAGAGGCAGAACACTAGTATAGTTCTAGGTTTTTTTCCCGTTTGAAATTTGGCTACTTTATTATAAAGTTTGTAAATTATTTAAGTTATATAAATTATGTAAGTCTTATGTGTATTTGAACTTGGTTTGTTAAACTTCATATCTCTATCGTGTGTTACTCTCGTATTTTTAAGTAATTGTCGTGCTTCTACCATCTGTGTCTGTCTTCGCGTGGGACTATCGGTGTTGTTTCGATCGGGCTATGGGTTGAGAAAGGACTGCCAAATTAAACTGTTAAGCACATACGCCTGATGTATTCAAATGACAGTCATTATGCTTAATTTAGAGTTTTAATTTGACGGTTCTGTCACGAGGTGCTCAAGTTCCTCTCGATCTTGCGACGACTAGTCGGAGGCGACGAGCAAGCCGCCGGCTTCCATATGCTGTTCCTCGAGAAATCACTGGCCAAGAATCAATCCTGAAGCCTCCCATACATGCGGTCACCGGTTAGGTTCAGAGCGGAGAACTCGCCGAGATGCTTGGGTTCAAGACTACCTCTACACTACTCATACGAAAATCATGAGTGCAGAAGAGGAGGATGCATCACATGCACGAGGCATTAGCACCTCTTTTTCTAAGTTGGTTTCCCACCTCTCTAGTGTCTTCTCCCTGGATCTTTGCTATTTTCTTCTGCTTCTTTTTGCCTTCGTTCAGCTTGTATATAAAGAACCTGATGAGAGGCCTGAGGTGCATGCATAGGCAGTACAGTGCGTCAATGTGCGAGCGTGCTGCCACAATCATAGCTCCATAATGCTTGGTGGTTGACCCCTCAAATTAAAAAAAATAATGCTTGGTGGTTAGCTCTTTACCTTGTTCCTGGTGAATCGGATGTTCCAGTTAATGTGTTTACTATGTATACCTTTGTTCCTGCAAGCCTCAGAAATGCCCAAAACCAGGCAAAACTAACAAGTAAGTGGTAACCAAACATAGGTGCTAATCAGGTGCACCAGGAGAGATGATTAAGCCTCTCTTTTATATAAAATTTGGACTGAAGAAGAAATTGTCCTGTGTAGGCTTAATTTTGCAAGCAAGTTCAGTTTATATAGAAAAAAAAATTCGATACTCCTATTTTGGAAGCTATTGTCACCCAAGCTATACGACTTGAGATCTTTCTGCACAAATGATCAGTGATATCAGGGAAGGAAGGATGTACACATGATCCACATAATCAAGGAAGAACAAGCAAGGAATACGTCTGGCAGCAACATCCAGTCATATCACCAAACGTAATGAATCATCTCTAGTTGATCGCTATTTCGTATCAGAGTTCACAATGGCTATGGCATGCATTTGCTGCACCAAATTAAACAGATCAATTTCAATGAAAACTACACGTTCAAGGATACACATTCAGTCTGATAAAGTGACAGATTGAACACCTGACTCAATGGCAAAGAGCTCAGGGAATCGAAACGCATTCAGATGACCACTCACATCATGGCCAAGTGCTCGAATTCAGAAGTATGGAACACGATGGCAGCCCGTACTCAACTCTGTGTTCCCCTAACACCGAATGTACACAGGATCAAAGACTGGTGGAATCGCCTATGTGCAGCAAACAGCCAATGTACAACTAGATCGGCATCTGCAAAACATCGTCTACATTGCATGAAACCTTTGGAAGGAGCGCCAGATGTTCGACAGCAAGGCACAGAGCCCGTCACAACTAATAGAGGTCATCACACAAGACCTTCATGATACTCGATTAGCACGGGCACAAAGGGAGAGTAGTTGATTGATCTGTAATTACTGTAATATAGTCTTCCTTTTTTTTGTTTTCATAACCTCTTGTACATACATACTTTGCTTCCAACTATAGTGCAAAAGCAGAGCACCTACTTTATTCCTTACAAAAAAGAGAGGCTGATTAAGAACTCGAACTTTAGTCTGAAACCCAGGGCCATCTTGCCAGAAGAGGATCGGCAGGCCATCTACATCCATGTCAGCAGCCCCGATTCTGGATACAGGAGGAGACGTACACTTGCTCCACACTACCCAGTCGTACCTCTACGACCAGGACTGTCTGCCTGACCTGCTGCGCGAGAGCGAGCTCATACACGAGGGGCACTACTCGAGCGCACAGCTCATCTACCAGCTCGAGAGAGATACAAGATTTGCACTGCACCATGGCTCTTGAGAACTCCAGACGCCTCCGTGAGGCCAAGGGGGCTTCCATTTACAGTTCTTCGAACAGCCAAGAATCAATCCTGATGCCTCCCATACTCATACACGCGGTCACTAGTTATAGGTTCATTTTTGAAATATACACTGGTTAGGTTCAAAGAGGAGAACTCGTCGAGAGGTGTGGAAGAGGAGGATGCATCACATGCATGAGGCATTAGCATTTGTTTTTTCTAAGTTGGTTTCCCACCTCTCCAGTGTCTTTTTTCCTGGATCTTGCCTTCGTTCAGCTTGTATATAAAGAACCTGATGAGAGGCCGGAGGTGCATAGGCAGTACAGTGCGTCAATGCGCCAGTGTCCTGACACAATCATAGCTCCATAATGCTTGGTGGTTAGCTCTTTACCTTGTGTCCTGGTGAATCGGATATTCCCGTTGATGTGTTTACTATGTACACCTTTGTTCAGGCAAAACCTGAAAGAAATGCCCAAAACCAGACCAAACACGGGTGCTAATCAGATGCGCCAAGAGAGATGATTAAGCCTTTGTAAGAGAAATTTGGAGTGCAGAGGAAATTGCCCTGCGTAGGCTTGATTTTGAAAGCAAGTTCCGTTTTAAAAAAAATGGGCAAAGAAAAATTCGGTACTCCTATTTTGGAAGCTATTGTCACCCAAGCTATGCGACTTGAGTATCTTTCTCAACAAAATGATCAGTGAGATCAAGTAAGGAAAGATGTGCTTATGATCAGCAAAATCAAGAAAGAACAAGAGCAAGGAGGCAAGGAGCTGCACGTCTGGCAGCAACATCCAGTCATATCACCTAACGTACTGAATCATCTCTAGTTGTTGAGTCTTTCGTATCAGAGTTCACATTGACCGTGGCATGCATTTGCTGCACCAAGCAGATTATTAGTTCCATAATACAAGGATACACATTCAGTCTGATAAAGTGACAGACCGAACACAGGCTCGAGCCAAATATGCCAAGTCGTCGAAACAGAGTACTACTGGTAAAGTGACACGCATTCAGACCGAGTGATCGTCTGCTCAAGCGTTGCAAACATTCAGAATTAGGGAGCCTCTCGAGGGGGTAGAAGCCGCGGAGCGAGCGGCCGCGCCATTTCTTTCTTTTTTGAAAGGATGCGCCATTTCTTTCTCGAGGCTCCGGTCCGCTCCTACAGAAAGAACAGTAGTACAGTATACCACCACACGATTTGCCGGGTTATTTCGTACGACGGCGAGGCCAGGCGCCATGATGCAGGGGAGAATATCAGAATTGAAAATTCGTTTGAATAATGGTAGGTAGGCCCGGGCATGAATTGTTTGGAAAATTCAATTTGGTCCCATTTCGCGAAAGACCCGCGCAGAACCTCAGAATTGCCCAAAGGGGCTTCACCGGCTCCATTTCTGAAACCGAACCAAATAAAGAAAAAAAAATAAACGAGAGGGGCGAAAAGGACCAGGTGGTGGGGATGGGGGCCGGAACCAAAACCTAGACGAACCACACAGGGAGATAGGTAGCCAGGAGGGGGCGACGGCGCGGGGGCAGGGGGGTGCTAGCCCAACCAGACCAACCAAACCCTAGCTCACCTCCCATCCCGATCCATGGAGGCGGCGCTGTGAGCCGCCGCCGCCTCCACTGACGCCGCACGCGGAGCCGGTACTCCTGGGGGAGGCGAGGATGACGGCCAGATCGGACGATCCCGGCGTCTCGCCGGGGACCTCGGCGGCGGCGGCCGGCGGGGAGATCTGGGGCACGTGGGAGGAGCTCCTCCTGGCGTGCGCCGTGCGGCGGCACGGCACGGCGAGCTGGGACTCCGTGGCCATGGAGGTCCAGTCGCGCTGCCCCGCCTCCGCCGCCGCGCGCCTCACGCCCACCGGGTGCCGCCTCCGGTTCCGCCTCCTCCACCGCCGGTTCGCCGCCGGCGCCGAGAACGGTGACGGCGGCGCCGACGCCGACGAGGACCCCGACGCGGCCGCCGCCGACGGGTGGGTGGAGGAGCTCCGCAAGCTGCGCGTCGCCGAGCTCCGCCGCGAGGTCGAGCGATACGACCTCTCGATCGGGTAAAGCAAGGGAGGAAGGAAAAATCAACAGCCTGGACAATAATGAGAAAACACCAAAATGCGTTTAAAGCCGGCCGTGCTCGATCAGCCGCGGCGCGTCGTGAGCCGTCCGATGCTGATCGGGCGGCCGCTGTTTTTCCCCGGCGGAAAAGCTGATTACATTTTTTTTCTCTCTCATCATCGGAATGATTAGGTCGTTGCAATCCAAACTGAAACGGCTCACGGAGGAGAGGGAGCGGAGCATCTCCGGCGAGGCCAACCCGCCGGCGGTGAAGGCGGAGGAGGACGAGGAGCCGGCGGCGGGGAAGGGATCGCGGGAGGACGACGCCGCCGGAGGGGAGTCCGGGCGGTCATGCAGGGAGTCCAACTCGTCAGATCTGAAGCGGCCCGTGAGCGACGCCGGCACCGCCTCCGCCGCCGGCGACGGCGGCGCAGCGGCGAGGGAGGAGGGGGAGGAGGAGGCCGCCGCCGCCGTCGGCGTGTCGGTGGACGTGAAGGGCGAGGAGGTCTCCGGCGAGTCGGTGGCCGGGTCAAAGGAAGCCGAAAAGGAGAGCAGCGACGTGCAGAGCTCGGCCAGCCCGTCCCGCCGCCGCGAGCGGGAGGGCGGCGGCGAGGGCGGGGAGGAGGAGGAGACCGAGGAGGCCTCCGCGTCGCCGTCGGCGCGCCCGCCCCTCCCCGCGGCGGAGTCCGAGGCGCTGCTCGCGTTCCTCGAGTCGGTGCGGACCAGCAAGCCGGGCTCCGTGTTCAAGCGGCGGCTCGAGAGCCAGGTAAAAAAAATTCAATTCTCCCCTCCCATTCGTTTTTCTACCCGCAGTAATAAACCGCAAAAAAAAAGAGAAGAGAAATTTACCCCCCGTGTAAAATCTGAAGCTACCGAGCCCTCCAAACACAAGCTCCCAAACCGGCTGTCACCTCCTGATCATCTCGCGTTATGTCGAGTGCTCTACACCTAATCTCGCCGCGCGCGGGATCATCGTGTCTTCGCGGTGGTCTAGACTACTCCTGGGAATGGATCAAAGTCCATGTCCAAATAAAAGAAAATCAATGAAGATCCAAATATTACTAATCCATGTCCAACCTAGTCCAACTTCGATTGAAAAAAAAAATCCAATCCAATCCATCCACTCGGCTAAATGTCCAAGTCCATATGGATGATCCACTCCATCCGCTTTCTTGAAGAGTTGTCGCCGTCGCATGTGCGCCACTCCGCGAGAACCTTCAGGCGGCGAGCACGGCCACGAAGGCGCAGCTGCAGCTCCTAGTCCTGGGCAACACGACCAGGTGGCGAGCGCGGCCACCCTGCCGGCCTCCGCGCAGCCCTGACAGCGCGCAGCTGCAGCTCCTGGGCAAACACGGCCACCAGGTGGCGAGTGCGGCCACAGTGCCCCTTCGCGCGGCCCCGACGGCGCAACTGCAGCTTCTGGGCACCACGACGAGGAGGCGAGTGCGGCCATCCCTGCCCTCCACGCAGCCCCAACGGCACAACCGCAGCTCCAGGCAACACGATCGACCAAGCGGCGAGAGTGCGGCCACCTTGCCTTCTGCGGGGCCCGACGGCACCCCTGCGACTCCTGGGCAACATGACGAGGCAGCCGAAGTCGCATGGCCAGTCCTCGTCGATCCGCGCCATGGCCGGTGCTCTGGCTCCGCGGATGAGCTCCTAAAGGTCCTCGTCCTGACTCCCGCGCGCCGCGCATAGCGCCCACTGCGGCGCCTGCCACAGCCAGCGCATGTGGTAGAGATGCTTGCCGCCTGCCTCGATGAGAGCAGCAGCTCGCCACCACCCTGTAGGCACCGCTGCCACACGTTCATTACTGCCAAGTCCTGTTCTCTAGATAGTTTAGAAATCCAACATGAATTGGATTATCCTACTTTTTTCATCCAACAAATCCAATGATATTTGGATGTAAACTAAATGGATGTCCATATCCTATTAAGTCCAAATCCAGTAAAATCCAATGCCAAAATCCAACTGGATGATGGACAATATCAAATCCAATCCCAGGAGTAGTCTAGACGCTCGCAGTCTCGCTCGCTTTGCGTGCACACGCAAAAGCGACCACCTCGCCTCGTCGTCGCCGGCGAGCGGAGATTGACGTGTCCGTACGGACGCGTCGGGTGGCCCCGGTAATGGACTCGGTGGGGCACGCGCCCACGTACTCGCGGCCGTGCCGCGCGAGGCGTGTTGATCGGGCGCCGTCCGATCCGGGGCGTGGTGAGCTGGAGATAAGGGTCGAGATGCGTAGGTGGGAGGCGTTGGTGGTGGCGCGGTTCGCGCTCGCGGGGTGGTCCCGGTCCAAGGAGGCCCAATAGTGCGCCGCCACGTGGAGGTTAACATGACGGTGGGCCCTCCTTGTCGGCCATTGTTCCGTGCTGCCGCGAAATGCAGTGGTGTTGCGACTAAAATAAACTGCGATCCTTTCAAGGGAGAGAAAAAAGGTTCATGGTATCACGTGCAAGCGTGCATCCATTTTCAGCTGCTTTTGCGTGTATAAATCTGTTCGCCCTCTTTTTGTTTAATTTGATTTGATTCGATTCGGTTTTTTGGAATTCATTTTATGTTCAACCAGTATTTACCTTTTCTTTGGATGGGTGGGGATTTTTTTATTGGCTTTTCCGCTGACCGGTAGGCCAAAATTGCTCGCAGGATGATGCGAACTACAAAAGCACCATCAGGCGCCACGTGGACCTGGAGACGGTCAGATCCAAGCTGGAAGGCGGCGGCGGCGGCGCGTGCTACGGCTCCGCGTCCGAGTTCTACCGCGACCTGCTCCTGCTCTGCGCCAACGCGCTAGTCTTCTTCCCGCGCGGCTCGCCCGAGCACGCCGCCGCGGCGCGGACGCGCGCCCTCGTCTCCAACCACATGGCCGCGTCCCTCCGCAAGGACCAGCCCGGGACCTCGAGGAAGGCTGCGGCGCCGGCGTCCAAGAAGGCCAAGGCGGAGGCCGACGTCGGCTCGCTGCTGGAGAAGACGGCGCCCATCATCGTCTGCCGGAAGCGAAGCTCCATCGCGAAGGCTGCTGCTGCCGCGGCCTCCAAGGACGATAAGGCGGAGAAGGCGGAGGCCGACAAGGAGGAGGAGAACGAGGCGGCGGGCAAGAAGAAGGCGGGCGGCGGCGCCAAGGACAAGGCGCCGCGAGGGTTGAGGACGAACAAGACCCGCGCCGCTCCTGCCAGGAAGGCAGCTTCGAATCAGAAGACGGGGGACAACGACGACGACTCGGAGAGCGACGGGCCCGCTGAAGGGACGAGGAAGCCTGGAAAGAAAGGCGGTGCCGGCGCGGCGGGAAGCGGCGCCGGGGCCGCCAAGAAGCGGAACGCCGTGAATTTTTTGAACCGGATGAAGCAAGGGTCGGCCCCCTCGACGGAGCGCGTGTCGCTGCTGGAGACGCTGAAGCTCTCCGCGGCAGCGGAGCAGAAGAAGGCCGGGAAGGGCGGCGAGGGCAAGAAGGAGGCCGCGGGTGGCTCCGGCACCAAGAGGGGCACTCCGCCGGGGAGGAGAAATGTCGGCAGGCCCCCGAAGCGTGCAGCCGCGCCCCCGTCGCCACCGCCAGCGAAGAGGGGAAGGGGCGGCGGGGGCAAGCGCGGGGGGAGGAAGTGAGGGGGAATCGGACTGGGAGGAGCTAGGAAGTGATAGAGTCTCAGGTGTGTGTAAATGCTGTAGGTTGTAGCCTGTAGGTGGGGTTCCGAGCTTGTACTATATTGCCAGGGTTTTAGGGGTGCTACTTGGGCTGTGTTTAGCCCGTGTTCAGTTCCAAACTTCCAAATTCCAAATTTTTTTTCCGGCACTCGCATGGAGATTTAAATCTAGATGAAATAAAAAACGCATTGCGACTACTGTCTATAAATGGCGAGACGAATCTAATGAGCCTAATTAGGCTATAATTAGATGCTAAATTGCTACAGTAATGCTACAGTAAATAATCTCTAATGACAAATTAATTAGGCTCATTAGATTCGTCTCGCGATTTACAGACGAGTTCTGTAATTATTTTTGTGATTA
This sequence comes from Panicum virgatum, assembly GCF_016808335.1. Taxonomy (NCBI): domain Eukaryota; kingdom Viridiplantae; phylum Streptophyta; class Magnoliopsida; order Poales; family Poaceae; genus Panicum; species Panicum virgatum. Next base: position 43,477,546 of record NC_053141.1, on the reverse strand, counting down.
GTCTATGTTTAGTACTTCAAATATAGAAAGATGTCTTTTCAAAATTTTTACAGCCTGCAACCAAAATTTTTACAGACTGCAACCAAACAGTCCCCTGAAATCTACTGTAGCAGTGCGAAAAAACACTGTAGCATGTTTCGTTTGTTTGTGGTAGATATTGTCCTACCATGACCTAATTAGGCTCAAAAGATTCGTCTCGCAACGTACATCAAAACTATGCAATTAGTTTTTTTATTTATCTATATTTAGTACTCCATGTATGGGTTATTTGGTACATTTAATGTTTCGATGTGATGGAGATGTGATGGAGACGTGGGGGTTTTTGAGGGAACTAAACGGGGAAACTGGATGAACTGACCGGCGCCTCTCATGGTCTCCTCTCATGTGACTTGCAACTTGAAAGGAAGACGATTCCTTTTTCAAACTGTCGTCGTGTATGGCCCTGTTTGTTTGGCTGGCTGGTGCTGGAGTCTGCTATTGGAGTGGTGTGAGAGGAAAATACTGTTGGCTGGCTAGTGTTGGAGACTGCTGCTGGAGTAGTGTGGGAGGAAAATACTGCTGGCTGGTTGGAGGCTGCTGGAGCAGAACAGAGTCTATGTTTTGGACTGAATTTTGAAACTTATACTCAAGAGCAGAAACTGCTGACCATGGAAAACCAGCCAGTAAGTCTCATGTCGCTCATCTGAAGCAGCATAGCATCATTGTGTTTGAGATGAACTTGTTACTGAGCTGTTTTGCTAGAGCATAAAGGAAACGAAGAAATAATTTAAAAAACGGAAATAATTAAAAAAAACGTTGCATGATGTTTTTGCTTAACTTGTTACTTTGGGATAGTGTGCTAGCGACCTGTTTTTTAATGGGAACTAGTGAGCTGTTTTGCTAGGCCATAAATAAAATGAGGAAAGAAAAGACCGTTACGCGGTGTACTACTGCAGATGAACTTGTTACTGAGCTGTTTTGCTAGAGCATAAAGGAAACGAGGAAATAATTAAAAAAACGGAAATAATTAAAAAAACGTTGCATGATGTTTTTGCTTAACTTGTTACTTTGGGATAGTGTGCTAGCGACCTGTTTTTTAATGGGAACTAGTGAGCTGTTTTGCTAGGCCATAAATAAAATGAGGAAAGAAAAGACCGTTACGCGGTGTACTACTGCTACGAAAAGAAGCGAGGCAAAAATAAAATGGCAATGCGGTGAGCGTGGATCGAACACGCGACCTTCAGATCTTCAGTCTGACGCTCTCCCAACTGAGCTATCCCCGCTTTGTGTCAATGCATCACTAGATTCTTATAAACCATTTTTCTGTTAACAAACCTTTGCTCCCCATCATATCGCGGCGTGCATCTGGTATGTAGTACTGTAGTGTCTATCCAAATCTCTAGATCGAAGAAATTTGCTGATCCGCAGCCGTGTAGCTCGTCAACAACGGTTACAGCTCAGGAATTCTCACAGGACTGAAGCACTCGTTAAGATGAACTAGTCGGATCCACTTCAACTGCGGATTACGTTCCCCTCAGATACGTGCGCTTGGTTAAACAAAGGTCCTCTTTAGCTCTAGCTCCCAGCTCCACCTCAGATCTAGAGTTTGTATGCCAAGATCATGAGCCTTGAGACTATATGTTTTTTAGAAGTCTGGAATGGAAAGAACAATAGCTTAACCAAACTCTAATATACCCACAGCTCTACCTTCACAATTTCATAGAGCTTTTCTTTTCAAAAAGAAAGAACATTGAGCTGGGGCTTTGCCAAATAACCACCAAGTTCAGGATCAACTCTACCAAAGTTTATATAATAACATATATAACTTTAAACATCCTTACATAGTAGCAGCGGCACTGGATGTCCATGGACAACAAATCTACAAGAGTACAGCTACTGAATCCTCAGTTCTGAAGGACAAGCATAGATAGCCAACTAGGCTTTCCACAAAAAAAAAAGATAGCCAACTAAGCTCGACTACAGATGAAATAGCATCACAACATCATGGTGTTGAACATACACATTCCCATAACAGCATGTGCAGATTTGTCCTAGTGCTAAAGAACCTAACCTACCAGACCAATAAGTTGAAAACTAGCAGTCTGAACTGGGAACTCCAAAATATCCAGTTGCTGCTTGTAATGTGTAGTTCTGCACCTAACTGATAACTTCAACACCCATGCCACCCCACTATAGCACCAATCTGTCCTTCAAGGAGCACAGCATCGTCTGTTACATAAAGAGCTGTTAATGAAATTGATCAATATCAAAAACAATGTGCAAGAATTGTTCACCTTCACCCATGCAAAATGTTTTAGGAATTCTCAAAAGTTGGATATTCTAATCAGGTTCTGTCTAGAAGCAGGATCAGTTTCGCATGTGGGCCAGACAGAATCATTGTATGCAGAAATCTACAAGCCTCCTACAGCACTATGGCAGAGTACCAGAGTAACAATGCTACATATTGGAGGTAGACTTGACCTTCCCTTGTTATACACAACACACAACAGCCATTACAACCTCTTAGAAAAAGCAGAGAGATAAGGAGCGCATGCAGTGAGATGTCTCCATTTTTGACTAAAAAAGAAGAGGATGATAAAAAGTTTACGGACTACAGGATACTTCTATTCTTGATCATTATACAGTAGATGCTCTTTATCTATACTACTCTTGACCTGCATTTGGTACTTGAGTTTTTACATGCCACGTGGCACAGGTTTGCCAACTTTTTATAGTATTCCAAAGACATTGTGAAAGCTGCCAGCACATCTTCAAAATAATACGTTGCCGAACTACATACATACCAGACAACTTATTCAGTACAAAAAAAATGGAGTTTGCTGTGTTATAAATGATAATACTATTAACATTGTACTGCAGGCTTCATCTAAATAGCAGATTCATGAATTCTAAGAAACACAGGGCAACTTACCACTTTCACCATCAGATGCTTCATCAAGTTTTGCAATTGCATTAAGCAATGACTGCTCTTGGTCCTGCAATGATAATGATTTACCATGTAAATTTTTAAGAAGAAATGGATGGTAGTTTCAGTTCAAGTTCTCTTCAGAACTACTGAGGAGAACAGAGAAAACCAACTTACTATAAGCAGTTTCTTTGCCTTTTGAATTGCATACACATCTGGACGGGATAATACCCTCTCTACCTGTTAAGAACACACGTAAGAAATTGAAATAACGATTTTCCGTTTGATTGCGCCAAAAAAATCTCGACCCACACCAAAAATCTCGACCAACATACCATCTTCACAAGATTGCCAGTATTAGGTACATCAATATGATTGGAGTTGAAAAGGCTGAAGCCATTGGGTGAAGCATGATACCCATTCTCATGAAACCTTTCAATTCTCCTTCCTGTGCCTGGCATAGCACCATCAGATGACAGCCAACCAACCTGATTTGGAAGGGTTTGATAGGCAGAGCCCCATCTTATGTTTTCAGGTGCCATCTGTAAGGGGACATTTTTTAACATCCAATAGGGCACATTGCATGCAACACTAACTACATGAATGCTGCTCCTGACAACTAAGATTTCGAAACAATAGGATGTGTGTTGGACCAGGCTCACATAGCACAATATCAGACATTAAGATTTATAGGGCAATGCTTGATTACGCGTTCACTAAAAGCTGTAATAGCGTATCAAGACAGCAACTAATGAATTTTGGCTCCTCATCAACGAAATATTGCCAGTGAAAACTGAAAAACGATGCAGCAACATGAGATATTCTTGTATTTCCTTTCCTGATTTGCATAATTTCAAAAGATTAATTTGTCATCTTGGTTTGGCTTCTGTGCATGTGCGCGCATGCACATGGAAGATGAACATATTTGATAGTAAAAAAAAGCAAGATCAGAAACACATCAAACCTACTGTATCTGCCTTGTTGCCTGCCATTGCATGTAAAGGCATTATGGGTGATTGAGGACCCACAGGGAGTGAATAGACAGGAACAGGAACGGGATGGGATTTCTTCTGCCTCTTTAGAGGTACAAGATTGTAAGCAACTACACTGTTACGATGCAAGCTAGATTGCATTCCACATCCCTGCCTTGACTGCCTACAGAAGTTTGTGAAACGCAAAGCACAATTTAATGATCATTTAATCATTATTACTGAAGCTATTGGTTTGTTCATTTCAACGAGTGCAAGTGCCTTAGCCTTTGCACAGGTACCTTATTCTATGGACAGCTTCCTCTTCATTGACCTTGTTTAATAGCGCTCTGTGTTCCTCATCAGAGACTTTCAGTTCTCTTCTTAATTCAGTAATTAAACTTTCTTTCTCCTGCACAAAAAGAAAAGGTTTTTAATTCCCTCAGCAAGGAATTAAACAAGTTATGATAACCACTAAGAATTTTCCATCATTGAAATTACCCAAGTTAGGGCATCAGATTGCATTTTGAATGCTCTGAGAACACCAGTATATGCTTGTTGTTCCATCTGATGTATGTCACTATCCAAATTGCTGTGTGGCCTTGGCTGAGAAAGTGTGCCTGATAACGCCCTTCCGTTGCCCCTGAAATGCACTCCTGGTCCTCGAAATTTATATGTTGGAGGGAGCTCATCATCGGTCCCTAAAATTAAGGAAAATAATCAAGTGCTATGTACAAGTCAAAAACACATCTTGCGACAGTTTTAGAGCATTAATAAAGTTTTTACATATTTAAAACCCATCCTCCGGTAATGCAAATACTAAAATATTCATTAAAGCAACAAACTTAAGTTTTCTCAAAATAACAGTGTTCAGATAAGTTACTTAGCCTTAAGTTGTATCAACAACAATAACCTCTCACCTCATGCAGTCATACTGCAACAACATGCTACTCAGTCCAACTCTTCACCAATCCAAATATGTGACATTTATATGATATGCATAATGCATTTACATGGAAGAAACAATTTGTAAGCCGTTTTCTACTCCCAGCACTCAAAAGCAGTGATCTCCCATCAGTATTTCGAAAGCATCAACCAGCCAAGCCACGCTATTTTCCACACTATCCCCATTAGCCTATCGCTACAGTTCACATTAACGACAATATGCAATGGACTCGGCCCTGAAACATACACATAGCGCATTTTTTGGCATTGATATGCTTACACTTTTCCATAGAAAATATATAAAAATTTCAACACCACGCCAGTGAGCACGCATCTGTACCTATCCTGAAACAATCGCCCGCAGCCTAATGCTGCTTCCATCGATATCACAGACGAGCAGGGCTTCCTCGCAGAAATCGGCATCAAACGAACAACAAATCGACCGAGTAAACGGGACTCACCGCTGCTGTCGAAGACCCGGTACTCCATGACCTTCCGGATCGCAAAGGAGCCAACAAACCCTACAAACTGGTGGCGTCTCCTCCGGATCCGCGCGTCGGAACCCACCAGATCTCAAATCCGGCAAATATTGGATCCTGAGCCTGAGGTCCAACGCGGGGGGGGGGGGGGGGGGGGGGGGGGGGGGGATAGCGGGGTGGAATCGGATGGGGATTTTGGTAAGCCTTGCTCCAACGGTACCCGGAACCGCCCCCCAACGTAGGGGGAGCTTGGCGGGGGCGGGGGGATTCCTCCAACAGTTCCGCCTAAACCTCCCCTTTATACGGGGAGTTGAACTCCTAAAAAGTTTCAAACTCCTCCTATATTTTAATCACAATGTTTCTTCACGATATTAATTTTGTTTGAGCCCCGTAATATGATGATAATGTGTATTATAACAGTACAAATACTGTATGATTTTTTTAAATTCAAAAACAATAAATAAATAGTTAGTTAACGAGTGATAGTATATAGAGGGAATAGATATTGGTGGAATGGTTAGAGTAGGGATGACAACGGGTACAAACCCGTCGGGTATCACTAACCCAAATCCGCACCCGTCAGGATAAAATCATACCCGTTAAAAAACTCATACCCGTCGCGGGTATGATTTCATGCCCGTGCCCGTACCCGTACCCGTGCGGATTTTTTTTACCCGCGGGTTTCCCATACCCGATAGAAGAAGCAACAAAATTTAATAGAAAACATAAACAAATACACAATGTATTATAGCTAAATGAGTCTATGAATAGGTAATCATCGATGGAATGGAAGTACATGAGCCTAAGTCTCTTTTAACATGTGATTGGACCTTATTTTGATACAAGATCTTGTGACATTAGTATTTTAGGTTATATGTTGTCGGGTTTATTGTACCCACGGGTTTGCAGGTTTGGGTACTTGAAGAACAAACCCGCACCCGCAAACCCGACAGGTATGAAATTTATCCCATTAAGAAACCCGCGGATATATAATTTAATCTATGCCCGCACCCTAATAGAGAAAAAACCATCGGGTTTCGGGTACCCGTTGCCATCCCTAGGTTGGAGAGAAGGAGTTATATGCGGAGGAATTTTTTGGAGGGATGTAGTAAAATATAGTAAATAGTACGTTTGGGGGAGTTGGAGAGGGGGAATGGTTGGAGATAGACTAAGCACGAGGGTTCGAGGCGAAGCCGATCACCAAATTTAGAGGTAAGTTTCTGAGTAGCCCCCTGAAACTTTTTATAGTGTCACCTGGCTCTATAAAAATGGGCAAATCCAATTTTCTGAAAGGCAGACAAAACAAAATTTGATTTTTTTAAGTTGGTCCGATTTCATTTATGTCCTTTCTACTTTGGCAAAACCGTCTTTTGGAAAAGAAAAATTTGCTCCACTAGGAAAGGAATATTTAATATCCCTTTACATATTGCTCATTAAATATGGATTATACTAGATAATTCTGTCTATGCGTTGCTACGGACAAAGTTGGTATACATGTCGGATATGTATATATAGTTGCCTGTTAATTTGTAGGGATCCACGTGATGGAGTCATGGGCTAAGGGCTAGTCCGACTAGCATAAGGGATGGACTAAGACCTACCTGTTAATGACACAAGGCGGACCGAACCAAAAATTTAGGAGGCCAAACAAAAAATTTAGATGGAAACTTTACTCGTTTTAAAAATAGATATAGATCTATATCCATATATACCCACTTATAAAGAGCGGACCGTTTCTGCGGTAAATTGACTTTGGTTCGTCCTGACAAGTGGGGCCCATCTGTCAGCCAGACATACAACATTTTTCTTCGTTGAGTCCGCATCAGGCCCGCCGTCCTCCGTTTACGCTGTATCCCCGGCGAATATACCCGAGTCCATATCTGACTCCTCGACTGCGTTGGATCTTCGAACTCGCCCAAGCCCCCCGGCGAGCGAGGAAGGCCAGGAGGCCCTGCTCGCATCGGCTGGAGAGGCCCTACCGTCACTTGCTGGCGTGCAAGCGAGAGATGAGCGAGGTAGCTGATGGCCGGTGGTGCCTAGGCCCTCGCAGTGTGCTAGCGGTGCCCAAAAAACTGGGACCCATGGTAAAAAATTGGAGTCGCTCCCTTTGCATTGCTGGGCAGAATTCGACACCAACGCTATCTCACAGCGGATCCACACACAAAATAAAAACAATTACCACAGCAGTTTCCTTCGCGCGAGCCTCTATCCTTCCTTTCTCCGCTGATGAGCACGAGGAAGCAAATTCCATGCCAATTTCTCTATCTCCCAAATAAATTGGCCTCTCTCCTTCCAGATCCTGCCTTCCTAGCCAGTCTATTCCTCCGATCTAGTGGCATCTGAAGGAGCTGGAGTTGGGTCAGGGCAAGCCACGCGGAGGACATCGGCGGCGGCGCGGGAGCACGTCGACGCCAGCGGCGCGGGAGCACGACGGAGGCAGCGGCAGCGGCACGAGAGCACGTCGACGGTAGCGGCGGTTTGCTGCATGCTACAGTATTTTTATCATTTGTTTATAAAGTGGGCACCGATGCACGTACTTGCTCCGCATCGCTTGCAATTGGCATCGCAGGCTGCAGCGGTGGGAGCGATGCTCCAAAACACTCACTCCTCTTTAAGCATCACTCTAGAAACACATTGTGGAGAGCCTTATTCAGACGGAACATGTGAGAGAGGACAGAGAGAAGAAGAGGTGAAGTCTAAAATATCTTTGATATTTTACAATATAGCCCTTAATAGAGATATAACAAATAAAGCAAGGTTATTTATGTAGGTAGGCTTGTTTCCAAAAAAATATGTAGGTAGGAAGGACTGTAAATAAAATAAAAATTACATCTTAGTTCTTCCACACAGCCTTGGCCTTTTCCAACATAACTCAGCTGATAATAAACAAATCAAAAAATGTTATTGTAGTTTGATAGGAAGTTACATAATAACCAATCTTGCTTTTGTGTCACTCCTATGCATATCCAGCTAGGTGAGTTGTTAATCTAGCTTTCTCTATAAAAAAATCACACATATCACAAACTCCTATGTATGCATTAGCCGTTATTCTCACATTGGGGCTACATGAGTGCAATTCCATCATATCCATATGTATTGGAGACTAATAATCACATGAATCACTTTAGCATTGCGTTTGATATTGCGTCATTTTTTAATCATGTCTCAGGGCACGAAAATTGCAGAAATTATTCTCTTCTATTATCGATTTTATACATTAAGATGTTTGATGATGATTGATCGATCGATTTGTACGTCTTAAGTATACTCTTTTATTTATCCACTGTGTTCTGTATTTTTTTTATTTATTCCAGTATACTCTTTAGAATTGGTATTGACATGTGCGTAACTAACTCTTTGCATTAAAATGTATTTGAAATGCATTGCGAGAATATTACTAGCTAAGAAAGAAAATAGGATGATTCTACTCACAATACGTTTATAAGTTTATAAGATAGTTTACTGATGTCGCTCGCAATAATGCCATTATTTTTTTCCGTAGCAACGCACGGGCATACGTGCTAGTTAGATAATAACTTTAGTTTGGACCATACGCATTCTAATTTATTCCCTAGAGGGGTGAGTCATAGTATATGGCCAAAACGATGCTTCAAATAAAGAAGAGAAACATCAATAAGCAAGCAGATGCATCGATGCTTGAATATTAAAACTATGAATGAAGCCAACGAGCAAGCTGCGGCAAACCACTTATACTTTGGCGAAATATAGGAAGAGTGATGTTTTTATTTGTTTTCTGCTATTTTTTTGGAAAATATTTTCTGCTATTACTATACAGGATCTACAGACAATGAGACAAGACTTGCACGTTGTAGCAAAATTAAATTGGAGCGTCGTTAATGAATAATGATGTGGTGTACGTTGGCCCCCTCCACTCAAAAAGTTTAAGCCACGTTGATCAACAAATTTCATCATATTAAATCTTCCAAAATTCAGCTGTTCTTAAAATATGTCTCCCTTAACTTTTGCTCTAGATCTGTCTCTGTGTCACGTTTGGAAAATCAAATATAATGCCGAACACTATGACTACGCTAAGACCAACGTAGATGGTAGGTTCTTTAGTTTTATATCTACATTTATAATATAGTATCTGGCTTGTACATGTTAGTTTGAAGTTTAGTGTGATTTCCTAATAATAACTCGTTTCATATCCAAAACCCTATATATTTACTTTTGGAAAAAAAACCATTTACACTTCAAGTATCAATCGTTCAGCATGCACCAAAATAAGCCTTCAAGTGTAAAAATATAGATTTGTCCTCTTCATTGAAAAAAAAACACTGATTGTATCCCTCTCTGCTTTGGGAGTAATTTTACATATAAAATGGGAAAAAGTCCATTTTACTCCACTCACCTAATCGCTTTGTCCATTTCACGCCCCAAACTAAATATTGGTTATATTTACTCCCTCCTTTTATGCATACCGGGTTAATTTAGCCCCTATGCGGTATTTGCACCTAGTTTTGCGACGTGGCCTGATTTTGACCAGTCAGCTTGTGTTTTTTTTTGAAGCGTAACTGCACCAATCCGAGCCATCGTGCCTCACACCACCAGAACCAACTCACGCCATCTGCGGCTCAAGCCGAGTCGAACCGTGCTGTGCCCACCAGAAGCTAACGCCAAACGTCGATTCGCGCCAAGTCCCCCAACTACGACCCCATTCGAATGAACTAAATTGGCTGGGCTGATCAGCCCCAGCCGCAGCCCAGCCGTTCGACAGCTTCGTGCTTCGTTTCGTCTTCTGAGGCGGCCATGCTGTGAGCGCGGACGTGGTGGGAGCGCTGGTTCGTGCCCCGGGGAGCAAGAGGGAGAGGGAGGTTTGAGTCTTCGTCCTTGGCCAGTCCAGCCAATTTAAGCTCATCCGAACGGCGCCTACATCGCCCCCAAACCACCCTCTCGCAGCCCCTGTTTTTCATTCGCACACTGCAGGAAGTTCGCCAACTCTCCATGCTATTCTTGCGCCGTGGAGAACGAAGGGAGGAGTTGGCGAACTGCTTGTGGAGTGCGGACGAAGAATAGGGGCTACGCGGGAGAGATTTGGAGGCGATGCAGTTGGGGACTTGGCGCGAATTGGCGTTTGGTGTTAGCTTCTAGTGGGCACAGCGCAGCTCAGCTCGGCTTGAGCAGCAGATGGCGCGAGTTGGTTCTGGTGGTGTGAGGCACGACGGCTTGGATTGGCTTAGTTCCAAGTCAGGCACCAAAACAAGCTGACTCTAGTTAAAATCAGGCCATGTGGACAAAACCGGGTGCAGATACAATTTAGGGGCTAAATTAACCGAATATGCATAGAATGAGGAAGTTAATTAAATCAATATTTAGTTTGGAGAATCAAACGGATAAAGTGATTAGGAAGGGTAGTAAAATGGACCTTTTTCTATAAAAGGCAAGGGTGAGTCATGACTCATGAGTGAGTGACATACTCACCATACGTGTTTATTTTTTTTTTCGCGACCGTGCCATTGAATAGGGAAACGTGACATACTCGCAAGCTGCACAGACAAGTGGCGCTGAGCCTCTGGCTCTCAGATCCCCTTCCTCCTCTCGCGAGAGCGCAGCAGCAGCTATGGCGTCGGTGGGGGCGCCGCCGCCTTGGAGCAGGCTGGATGGCCAGGTGGTGCTGGTGACGGGCGCCTCCTCCGGCATCGGCCGCGACTTCTGCCTGGACCTAGCGCGCGCCGGCTGCCGCGTCGTCGCCGCTGCCCGCCGCGCCGACCGCCTCCGCTCGCTCTGCGACGAGATCAACGCCTCCGCGGCCGCCGACGCGCCCCGCGCGGCGGCCGTGGAGCTCGACGTCGCGGCCGGGGGCTCGGCCCTGGAGGCGGCGGTGCAGAGGGCCTGGGACGCCTTCGGCCGCATCGACGTCTTGATCAACAACGCCGGCGTCCGAGGTTCCATCAAATTAGAGCTAAGATATATGTTCTTTTAGGCGATCTAAGTGATTCTCCAACTGAAATACGCATCAAATTAGGCTCAAATTATCCTAATTCGTTAGCAACCAAGTACATATCGGCCTGAGTGGATGGTAATACTGGTGTCCTTGGTGCCTCAACAGGTGCAGTGCATTCTCCCCTTGATTGGCCTGAGGATGAGTGGGACAAGATCATCAAGACGAACCTTACCGGATTATGGCTTGTGGCCAAACATGTCTGTCGACGCATGCGTGATGCTAAGCTAAAGGGTTCGGTTATTAACATTTCGTCTATTGCTGGTCTTAACCGTGGCCATCTGCCTGGTTCCATTGGATACGCGTCGTCCAAGTCCGCTGTGCATTCTGCCACAAAGGTAGTGTTGTTCTTCCTCAGAAAACATTAGTTTTGCTCCTACGCTCATAGTAAACCAGTTTGAGTATATTGGTGCAGATAATGGCTTTGGAATTGGGAGCATATGGCATTAGAGTGAACGCGATTGCGCCGGGACTGTTCAAATCAGAGATAACTGCTCCTCTGCTGCAAAAGAGATGGTTGAACACTGTGGCTTCAAAGATAGTGCCACTTAAGGAACATGGCACTACTGATCCAGCATTGACATCGCTGGTTCGTTTCCTGATTCATGAAGCATCGTCATATGTGACTGGCAACATCTTCATTGTAGATTCAGGCGTCACCATACCTGGTGTTCCATTATTCTCCTCTCTGTAAATTTTCATTTAGATTACTGTAGCTGTGTTACATATGATTGCATAAAGCAACCAGTTAAGACCCCATGAAGGAAGCCGGCACTTATGTATTGTTGATTTGTGATGGTATTATTCACGAGTTCTGCTTTCCACCACTGTTCTAATGTATTTACTCCAGAAATGAATACTTAGGTGTAGAATAGCAATATTAGAGCAATTTACTCTTTTATTTTATAACATGTCAACACCACTTAAAACTAAATTTTGTTTTATGAAACACACCTAAAACTAAAATGATATAGTAGAACAATGCACGGTGGCGTGCCGAGCAAAGTGGCATTCCGGCTAGATGAAGACTCTAGTTGTCCTGTTGAAACAAAAGCGGCTCACAGGCATTGCACCTAGCATCACTGAAGAGACCATTTGATTTCCCAGTTGTATCATCTAGGAATTGGTAGATCAAAAGAAAATGGTAAAAAGTGCACCTTGAGTCTGGTCACCTAAATTGGGCATTTATTCTGTTTGTGATTGTCCGTATTTATTTGCCCGTAATGAATATTACTTTCATTTCAAAAGTTCAAACTTTTTCCCCCCACATTCCATGTTTGATCTAAAGGATTTTTATACAAATACAATTACCCCTCATGGACAGCATACATATAAATCATATTGATGAAAATGGGTATTTATCAGGCTTCTAATCAGCAACCTGCACTACTTTCTTTGTTATTTGAAATATGATATTTTGATGGCAATATGCAATCCTGAAAATATCATATATTTTCATATATTCTGACAAAAAATTTCATACTTCATATATAAATATGTAACCCTGATGCTGTAGTTAGAATTTAGTAATCAAGTCAAGCAATAGAAATAAGTTAGCTATATATGTATGAAGAGGTATCGCTCAACATTAGAAGAATTTATTGATCCAGTTCAGGCCGCACCTTCCGAATTACCTTGGTGTCAACATTAGGATAGTTACAGAGACATTGTTGTTCTTGTCATGCACAGTCAACTGAGCCATTCACAAAACTATGTCCTGAAGGCAAGTAGTGTATTCTGCAAGGCAACTATGTCCTGAAGGCAACGGTGTCTCCTTGCTCGGAGCTATCTTAATCCAAAGTTTGAGATGTTTGAATTATGGCTATGGCAGCAAAAGGTCTTGACTGAATGCTGAGAGGGAAGTTGTCCTAATACGTTTTGTAGGTTTTATGTGTTGCAAGCAACAAAACAAAAAGCATTCTGATCAATGCTTCACATTTACGTATTCTAAATTGGATTAAAGAAAAATAATTTCATCATTCTTTAAAAAAATATATGTAATACCGGTGTGAAACAAAAACCTTGCTCAAACAAATACAAAACCTACAATGATCTTGTTACAGCTTATATGGAGAAGCTGACCAAAATAGATAGTTTGATGGTGTTACCAACTGCATATAAGAAATACATAAACTCCATATATCTGCATTTCCTAAAATCTCATTTAGGATTTCAACATGTAAAGTTCCTCTTCTCAAATCTCGTAGTGTATTCCAATCTGCAGTGTCTTACTAGGAGCTATCTTTAGACTGGAAAGGTTGGACCTAAAGTTCTTTTGCAAGAACCTGTAAAGGTTGTTAATAATAAAGCGCTTGAAACAGTTGTGATTGTCACTCATCTTTAAGATGACCCTTCCAAATATAAAGGTTGATCCATTTGCCAATGCTGAATCCATCATTGCGACCTCATCAGCATTTTGAGCTATTTCCTTCAGGGATGCAATGATTGATACAACATACTCATCATCCTCCATACTCTGTTTGTCCATATAACCATATTGCACAATGCACCTGTAAACCCCAAAAGGCTCCAGTCTGTCGAAGAGAAAGCGCTCTTCAGGAAGTACAGAAGTAACAGGAAGATACCTCACAGTGACAAACACCATCAGTTCACGGAGGCAACCCATATGCTGAACATAATGACCCACAATTGGTGGAATGCCATTCATCAAGTCTGTGCAAAAGATACATATTCCAGGTACTCTGTTGCTCATAGCAACTGTTTTAATGAATTCCTGACTATCCATCAAGTTGTTTGTTTCATATTCATTCTTCTTGCTTCGCCCATAGGTCCAAGAAAGTGTAATTATAAGGAAAAATGCAGTTATCGCAAATGGAACCCAACCACCTTGTGCAATCTTGTATAGAAGTGATATCGTGAAAAGACCTTCAATGACAGTGTAGACAGCATAAAAGAATCCAGCTAATGCAATATGAATTTGCCATATTATAACCATGACCACTGTGATCAAATGTGTTGTAATAAGCATAACCCATATCACTGCAACACCTGCAGATCACAAGGAAAAAGGTCTAATCAGATGATGTCTAATAAATTCTATTCTGACGACTTTTTAATAAAGCTTGCTATATGCATTAGGTTAAACCCTAAACTGCTATTTCAACTTTATACGCATCACCTCAGCTCTGGAAACCAAACATGTGTGCTTTAAAGCCCACAATGTGTGTACCGCAAAATGATGAAGAAAAGTAACAGACAAAAGTAATACAACATGTGCTAGATTGCTTACCATAGGCTTGCCCAATCTCTGGCCCACCCTTAAAACCAACGGTAATCAAGATACAGGCGATCATCAAGAAGTAGTTGATCTCTGGAGAGTATACTTGGCCTTCATACTTTTTAGAGGTATGATTCATGGTGACTCTAGGAAAACAACCTAAAGCAATCGATTGCCTGATGATGGAGAAACTGGCAGATATCAATGCCTGGCTTGCGACCACGGCAGACAGAGTAGCTACAATAAACATGGGCCAAAACAGTGGTTCCGGTATGCTACTATAAAATGTTGTGCTGAGCTTAGATGGGTTCTTGATCAAAAATGCTGCCTGACCAGCGTATGCAAGGATCAACGATGGATAAACTAGGCATGAATATGCCATCTGCAAGAGGAAATGAAAGAAACGTAACTAATGGTTTCTTATTCAATAGGAAAATAACCATATTAATTACCTGGATTGATTTCTTGTTGAAATGACCCAGGTCAGCAAACATTGCTTCAGCACCTAATAACAAGACTCCATATATTTAGTTGTGCGGTGATTAAACTGGCTAGTAGTATTATATTACAAAATCATAAAACGTTTGCTTGTTTCTTGTTTCTTGTAGTTTTAAAGATGATACTGCATGTTTCTTGTCGAAATAAAAAAAATTGTAGTTATGTTACAAGTCTTACCTGTTATGCACAAAACAACTGTTCCAAGTTGCTCCCAGCCAGCCCTTTTGTTCTTCGCGAAGAAAATATATATGTAGTGTGGTGATATGGCTTTCAGAACTGGGGGATAATACTTGATAATATTGTATAGTCCAATTGATGCAATTAACACGAACCACACAAGCATAATTGGGGAAAAACTGAAGCTAACTTTGCTCGTGCCATATCGTTGGTAAAGAAAAAGGAACACCAGGATAATCACACATAGGAGGACAACATGACCTGAAATAGTAAGCAATATAAAATGTTCCTCACTGTTTTCCTTCCAAAAATAAAATTGGTCTGGCCAAAGTACCATGATCATAGATGGTAGCTCGCAGAATAGTTTGAAATATAACTAGCAGTACCTTGTGTAATTCTAGAAGATCTTGATTGTATTCCCTGAACAGCTGATAGAACTGGATAATTTAAAGAGAACACAGCATTAGGAAATCCAAAAGAGAATTAAGCCGGAATTTAGTTTTACCAATGTTTAATTGTAAAGACAATAAATACTATGTGGCCGATGGACAAACAACATGGCTTCAAAAGGATTTAGGGTGTGGAAGTTGTCATGAAAGGTCCAGACAATGCTTGTGTGGGGTTAGTGTATTTGGAAGGGGATAAAAGATTGAGAGAGTAATAAGTCTAATTCAATTCTCGCATAAATACCTGATTGGGTGAAGTCTGTCTACAGCATTGTCCGATATTCAGAAATAAGTTAGTCTATCTACATGTTTCATACTGAAAAAGTTCATTCTCAGTTTACGCCATTGTTTCAGTTGTTCACTTTTTTTTTCTACATGTTGTGTTCACTAGTGAGATTCTTCACTTTTCTAGGATTCTGGGGTAACCATAACCTTCTGAAAAAAAAAATGTATGTACCTGAGATAGACGGAGTGAGGGCACCATCACCCATCACCATGCAGGTCCCAATCAGCACAAGGTAGGTGATGACCGCCTGCGCAATGACACTTCCTTCCAAGAACCTGAGCATCCTCGGTTGCAGGCTGCTCTTCTTGCTGTGGAACTTGAGGTTGGCATCAGATGCCAACCTTGTCACCGGCACCGGCATCCTCTTCCCGGTGAAATTCACATGCTGACGCAGGAGCGAGTACAGGGCAAATGTACCACCTGCACAGATGCAATCAGACAGTTAATCTGCACAGCTTATCATAACATCATCGTGTCGCATTATTTATATTCTCTAGCACTTGAATACCACACCTCGAGAGGAAATTGTAAGTAAAAATAATCTGCTAATGCACACCGATTTGAAACATTTATGCGCCTGTTGGAGATTTATACCACTACCAGGATCTAGTTTTTCTGTTGGGCTAGCCCCCAAAACTTGGCATTTCTAACCAAACTGACACCAGAATTTTCCCAGATCTTAGGCGATACATGCAGCCGGTTAGGCGGTTAAAGTAGATTTTCTTTTTGACGCATTCCAAGGAAGGAGAAGAACAGAAAAAAAAATCAAGATGATTTATTTGTATATATAGCATCTAGCACGTGCGCGTACCTTCCCCGTGGTCGTCTGCGTGGAGCACGATGAAGACGTACTTGACCAGGCTGACGAGCGTGAGCGTCCAGAGGATGAGGCTGAGGATGCCGAGCAGGTCGTCCTGGTCGGGGTCCGGCAGGGTGAAGGACGAGAAGGTGTAGAGCGGCGACGTCCCGATGTCGCCGTACACCACGCCCAGCGACTGGTAGGCCAGCAGCGCCACCTCCCACGGCGTGAACTCCTGCACGCAACCCATGCCCCGGCCATCGCCGGCGGCGCCATCGATCAGCAGCCGCTGCTTATTTGGATCGGAAACAGCGGAGGTGCGGTGGCGGCGGTGGCGGCACGTACCATAGGGTTGCGGTGCCTCATCCTGTACGACTCGCTGAAGGTGCGGCGCGTCAGGCCTCCGGCGCCGCCGATGATCGTCTTGACATCGTCGTCGCCGCCGTCGCCGACCTCCTCGATCTGGCTCGTCGAGCTCCGGTCGTCCACGGCGGCCACCGCGGCGGCGCTCACCTGGATGATGACGTCGTCCGGCGCCGGCGGCGCGTGGTGCTCCATCGCGCCGCTTCGGTGAGAGGGAGAACGAAACGAACGCGCTTCGATCGACGAGCGCAGCCGCCGCGAGACGAGGCGTGCAAGGAATGTCGTCACGATGCCTCTCTATATATACATCACGCTGCCGCTGCTTCGTGCGTGCGCCGCCGCCGCCTCTCCTCCCAAGCCCAACTGAATCCGCGGCGACGTCGTGGGCCGGCTCATGCGACGCAACCGAAAAGAAATCTATGCGCGTCAGATCTGGGTCCATTGGAAAAAAAATCCCAACCGAAGCACGCGGCGAATCTAATCTTAGCCGAGATCCCGTGCTGCGTGGCTGCTGGTCGTTGGATTCTCTCGCCGTCGACTCGTGGCCGTCGATCGTCACGCGCTTGTGCCACGGTGGCAAACGTCCAGGTAGCCATGGGCCGGCCACTGCAGACTGCAGAGAGAGCTCCATCAACCGCACGACGCGCTAGGTGCCTCGGTGTCTCGAGGAGGAAGACGGTGTCGTCCGGTGGGCGCGACGTCGATCACGGGACAAGTGCTGGACGGACGACCTCTCACCGGAGTCCAGAGAGATGCGCTGAATTGCACCAACGCCGGCGTCCGGCGAGGAAGGAAGCCGTGGCGTGGCTGTAGCGCGTTCAGACTGCAGTTGTCACTTGTCAGTTCTCCAGCTGTACTGCTCATGGTAACATCAGTCCTGTTTCTTGAAGGCGCTTTTCTTGAATAGCAAAAATGGTTACATATTTCAGTGCACTGATGGGCTTTCAACGAATTCAACAACTCCTTTCAGAGCATCAAGGAACTGGGTTTTGATTTCAAGGTATTTAGGAGACAATCAGACATACAGGTACTGTCAGTGCAGTAGAAAATAGGGAAAATTCGATTCATGCCACCACAACTCCGTGAAATTGGGTTTCACGTTGAAAATCATGCCACTCAATGGCATCGATTTCAACATAAAATCAAAAATCGTGAAATTGTAGTGGCATGAATCCAACTGACCCTAGAAAATAACATTGGGCGATTCACATGGCCAAAAAAAAAATGTGCAGAGGAAACGACCACCAAAGTGCAGACAAACATTATGCTTCACCCAACCCGTCATCTGCGCTTTTCATCAAGATGCTCATTGTCATACAAGCACGTGCACTAGGAGAGGCTTCAGCTTCGTGATACAGTAACAGACACTGTGCTACACTGTGTTGAACTGTAGCAATAAGCTATATCGAAAACCGAGGTGCTACACCCAACTACGCTGGGGAGAAGCTGGTGAAGCTACAAACCGTGACTTCGACGGCTTCGTACTACAGTGTACTACAGTGCTGCTATAGTAGATGAAGCCGGTGAAGCAAAAGCGGTGCCAAACTGTAACATCCCACCCGTGGGCCAGTTGGGCTAGGCCAGTGGGCCGATTTGTGAGTTATTGTAGCTGCCGGGGTGCCGGGATGCTGTAGCGTCGTGGAATATTGTAGCAGCGTGGGTTTAGTCCATACGGGATAGCTAAGGGGGTACATATCAATTTAAATACCAGGCCCAGGGAGGCTGAATAACTCTGGTTGCAATTTTTGTGCGAAGCGAGGACGAAAGCGCAAGAGAGTTATTTAGCAAGTGTGTTTTACTCAACGTGCAGAGTAGATCTTAGTCGTTCTCCCGGGCCGGGTCGTTACAATGGTATCAGAGCCGACTCTCGCAGTTTCACACCACTTGCGGGCAAAAGTGCGCGGATATGAGCACGGGCGCGTGGGGCGCGCAGATACCACCGGCATGTGGACGGGCGCGTGCGAGGCACGGACGTCGCACAGGGACCGTTGGCACTGGACGCACGGACGTGGCACATGGGACCGTTAGCACTAGACATATGGGACGTGGCCAAGAGATAAAATTCTGATCCTTTTAAGCCTAAAGAGTGGGTGATTGTAACATCCTAGCTCACAGGACAGATGGGCCAGGCCGAATCTCGGGGTACTGTAGCGGTGGCTACCGTAGCGCCGAAAAATACTGTAGCACGTGAGCGATTGTCCCATATCGGTAACTGAGGGAGAAGCGAATCAGCTTAAAAGGCTGACCCTGGGAAGGCTAGTAACTCCGGGTTAATCCTTTTTGCGCGAAGCGAGGACGAAAGCGCAAGAGAGTTATGTAGCAGGTGTGGTCTGATCAACGTATAAAATAGATCTTAATCGTTTCACAAGACAGGTCGTTACACAAACGAGCCCTAAGACACATCAGTCTATCGCTTGGAGACCTCCTGTCTTCATACCCCTATATAACAGAGGCGCAACTAGAGTTTCAGCCACTCTGACCAAGAAGAAAGCTATGGCAAACTCTAGCCTTCCCCCTTCTTTGCTTCTTATCCTCTTGTTTGCCTTCTTCTCCAATGCTTTCAACTTGCCATCAGCGATGGACTGCAACAGCAGTGACCGAGCTGCCCTCCTAAAGATCAAGGAGCAGCTCGGCAACCCTCCCGAGCTATCTTCATGGCTCCCAGCCACGAACTGTTGTGCCTGGGACAACACCGTTATCTGCTTCGAGACTGGTCGCGTCTACCTTGTGGCCCTATTTCGACTCAATGTCACTGCTCCCATTCCTTCAGCCTATGGTGACCTGCCAATGTTGAAGACCATTCAGCTTGACACCATGCCGGGCCTGTATGGTCCTATCCCCTCTTCCTTTGCCAAGGTCTCGCAGCTTGAGCTTCTTGATATCACTGGCACACAAGTCTCCGGGCCAATTCCAGACTTCCTAGTGAAAACCAACCTCAGTGCTCTGACCATCACCAACAGTAAGCTGACAGGGCCTATTCCCCAGTACCTGAGTAGTCTCTCCAACCTTAGATACATAGACCTCAGCAGCAACATGCTCAGTGGAACTATACCTCCTGGATTGCTCCATGGA
This sequence comes from Panicum virgatum, assembly GCF_016808335.1. Lineage (NCBI taxonomy): Eukaryota > Viridiplantae > Streptophyta > Magnoliopsida > Poales > Poaceae > Panicum > Panicum virgatum. Next base: position 43,457,408 of record NC_053141.1, on the reverse strand, counting down.
AGCTTCTGATTCCTCATCCTGTCCAATAACATGCTTACAGGACAGATCCCGGAGGATTATGCCTATGGAGACATCGACACCATTGATCTTTCACACAACCAGCTCACTGGTGACCCATCGTTCTTATTTGGTATCGCAAAGCCGATGACAAAGATTGATCTGTCATGGAATGAGCTCACGCTCGACATGACGAAGATCTGGTTTCCCCACCACCTGACCTATTTGGACCTCAGCCATAACCATATCAAAGGAGGGGTGTCCAAGTTTCTCAAGGATATAAAGCTTGGGCACTTCAATGTCAGCTACAATGATCTTTGCGGCGAGATACCAACTGAGCGGTTCATGATATACTATGGAGCAGATTCTTATGTTCATAACAAGTGCCTCAGTGGTAAAGATGGCAATGGGGTATGAAATACCCGCGTATCCGCGGGTACGAAACCCGGCAGGCGCAGATTCGGGCGCAAGTTTGAACCCGCGGGCATGGGTGCGGGCAGGGTTTAAAACCCAGTGGATATTTGTTAATGGATAATAAAACAGCCTACCCGAACCCACGTACCCGCAAACCCACTTCAGTCCTACTAACAAGTGGGGTCACAACCACAAATATATATATAATAGAACCCTGAAACCCTATTTTTCAATCCCGGCTCCCACCCCATCCGCCGCCGCTCACTTCCACCTCCCGCTCTCGGCACCCTCTCCCACCCCGACCAGGCCTCCGCAACCGGCGCCGGCCGCGCTGCCGCTCACCATCTCCGCCTCCCCTGCTGCTGCCGCTGCCGCGCACCGTCCCCGCCGCCGTCGCGCCCTCCACCCTCCGCCTTCCCCGCCGCCGTCCCCGGTCGCCGCCACCCTCCGCTGTCTCTGCCGCCATCCCCAGCCGCCGCCGCCGTCCCCGGTCACCGCCATCGTGCCCTCCACCAGATCCAGCGGCCGGGCTGGCGGGTACGGGCATGCCCGTGGGCATGTGTTACCCGCGGATAGCGGGCGCGGGCGTAAGGCGGTGCCCGTTGCGGGTGACGGGCGCGGGTGCGGGCACGGTTTTTGCTCCGCGGGTTCGGGTTTACAGAGTCACTATCCGCGCGGATAGTATCCGTTGCCATCTATACTCTGTGGCACACCTTTACCCCCCCCCCCCCTGCAAGAAACGAGAGTAGCGAATAATTAGCTAGGTGAATAAAGCAATAAGTAAAAAATTATGTACTTTTTTGCGACTGTTGCTCTTATTTCTCTTCTGGTTTTGGTTAGATGTGAAGTGCGCTGTTGGTATTTTTGCGAGGCATTTGTGGTGAGATCAACAGATCATCGACCTGAAATGCAACTCCTTGCTGAATTCGTCAATATTAATACCAGATCCGTTTCACAGTATTACTAACAGCGCATCTTTAAGTGTTTCAATATTCCATCTCCAGTTGTTCATGTTCTTATTTACTATGCTGTGGCATGCTGAATCTTTTATCTAGTTGTGCTACTATCTTATTCTAGTAGCCATATTAAATATAAAAGTAAGACTTGAGTTGCTAGAATAAACATGGCTGTTGCTTATAAAGGCATTATTATGAAAGAGTGACTATGTTTACAAATCTCTATATTGATGGGCTTGCAACTAACCCCAACGACTACTTTAAGCACATTCCAAACCTCTTTCCCACCCAATCACAAGATATCAATGATTAAGTTTTTGAGATAGAGATTCATTTCTGTGTGTCAGATTTTTTAAATTTGCTAGACGCCCAAAATTTTGCACGACGCATGCCAATAAGTGGATGCTGAGCATAAATGAACTAAACAAGGCAGAGGAATGCTTAGCGGACCATTACATAAAAGAGAAACAAACCCAAGCCAAGATGATCATCACAGCCGCAACCAGTTGATCCTTGTGGCATGCCAAAAGAAAAAAAAATGCAGATAAGGAATATATTTCAGCCAATCTGTCATCATGCTTTCCACCTAGATGTGCACTATTAAATGTGCAAGCATGTGCACTTCAGAATCAGGTTTTTCTCCACTTAGTCGCATCACCCTACTTCTTGCAGACCTAATTTCACCACACCCCTGTATTAAGGAGGGAGTACTCCACTAGTATTTTCAGCCACTCAACCAATGCAGATCCATGGCACACTATCCTTACCCTTTCCTCTTATGTTAGCAACCAAATGCCTTCATCCTGTCATCAGCCATGGCCTGCCACAGCAGCGACCTAGCTGAATATTGGATTATCTAGTTCAGAAGTTGTATCCGATAACATTTTAAGATCAGGGAGACAGCAACAGTGCGTACTATGTGACAGACCCGCCGAGTTAAAATGCTTAATTAAGCATAACCGCCATTATTTGAACACATCAGGCGCATTAGCTTAATTAAGTGTAATTTGACAAGCTGTTTCCAACCCACAGGCCGATCAAAACAGACCAGAAGTCTCGCATGAATGCGAGCCCAGAAGGTACCAGCATAAAAAAAAACTTACAAAAATAGTAAATAAGATCAAGACTTTTACAAAACCGCTTTAAATTTAAATTTTACAAAAGAAAAGATAGCAGCAGAGGAGAATCTAACTTACAGGGCATTTGTACTAGAGAAAAAAATAAAATTAACAAAATAAATCGAGAACTACCGAGACGTGAAGACAAGACGGCACATCAAGCCCACCGATGTGAACCTAGTTAGCTCCTATACCTGAAATAGGATAAACAACAAACCCTGAGCAACTAATACTCAGCAAGACTTACCCGACCAGTGGGTATAACTTAGCCCACATATCTAGACATGCAAGCCATTTGGTTGGTGGTTTATTTTGCAGAAAAAACATCTAAAAATCGATCCTTATTTTCAATATTTTAGCTCCAGGTTCTATATAGATTAACTATAATCTAATATTTGCCTAAACCAACTAGAGCACACATGGTAGAACAATTATACTATAATTCAATGTAACCGTCATCATAAATGTATAATCCATATTCCATATTATATCACTACGATGCGGTGCTGCGATCAAGGTGCTCATATCCAAGAGCGACTGACGGCGAATCGATCCGATTTAACCTTGCAAGGTGGACCTAACCAACACGGCACGCATAAGTCCCGTCGGACCACACGCACGAACCATTCCCCTCCCCGCCTCGAACTACAGGAACCAGCCCAATGACATATGGTCAGCCGAGCTCAACGTGAGACCACCAAAAGTAAACATATGCATCCTCAATTCTCCGCGACTACTCGACCACCCCAGGAGTTGGGTGCGGGTTCCTGTACTTTCGAAGCAAGGTAGTACTCGGCTTACCGGTTTCGACTACCTCCTACTTCTGGCATGCGGCTAGTACAATTCAAACTCGATCACAGGGCCAGACAACGGACGGTCCTTAACCGACACAGACGGGACTAAGACACCCAGGAATCATGTCCTGCTGCCATACCTATATATCATCATCATTTCCCGTCCGGTCTCACTTCTCCATTCATTCCATATCAAATTCAACAACTCATGTACTGAAATATAAATATATCTTATATCTCGCGAGTAACCGGAAATTACTCGACTCTTAAACATCCTATATCTCGCGAGTGATAGGAAATCACTCGACTTCTATCGAGCCTATTAAGCATAGCAGCGCTACCGACCTATCCATACTAGTATATGGCCCATGGAAATCTAGGGATCACGCAACTAAGGTTTCAAACAACTCCTGAAACGTAATGTACAAGTAATACGCATATATGGTGATTCATAAATTGAAATAGTAGGACATGCACCGGGGCTTGCCTGAGGGTAACACTAAGTTAGTGTTAATTCTAGCAAGGCCTTGGGCCCTTCCGACCATTGGGCCGGGTCTTCACGAATTCCTTCTCAATCCTGCTTCGCCGATCCTGGGCTTCACGATCCATTCGTGGACGATGTTCTCACCACGGGTACTATATGAATGCATATGGAATGCCAATTAATGCACAAGAATATGGTGCTGCATGGTGAGGATCGAAGTTGCAGTATATGCTATATATATATAAGCTAAAATAGTTAATCAAACCTAAAAGATTATTTTAAAAGATCCCTTAATTGATTTGGAAACAAAGCTAGTTTAGGAACAATTCATATTAAACATTACTTTTTATATAAGAAATTAATTATTATTACTAAAACTATCAAGGTACGGCTAAGCAGGACAACTCAACAATTAAAACACTACAAACCTATACATTCGGAGACTCTGGATATATGCCCGGAGTTTCTGGACTACTACTACCGGTCAGACCGGTGTCCCAGACCGGTCCTATACTAATACTGGCTACACTACCGGTCAGACCGGTTACCTAACCGGTCAGACCGGCGACCGAAAATTAAACTCCCGTTAAGTCCTAAAACACTGATATAGTTTTCTAATTTAATTTAACATGACTCTTCTTAATTGTAAACTATCCCTTAACTTCTAAATATACTAACACATGGATAAATCAACTAACACCTCAAACTATGTTTTCTAAACATGAAACTTTTACGGTAGACTACACATGCCTAAATCAAACTACTACCTAAATTTTACAATTTTCAGACTAATAGATTGCCATAAACAACTTAAATAAGTCTAAATACCATTTAACTTCTAACAAGGGTCAAAAAGAACAATTCACAAGAATAAACAATTTTTCCATGTAGATATAAACGTAACCAATCTAACAAAGCTAGTTTTGTATTTTTAGGATTTTTCTTTGATTTGTTTGGCAATCTACAAGTTTATGTCAAATGAATAAAATGGCCCTTACCCTTTAATTTTGCTACTAGCAAAATAAATTAACTAAAGTAAACCATAAGTACATCTTAGTGATGAACATACTCAATATAGTGCAAAAACTGGATATATATCCGGAATATCCGGGCTATTATCCGGAGTGTCCGGACCCCCAAGTCCGGAGTATCCGGACTTATACCCGTAGTTTTCCCCAGAGTGTTCCAAATCCGGAGTATCCGGGCTTATACCCGGAGTCTCCGGGTATACCTAAACAGCAGCCAACCTTACGTGCTCATGGTGAACGGTGGCGCGTGCGGCGCACGGAGCAACGGAGAAAAGGCCGGGGAAAGGGGTGGGGGAGGTGGAGGAGCTCACCACGAACCCATTTGTGCGGTAGATTTGGGCGGAGGAGGGCCGGAGGAGCGGATCAACGCGAAGGGCGGAGCTCGAGTAGTGCTCCCATGGCGGTCGGCGGTAGGGCCGTCGATTCCGGCGGGAAAGAGCTCGAGTGAGGCATGGGGAGGTGTGGAGGAGGTGTGGGACGAGGTTGTGGAGGTCCTTACGGAAGGGATCGACGAACGGCGGCTGGAGATGGCCGGGGCGCCGGCGGAGGCGAGCTCAGCTCGACTCAGTTCGAGCAGGAGGGGGAAGGAAATGAGGGAGAGAGAAGAGCGCAGGGTAAATAAGGTCGGAGAGGTCCGGAGTATCCGGGCAAATTCCCGGAGTATCCGGGGTGTTACATGCTATGATCTATAAACGATTTCCTAAGCAGTCACTGCAACAATCGCCAAGCGCAAGTCCAGTGTTGGCCAAGTACAATTCTACATCTAAACGGCTATTGTAGATCAGCTCTATAGAAGTCAAATCCGATCCGTAAGAACTTCGCGAATTGAACCCATAATCGACAAATTGTAACAAAAGCCCTAATAATCCAAGAGATTCAAGTGGAACAAGCAGGTCAAAAATCAATAGGAAATCTGGGATAAAGCCATCTTGGACTCAAGGAAGGACCAACTCATCCGATTGGAAGTGGATGAGGCTCCGGTGGCCCGTTGTCGTCTATGTGCGCCGCGGCGGCGGTAAGGTGGAACCGCCGAGGAGTTCATGGCCATGGAGCTATTCACCGGTAGCGCGCCCGGCCCTCCCACGACGGCGAGGGGTGTCATCTTCCTCCACGGTGGCTCGAATGCGACAGAGAATCCACGATGTCTGCAAGGTGGCATGTCACTCATTCGAATTATTTGTGGTTTTTACGTATTTACCACTCTAGTTCGTGCGAGTCTAACTATTTACTAATTAATTTTTGAGAAACTTAGCTGCTTGTTTAGTGGCAGAAATATAATCTAATCTTTAATGGTACGCTGCCTGCCCTTAACATATGGTGATGAAGAATGTTGGTTTTAAAGCAATTGAGCAATGTGATTGAGTGGTTAATCTCCAAAATTATGGATCATTAGAGCGTATCCGATAGAGTAGTTATTTTTAGCTCTCCTTTTGACTTTTAAAAAAAATCTCTACTTACTCCAACAGACTCTACATTTTTTATTTTCTAAATACCAACAGCTCCTTCAACTCTTTCCCTCCACACACTGATATATGGATCCCACACATTATCCTCTTCCTTTCCCCTTGTTTATCCTCTCCGACCTCAACCTCCCCTCTCCGCTCCCCTCCGCCCGCCCTCACACGCTCTCCCTCTCCCTCTCATCTCCGCCAACCCCAGCCTCCTTCCTGGCGATGACAGCCGGCCCGTCCTTCCCCTCCTGTTTCGGCCTCCCCTCTCCTCCCCTCCGCCTGCGCCCTCACCTCGTGCCCGTGGTGAGGCGCGGCGGCCATCAGGGGGCAGCGAGGAGCCAGAGTGCATTCTTCTACGTTAAAAATTGTGAGAGGTGCATGATTTCCATGCTTGTAGCACTCTGAACTGTTGATTTCTCTTCACGTTTGTTTAAGCCCACGTGAATCGCCTAAAAATGTTTTTTTTCTTTTTTAGATAACGACCTGATGAGGTTCTTTTTTTCTAGTAGATAACGTTTCTATGAAGCTACTCCTCTCAAAGAGAAAAGATATCTATCAAGCTACTTTGTCGGGACAGGATTTGACTTGAAGCTCAGGTTTCCGCTCCGATGCTCACATTCACCAACTGGCGGTGTGAGTCTGTGGTCTGTGTGGACGTCGAGCGGCGGATCCAACCGGCGGCGATGATAATCGATGAAGGCAGCGGGTAAGCAATGCTTTTTTTGAAGTTAACGGGTAAGCCATGCTCGTGGCAGTAGGTTAGTTGCATTGAAGCAACTAGAGCTGGGACTTGGACTGTGTCATTTCTGGACGGGCCGCGGCACGATCATTTGACACGACCTAAAGCACGGCACGAAATATTTTAGGCCGTGCCGGCACGACACGAATACGAGGGACGTGCCGTGTCTGGAATCTCAGCACGACGGACTGTATGGCACGACCCGCATTTTGAACCGTGCTTGGACCGGCACGGCACGAAATCAACCCATTGGCCGGTACATAATCCATTGTTCTACTATAACAGTTAATATGGGGGCTGCTGGGGGCGCTCCATCGCACTAGCCTCTCCCCCACTCCAGTTCTTTGCTTTAGGCCTAAACTAGTCCAACAAACTGGTCTGTGTATATAATTCAGTCAAATTTGTTCCGGAACAATTTTTTAATTGTTCCAGCAATACAAACAAAATGTTCGGAAACAAAAAAGAAAATTGTTTCGGAACAAAAAAAATAATTAATGGGTCTTGTGCGATGGTTTAACTGCCAGTAGCCCGCGCTACTCCTAACATTTGCGGTTAATCTTCTTTTCTAATTAATAACAATCTTGAAAGAAAATATTATTCATTCAAGAAATTCATGTAATTTTTCTACCATTGATAGTTTATATGCTTACTAATTACAATAGTAACATTTCTGCATCGATGCAAATAAATTTATTTGCAAGTATCTGGAGGGTCGTGCTTGGGCCGGCATGGCACGAAAACATACCGGCATGCTGAGGGCACGACACTAAAAATTTAGACCCGACACGGCACTGGGCACGAGAAGGCGGGGCCAAAAATTTAGACCCGAGACACCGCACTAGGCACGAGAAGGCCGGGCCGGACCGCCCGGCCGGGCAAGTCCCAGCTCTAGGAGCAACAGGCGTGACGAGACCCAGCCATGAATTCAGCAGGCACTACAGGTAGGTTCATTCGTCCAAGCCATGAAGCCCAGTGCCAACTGTCTCGCCAACTGCCGGTCCACAGGTGGAATCATAGACCAACCCCCTATGACTATGAGCAGTCAAATCTGATCCCTCACTCCACTTTCATGAGCACCGATGCCCCCTGAATCTTGACCACCTTTCCCTGTGCCGAAGCTACACGAACAAGCAAAGTGGTGAGCTCGGAATCACCGCGGCGCGGTAGCAGCTGCAGGACAGCAGGAGAAGCACTGCTGCCGGCCTGCCGCGAGACCAGCAGAGTCCAGCCAGCGGCAGCATCAACGAGCCTTGACCGGCCGCACCGCCAGGTTTGAACGCGTACCGGCCACTACTACGGCCACTGCTCTGCCCAGGTTCCGTCGGTCTGGCAGCTGCGTGCGTGCATGTGTGCGAGAGCAGGCCTGGACTGAACATTGCATTGGGTGAGAGCCTTCGAAGGAACAGGGAAAGGCGCCGAGGCGGTCAGGGCACGGGCACGATAGCCCCCGGCCGGCCCCGGCGTGCGTCCTCCTCGACCTGCAGGTGCCCGCATGCCCATGTCGGCGACACCGGCAGACAGCACCTGCCCGCGACTCCTTGTCCCCTTCCGTAGCCGCCGGGGGCAGCGCTGGCCGCCCGCCACCTCCTGCCTGCACGCTGCCCTCCCCTCCCCTCCCCAATCACTGCGTTCGGCTGGTACGTAGTACTCCAGAGCTACAGTATTTCCTTCTCACATCTTTCCATCCACCAGCTAGATAACAGTATTTTTTCTCACGGCACTACAGCTCCAACATGCCGAACACAGTGAATTCCTCCCTCCCTTCTTCCACACTGTTCACCCCGGCCGTCGCCGCTCCTTTTTTTTCTCCTGCCCACTCATCTAGCTCGGTGTGCCTGACGACGACGCTGACAGCGCGGTGGCCAGCCAAAGTTTACGCTAGCAGGAGGATGGGTCAGAGGTGGAGTGATGGCGAAGGCACGGGTGGCTGTGAGTCACCCACGGCCGGCCTCGTCGTCGTCTGATCCGCCACCACCACCGAGGCCTCCTTTTCGTGCGGCGGAAGCGAACGCCGCCGCAAGCTGCTGCTGCTGCTGCTGCGCGCGGCGGGGGAGGTCAATTTTTTTATTTTTGACTCGCCGGAGGGAGGGGGCGCATCATATCAAGTGGTTGGATCCGTCGAGATTTGCAGCGAGATCATCGCCGCGCCGGGAAGAAAGCTCCATCTTTGCAGTGACAGGGACGTCGTCGTGTGTCGATCGTCGGCCTCACGCTTCAAGCTTTTTGTACACGTCCAAAGCTCTAGTACTGCATGCGCCAGGAAGCACCGTGTTTAGTACGAACGCAAAGCTCGTTTAACTTCTCCCGCTGAAGAAAGAAAAAAAAATGAAGTCTCGTTCTCTTTTTCCGGCCTAACTTAGCTGCATGGTGTATGTAGACTACGTGAAGCTTAATTAGCGCAACGTACCACGACAAGTGATTGAGAATTAGCAGCTGGGATCGTGAAAATGCCATTGATCTATCGACCAGAGGATAAAATGCTACTGCGTTCTGAACTTCTGATCCGATATGGTTCATGTTTTTTTTTCCTTCCAATTTTAGTGTATAAATCATCACGTGACAAATGGCAAGAGAATTGAACCCTTTTTTGCGTCTCTGTCAGGCAACAGAATCACGCACGTGTCCTTTTTTATATACTATTATGAGACGATGATTAGCAGCTGATGAAGTTAGTACGACCTACACGAAATAAACAAGAGGACCTCATGTAATTTCCAACCGGATCCGACCTGTGCTACAAAGCTAATGAGCACGTGCCTCTCACTTTTTCTTCGAAACGGTGCAGCTAATTAATCCCTCGCTGGTGCTAATTTGAGTTTTGGTATTGTAACACATTTTATTGTTACTTGCCAAACAATGTCTAATCATGGGCTAATTAAGCTTAAAAGATTCATCTCGTGGTAATTAGCTAGACTGTGTAATTAGTTATTTTTTTCAATTATATTTAATACTACATGCATGTTTCGAAAGATTCGATGTGACGGATACTGTAGGTAATTTTTAGGAACTAAACAGGGCCTTAGTAGCTGCTACTCTTTCCTGTGAACACTCCAGACCCCGCTCTCATCAGCATCGCCACCTGCCGAGTCCGCTGACAACATCTGGAGCATTGTCCACCGGCCTATAGAAACCACGCATCGCCACACCACGGAGTCCCACACTGCTTCCTCGAGCTGCCTTCCTCCCTGGGGCCTGCTGGTCGATCTCTGCATTCATCCTATCCCGGATCGTTTCCAAGAACCACACAAACCTCTATCGAGGAAATCTCTCGGCAGCCGGTGCGCAGAATAATCCGTCAGTCCCAGAGGGATCGGATGGGTTGCTCTTGAGCCTCTACGAGCAAGGCAGGGCAGGGCGCAAGCAGATACAGGCACGAGGCGGGAAGAGGTCAGCGTCTGCACTCTGCAGTTCCATTCCTTTGTTCCTGTATCCTGTTTCTGTTCGATCCGTGTTCGTGCTCTTTGTTTGGTTAGGATTCAGGTTTCAGAATCCCTCTGGTGAGAGTTAGTCGTCGTTGTGGTGATGGAGTGTATGTCTATCAGTCTAGTATGAATGATGCTCTCGAGTCCCTTTCTGTAACCGCTGAGAGTTCTTGGTAATAGATGGCTGCTTTCTCCTCGAGCCTCTCCATGTTGCTGTTCATCATCCTGGTCCTCTTTGCTCGATCCATTGGTTCTTCAGATGGTTAGCCTAGCTCAAGGCTCCACGCCCTTTGCGCACCTTTCGAGCAGTAGCGCAACTGCAGCTCAGCGCTCTGCCTCCGTGCTCGTCGTCATCATACAGCAAGCACCTGATTTTTGAATTTTTTTCACTACTCCATGTCAATCAACTGTAGCCTGTACCTTTGTTTCATCTCGAACATCTGTGGCACATCCATTTTTCCGAGTGCATGCTACCTTTATCCTCTTCAGTTTCAGACAAGTAGAACGGTTTTTGCATCGGCTGAGGTGTAGTGTATATGACTGAGATGCGTAGACTGGCAAGCAAGATGCCTGACGTGTTTCTTGTGCAATTTTGCAGCTCTGGACAAGTAGGGAGGCCCCCTTGTTTGGTTGGAACCATTGGATACATGGGCAGGCCTCGAGGGAAGAGTAAGAAAGCGATCGAAGCCGCGAGCAACGACGACGAAGACGGCAGCAGCGGCGGCGAGGAGGTGCCGCCCACCCCTAAGAGGAGGGGAAGAAGGCCTCATCAGAAGCCTCTCAACGACGACGCCGACGACAAGGACGCCGTCGAGGCCGAGGAGGATGCCGGAGACGGCGGCGCAAAACCCGTCGTGCGGCCAAGCAAGGACTCCAAGAGCAGCTCGGCTGAGGGCGGAGGCAAGAAGCGGCGGCGCCGCCGGCTGAAGCGCGGCCCCGACGAGCTGGCGGAAGAAGCGGGCGAGGAGGATGGCCGTGTGAAGTCCAAGTCCAATGGGTTCCGGCCGAACGGAAGCCGGCGGAAGAGCACTCCCCGGCGAGCCGCCGAGGCCGGGGTGGAGTGCAAGTGAAGCGAGCATCTGCCGGATAAGCTAGAGCGAGCTACCAGTGTTTTTACCCTCTTTTTTTTGCATTTTCACTGAAGCTTCTACCCATTTCTGTTACAGAGATGAAACAAACATGCATCTTTGACGCGTGTGGTAGTTCCATTTCATTTCTTAGGAACACGACCATGTTCGTGCCATTATGTGCTGGTCGGTGGCTGACAAGCTACTAAGCTAGCTAGTTATTATTGTAGGCTTATAGCTCGTGCGTTCGTTAGCCTCAAGGTAGTAGTAGTAGTAGTGGCTGGTGGTTTGCGTTGAAAGTTTAAGCAAGCATTCCCGGTGAAAATTTTAGTATTTACCCTCTGTTTTGTGAATTCCTGTTTAGTTACCGCAACAAAGTGCGGGAAGTCTACGCCACTGGTGTGGCTTTTTACCGCAACACTTGTGGTCGCTCACAGCATCGGTATCCGCTATCTGTAGGCAATTTTTTTTTCACGGGATAAAGATTGAGTGTACTATAGCTAGTACACATCCAATTGAGTTGTCTTTGACGAGATGATGTTTCTCCTTTAGGAACACAAGATGCACGGTGCTCCTTTTTTCTGCCGTCACTTTTCTCTGTCGAACAATGGAAGTTTCGATCTCGACAACTAAGTTGTTCTACTCGATCAAATTGCACACACTGTATTTTTCGCGACCGTGCCTGAGCACGTTTTTCATTAAGAAGAAAGCAGTTACAAACATAATCTTGTTGCGGCCAAACAAAACTTGGCCAACACAAGAACACAAAGGACTAAATAAAAAGAAACACTAAAGAAAAAGCACAAACAAACTCACAAACGGCCGCAGCCGCGGACACAACAGAAGAAGCACGAAGGGGGGACCCTCCAAACAAGACGCCCGAACAGTAGCCACCCGAAGAGCAAGACCTGCACAAAGTACTGTCGCAACCACGAAGCAGGAGACGGTAGAAAAGCATCCACCGAAAAGCACAACGCCGGGAAGGGGCGGCCAGGCGGACGAAGGAGCAAGCGACGCGAGCACCCGAGGCGAGCAGCAGAGGCCACGGCCCCCGAGTGGCACCAGCGGCGGCGAGGTCCCCCGAAGTTGGAGGCGGACGCGACGCCCGACCAGGGGCGGCCACCCCAGGGCGAACACCGACGAGGGGCGACGGCAGCCGAGGACGGCGAAGCGCAGCAGGGCAGCACGCGGCCGTGCCCAGCGGCGGCGGCGGCCAACCGGAGCGCGCCGGGATCCCACAACACCCGCCGGGGGAGGGAGGCCACGAGCAGATCCGGCCATGGTGGGGGTAGATCCAGCGATGGGGAGGCCGGATCCGGCCCCCGACGGCCGCCGGCGGCGAGGGGCGGGGCGGGACGGCGACCATGGTTTGGAGGCAGGGGAAGGAGAGAGAGGGGGAGGGAAGGAGGAGGCAAGCGGAGCCGGCTTCGGCTCGGCCGCCGGCCGCCGCCGCCGCCCGGCCGGACGCCGGCGGCGGCAGCGGCCACCGGAGGCAGCGAGGCGAGGTCGGGAAGCGGTGGCGCGGAGTCGCCCCTGAGTCGCGAGGGAGAGCCTTTCGAAAAACTTCACTCTCTTCTTTTAACCTCGTTTAAATTGCACACACTGTATCTCCCGGGAAAAAAAATTGCACCCTACCACCGATCTTTTCTTGTCCAGTTACTTATGCTTGTTTTTTAGACGTGTCAAATTTTATAAAACTGGTACTGCTAGATAGAATCAAACTAAAGGAGGGACTCTTAGGGAGGGGGTGCGGGTGGGCATCGCTTTAGGTGATGAAATTACCATTTATCACCTTAAGGTGGCATGAAGTGCGGCCTATTGGTTCATATCTTCTTCCTACGCCTATCGTCTTCCTCCTGACGCCCCGCGCTCGTCGCGAACGCCTGACACCTAGCCCCTCCCCCATCCCATCGGCGCGAGGGGGCTAGGGTCCTGCTGAGCTCCACGCCGAAGCTCTGACATGATCCTAACCCGCCCGCGCCGCTGCCTCTGTCCACCTCCATCTTCACTGTCGACCCCTCCCCCCTCCCGCCCTGATGCCGGCCCAACCGCTGTCTCCCGCCGCCCGGCCGGCGGCGAGCAGCCGCCCTTGGCAGCCCCGAAACCCAAACTCCAAAGACCCCGAACCCAATCCTATGGCGGGCAAGCAGAGCACCAGCTCGAGGAGGAAGAAGGCGTGTGGTTGGACTGCCTTGGGCCCTTCAGAGGCAGTGGGAGGAGGAGAAAATAGCCCAATATTACCTTCAAGCAACAGATCCACAAACTATAGCATTTATGATGTATGGCCTCCCCGTTCAGAGAGACCTTTAAGGCTATCCACACTCGTCATACTCCAAATTCACTCTCTAAACGGAATATTTCATCCTAGTCATCAATATTCTCTTCTCTATATTCAGTTTCTCCGCACCCATTCATTCTCTATATCACTCTTTATACCAACTGCCAGCCACGGGACCCACACGTCAGATTTTTTATCTCTTTCTTTTTACCCTTTCCATTCTCTCTCTCCTCCTCCCATTCTCTCTCTCCTCTCCCCGCCGCATCTGGACCTCGGCGCCCCCGGCGACCTCGTGGCGGAGCAGGGCCCCCGCCCCCGGCGCGTCCGTCCCTCGCCATGGTTCCGTTGCCGGCGAGGCGTGGGCCGGCGCCCACCCCATCCATCCTCCTCGGCGAGGGGCGGGGCGCGAAGCAGGGGTGGTCGGCGGGCCTCGTCGTCGCGGCACGCCCCATGGCCCCTGCCCCTCGGCGGCGCCCGCCCTGCCCCCCGGCGCGCCGTGGACGCCCGCTCGGGGTGGCGCCAGATCTCGGCGCGGCTCACCGGGGAAGCCCGCGTGGGGCGGCGGCCGAGCTTCGCGCGAGGACGGTGCGGCGGTGGACTGCGCGCGGCCCCTCGTGCGCGGCGCTGGCGGAGCGGCCCTAGCCCGTGGGCATGGCGGCGCGGCACAACGGCTCCCCAGTGGAGGAAGCACGCCGGCAGGAGCGGCTCGTGCGGCAGGCACACGGGCCCTCGTCTGCTCCCTCGAAGCTCGGCGGCTGCCGCCATGGCCGCGCTCACCGGCGCCCTGTTGGAAATATGCCCTAGAGGCAATCATATTTCCTTGTATTCATTATTAATAAAGTGTATCTTGAATATTCATGGATAACAACTTGTATTGATTAATGCCCTAGCAGTCCGGATCGCGACGCTTCTTCCCGTACGTGTGGATACCTTGGAGGTGCTGCATCTGCTGCACAAGGACGAGCCGCACGAGAGGAGGTTCTCGCAACTGCATTGCCGGTTTCCATCTGCACTACACCGACGCGCTACAGAAGTTCCACAACCGCGCGTCTAGTGGTAATCCCGTGATCTATAACTGCAGTAATCCTGGTTTATGCGGTAGAAAATTTTTGTTTTTGCTACCCCATATTCCTACACGCCCGCGGCGGCCGGCGAGGGCTCGAGCTCCGGGCGTGCGGCGAGGCGGACCGCGGCGGTGCGCAACGGCTAGGGAGGTCCGGCCACCTCGCCGAGCTCGAGCAACCCCTCCGACGGCAGGGGGAGTAGCGGCTAGGGAGGTCCGGTCGGCGGGTGCGCTCGCCGCCGCCGCCTGCTCTGGCCGGGCGGTCGAGGCGGCGGCGGGCCCTCCCCGGCGCGGATCCGGTCCTCCCTCGAGTGGATCAGACACAGACGGCGGTGGATCGGGCGAGGTCGGAGGCGAATTGGCGGCGGCGGGGCCTCGGCCTCGGGGCCGGCCGCTCTGGAGCAGGCCCGTGCGCGTGCGGGAGCCGGGGCGGAGCGTGACGCCTCCCTTCCTGCTCCGCCCCGTCGCCGCCGCCGTCTTCCCTCTCTCTCCGCGCACATGGCCGAGGAAGACGAGGTGGTTGGAGCGAGCGCCGGGGCCCGCGCCACGTAGCCGATGGCACACGTCCTGCACCGCGCTGAGAATAACGATGAAAAGTTGGCTTTCTACTTTACCGTTCAGTTTACATAGCCCCGCTACGGCACTTTTTTTTCTCCAAAGTTGAACTGTAAAAGGCTAGCGCGTGGGATACAAATCCCAGTGCGGACAGCCTAAGGACATCGACCTGTACCTCTAACATTAGATTCGGCGATGTAATATCGAATTGCTTCCTCCTCTTCTAGTCAGTGCCGCCCTCCCTTCTTCTAAGCTCACTGTCGGCTCAACTCCATCCACATCCGCATCCACCGTTCATGATCCTCAGCCATCCCAACTAGCAGCACCAGCACCGTTAAGCTGGCATGCCATGTTGTCTTCTTCATTTCCGTTAGTCCCAGCTCTAAAAAATCCTGACCTTTTTTTTGAGATTTTTTAAAAAAATCCTGACCTATAACCCCATCGGAGATTTTTTTTAAAAAAAAGAAAAGACGAAACTGGGCTCGGACCAACGTCGAAAGAGGTCTGGCCACACGGTGCAGTGGGCGCGTGGGCCTCATGGACCCAGCATCCTGGCTGATTTCTCGCGGGCTTAAAATGAGCCCAAAACGAAGGTTACGGCCTAGGCTTGGTCCGCCTTGGCGTGGATTCCGCGCTCGCATGGGCCGCCGAACAGATCAGATAAAATTTTCGTTCGGGCCTGAGGCTGACGAAGCATTCTGCCTTTCCGACGATTCCAAACTACTACTCTCCACCAAAAATCGGCAGGTGACGAATCAATAATTATTATCAAGCTGAAAGACGTGCAGATCCTTGATTCCTCGCTGCAGGGACTATTGCAACATTGTTTTTTGAACGTATGTTGCATCGTTTTTTTTCCTGCTGCCTTTTTTGTTGGAAAAAAAAACGGTAACCAGCATGGCTACATGTTGCCATGCTGCTTGCTGCAGAACCAAAGGTCCCCATGGCGGCAGCCGGCAGGGGGAGGCAAACAAGTTTTACTCGAGCCGCAGAATGGCACCTGGATGACGCCACGACGCCACTGGCCACCGATCCGGCGCCGCCAATCCCCTCCCGGATCGCAGAATCACCCATCACCGTCGCTGTCCCCGCGACCGATGATTCCCTGTCGGCTAAGGGACGCCAGCAACGGAGCCGGAGGATCCAGTGGCCGGCTGGGCGGCTCCCGCCGGCCGGCCTCCACAGTGCGGCGCGTGCTGCATGCGCCGGGGGGCTTCGGACTTTGGTGGCAGTGCCCGCGCCGCGCGCGTCACGCGAGGGGGCCGGCCGGGCCGTAGGAGCGAGAGCTCACGCGCAGGCTCAGCTCTCTTTTGTTGCAGGCCGCCAGGCAGGGCCCCCCGAGCGAATCCAGCGGCCGGGGAACAAAATCTCCTTTTGGGCGTGTTCGTGGCGTCCATTCCTTCCCAGGCCGCGACGCGTACGGCGGCGGTCCTCCTTCTGCAGCCAGCAGGTGCAGCAGCGGGCAGCGGCCAGCGGCCAGAGAGAGCGGGGCATGACTCGTGAGATGACGAGAGGGAGGACGACAACGAGCCCATGAACAGTCCCCGCGGGGCCTGTAGCGCGCGCCTCTTTGGGCCCCGGCCCGCCCGATCCGTCTCGTTGCCCCGCACGCGCAGATCTGCGCTGTGCCGCCGCGAGCCCGCCCGCGTACGGCACGCACTGTAGGTAAGCCGTCGTACGCCGATGGCCACTGTTGGTCGATCGTGCTGGTATGAGATGGCACGGGCCTGTGCCACCGGTACAAAATACGAATAGACTGATTTTTTTAGCCGATTTCAAACTAAAAACACAAAATCCTAAGAGGCAGTCTACCCGCAACATGCAATTCCACTCAGGATCACGCGTGTGACCCCCGAGCAGCACCCGTACCCGCGGGCCCGCCCGTGTTGTTACGCTAGTGGGCCTTCCTCGTGGCGGCAGCAGCAGCCAGCCCATGAGACGATGGAAAGGCGTCCCCCGCGAGCCCCTGAAGGGCCCATGAATAGTCCCTGCAGGGAGGGCCTGTAGCGCGCGCCTCTTTGGGCCCCGGCCCGCCCGATCCGTCTCGTTGCCCCGCGCGCGCAGATCTGCGCTGTGCCGCCGCGAGCCCGCGCCGTACGGCACGCCCTGTAGGTAAGCCGCCGTACGCCGACGGCCACTGTTGGTCGATCGCGCTGGTATGAGATGGCACGGGCCTCCGCCATGCCGCCACCGGTGCAAAATACGAATAGACTGATTTTTTTTAGCCGATTTCAAACTAAAAACAAAAAATTCTAAGAGGCAGTCTACCCGCAACATGCAATTCCACTCAGGATCACGCGTGTGACCCCGAGCAGCACCCGTACCCGCGGGCCCGCCCGTGTTGTTACGCTAGTGGGCCTTCCTCGTGGCGGCAGCAGCAGCCAGCCCATGAGACGATGGAAAGGCGTCCCCCGCGAGCCCCTGAAGGGCCCATGAATAGTCCCTGCGGGGAGGGCCTGTAGCGCGCGCCTCTTTGGGCCCCGGCCCGCCCGATCCGTCTCGTTGCCCCGCGCGCGCAGATCTGCGCTGTGCCGCCGCGAGCCCGCGCCGTACGGCACGCCCTGTAGGTACGCCGACGGCCACTGTTGATCGATCGCGCTGGTATGAGATGGCACGGGCCTGCGCCACCGGTGCAAAATACGAATAGATTGATTTTTTTAGCCGATTTCAAACTAAAAACACAAAATTCTAAGAGGCAGTCTACCCGCAACCTGCAATTCCACTCAGGATCACGCGTGTGACCCCCGAGCAGCACCCGTACCCGCGGGCCCGCCCGTGTTGTTACGCTAGTGGGCCTTCCTCGTGTCGGCAGCAGCAGCCAGCCCATGAGACGATGGAAAGGCGTCCCCCGCGAGCCCCTGAAGGGCCCATGAATAGTCCCTGCGGGGAGGGCCTGTAGCGCGCGCCTCTTTGGGCCCCGGCCCGCCCGATCCGTCTCGTTGCCCCGCGCGCGCAGATCTGCGCTGTGCCGCCGCGAGCCCGCGCCGTACGGCACGCCCTGTAGGTAAGCCGCCGTACGCCGACGGCCACTGTTGGTCGATCGCGCTGGTATGAGATGGCACGGGCCTCCGCCATGCCGCCACCGGTGCAAACTTATCCCCGGCCCACCGGCCCTGTACCCGTGCCCCGGGGACCATGCAGGCAGGCAGATGCAGGATCCATGTACGGGCAAATGGTGGATTGGTGGTGACTGCTAGTAGCTAGGGAATGAAGCATCATATTCGCGTGGGTATACTGTGGATTTTTTAATATAAAATATCAGGGGGCCAGACCTCGCTGATAAAGAAAATTGCTTAAATGCCTTGCAAACTTTTAGTTATTCCGTGTGTACTATAAAAAATTTAGCCTCGTTACCATCGGATTTTAAATTTTCATTCAATACGTATCATTCCGTTAAAATCCACACGTTACTATCTCCATCTTGCCAGTAAAAACCTCGGCACCGTCAGCGTCACGGCGTGTCGCTATCTCCATCTTCCCGGGTCTGCCTGCGGCCAAGTCGCCAAGACCACTCGTATCCCACGTCGTCATGCTCGGGCTGATCACTATACATGCTCGCGCGGCAAAAGGGCAAGCGCTGCCGGACCAAGAACGTAAAAGAGGCGGCAGGTAGTGTTCCTGGCTAGACAAGTGCAAGTAGGCGGCAACGCTCTCACTCCTACAACAAATGGAGCTACCAGACCATTCGATTGATCTTACGCTCTCTCCTTGACCAATTGACTTAATTTGCTCGTCGCAGACTGTTCTTGATGGGCTTGAAGAAGTATGGCAGAGTGGATTGGAGGAACATCTCGTGCAAATTCGTGATGGCAATCGAACTGACGCGCGGGGTCCACTGCAGTATTCATCACTGTTAACGGTGGGTTTTAACAGAATCGCATTATTCAAAGAATGCAAATTTTAATTTGTTGGCAATGAAGGGGTAACTAAGTTTTCGATAGTACGTAAAGTATATTTATTTTCTCTTAATTTTACCGTGGGGTAAACGTAACGCTGATGAGACGGGACACCTTCGTTCGGCGCGCTCGTGACGGCCGCCGGCGGACACGCGGCGACGGGGATCACCGGCCCCGCGCGCGCCCCCGCGGCCGGCAGCGGCCCGCGTGCGCGCCAGCGCCGGCGTGGGCTATAGCCCCCCGGCCGCCCCCACCACCAACGTGCGCCATCAGCGCGGCCCGGCCGGCGGCTCGCATCGGACACGACAGCGAGAAGGCGACGCGCGCGCGCGGTCACACTCGATCGTGCGCGTACGGGTCAGCTCTGGCCGTGAATCTGTGCAGCAGGAGGATAACGTCAGGGAACGCGACGCATGCCTGGCGCGGCACGGGCAGCAGGGGCCGCCGGCGGCCAGCCGGTGGTCGTGGAGCTAGGGCGCGCGGCGTCGTGCGCGTGCAAGCGAGGGGAAGAGAAGCATCGGCGGATGGGGGGGCCGCCGCCCGCCGGCCGGGACGGCGGGGCTAGCTCTGCCCGCGCTGCGGTCCGGCGTGGTACTCGCCGTCCGGCGCGGCCGTGGCGCTGCCGGCCCGGCCTCCTCCTCTCGCCCGCCCGCCGTCCTCGATGGCCTGCCGCGCGGCGCACGGGCATCGATCGCTTTATACGAAGGGTGGGGATGAGCTCCTACGCGACTGACGCATGCGGTCCTGCGTGCAGGAGTTCCGCTGGAGGTTCTCCGATCCGCGCGCCGCGGGGGTAGCCTGTGGATCTTCGATTCTCAGCTGAATTTGTTTTCGTTTCGGCCTCCGGATTTGCATTGGGACAGACAGACATCCAATTTCGAGAAAAAAAACACACACATCCTAATTCGACACTTCAAATCTACATGGATAATATATTCGTATTCCACTAAATTTCAGTCACTTGATATCTCTTTTGCAGGAATCTGGACTCGCGTCTCTCTTCTCTTCTTAAACGATGAAGCAGAGAGCTCCTGCAATATTATTTTTAGAAAAAAAAGGGGGATGGTGATGATCCCGGACTTTTATTGCATTAACATTTCTGTCAACCACTGCCATGCATGTTCATTGTGGGTGGGCCGGGTTCTGCATGCAGTCTACGTACGTACTGCCTGTTCATGGATCACATGCTTACGCATGAAAGGCCAATCCAGCTCTCTGGATCAGTTATGTGGCAACAGTAGTCGGAACGAACAAAATACAACCATAGGCAGCGCCTATTGGTTACTGCAAGCTAAGCTGTTCCTTCCTGGCTTCCTCTCGACTTCCAAACGCCTCCCCACGCATGGGGTTCCAATTATACAAGATTAATTCCCTCATCGATATTCCCTTCGTCCAACCCACTCCTAAAAGATGATTAGATGAGCTAGCGTGAATCTGCAATGGTGATCGATCTTGACATCGTCGACAAGCTGTAAAAACATTGTTTGTCCACACTCCGCATGTCCAAGGGACTAGCTCAGAGCGCGAAACATCCTCCTTTAATTTTGATAATATCATATGCAGTGGCGGATGCATAATAGGATTTGCGGGTGGGAGTATCTTTTTTTTCTTCCACTATCTCTCTATTTTTCTTTTTTTCCTCCACCTCTTCTTCTCCCTCACTCTCCCAATAGTTCTTTTTCTATGCTCCCATATTTCTATTGATGCACCACCTGCAGGGGCTGGTCGTATACATCGTGCCTCCACCGACCACCGGATGTCCCTCACTGCCCAGCTACAGTGGTTCACTCGCCGTCTTCGCTCCCCTACCATCTCTCCCACCAACACCTACGGCCGGTGCACCTCCTTGAAGCTTCCTATAGACTTGCAATCGACAAGTAACCTCAAATCCCCAAACCCCTCCATTCTTAATCTCCAAAAAAATTGACTCGTAAATCCCTAACCCCAATCTCAATCTTCCGGCGGTCCAGATCTTACCTTCACTGCCTCGCACTAATAACCTGCTGGAGCTAGATGCCTGCCTCCATCGCCCACCGGATGCCCCTCACCGCTGTCCGGCAAGGGAGCCCCACCACCGCCAGCCGGAGCACCGCCTCGAAGCTAAGCTTCTTGTAGACCCGCGAGAAAAGTAAACTCAAATCTCCAAACATACCCGTTATTCTAAAAAAAATTCCCCAAATTAACTCCTAAAACCCTAACCCCAATCTCTATCCCCGTTTCTAGTACAGATTCTCAAGGACTGATGGATAAGAGAGATTTCAACCGGATGATGAGTGGTAAATCTGATCAAGTAATAATATACTCCCTCCATATTTGAAAAAAAATATCATTTTGGATGGCAATAATGTCTCTAAAGCTTAACTTTGACTTCTTATTCTTATAAAAATATTCATCGCAAAATTATATATTTATACTTTTATGAAAGTATTTTTCTCTATTCGTATGGTTTTTGTATTTTAAAACTCAACAATTTGAAAGTTATTCATGATTTAAATTTCTAATATTTGATCCAAACCTTATCCAAAACGACATTCTTTTCGAGTACGGAGGGAGTAGCTCCTAGTAGGCTGATCAGACAAAGAAATATACAGAGCGGTTAGTTTGCCTTCGTCCACGTGTGCATAGCTTGCATGTCTTCGGATTCAGCATGGTTTGCTCCAATGCAAGCATGTCTGTCTAGCTTAGCAAGACCTGCCGATTGGCACAGGTACACCAGCATCAAGTCCTAGTTTATTGCCGCTCCTTGGGTGCTTCTTTTTCTTCTTAAGATGCTGCTCGTGCTCAGCACCGATATGCATTCCCTTTTTCTCCCTTGGTGCTGCTGTGGTGGTCCGCATCGCCTGGACGTGGTTGTTTTATGCCGTCGATCTGTTTACGCATGTATCTTTTTTTCCCGTCAGGCCAATGCAGGCATGCCAGTGTATTAAACTAATGGTGTTCTCAAATGAAACCATGCAATGCTGTCACCATTGGTCGCAGAAGATCATGTCTGTAGATTGCAGTATATTCTTTTAGTTAGCTGGAGTTCGACGATTCGTCGCTCCAAAAAGATGCCACTTCTGCTTGCTCCTCGGTACTAGGGTTCGTCGGGCTTTTGGACGAGAACATTTTTTCGTTGCTCTCTTGTACTTAAAAAACTATTTCTCCTCTTCAATTGGAAGGCATTCATTCAAAATTTTTTTTTTTGCTCTCAAGTACTCATATGTCATATGTTTTCCTCTACAGCTGAATGATGCCCAGTGCTCATCATGCTGAAAATGGCATTGCGCCGCCCTGTGAAAATCCGAAGAGATCTTTAAAGAGGAGAGGGCGAGATCTGGATGTTCCGGGTGTATGCGCGCGCCTGTCCGGACCTTTTTTCTGCTCTCTACCAGTAGACTTGTTTAGATGCATAAAATTTTGAGTGTAAAACATTGTAGCACTTTCGTTTATATTTGATAATTATTGTCCCGCTATGGATTAACTAGTCTCAAAGGATTCGTCTTGCAAATTATAGACAAAATATGTAATTAGTTATTTTATTTAGTTATATCTAATATTTCATACATGTATTGAAAAATTCGATATGATGGGAAATTTTATAAAATTTTGGAGTTTTGAAGGGAAAAACAATCTACCGCCTTATTCCGAGCTTCTGTACCGTGAGGTTTCACCGCAGATTCCAACGGGCAAATGGAAGTAGCAGCAGTACACGGTGTACTGCCACTGCCAGTGAGAAGTGACTACTCCTAGGGACCACTGAGAGCATGGAAAGGTTCCAAGAAGGCCATGCCAATCAGCTGGTGTTTTGAGGCAACGGCCGGGATCGCTCCAATTGGCCTTGTTTGGTTTTGCGGGTCGCTACTTTTACCACTAATTAGAAGTATTAAATAAAAATAATTTATAAAATTATTTTTGGAATACTATATTAATTCGGGAGACGAATTGAATGAGACATTTGACTGCATGATTAGAGAATAGTTACTGTAACACCACGGTAGTCAATTATGAATTAATTTGACTCATTTGATTCCTCGCACAAAGTTACACTCATTTATAAAACAAATTTACAAATAAATCTTATTTAGTACTCTATGCATGCAAGATTCTTTTCTAAAACTAGAATTCTATAAGGAACCAAACTAGAATTCCGCCGAGTCACCATGGATTCCACCAGATAGGCGGTTTAAAGAGGAAAATATACTGTCGGATCTTAAACTTGACTTTAAGGTGTCGTTCATATCCTTCAATTTTTAAAATGCACATTCAAATTATTAAACTTGCTAATTGTATCATGTGAGGACCAAATTATAGTTACTTAAGCTAAACTTAAAAATTGTATGATTTGTTCAAATATCAAATTATATATAAAATATGTAAACAAATAATAGCAAATTTACATGTACAAATATCTTGAAGTATAAAATATCTGTGTAAAAAATTGTATGAAAATAAAGCTCATGAAAAAAATTCTAAAAAATCATAAATTTAGGAGGAAATATTTTAGGACATAAAGTATTGAAATATTATTTCAGAAAAAAATCGAAAATATAAGAATTGAGAGCGAAAATTCAAAAAAAATTGTCCCACAAGTAAGCTTCACGTTAGCAAAAATATTTTCGTTTTATAACTTAAAATGGTGATTAGAACTTTTACGTGACACAATTAACAAGTTTGAGAATCTGAATGTGCATTTTGAAAATTGGGGACCTAGATAATACTACAAGTCAAGCTAAATTCGAGAACTGGTGGTGCATTTTACTTTGAGATTAAAATATGGTAGGAGATCTTGTCAAGCGCTAACCCAGAAATGCAAGCAGAAACACGAAGTACCATGGGTTAAAACAAAACTCCGTGCGTTTTGATGGATTAAGGGGGACTAGAGTACAAGGTAGATGTAGATCGATATGCAAACCATTGAGCACAGAGGCACACGTACTCACGGTTACGAGCCCGTCTGGCATGGCTGCGACTTCTTCAGAAAGGCTCCGGCCGCGGTTTCTCGTGTGGCGCTGAAACTGTTTTAAGAAACATTTAGGAAAACAATTTATATTTTTTTTATGAATAGACAAATGAGGCGAAGCCTTTTTATACGGATTCGCCAAAAGCGATTAGAGAAGCTGGTTGAGAAGTTTATGTCCACATTTGCGAGGACTCTGGCTCCCTGCAAAAAGGGCGGAGCTGGTTTTTATGGCTCCGACTCTCCATCTTCTTGCAGAAAAAGCCGGTTTCACGGCTCTCACAATCCATAGGACAGAGCCGCTCCACCTTCAGAGTGTTTAATAGAGCTCCAAGAGCCGCCGAGGGAACCGGAGGTGGAGCCTACCAAAGAGGCCCTATACGGACCTAAATACCTCCCCGGAAGTGGTGAAAAGTCGTTTGGCTTCCAAATTTTTTCCAATAGTACTCGTTACATCGAATATTCGGACACATGCATGGAGCATTAAATGTAGTTGAAAAAAATAATCAATTACACAGTCTAACTGATTACCACGAGATGAATTTTTTAAGTCTAATTAATTCATGGTTGGACATTATTTGTCAAGTAACAAAGAAATATACTACAGTACCAAAACTCAAATTTTTTACCAACTAAATACACTCGGTAGTAAAAGGAGTACTATCTAGTTCAAAAATAATAAAAAAGCACCATGGTGAACGTGGCCTCTTACCACAAAAAGGCAAATGAAAAACCCACTGGCGGAACTTTGTAAGGGCAAAAGGGGGGCCATGACCTCCCCTAACTTTGTAAATTCTACACCAGATGAACAGTGATTTTGACACTGTTCATTACTGTAACGAAAGAGTGATCCCTCCGATTTTTCTGAAATTAGAGATCAAGCTCCGCCGCTGGGAAAGCGGATCCGGCCCACGCGCTACAGTACTCCCGGCCTACTTTTACCCCTGCGGGTGCGGGGGGCATGGTGAAACTCCCGCCACCGCCGCCTCGCCCGGCTCCGGCCGGCCGCTCGCTCGCCGCTGTCAGCTGAAGAGAGCAGCCCAGCCATCATGAATGCTGCCGCCAAAACAGGCCGCGACCCAGCGCGTCAGTGGGCGCGGCACGAGGCATGAGCAGTGCCATGACAAGCCCCTTGGATTTGATACCGGATGCCCCTCCTCCCTGTGTCTGTGGCAGAGAAGATGAGGCTGGCTGGAGGGCCCCAGCCCCCAGAGGGGAACATCTACTGTGTCCGCAGCAGCGGCGGCCTGCTGGGCTGGGCTGGGCTGGCCTGGCCCGTCGCTGCTGCCAACACACGCAGAGCAGCCGTGCTGTTCATTCATGGCCTGCTACGTTGCCTCTCTCTATCCTCTCTCACAGTGACGCAGCGTCACTGAACGGAGAGAGAGGAAAAACAGCTGGGGGCAGGGCTGTGGCGGCACTGTGCCGCGGTGTAGGGCGCCAAAGATGGCACGGCCGGGCACGGCCTCTCTCTCTCTCTGGCCGGGCACAGCCTCTCTCTCTCGCTCGCTCTCTCTCTCTCTCGATACGCGCTCTCCCCCGTGCGCCAGCCGGCCAGGATCCGGCCTACAAAAACCCCGGCAGCAGGCGCGTCGGCACGGCCGCCATACCAAGCACAGCAATAGCAAGAGCGCAGCCACACCTGCCGCGCAAACGAGAGGAAAGGTGGCTGCCGCAGTGGCGCGGGTAGCTAGGCCGGCTCGTGTGCGTGCGTGAGAGACCGTGCGCGGAGGGAGCGGACAGCAGAGAGAGAGACCTCAGCCCTCACTCGCAGTCACACACACACGGTCTCACGCGCACAGTGGAGGGAGGGGGAGAGCACAACAGGGGAGTTATTTTAAGGGCAAGGCGCCCGCTCTCGTCCCTCTCCTTCACCTCCCTCCTCTCTTTCCTCCCTCTTGGAGGAGAGGAGAGAAGAGGGGGCCCCAAGAACCGGACCCCAAGAACCCCACCAACACCGCCGCGCCGTTGCGGCCGCGGTCTCGTCATCGCCGCCGCCGCGCGCGCGCGCGTGCTTCGTTCGTTTCGCTCCGCGGGAGGCCGGGGGCAGCAATGGAGGCGGCCAGTGCCGGCGGCGGAAGCGGCGGGGGCGGGGACGACCACCTGCACGGGCTCAAGTTCGGCAAGAAGATCTACTTCGAGGACGCCGGCGCCAGCGGCAGCGGCAGCGGCAGCGGCAGCAGCGGCGGCAGCGAGCCTCCGCCACCGCCGTCCGCCTCGCCGCCCAGGGCGCCCGCCGGCAGGAGGGGGAGGGCCGCGGCCGGCGGGGCGGCCGGCCCGTCGGCGCCCCCCCGGTG
This sequence comes from Panicum virgatum, assembly GCF_016808335.1. Classification (NCBI taxonomy): domain Eukaryota; kingdom Viridiplantae; phylum Streptophyta; class Magnoliopsida; order Poales; family Poaceae; genus Panicum; species Panicum virgatum. Next base: position 43,430,910 of record NC_053141.1, on the reverse strand, counting down.
CCAGGTGGAGGGGTGTAACGTGGATCTGACCGGCGCCAAGACCTACCACTGCCGCCACAAGGTGTGCGCCATGCACTCCAAGGCTCCCCTTGTCGTCGTCAACGGCATCGAACAGCGCTTCTGCCAGCAGTGCAGCAGGTTACCCGCCATTGCTCTCTCCTCTTTCTCTCTTCTGCTGCTGCAGCAGCTGCAGCATTTTTTTAGATTTATTTTAAGCTGGCATTTTCGTGCATTTGCTCTGCTCCCTGTGCTTTTTTTAAATTATTTTCGTTCTTTAGGGTTTATACGACGACTACATGAAATAAAAAAAAACAAATTCAAGGTTTATGGGCACATTACATTAGATGCGCTATCTAGTAATATTTTAGCATAGGTTTGTTTTTTTTCAAAGGACTTTTAGCACAGGTTGATGATGAAGCTTCCGTGACTATAACAACTGCTTTGTGATATCTGCTGTTTTGGAAACAAAAACTCTGTTCTACTGGCTGCGGCTGGTGGCTGGTGCTGGTTTGTTATGAGAGAAAATTACTGGTGGCTGGTGCTGGTTTGGTGTGAGAGAAAAATACAGTTGGTTGGCTGGAACAGCAGCCAGCATAACATAGTGAAAAGAGTACAAGAACTTGCTTTGCCACTGTATTATACTTTTATGTTTCATTTGAATGGTGCTCATGAGAACTTTAAAGTTGGTAGGTTGATGGATGCTCCTATATATGATAGAGTGATGTGACTCAGCCTGCCTGCCTGTCAGTTTGCTTTGCATTAGATTCCTGAGTTAACTTAGTATCTCAATGATGCCAGTCAGTAAATTAGTCATTAGTATATGAAGTTTGCATTCGGCATGATCAGTATTGTCAGTGGTCCCCTAAGGAAGAACTGGGAGAAAGATCAAAGAACTAGCATTTGCCACTGTATTCTAAGTGTTACAACTTGTAAAGTGATAGTATTAAATGTTTAGTGCCTCAAACAAGTTTTAAAATATCATATCTTCTGTTGCTTGACCAGTTTAGTTTATTCACCAGTTCAGAGAGCTTTCTAGTCCTTTCAGGTATATAGCTGTTGTTAGTTTAATTTCATACGTAGATAATCTCTGGAACAACATGTTTCATAATTATTGTTCGAAAACAAAGCATGTTTCATAATTAGTATACACAGCATACCAATTTTTGTTTTCACTGCCGATACTTTGAGACTACACAGAAAATTCCAGCTGTTTGACACCTTAATGGTTGGAACTACACGAAAGAGGGGATAAAAGAACAAGTGGAGTTAACCTAAACAGTAGATAACTAATCTCCCTGTCTTATATTCGATAAACATCTCATTTTAAAGCAAAGTTTCTGGTCCTTGTCCACCAGATTATACTTGATACTTAAGGTTATGTTGATGACTGCTTTTGCCATTTTGTTTGCCACGCAAATTACTAGCAGTAGAGGGAAACTGAAAAAGACAAGAGACTACATTTTTTTTAGAACAAAATTAAGGAGGTTGGGCATTAATTATAACCGAGCGATCAGTATTGTTATAACCGAGTGACAACAACCTTGTGCTCTAGTACTAGGCTGCATGCAAGCCTGTCTTAGCTTGCATCACAATCAAAAGAAAGTATGACCCAATTCTCTATTTGAGCTGTGCTAAACTGCTAATCCATAATGCCACATAGCCAAGTATAGCAATAACTACTGTCCTAATGCGTCATTAGAAAAGCTAAGTTGGACCACAAGCTTTCTTGTGAAGGACACCTGCCTCCACACCAGAAGGACAATTCATTTGTGGATGTGTATTGTTGCGACCCAACATCTCACATCTCTATGAATGATTGCAGTCTTGTTTAACGTACACATGGTTCCTTTCTCCTTTTCCTTTATTACTTGGATGCGTCAATGCAATTATGAAAGCCATAATGATATAGTTTGGTCTTTAATGGATGTGCAGAACACTAGCCTAGGAAGAAGAGGAATATTACTCTAATGTACTAGCATTGCCACTGGCTTTGACCTGTACTGTGGTTTTCCATATCTATGTCATGCTAATGCCATGCATGTTAGTAGTAGGATAAGTTAACATTGTAATTTAATTCTTGAACTTGTTATATCCTGTTATTAAGCTGCACTTAAACTTCATTGTTATTATGATGTCTGCTTTATCTGTATATTTTTTACTTTCTGCTCAGTTTACATTCTATATAAAAAAATACTCCCTCTGTTCTCAAATATATGACGCCTGGCCACCTAGGACAAGCAAATTAGTTCATTTTTTGAACTAAATAATTTGTCCTAAATTTTGTCGGAGGTACAAGGAGTAGTATCTATTTGCACTTAGACTTTGAGATCTGGATATTGCAACTTGTATGCTCCCTGTTCCTCACCCTTTAAATTTATATAAAAAAAAGAAGCTTGAATCATCATTTCTCTATTCACATAAACTGCAGGTTCCACCAGTTGCATGAATTTGACCAACAAAAACGCAGCTGCCGTAGACGCCTTACAGGCCACAATGAACGCCGGAGGAGGCCGCCTGCTGGACCTTTTGCATCACGCTATGGTCGCTTTGCTGCATCCTTGGGCGGTAACAAAGCCTCCTATTTTTTTCTACCTTGTGATGTGCGTGCCACTTTTTTTTTTAGCATTTGCTAATGTTCGTGTGCTTAATCCAGGAGAGCCTGGCAGGTTCAGAAGCTTTCTGTTGGATTTCACATACCCAAGGGTTCCAAGCAGCATGAGGGATGGGTGGCAGGCGGTTCGTCCTGGGGAAAGGGTGCCTGATAGTATCCAGTGGCAAGCAAGCTTAGATCCTCATCATCACAGTGCAATCGCAGGATATGGTGCCCACTCATATGGCAGCCAGGGTAGCGCCTCATCAGGGCCACCGGTGTTCCCCGGGCCGGAGCTCCCTCCGGGTGGATGTCTTGCAGGAGTCCCTGTTGACTCTAGCTGTGCTCTCTCTCTTCTGTCAACTCAGCCATGGGATACTACCCAAAGCGCTGGCCACAGCCGTGCTGCGTCAATGCCTGCAACAGCGGGCTTTGATGGCAACCCTGTGGCACCCTCCCTCATGGCGAGTAGCTACATTGCGTTGAGCCCCTGGACTGGCTCTCAGGGCCACTCAGGCGGGCGCAACGTGACACCTCAGTTGCCACCTGAAGTCCCCCTCGATGAGGTGCATTCTGGCTATAGCAGCCATCATGGCCAGTTCTCAGGTGAGCTCGAGCTTGCCCTGCAGGGAAACAGGCCTGCGCCAGCGCCGCGCATCGATCAGGGCTCCACAAGCACATTCGACCAGGCCAGCAACACATCGGACTGGTCACTCTAGGAGGCCAAATAAACCACCACCGAGATCATAGTCGCTCGGAGAGATGGAACTGATGAAAGCCTGATGCTGCATGCGGTTTGCTAGCGTCAAACTTCCAGTATGATATGTAAGAAACCCCTGCAATGTCAGGCGACTAATTTCTTTTGTGGTTGTCCATGAACTCATCTGTTGTGTCATGTAGACCTCCATGATTTGAAGTTATCAGTATGCTTATCGATGACTCGTTGTTTAAATCTCATGCTCATCCTGAAGTTTGTTCAGTTTTTGGATAATCACTGGAAACATGCATACCATCTGCCGGCTGCTGATATATACCATTTTTAGCTGATAATATACTTGTTTAATGAGAGTATAGTCCAGCTCAATTCTGAATTCTGCCATATGGTCCATCCATGCTGCTGGTACTGTGATCTTTACATCTGAAGCAGATGCACCTTTCAGGAGAATGACCTGGAGAAAAACAGCCATGGCACCATGCATCATCTCTCATCTCTGCTGGATATTGTACTTAGACTGCTATACTTGCATGCCTCTTTTTGCTGTAGCCTCTAATGTTGCCTGGCACTGCCAAGAATCGGTTCCGTGGGAGTGTTGTTTATGTAAAGCGAGACCACAGAAACAGCGTGGCTTTGCAGCATGCTCTGAGCGCCAGTGGTGTTGTGCTGATGAGGCGACTGAGGCCAGAATGAGATCCATCTAGCAGTTTCTTTCAGATCTTCAAAACTTCATTCGGAGAACAGTGGTGTATTCCGTGCAAAAGATCAACACTTTCTTTCTTGTGAAAATGATATTCTTGGCGAATCGAAATTTGTTGCACGCATCTCCTCTTTCCAGAAAAGAGGGTAGGGACTAGCCCCTGCCTTAGGAAGGCATCTCTGATTAGCGGGCCTTGAACCCCGGCCTCTTTTGTCTAATCACTGTTGGTCTGTTGTGCTGGTGTTTCATTTCTTCCCAGAGAGTGGTTTCTGGCGTGCTTTGGATTTGTTGTGCAAGCTGACACTGTTGGGGCCCAGCGAAATCTGAAGTCAAAGCTGGCTGATCGATTACCCACACTATAAAGAAAACCAATGAAATTGGCTTAACCTAGAATGTTGTAGCCATATGGGACTATGGTAGCTCCTGTGACAGTAAACAGTGATTAATAATTCCAGGCATACCACCAGTGACAACGGATCCTAGACGACACACAGCACAGAGATTCCATCATCATACTGTAGAAGTTGGAGAAAGTGGGGTTGGGAATTCACGAGTCTGATCTCTCAACTACAAACCCATCATCATACTGTAGAAGTTGGAGAAAGTGGGGTTGGGAATTCACGAGTCTGATCTCTCAACTACAAACTCAAGCAGATGTTCAAAAATATAGATCCCCCACTCCCTCAGTTGGAAAGCTGATACTGCTTTACGACCTGCAGACTAGAAAATTAGCCGTTAGAATATCAAAGCTGCAATTTCTAACAAACACTAGAAAATTAATTAGAACATCGGAGCTGCAATTTCTACCTAACAAACTGACATCGCATATGCACAGTTACGATAATAAGTTTAATCTTGTTAAAACGCTTCACTTTGTATTTTGTAAGCGCAAGCAATATGGCATGGAAGCTGGTAAGTGCATTGACAGCAGACGGATACAAAGGCAATAAAGCTGAAGGCAGTGCTGTTATTGTTCTATACTCTATCAGATGCGAAGGTACTGTTATTACAGGTATAAATTTGAATAGCACCAGAATTGTTAGCACTAATGTGATTGCACAAGGTAATGTGACAGACACTCCAATCATGAAACAGTTTGTCAACAATTTGAGACCAAAAAGTTAAGAGAAGTTGACCAAAATTACCAAAATGGCAAAATCCATAAGCATACAATGTATCATCTATTCAAGAATCCACTCAAAGTCAATTTCCTGTATAATAAATACAACAGCGAAGGAGGTTGCAGGAGAATCACCAAATTTTACTTGCTACTACTTTGAATGTGCTGACAACAAAGCATTATAGAGCAGTAAAAACAGTGAGGAACAATGTTCAGGTATGCAAACTATTGGCCTCAAAAGAATATACAAATCATATCCTATTATTTTCTTAAGCAGACAGTAACAGGCTACTTAGCCAAATCAAACAGACAGTAAAGAACAATAAACAAGAACACAAGCAGGCAGACAATATTGGCAAATTGGCACACAAGCAGGCAGACAGTAAAGAACAATAAACAAGAACAATAAATCATTGTAACTGTTTCTATTTTTCTAAACAAAGAATCAGGCATGGTTCGTGTAAAAGAGATTATATTGGCAAATTTGTTGCCTGCATCTACCTTTTTTTATCCGGTGACTATTTGTTATGGTGTTTTCCCCTTTTATTTCAAAGAGCAGTTTCATTCTTCTGTACAACTTGAAAATGTTGCTGTTGGAAAACAGTCTAATTCCAAGACCAAACGGAATGAGGAACCTACATTAGAAAACAGACCAATGAAATTGCCTTTGGTGGGGTCCAAACGCTCAAAACTGTGCAATGATGCAGTTTAAACCAGTGCAAAATAAGAATCGGCCTCATGCTAAATAATGCTGAAGCTGTATAGCATTATGGTACGAAACAGTAATCACAGCCCTTCCTACGCATATCATCAGCAATCATGTATCCTTATACGACACACAAGACAAAATTGACATTGCAGTGTGCAGAGATTCCATTCTAGCAGTGGACTGTAATGACTACAAAGTCAAGCAGACAAATTAGCCAAACTCCTTGCACGCACGCAGCAGATATGCAATCTTCCTAGTTACTATTCTCTTGTAGGTTCTAGCTAAGAAGTGCCTTGATAAGGATTGAGGGCCTTCTGAAGATGCAGCTCAGCTCCGTTCTGTTGCATAGCAAGTAGTAAATATCCGCATATCATATGGAAACCCATCTTTCCAGCTGTAAACTGATGAAGAAGGATATAAACCTTAGGGCCTGTTTGGCAAAGCTCCGGCTCCTCCAAAAACGGCTCCGGCTCCGGCTCCTCAAGTGGAGCGGCTTTTCTGGTGGAGCTGGAGCCGTTTTCCAAACCGTTTGGCAAAACAGCTTCACCTGTTGAAATGAGATTGTAAAATGTCTAAATTGCCCTTCTCTATATTTTTTTACCCTTTTCTTCTTCTTTTTTCCTTTTCTTTTTTTCTTTTTTTTTTCTTTTTTTTTCTTTTTTTCTCCTCTCCTTTTCTTTTTCTTTCCATTTTCTTTTTCTCCTCCTCTCCTTATCCATTCGCCCACCTTATCCCGTCGCCTTCCTCGCGCCTCCTCCCGAACTCTGTCTGCGCCGCCGCCACCGGCATTCACCCGCGCCTCCTCCTCCGCGGCGGCGGCCTCGCGCCTCCTCCTCCTCCCACGGGCCTGCGCCGCCGCCGCTGCCACCGGCGGCCTTTGCCCGCGCCTCCTCCTCCCACGAGCCCGCGCCGACACCTCCCGAGCTCCGCCCGCGCCTCCTCCTCCTCCACGGCGGCCTCGCGCCTTCTCCTCCTCTGCGGCGGCCCGCCCCTCCCCCTCCGACTGGCCAGCGCCGCCACCTCCCGAGCTCCGCCCACGCCGCCACGGCGGCCTAGCTTTGGCCTGCACCTCGCGGCCCCTCCACGAGGACAAGGCGGTCCGATGGGTGGGAGGAGCAGCGCGGAGCCGTGCGGAGCCACGTTTTCGTGGCTCCGCCTCCATCGATGGGCTCCAGAGAGCGAGTTTTCAGGGGCTCCTCCGATGGAGCCGCCTCCCGGCACCCCGTTTGGGAGGGCTTCGCCTGGAGCCGCTCGCGGAGCCGCTCTTGGAGCCCTCCCAAACAGGGCCTTAGTATTCATGTTGAGATATTGTGCATGTAATAGGGAATAGTGACTTACATCTTACAAGTCTAGAGGGGATGGCTTCCAGCACTTGCAGGATAGTCAATTCTGTCCTATTGTCAACTTAAGGATTCATCACCTTATATAAAATCACTACAAACTATAGTAAACAAGAAGTATAAGTGTAGCCCACATGGCCAACAAAAACAAGACATCTCCAGTGCTCAATTGTGTCTGTTTGATAATGACAAGACGACAAAGCTTGTGGCATCCAGCAAATTAAGAATCCAATGCGGTACTCCAATCATGACAGAACAACATTGCAGTGAGTATAGAATCGTCACCTGTTTGTATCTAGGATAATTCTTTGTCACCATTAATACAACAAATCAATGGTCATCCTCATTAGGGCCAGGGCATTCCTTTGCCAGTGCTTCCGTTGATTCATACTGAAAAAGGGGAAACGACTTCGCTTAAAAGGCATGGAAGATGCTCTATCAAAAACTCAATTACTAAAACTGTTACTGAAATTTTAGCAGTACAGGGGATGGAGGAATCAGGAATGTGTGCCAACACTAACTATAATTTTGATTTGAGCTTCCGAAGATGCAATGTTACTAGATGGCAAAAGTATCCATGTTCTCCAAACACAAACAGTCTATTCTTCTCCAGAATAAAGCTCACCTTGCATCCACAATATAGGCAGTACTGGTATTGATCGCGCAACTTAGATAATATATTCTGCAAATCCTGCAAGACAAAACATGAAATGTTAATCTCGTCACTTCAGAACTCACACTTCATATCCATGTGATTCGCCACTGCCTTCACATGATGCAATATGAATGAACAGGCATGCCATTGTCAGGCAACAATAAGCATTTATGTTTAGTCCTTTTGTGAAACGAAAATCGCAACAATAAGCATTTATCCAATCATGTTATGCCTACCAAAAATCATGGTCATGATCACATTGGTGAAAAAATGACTGAGCAGTCCCGGACAGAAACTTTCAGTGTTCTAGTTGATAGCACAACACATAGGCCAGTGATCTAATATCTGTGACCAACAGAACGAACATGGGTGTGAATTTGGAAGCATAAGAGTAAATTGGGAGTACCTCTTCTGTGATCACCTCCTCTTCCTCCTCTGCCTCCTTATCCTTCTCCCCATCCGGCGCCGGCGGCTCCACCTCCCGGTTCTCCAGCTGCGCGAGCGCCACCTCGGCCTTGCGGAAGTCCCACACCACCCTCCGCCCCCTCCACTGCGTGCTCTTCCTCGCCCTCAGCTCCCCCATCATCTCCTCCTGCCGCCTCCGCTCCATCTCCACCGCCTTCCGCGTCTTCTCCACCGGAACCGGCGCCGGCGTCGGCGCCGCCGCAGGCTCCGCCCCGAGGCCGGCCCTCGAGCGGCGGATCTCTATGCCGACCGGCTCGGCGGCGCCGGCGCGCGCCCCGGGGTCGTACCCCATCTGCTTCAACATCCTGAACCCTACGTTGCTCTCCGGGATGGCCTCCGCGAGCCCAGCCATCGTGCGGGCGTCCTCCTCCCGCTGCTTCCTCTCGCGCTCCTGCCGCCGCCGCTCCTGCCACGGCACCCCCTTCCCGCGCTTCGCCCGCGTCTGCGCCGGCGCCTGCGCGGGTGGTTCCTTCCGGCGCCCGACGTTACTCGATGGGGTGGGGGAGGACGGACTCGGCGGGAGGAAGTTGGAGAGGTCGCCCATGTAATCCTCGTCGGCGTCCGGCTCCATGGCGCGCGCCGCGGGCAGTGGTCGGGGGGCGGAGCGGAGGGAAGACGGCCAGAAGGAGACGGGCCAAGGAAGCAATTCGGTGCGGTTTGGTCGCCGACGATGGGCTGGGTAGCGGGTTTTTATTATTGGGCTTTGTTTACTGGGCCGGTTTTCTTGCTGTCGGCGTGGCGGCGGGAGTCATTCTATTTTCCAGGAAGGCAATCTGATCAGCACTTCAGAGCGGGACCAATAATGTTAACTAGTTAGGTTGGCGCGCTACGCGCGCCTATAAAAAAACGTGGATCTAAAATATTAATAGAAAAATATTATCCGTTACTATGTTCGAAGCAACATCGTATCGATATATTGAGTTAGATCTAAAAGTTACAGTAAAGCGGCATAGTAGTTTTGTGTCTGAGAGCGCGTCAATCTCAAGCATTGTAGTATAGAGGTACATGTAATTTTTCCTTAGGAATTTTTTTTGGGTCAGTAGGTATAGTTTAATTACTTTAGTAGGAAAAAAAGTAGGATTAAAAATGAATGAACATTTTAATTAAATTTTGTGGATTTACGGAAGGAAATCAAAACCCAAGAAATAGTACAACTACCATATGTAAATGTAGTATACAAAGTTTAGTTATTATTTTTGTAGGTAGAAAGTAGTTAAATATATTTTGTATTGTCAAATAATAGAAGAAAAATATTTTTTAAGATAAAGAGACTAACTTAATAGAATCGTGGGCCCCACATGGGCCCCGCCCAAATAGTACATGGGTCCCACGTGGGCCCCGCCTGAATAGTATGTGGGCCCACATGGGTCCCGCCTGAATAGTACGTGGGCCCCACGTGATTCCCACGTGAATAGTATGTGGGACCCGCATGAACAGTAATCGGGCCCCCGTGGGGCCACGACTCATGAGGAGGCCCCAAATCTTGGCCCTTTAGTATATGTACTTAATGTATATCACTATATCCACACAAAATGTTTAAATTGGCATTTTGAAATGATCATGTAATATTTTTGTCATCTAGATCATATGTCTTTTTGATAGTGTCATCTATCTAGATCATATGGCAAGTAGAAAATTTGTGAATAAGCATTGCAGGTGAAGCGTCATGTTCCCCTGTTCGGTTCGGCGGCTGGGGCTGGGGCTGGCGCTGGACTACTGAGTCTGCGGATGGGCCCAGCAGCTCCAGCCCAGCAGCTCTCTGCCCAGCCGAACAGGCTGATGGTCACCACTCACCCGCGTAGCAGCATGAGCAATAGACCTTCACAAATAATGGGTCACGCATGCAAACGATTGCAGATGATCCTCTCGTGCTCCCCCATCACTTCCCCACCGCCGGCAAGCCCTCCCCTCATTGGAATTTCACCTCCACCGCCGCAACCATTCCTAGGGACTACATTGCAAGCCCCAAGTTCTTTCTAGGATGTTTAGTGCAAAATCTAAGGACCTCAGTTGAATTTTACATTTTCAAGATTTATCTAATCTGTTGGTCTCCCTAGCCTTTAGGATGCTCTCTATTTATTTTACACTACAGGGTTGGAAAATCTCTAAATTTAGTCTGGAGGATAGCTCCTCTGTTGGAGTTGGCAATGAACAGACATGGTGAAATCAGAAGGGAATTTGATTCCTCATTTGTTGACCCCAAACTAATTAGAGAACATATCAGGTGCAAACCAACATCTCCGTACAAACTATGAAAACTTCAACCTGGGCCATCAGATCAACATCCAAGGGGAAGGGCGTAGAGAGGTGAGAGGGGAGATTTACAAAAATGTGATTACCCAATCCAAGGGCGGGTCCAAATTGTAAAATTACCCAATCCCCATACCCCTTGGATGTTGATCCAATAACTCAGATTAAAATTTTCATAGTTTGCACGGAAAAGTTGATTTGCACTTGATACGTTCGTAACTAATTAATAATTAATGAGCCATCCAACCCACGCCCCAGGCCACTGAATGGTTTAGATCGATCTCATGGTACACTTTGTCTCACTAGTGTCAAATGTATCACTTGACAGTATCACGAATATCATAGAAGCTTTTTTAAACAAATTTTTTTGATATAGATCATCACATGTACTTGCCTTGGTGGCATGTGCAAATTGCCATGATCGATTGGTCCAATAATTGCAGAGAATGGTGACCTGTTTGCACATGACATCCATGGCAATTTAGTGTCTTCAATTACACGTCAGATAATACCATGTGTTTCCGAGCAGCATGGCAAGTCTTCTGCTTGGCAAAATGGCAAGTTGGCCCTCTCGCTGTTGTACACCACACGTTGACTCCTCTATTATTAACCTACTATTACACGTCATATAATACCATGTGTTTCCATCTCCATGCTGTGCTTCACTCGATGGTGGTTGTGCTGCTCCATGCATTGTCCCTTGCATCTCTATAACGAAACTATATACAATGAAAGACACAGAGCTTATACTACTACCATGCATGTTGCTGCATCAACTAAAAATGTAGCGTGTTTCCGTCCATCTCCTGTCAGTAGTCTCGGATCGTGACGATGCATTGCAAATTTTGACCAATAATTAGGAATATTAAATAAAAGTAATTTACAAAACTAATTTCACAACCTTGCTTTACTTTGCAAGACGAATCTAATGAGATCTTTGACCGCACGATTAGAGGTTAGTCACTGTAGCATTACTATAACTAATTATCGATTAATTACCGTCATTAGATTCGTCACGAAAAGTTATGCTCATCCATGAAAAAGTTTTATAAATAAAATTCGTTTAATATTCCATATATACAAGATTCTTTTTTTTTTGCGATAGGTGGAACCAAACATGACCTCAATTGAATAGGTTTACAACTGATATATATATATACACACATACGAGGCTACTATCACCCACCACACATTCATCTGCCACTGCCAGTCCAGTTTATTTTGTGTTCGCGTGCGCGGGACGCGTGATTGGGGCCGGGCAGGACGACCTCGAGTTTGGTGACGAAGGTGTGTCAGGGTTTCAAAAACCGGTGACACTGTTCAAAACCGGAACAGTAGCACAAAAAATTTACTTTTGTATTTTTGGATTTAGAAGCATAAAATATAAAAAACCGGACCCGGTTTACCGTCCCGGACCGGACCGGGAACGGGAAAAAAACCCGGAAACCGGCGGTTCCCGGCCGAGATTTGAAACCCTGGTGTGTTGGAGTAATGGGCTTGGCCCATTCATTCTAAAGCATTAAAAGAATTTAAAGCCCACTATTAATGCTAGGAAATCAATACTTAATTCCGTAACGGGAATTGAGGAGGATCTCAACCGACTTAAAAGGTGGACTTCGTGTACACCACTTGTGAAGCCGGTAAGAGGAGGACGGTGAACCACACGCGCGCGCGCTCGCTCGCCTCGCCGGGCCGGGCCGGGGCCGGGGCCGGACGGGCGGTGCGCGTGCGGTGCGATGGCTATTTTGCCGTTGACAGCAATTAATCGTGCGATTAAACGTGCAATTAAATCTGTAATTAATGGCCATAACCGCATCACCTAAATGACTCTGATGGTGTCCAGGTTCAACGATTCTGAGCACCTGAGTCACTATATAAGGAGTGCCATTCCCCTCATCCATCCTGCACCAGAGCACTGAGGCAACTCGGCTCCTTGTTGAGTTCCCCAACGCTAATTTCTGCGCGCACAGAATTAGCGTGAGCAGGCCTCCGAAACCTTGCTCGCCTTGAGATCCTGCACGGGATAGGCGGGCAATCAGGTTTTTGGGTAACGCTTTAGCGTGACTGCTCAAAAATACTAAGGCTTTGCCCGATTGTACGACTACTTCCTGGTGGACAAGCCGAACGACTACGTCGACTACATTCTGGTGGCCGAACGACTACGTCGACTACATCTTGGTGACCGTTCGCGGGACTGCACTGCGAACTTCTTCCTGCACCGATTTAGTTCGACTACTTCGACTGAGGCCAACCGAGTAGATGTCTACTCCAGTTGGTAACAGCGCAGCCAATGCCTCCGGCAACGGCCCCGCTTCAGGGTACTCCCTGAAACTTTGGTTATTTATATTGTTTATGCTTATATGTGTGATAAGTATAAACATGTTCACATGTTTTATTTTACTCCTTAAAGTCATAGAAATATTGCTAGTTTATACATTTAATTTTGGAATTAAAATATACCGAAAATTGCCTAGATATCTAACAATCCAAAAACCTGATTGTGTTAATAGGCTTTCGGTATCTAGCTTTGCTGCATCAATCAAACCATCACCTTTTGATGGTTCAAATTACAAACGTTGGCAAGAGCGGCTTATACTGTGGTTAACACTATCGAGAGTGATCCATGTGAAAGAGGGTAAGCCTGAACAATTCTCTCCAGAGGAAGGGAGTGCGTTCGATGAGGCTGATATCCCCTTTCGAGGCTTGATCATTAGTGTTCTCAGTGATATCCTGGTGGATTCTTATATCCGGCTGCCAACTGGCAAAGCATTGTGGGATGCTCTTGAGGCTCAATATGGAGTATCTGACGCCGGGAGTGAGTTGTATATCATGGAGCAGTTCCTTGAGTACAGGATGGTCGAAGACCGTTCTGTAGTGGAACAGGCTCATGAAATACATACTTTGGCAAAAGATCTCAAAAATTGCAGCAAAGAGTCCCCATGTGTGTTACCCAATAAGTTTGTGGCTGGAGGTATAATCTCTAAGCTGCCACCTTCTTGGAGGGACTTTGCTACTTCTCTAAAACACAAGAGACAGGAGTTCACAATAGATGGACTCATAGGGACTCTTGATGTTGAGGAGAAGGCGAGAGCAAAGGACATACATGGGAAAGAAATTGTTGGTGCTTCAAGTGCCAATCTTGTTCAGAAGAACAACTCCCACAAGAACAAGAAAAAGCCACCGCAGAACCAACCAAAGACTAAGAAGACAACCACTTTTAAGAAGAAGAAGAAGACGGGAGCTTGCTATGTGTGCGCTAGTACGGATCACTTTGCTGCAAAGTGTCCGAACCGCAAAGGCAACGACTCCGCCAACATGGTTATTAGCGAGCCTGGAGGAACATCGGGGTACGGTAATTTATTACCTACTGTTCTTTCAGTCTTTGGTTCGCCCGAGTGGTGGGTCGACACTGGTGCTAATATTCATGTTTGTGCTGATGCTTCTTTGTTCTCTTCTTACCAGACCGGCGGGACTTCCTCCTTGCTGATGGGGAACGGATCACATGCGCGTGTTCTTGGTGTTGGTACGGTAAATCTGAAGTTTACTTCGGGGAAGACCGTGCAGCTGAAGAACGTACAGCATGTCCCCACCATCAAGAAGAATTTAGTCAGCGGCTCTCTACTGTGTAGAGATGGTTTCAAATTAGTCTTTGAGTCCAATAAATATATCTTGTCTAAGTTTGGTACTTTTGTTGGAAATGGTTATGAAAGCGGAGGCTTGTTCCGTCTTTCTTTGTCAGATGTTTGTAATAAAATTGCATACAATGTTATTAACATTGATGAAACAAATGTTTGGCATTCGAGGCTTTGTCACGTTAATTTTGATTGTATGATGCGCTTAGCTAATTTGAGCTTAATTCCAAAGTTCACTTTTGTCAAAAATTCTAAGTGTCATGTATGTGTTGAATCAAAACAAACTCGTAAGCCTCATAAGACCGCGGAGGCAAGGAGCTTGGCACCCTTAGAATTAATTCATTCCGATTTGTGCGAAATGAATGGAGTGTTGACAAAAGGTGGTAAAAAATATTTCATGACTTTGATTGATGATAGTACTAGATTTTGTTACATCTATTTGTTGAAGTCAAAAGATGAAGCTTTACACTACTTTAAAATCTATAAAGCTGAAGTAGAAAACCAACTTGAGAGAAAGATCAAAAGAGTTAGGTCAGATCGTGGTGGCGAGTATTTCTCAAATTTATTTACTTTATTCTGCGAGGAACATGGTATTATTCATGAGAGGACGCCTCCCTATTCACCTCAGTCAAATGGGGTTGCCGAAAGAAAGAACCGCACTCTAACGGATTTGGTTAACGCCATGTTAGATACAGCGGGACTTTCCAAGGAATGGTGGGGTGAGGCTATATTGACTGCATGTCATGTCCTAAATCGTGTTCCTACAAAGAATAAAGAGATAACTCCATTCGAGGAATGGGAGAAGAAAAGGCCAACACTGTCATACTTATGTACATGGGGTTGTTTGGCAAAAGTGAGTGTGCCAATAACCAAGAAACGTAAGCTTGGACCTAAAACTGTGGATTGTATCTTTCTAGGTTATGCTATTCACAGCGTTGGATATAGATTTTTAATAGTGAAATCTGGAGTACCTGACATGCATGTTGGTACTATAATGGAGTTCAGAGATGCTACATTTTTTGAAAACATTTTTCCCATGAGAGATGAAACAAGTTCATCTAGGCAAGAGTTCATCGAGGATGATGGCTCTGCTGAGCCGATAGAACACAATGAACATACACTTGTAGAAAATCCTGAGGAGAATAACAATGATGCTCCGAGAAAGAGCAAGAGACAAAGGACTGTAAAGTCTTTTGGTGATGATTTCATTGTATACCTCATAGATGATACACCCAGAACCATTGAAGAGGCATATTCATCTCCTGATGCTGACTATTGGAAGGAAGCAGTAAGGAGTGAGATGGATTCTATTATGTCTAATGGAACCTGGGAGGTCGTTGAACGTCCTTATGGATGTAAACCGGTTGGATGCAAGTGGGTGTTCAAGAAAAAACTTAGGCCAGATGGTACTATTGAAAAGTACAAGGCTAGGCTTGTGGCCAAGGGTTACACCCAAAAAGAAGGAGAAGATTTCTTTGACACTTATTCACCAGTTGCCCGATTGACCACAATTCGGGTGTTACTTTCCCTGGCAGCCTCTTATGGTCTTCTCATTCATCAGATGGACGTTAAGACGGCTTTCCTCAATGGAGAGTTAGAAGAGGAGATCTATATGGATCAGTCGGATGGGTTTGTATCAAAGGGTCAAGAAGGAATGGTTTGTAAGTTGTTAAAATCTTTATATGGTCTCAAGCAAGCGCCTAAGCAGTGGCATGAAAAGTTTGATAGAACTTTGACCTCTGCCGGCTTTGTTGTGAACGAAGCTGACAGATGTGTGTACTATCGCTATGGTGGGGCTGAAGGAGTGATTTTGTGCTTGTATGTGGATGACATACTGATCTTTGGCACTAGCCTTAATGTGATTAAGGAAGTCAAAGAGTTTTTATCTCAAAATTTTGAGATGAAGGATATGGGAGAAGCTGATGTTATCCTTAATATAAAACTGGTAAAAGAGATCAATGGTGGGGTGATTCTTACACAGTCTCACTATGTGGAGAAGGTGTTAAGTCGCTTTGGTTATAGCGACTATAAACCTGTCTCAACACCATATGATGCCAGTTTAATTCTTAGAAAGAACAAAAGAATAATGCGAGATCAGCTGAGATATTCTCAGATCATTGGTTCATTAATGTATTTAGCGAGCGCTACAAGACCTGACATCTCGTTTGCTGTAAGCAAACTGAGCCGGTTTGTTTCAAACCCGGGAGATGATCATTGGAAAGCTCTTGAAAGAGTAATGCGCTATCTGAAGGGGACAATGAACTATGGAATTCACTACACCGGGTACCCAAGGGTACTAGAAGGGTATAGTGATTCAAATTGGATTTCTGATGCTGATGAGATAAAGGCCACAAGTGGATATGTGTTTACACTTGGTGGTGGAGCTGTTTCCTGGAAGTCTTGCAAGCAGACCATCTTAACGAGATCAACTATGGAAGCAGAACTCACAGTATTAGATACCGCCACTGTTGAGGCTGAGTGGCTTCGTGAGCTCCTTATGGACTTGCCGATAGTTGAAAAACCGTTACCGGCAATCCTAATGAACTGTGACAATCAAACGGTAATTGTCAAGGTGAATAGTTCAAAGGATAACATGAAGTCATCTAGACATGTGAAAAGGCGGTTGAAATCTGTCAGAAAATTGAGAAACTCCGGAGTTATAGCCCTGGACTATGTTCAGACGACTAAAAATCTGGCAGATCAGTTTACAAAGGGTCTTTCACGAAATGTGATAGACAATGCATCTATGGAATTGGGCTTGAGACTCACGTGAGTCATTCTATAGTGGAAACCTGTCCTATGTGATCGGAGATCCCGTGAATTAGGATGGTGAAACAAACTAAAGTCTGACTGTGAGAAGAGAACCTTTGTGAAAAGGGCTCATTCCGTGTATAAGGTGCATTTCTCTTCTAATCTGTATGGCAGGTTGGTCTATACCTTAATGTGTGCCAGGTGGTTTCTTTTAAACAAATGAGTTGTTTTCTTGAAACGAAGATGTTGTCCTACAGAACATCTGAAAGGAACACACCTATATGAGTTTGACCACTGGTCATGGTCTATGAGAATTGGGTATTCTCTAGAAACTCATGAAGGGCCTGGAGTATGACTTATAAGCTCCAAACCGCGGGGATGCTTATGCAGCCTAGTACCAGTGTAGGGCTCTGGTCAAACTTGTTTGCACAAAACTGGCAATTCAAGGCATAGTCCATTGCACAGTTGTGAATAAGTGTAGCCTTTGTCCTAGATGGAAGTTCAACTTAACAGTCTCTGTCGAATACTGGTATATCAATGAGGGAATGAGGGTATTTCTAGTGTGGCTTGAATTTCTTGGTGGTGATTGTTGGAGTAATGGGCTTGGCCCATTCATTCTAAAGCACTAAAAGAATTTAAAGCCCACTATTAATGCTAGGGAATCAATGCTTAATTCCGTACCGGAAATTGAGGAGGATCTCAACCGACTTAAAACGTGGACTTCGTGTACTGTAACACCCTAATTTAAATTTCAGTATTTATTAATAAATTAATTGGCTTTAGTTAAATTTTCTAAGGTTTATTGTGTTTAGTTGGCATTTAATCTAATTTTTGTTCCTTAATTAATTAAAATTTATCATAGGTTTAAATTTTTGTTGCATTCATGCTGGTGCATACTTTTATTTGAGTGTGGTTTGGATTCAAATTCAAATTTGAATTCAAACTTTGTTTGAATTAGGTTTTGAATTGAGAGAGTAAATAGAAATAGAAAGGAAAAATAGAAAAGAAGCCCAAACCCTAGGGCTAGCCCAAACCCAAAACAACCCAGCCCATGGGAAAACCCAACCCAACCCTCCTTCCCTGCGGGCCTTTCCTTTTCTTTTCCCCGGCCCAAACCCGCAGCCCAGACTTCGCCTGGCCCAGCAGCACCGCTCGCTACAGCCGGGCCGCAAAGCAGCCGCAGCTCGCGCCAGCTCGGCCCAAGCGCGCGGCCTGCCTCCCTCCACGCGCTCAGCGCCAGCGCCCCGCTCGTCCCGCACAGCGCCGCGCGCGCGTCCCCCTCACTCGCTGCGCCCCGGGCCCGCACATCAGCGACCGCGGCCGCGACCCCGCACTCGCCCGCGATCCCCTTCCCCGTCTCGCTGACCCGCCGGGCCCGCCTGGCAGGGTCGTCGTCCCCGCGGGACGGCTCGCCGAGATCTCCGGCGAAACCACCGGGGATTCCCTTCCCCAACCGCGCCCGCGATCCCCGGCTCTTCCCTTTAACTAGCGCCGCAACCCTCCCTGCGCCCCGTCCACTCCTCGCGCCGCCCGCAACCCTAGCACATCGCCCCGCCTCGCCTCCGCTCGGAGCAGAGACCTCGCCGCCGGTAAGCTCCTCCGCCACTGCGTTTTCCTCGCCGCCGGTGACCCCGGAGCCCCCCTGAACCCCTGTCCTCACCGCAGGAGCACCCGCGTCGATCTGAGGCGCCCAGGAGGCCCGGAGCTGCGCCCCATCGACCTCTCCCCGGACCCAGCACCGACTCGCCGCCCAGACCTCGCCGCCGGTCCCCTGCGCCGCGAATCGACCGCCCCGAGCCCTCTGTAAGCACCAGCTCACCCCCTTTGTCGTTTTGGCGCTAGATTAGACGGGCCGTAGCCCTGGGACCCCCCGGAACACACCACGCCGGCGAGGCTCACCGCCCCGAGCCGCCCTCATCGCCGTGCACCACACCGCGCACCCTGCAGCCCCGCGAATCCACTTCCAGTGGATTACGCATACCTTGAAGTCCACCCCAGACCCAACTCCGGGCCTATTTGACCCCCGGAGCGCCGGGTTGGGCGTCTCCGGCGAGCCCGCCGCCGCGGAGCTCTGCTCCGGCGTGTCCCGCCGCCGCACCGCGCGCCCATTCGATCCCGGCCGTCGGATCCGTTTCCTGCGGCTTAGATTAGATCCCGAACCGTTTTGTTCTCAGCCGCCGGATCGTGATCCAATGGATCAGATCCGTGCGTACCGCTTCAGCTGGGCTCTTTTGCATAAGAGACCCTGGAGTCTTCTTTAATAAACCCGCCGTCCCTGGTAGTTCAAAAACAATTAGATTTAGGTCTGGTTTTTAGCACTTAACACCCTGGGTTTCTTTAAAATACAACCCGCCGTCCAGTCTGGTAGTTTTTGCGAGTTAGACCCTGGAGTTAGTGTTTAATTACGTTTTAGCCCTCGGTTTTAGCAGAAAAGCCCCTGAAGCTTCAGTTTTCTTACAAATAAGCCCCTAGAACTTGTTTTGGGCCTAGTTTATGCGTTTTAGCTCCGTTTTTAGCGTTCTTTATATCCACGCGATCGTTGTAACGAGTAGAATAGTTTTAGCTTAGTTTTTTTTGCTGTTTTATGTATTGTTGTACTGTTTCTTAGTTTTTGTTAGTGTTTGCTTGTATGCTTATTTTCGTGCATTGTTTTGGCCATGTGTTCGTGAGTAGACGTTGATCCATCTGAGGAGCCCCAGTACCAGTACCAGGAGCAGCCTTCTTCCGAGCAGTTCGAGCAGCAGCAGGAGCAGTACGAGGAAGGCAAGTATAACATGAACAACCTATCATCTTTAAATACAATTTCATACTGCATTTTAATATTGTATGCCTTTAAGGATTTCCTAGCCAGTTTATATCCTTTAGATATACCCTTGGGTTGCATTTTGGTTAGTTGTGCTAGGTTGCTGCGCTATAACACACTCTGGTCCTTTTTAATTAATTTGACTAATGGTTTACTTGAACTTAATTCTGAGAGTGGCACTCTGTGTGGCTTGAGTGGCTCACGTCTCGTTAAAATTGGCTTTTGTTAGAAACATGGTTTAGGGGGCCAGCACGGTGCTTAGTGCTTGGTTGGCCACTCTCCATAAGGACCGGTTCATAGAGCGACAACCTGGGACAACAGCGCTACCACAAGACTGGAATGGGACGGTCTTGGCTTACTAATTAGGCCATTTTGGTTCGGGAGTAACTTACCGACGGGGCATGGGGGGTGGTGAGCTTCAATGGTGGCCAGGCTACGAGGCTGGTCTGTGTGTCTTGTACCCCCTCGAGGTGGTTACCATCGTTGCGGAGCCTGATTCCTTAGCGGTTACACCTTGCCAATGTGTCCTTTGTAACGGCCTCGTAGTGAGTTTGCCAGTCATCTCACCTAAGGAAGTGTGATGAACAACTGGCGTAGCTCACGACTTGTGGGTAAAGATGTGCAACCTCTGCAGAGTGTAAAACTGGTATACTAGCCGTGCTCACGGTTATGAGCGGCCCAGATCCTCCTTTTGATTAGTGAAGTTATCTCCTTCCGACGAGGGAGGTGCTTCTCGGGGTTACCTTGGTGGCTTGGTCGTGGTTTGGTTCTCAGTAGTAGTATAATTTAATTCTGATTAATGACTATGTAACTGGGTTAATGGTAATTCATCAATTCGTAGTAAATAGCTTTAATAAAATTTTGCCAACACTTAAAAGCTAATGCAGTTGAGTCAGCCAACCTTAGAGCCTCATAGTTTGTGTTATACTTGTTGAGTACAAGTTGTGTACTCACCCTTGCCTCTTCTCTACTTTTTCCTCTTGGCTACGCTACTGCTGCTCAGTTCCTGCCGACGCGAGGGAGTTCGCTCAGCGCTACCAGGACTACGAGGACTTCTAGGTGTTCGTCTCCCAGTCGACGTCCCTGTGGCGCCCTGCTTCAGCTTCGGAGAGCTTTTATCGTATTTTGTACTTCGCTTCCGCTGTATCAGACATTTTGTCATTATTGTAATAAATAACATTCGTATTTCGATTTATTATATCTTTTTACGTGATATGTGCTATGATATACTGTTCATTCTGTTGTATATACGTGTGACTTGATCCTGGCACGTATATGATTGCTCGGTTTATGTTCTTTTATAAACCGGGTGTTACAGAGTGGTATCAGAGCCATATCGACTGTAGGACGAAGCCTAGATAGAACTGGTCGAGTTTTAGGACTTCTTCTCACCAATCCTTGTCTGCTGAAACTATTTTACTATTATACCCCTTGACTTCTTTGACTTTTTTTTCCCTTCTTGCCTTGATTTCTCTCTCTGAAGAATAGTTTTGTAGATTTTGGCCTGAAGCAGTCATCTGACCACCATGAGCATAGCTAGGTGACCTTTTTAATAATAATACGATAGCACGTTCTGCGACGCGTTGTGTTAGTCGAGTCTTTTGCTAAACTCGGCTAAGTCGTGAAAATTGTCTGCTTGTTATTATGCTACATGTTTGATTTGGATCTTTGAATGATTGCATAGCTTAGTAGTTTAAATTTGCTTAAAGAAAATCACTCAGATGTTAAAGTTAACTAATTAATAAAATGAGTTAGATCGTTGTGGGTAAAACAGTCAACTCTATCCTGTCTACTTTATCATGGCTGAGTCTTTTTCCGCAAAGAGTTATCATATCCATCTGAATTTATTCCTGCAATATCCTTACTCGTGAAATCTTTTGGTCAAATCAGATGGTGAACACCAGGAGCACCGGTTCCGGTTCTGGCAAGCAGCAGGGTCAGAACAACCAGGGTACCGGGATCCCGATGCCTCCGCCCTTGACTCCGGAGCAGTACTTCCAGCTCCAGATGCAGATGATGGCTACCCTGAACAACACTGTTCAGGCTCTTCAGCACGCTCACACTCAGCCTCCGCCTCCTCCACCGCCGCAGCCTCGCGACAGGCGTGCTGAGTTCCTGAGGGGTCACCCGCCGACGTTTTCTCACACGTCCGACCCTCTTCAGGCCGACGACTGGCTCCGTGCAGTGGAGCGTCAGCTGGACATCGCCCAGTGCGATGACCGTGAGCGCGTCTTGTACGCAGCAGGACAGCTGCGAGGGGCAGCTTTGGACTGGTGGGAGTCCCACCCGGTCCACGACCACAAGTGTCTCACCTGGCTCCAGTTCAGGGAGCGTTTCCGCAGCCACAACGTCCCAGCGGGCGTTATGAAGATGAAACAGAAGGAGTTCCTTGCACTGAAGCAGGGGACTATGTCGGTCACGGAGTATCGTGATCGCTTTCTTCAGCTGGCTCGCTACGCCCCTGCCGAGGTTGCGGATGACCGCAAGAAGCAGGAGCACTTCATGGAGGGTCTTGAGGACTACCTCCAGTACGCGCTGCTCAACCTCCGCTTCGACGATTTCAACCATCTGGTTGACAGTGCGCTCAACACTGAGCGTAAACACTTGGAGATGGAGGACAAGAAGAGGAAGGTTGTCCCCGTTGCTTCCGGCAGCAACACTCGTCCTCGACTCCAGCAGCCCCAGCAGTACCTGCCTCAGTACCGGCCTCCTCAGCAGTACCAGCAGAGGCCACCGCAGCAGTATCCGCCTCAACAGCAGCAGGCTGGGCAGGGCCAGAGGTTACCGGCACCTCCGGCTCGTGCTGCTCCACCAGCTCCACCGGCACCGCAGGCTCCACGTCCGGCAGCTCCTACCGGACAGCAGGCTCAGGGACCTCCTCGCACCTGCTTTCACTGCGGCCAGCCGGGGCACTACGCCAACGCTTGCCCCCGGAAGGCGCAGGCGGGACAGCAGGGGCGCCCAGCTCAGCCCAGGGTGCCACTTCAGGGCAGAGTGAACCACGTGACGGCCGAGTCAGCGGCCGAGGCTCCCAACGTGGTTATTGGTACGTTTATGGTCAACTCCCATCCAGCTACAGTGCTTTTCGATACTGGTGCTACTCATTCTTTCATCACCAAGTCATTTGTTGAGGAGCATAGTTTCTTTACCACTGCATTAAGAAAGTGTCTGCTAGTCTCTTCACCGGGAGGGGAGTTGAGATCCCATATTATTTGCCCCCAAGTCAGTGTAGCCATAAGGGGGGCAACGCTCAGTGCTGATCTGAGGGTGCTAGACACCAAGGGTATCGATGTGATTCTGGGAATGGATACTCTTGCCAAGTGGGGAGTCCGTATTGATTGTGCTCATCGTTCAGTTCACCTGATAGCATCTGATGGCCAAGAGGTGACAGTCAGTGCTTCAGAGCCTTCTGGATTTCTTCATCATATGGAGGCTAGACCCACGGACGGTATTCGCGTGGTGTCTGAATTCCCGGATGTCTTTCCGGATGATCTGCCAGGTATGCCGCCTGAACGCGCCATTGAGTTTTGTATTGATCTCTTGCCTGGCACAGCTCCTATTGCAAAGCGGCCCTACCGTATGGCGCCTATAGAGCATGAAGAAGTCAAGAAGACTATTGATGAGTTGCTAGCCAAGGGCTATATCCGTCGCAGCTTCTCTCCTTGGGCTTTTCCATTGCTGCTAGTAGATAAGAAGGATGGCTCGAAGAGGATGTGTGTGGATTATCGTGAGCTGAATGCAGTCACTATCAAGAACAAGCATCCACTGCCCCGTATTGAGGATCTCTTCGATTTGCTTCGAGGTGCTCGTATATTCTCGAAGATTGATCTTCGTTCGGGATATTTTCAGCTGAGAATCCGTCCTGGGGATATTCCGAAGACGGCATTCACCTGCAAGTACGGGCTATATGAGTATACGGTCATGTCCTTCGGCCTGACTAATGCCCCGGCTTTCTTCATGCATCTGATGAACATGGTCTTCATGGATTATCTGGATGTCTTCGTGGTGATCTTTATTGATGATATTCTGATCTTCTCCAAGACAGAAGAAGAGCATGAGGAGCATCTGAGACTCGTATTGCAGAGACTGAGAGAGCATCAGTTGTATGCCAAGTTCAGCAAGTGCGAGTTCTGGATTGACGAGGTTCCATTCCTCGGTCATGTTATCTCTCAGGGAGGCATTGCTGTTGATCCAAGCAAGGTGAAGGATGTGCTCGAGTGGGAGACACCGCAGACAGTGAAGGAAGTCAGATCTTTCTTGGGCTTAGCTGGATATTATCGGAGGTTCATTGAGAATTTCTCCAAGATCGCGAAGCCTTTGACTTCTTTGCTGGAGAAAAATGTGGCTTTCGTATGGACTGATGAGCGTCAGAGGGCCTTTGATGAGCTGAAGAAGAGGTTGACTACGGCGCCAGTCCTGACTCTGCCAGACCAGACGAAGAGGTTCACGGTATATTGTGATGCTTCGAAGGATGGTCTTGGGTGTGTTCTGATGCAGGAGGGCAGAGTGATAGCTTATGCTTCACGGCAGTTATGTCGGCATGAGCTGAATTATCCTACTCATGATCTCGAGTTAGCCGCAGTTGTGCATGCTCTGAAGATCTGGAGGCATTACTTGTATGGGCAGCGGTGTGATATCTACACTGATCACAAGAGCCTCAAGTACATTTTCACGCAGAATGAGCTGAACATGCGGCAGAGAAGATGGTTAGAGTTGGTCAAGGACTATGATCTGGAGATTCACTATCATCCGGGCAAGGCCAATGTTGTAGCAGATGCTCTGAGCAGAAGAAGTTATGTCAACATGGCCGTGGCTTTCCAGATGCCTCCAGAGTTATGCGAGGAGTTCGAGCAGTTGAGTCTGGGTTTCTTGCATCATACTTCTAGTGCAGCATTTGAGGCAGTACCGACTCTAGAGTCAGAAATCAGGCAGCATCAGAAAGATGATGAGAAGCTGCAGGAGATTCGTGAGTTGCTCAAGAAGGGCAAGGCTCCTCATTTCAGAGAGGATGATCAGGGTACCTTGTGGTACAAGAACCGGATCTGTGTGCCAGATGTGAAGAATCTTCGGAAGTTGATACTGAGTGAGGCCCATGATACAGCATACTCTATCCATCCGGGCAGCACGAAGATGTATTATGATCTGAAGGAACGTTTCTGGTGGTATGGTATGAAGCGTTCAGTGGCAGAGTACGTGGCTATTTGTGACACCTGTCAGCGTGTCAAGGCAGAGCACCAGAGGCCAGCAGGTCTGTTACAGCCGCTGAAGATTCCAGAGTGGAAATGGGAAGAAATCACTATGGACTTCATTGTTGGATTGCCTCGTACTCAGAAAGGGTACAACTCCATTTGGGTAGTAGTGGATCGTCTGACGAAGGTTGCTCACTTCATTCCAGTGAACACTACTTACTCCGGTGCTAGACTTGCAGAGTTGTACATCTCTCGGATTGTCTGCTTGCATGGTGTGCCGAAGAAGATTATATCTGACAGAGGGTCTCAGTTCACTTCTCGTTTCTGGGAGCAGCTCCATGATTCGTTGTATACGAAGCTGCGTTTCAGTACGGCTTATCACCCTCAGACAGATGGGCAGACAGAGAGAACCAACCAAGTGTTGGAGGATATGTTGAGAGCTTGTGCTATTCAGTATGGTACTAGTTGGGATAAATGCCTGTCATTTGCTGAGTTCTCATATAACAACAGCTATCAGGCCAGTCTAAAGAAGTCCCCATTTGAGGCATTGTATGGCAGAAAGTGCAGGACTCCTCTCTATTGGGATCAGATCGGTGAGAAGCAGCTCTTTGGCCCTGAGATCATAGATGATGCAGAGCAGATGGTTCAGGCTGTGCGAGAAAATCTGAGGATTGCACAGAGCAGGCAGAAGAGCTATGCTGATGGCAAACGGAGAGACCTGACTTTCAGTGTCGGTGATTATGTGTATCTGAAGGTGTCTCCGATGAGAGGAATCCGCAGATTTAATGTCAAAGGGAAGTTAGCACCTCGTTATGTGGGGCCATTCAAGGTGCTAGAGCGGAAAGGCGAAGTTGCTTATCGCCTGGAGTTACCTCTCAGCCTCTCAGGAGTTCATGATGTCTTCCATATATCTCAGCTGAAGAGGTGTTTGCGAGTACCCGAGGAGCAGGCACCCCTGGATGGAGTCGATGTGCAGGAGGATCTGACTTATACTGAGCATCCGGTAAAGATTCTGGAGACGTCAGAGAGGGTTACTCGGAACAAGCGCATCAAGATGTGCAGAGTTCAGTGGAGTCACCACAGTGAAGCTGAGGCTACTTGGGAGTGAGAAGATGAGTTGAAGAAGACATATCCAGATCTCTTTGCTAGCCAGCCCAGCTAAATCTCGGGACGAGATTTCTTTAAGGGGGTAGGGTCTGTAACACCCTAATTTAAATTTCAGTATTTATTAATAAATTAATTGGCTTTAGTTAAATTTTCTAAGGTTTATTGTGTTTAGTTGGCATTTAATCTAATTTTTGTTCCTTAATTAATTAAAATTTATCATAGGTTTAAATTTTTGTTGCATTCATGCTGGTGCATACTTTTATTTGAGTGTGGTTTGGATTCAAATTCAAATTTGAATTCAAACTTTGTTTGAATTAGGTTTTGAATTGAGAGAGTAAATAGAAATAGAAAGGAAAAATAGAAAAGAAGCCCAAACCCTAGGGCTAGCCCAAACCCAAAACAACCCAGCCCATGGGAAAACCCAACCCAACCCTCCTTCCCTGCGGGCCTTTCCTTTTCTTTTCCCCGGCCCAAACCCGCAGCCCAGACTTCGCCTGGCCCAGCAGCACCGCTCGCTACAGCCGGGCCGCAAAGCAGCCGCAGCTCGCGCCAGCTCGGCCCAAGCGCGCGGCCTGCCTCCCTCCACGCGCTCAGCGCCAGCGCCCCGCTCGTCCCGCACAGCGCCGCGCGCGCGTCCCCCTCACCCGCTGCGCCCCGGGCCCGCACATCAGCGACCGCGGCCGCGACCCCGCACTCGCCCGCGATCCCCTTCCCCGTATCGCTGACCCGCCGGGCCCGCCTGGCAGGGTCGTCGTCCCCGCGGGACGGCTCGCCGAGATCTCCGGCGAAACCACCGGGGATTCCCTTCCCCAACCGCGCCCGCGATCCCCGGCTCTTCCCTTTAACTAGCGCCGCAACCCTCCCTGCGCCCCGTCCACTCCTCGCGCCGCCCGCAACCCTAGCACATCGCCCCGCCTCGCCTCCGCTCGGAGCAGAGACCTCGCCGCCGGTAAGCTCCTCCGCCACTGCGTTTTCCTCGCCGCCGGTGACCCCGGAGCCCCCCTGAACCCCTGTCCTCACCGCAGGAGCACCCGCGTCGATCTGAGGCACCCAGGAGGCCCGGAGCTGTGCCCCATCGACCTCTCCCCGGACCCAGCACCGACTCGCCGCCCAGACCTCGCCGCCGGTCCCCTGCGCCGCGAATTGACCGCCCCGAGCCCTCTGTAAGCACCAGCTCACCCCCTTTGTCGTTTTGGCGCTAGATTAGACGGGCCGTAGCCCTGGGACCCCCCGGAACACACCACGCCGGCGAGGCTCACCGCCCCGAGCCGCCCTCATCGCCGTGCACCACACCGCGCACCCTGCAGCCCCGCGAATCCACTTCCAGTGGATTACGCATACCTTGAAGTCCACCCCAGACCCAACTCCGGGCCTATTTGACCCCCGGAGCGCCGGGTTGGGCGTCTCCGGCGAGCCCGCCGCCGCGGAGCTCTGCTCCGGCGTGTCCCGCCGCCGCACCGCGCGCCCATTCGATCCCGGCCGTCGGATCCGTTTCCTGCGGCTTAGATTAGATCCCGAACCGTTTTGTTCTCAGCCGCCGGATCGTGATCCAATGGATCAGATCCGTGCGTACCGCTTCAGCTGGGCTCTTTTGCATAAGAGACCCTGGAGTCTTCTTTAATAAACCCGCCGTCCCTGGTAGTTCAAAAACAATTAGATTTAGGTCCGGTTTTTAGCACTTAACACCCTGGGTTTCTTTAAAATACAACCCGCCGTCCAGTCTGGTAGTTTTTGCGAGTTAGACCCTGGAGTTAGTGTTTAATTACATTTTAGCCCTCGGTTTTAGCAGAAAAGCCCCTGAAGCTTTAGTTTTCTTACAAATAAGCCCCTAGAACTTGTTTTGGGCCTAGTTTATACGTTTTAGCTCCGTTTTTAGCGTTCTTTATATCCACGCGATCGTTGTAACGAGTAGAATAGTTTTAGCTTAGTTTTTCTTGCTGTTTTTATGTATTGTTGTACTGTTTCTTAGTTTTTGTTAGTGTTTGCTTGTATGCTTATTTTCGTGCATTGTTTTGGCCATGTGTTCGTGAGTAGACGTTGATCCATCTGAGGAGCCCCAGTACCAGTACCAGGAGCAGCCTTCTTCCGAGCAGTTCGAGCAGCAGCAGGAGCAGTACGAGGAAGGCAAGTATAACATGAACAACCTATCATCTTTAAATACAATTTCATACTGCATTTTAATATTGTATGCCTTTAAGGATTTCCTAGCCAGTTTATATCCTTTAGATATACCCTTGGGTTGCATTTTGGTTAGTTGTGCTAGGTTGCTGCGCTATAACACACTCTGGTCCTTTTTAATTAATTTGACTAATGGTTTACTTGAACTTAATTCTGAGAGTGGCACTCTGTGTGGCTTGAGTGGCTCACGTCTCGTTAAAATTGGCTTTTGTTAGAAACATGGTTTAGGGGGCCAGCACGGTGCTTAGTGCTTGGTTGGCCACTCTCCATAAGGACCGGTTCATAGAGCGACAACCTGGGACAACAGCGCTACCACAAGACTGGAATGGGACGGTCTTGGCTTACTAATTAGGCCATTTTGGTTCGGGAGTAACTTACCGACGGGGCATGGGGGGTGGTGAGCTTCAATGGTGGCCAGGCTACGAGGCTGGTCTGTGTGTCTTGTACCCCCTCGAGGTGGTTACCATCGTTGCGGAGCCTGATTCCTTAGCGGTTACACCTTGCCAATGTGTCCTTTGTAACGGCCTCGTAGTGAGTTTGCCAGTCATCTCACCTAAGGAAGTGTGATGAACAACTGGCGTAGCTCACGACTTGTGGGTAAAGATGTGCAACCTCTGCAGAGTGTAAAACTGGTATACTAGCCGTGCTCACGGTTATGAGCGGCCCAGATCCTCCTTTTGATTAGTGAAGTTATCTCCTTCCGACGAGGGAGGTGCTTCTCGGGGTTACCTTGGTGGCTTGGTCGTGGTTTGGTTCTCAGTAGTAGTATAATTTAATTCTGATTAATGACTATGTAACTGGGTTAATGGTAATTCATCAATTCGTAGTAAATAGCTTTAATAAAATTTTGCCAACACTTAAAAGCTAATGCAGTTGAGTCAGCCAACCTTAGAGCCTCATAGTTTGTGTTATACTTGTTGAGTACAAGTTGTGTACTCACCCTTGCCTCTTCTCTACTTTTTCCTCTTGGCTACGCTACTGCTGCTCAGTTCCTGCCGACGCGAGGGAGTTCGCTCAGCGCTACCAGGACTACGAGGACTTCTAGGTGTTCGTCTCCCAGTCGACGTCCCTGTGGCGCCCTGCTTCAGCTTCGGAGAGCTTTTATCGTATTTTGTACTTCGCTTCCGCTGTATCAGACATTTTGTCATTATTGTAATAAATAACATTCGTATTTCGATTTATTATATCTTTTTACGTGATATGTGCTATGATATACTGTTCATTCTGTTGTATATACGTGTGACTTGATCCTGGCACGTATATGATTGCTCGGTTTATGTTCTTTTATAAACCGGGTGTTACATGTACACCACTTATGAAGCCGGTAAGAGGAGGACGGTGAACCACACGCGCGCGCGTGCGCGTGCGCGGCCGGACGTGACGTGCAGGTGCGGTGCGGTGCGGTGCGGTGTGGCGTGGCGCGGTGCGATGTGATGGCTATTTTGCCGTTGATAGCAATTAATCGTGCAATTAAATCTGTAATTAATGGCCATAACCGCATCACCTAAATGACTCTGATGGTGTCCAGGTTCAACGATTCTGAGCACCTGAGTCACTATATAAGGAGTGCCATTCCCCTCATCCATCCTGCACCAGAGCACTGAGGCAACTCGGCTCCTCTCTTCTCCCTCTCCAGTTGCAACAACTGAGTTCCCCAACGCTAATTTCTGCGCGCACAGAATTAGCTTGAGCAGGCCTCCGAAACCTTGCTCGCCTTGAGATCCTGCATGGGATAGGCGGTCAATCAGGTTTTTGGGTAACGCTTTAGCGTGACTGCTCAAAAATACTAAGGCTTTGCCCGATTGTACGACTACTTCCTGGTGGACAAGCCGAACGACTACGTCGACTACATTCTGGTGGCCGAACGACTACGTCGACTACATCTTGGTGACCGTTCGCGGGACTGCACTGCGAACTTCTTCCTGCACCGATTTAGTTCGACTACTTCGACTGAGGCCAACCGAGTAGATGTCTACTCCAGTTGGTAACAGCGCAGCCAATGCCTCCGGCAACGGCCCCGCTTCAGGGTACTCCCTGAAACTTTGGTTATTTATATTGTTTATGCTTATATGTGTGATAAGTATAAACATGTTCACATGTTTTATTTTACTCCTTAAAGTCATAGAAATATTGCTAGTTTATACATTTAATTTTGGAATTAAAATATACCAAAAATTGCCTAGATATCTAGCAGAAGGAATAATGGGGGGACTACTAGATCGGCGTGGGGGCAGCGGCGGCGGCGGACGCTGTCGCTCGTGACTGCGGCGGCGCTGCTGGAGAGCTCCGATGAGAACCTTCTGCCGGCGATGTTTAGGGAGGTGGGCGCCGTGCTGGGAGCGTCGCCCGCCTCACTGGG
Source organism: Panicum virgatum (assembly GCF_016808335.1). NCBI lineage: Eukaryota > Viridiplantae > Streptophyta > Magnoliopsida > Poales > Poaceae > Panicum > Panicum virgatum. The sequence goes on along the minus strand of NC_053141.1, from coordinate 43,400,347 downwards.
CTCCATCACGCTGTGCCGCGTGCTCGTGTAGGCGCTGTGCTACCCGCTCGCGGTGTGGGCCGCGGCGCGCTTCGACCACGCCCGCGTCGTCGCCGCGGGGACCTTCCTCTGCGCCGCGGCCACCGCGCTCGTCGGCGCCTCCGGCAGGGTCGCTCAGATGGCGGTCGTGAGGGGCTTCAACGGTGTCGGCATGGCGCTGGTGCTGCCCACGGTCACCTCCCTGGTCGCCGACTACAGCGACGACGACACGCGCGGCTCCACGCTCGGGTGGTTGTTTATGGTGCAAGGCCTGGGCAGCGCGATGAGGACATCGCTGGTCGTGCTGCTTGCACCCACGGCCTTCCTCGGCGTCCCTGGCTGGCGCATGGCGTTCCACGCCCTCGCGCTTGTCAGCGTCGCGATTGCCGTCGCGACGTGGCTGCTCGCCGCTGACTCTAGGCCGGGAACGCGGAACGCCACGGCCGCGCCCGCAGTGGCGGAGCTCGCCCGGGAAGCCAAGGCCGTGGCGAGCGTCCCCACTTTTTGGTTCATCGTGGCGCAGGGGGCAGCCTCGCAGGTGCCGTGGTTTGCACTAACGTTCATGGCCATGTGGCTGGAGCTCGTGGGGTTCACGTACTGGGAGACCACCGTGGTGACCAGCCTCAACTGCCTCTCCATCGGGCTCGGCTCCCTGCTCGCGGGGTTCGCCGGGGACCTTGCGGCGCGGCGGTTCCCCGACGCGGGCCGGGTTGTGCTGGCGCATGCGTCCAACGCGTCCGTCGTCCCGCTGGCCGCCCTCCTACTTCTGCCTGCGCGTCCCGGCTGGCCACTGGCGGGCGCCGTGTACGCCGGCGGGTTCTTTCTCTTGGGCGTCGCTATGGCCTGGAGCACGGTTTCCACCAGCAGGTGAGATGAAACGTTGAGATGACAGCACCATTTTTCATGCTGCTTGCATTCCCATCTGCAAGCTAATAACTCGGTTTTCGCCTCGCCTGGCAGCCCTATCTTGGCAGAGATCGTGCTGGAGAAGGCGAGGACGGCCGCGTACGCTCTTGACATGTGCTTCGAGAGCCTTGTCGCGTCGTTCGGGGCGCCCGTCGTGGGCATCCTGGCGGAGCGCGTCTTCGGGTACAGGGCGCAGGCGGCGCGAGCCCGCAGGCCGCCGCCCGGGAGAACGCCACCACTCTGGGGAAGGCGATCTTCACGGAGATCGCCGTGCCGGCGACCATCTGCTGCCTCGCGTACTCGGCGCTGTACTGGACATACCCCGCGGACAGGCGGCGCGCGAGGATGGCGCTGCAGGAGGCGCCGGGTGACCAGAAGAACTACGACTGCGAAGCAAATGGGCCTGCTGATGATGGCTTCAAGCAGCCCCTGCTTTCTAGAACCGTGACAGAGTAGCTGACTATGACGAGCACAGTACTTCAATCCTAGACGTATGCCCGTGGAATGTAAAATTGGTACTGTACCAGGTTGGTATACTAGGCAAATACGCTCGTAATTTTCAAAAAAAGGGGGAAAAAGTCCACTTTTCAACCTTCATCTATTGCACGCGTCCGATTTTGGACCTTAAACTGCAAAACCAGATAGACTGCACCACGCAACTTCTGATACCGGACAAATCACACCCCCGAGCCGATTTCACCCCGGTTTCAGGCCATGTCACGCGTCCGACGTGGCACCGGATGGCCAGTCAGCACCACGGGCCTAAAAGGCCTGGATCCAGCGCAGCCACCTCCCTCCTCTCTCTCCCCCCGAAATTCTCCAATCCCGCCGAACCCTAGCTGCGGCGGGCGGCGACGGCAGTAGATCTGCTAGCCGGCCTCTCTCCTCTCCCTGTCTCCGAAATTCCCCAACCCCGTGTGAAACCCTAGAGGACGGAGCGACATTGATGGCGGCTTCAGGGAGGTCGAGCAGCTCCAAGACGTAAAGGATCCATAGAAAGAGGTAAGTTTGTGGAGTAGGATTTCCGATTTGGATGCATTCCATTAGTTTAAGCAAATGGAATCGATGGACTGGATAGTTTTAGTTGTTTATGCTTAGGGATTGGAGCGATTAGTCTGAGTTATAGTTGTTTATCCTTAGGTATTGGAACGATTAGGCTGTGTTGAGTTGTTTAAGCTTAGGGATTTGATTATTATTCGGCTGTAGCACTCTTTTTAGTACAACTGCATGCAGATCTATTATTTATGCTGGATGTCTTGGTTTGTTTACATAGTTGCAACATGGATGTGTTGGGTTTTCTGCCTGTTCGGTTCTTTTACAATGGGGAGTTCATTCGTGATGGGAAGACGGTGCACTATTGTGGTGGATCTCAGGCTATGTCATATATTGACCGTGATAAAGTGTCCCTTCCAGAGTAATTGGACATCTGAAAGACCACTGTGCAATTGATGAGGGAACTTTGTTGCATTGGCTTCCCCCTGGAAAGGAACTGTCAGCTGGACTAAGAGTAGTGGTAGATGACAAGACTTGTTTGGAGATGTCAAATAGCACTGAATAAGGCTGTGTTGCAGAAATGTATGTTGAGGCTTTGGATATAGAAGAAAGGTCAGATGACGAGGGCAAAGAGATTGAGCATGATGCTGATGAAGACAGTGACTATGAGAACGAGCTAGATGAAGAATGGGAAGATGAGGAAGAAGAAGTAGGTAATCAAGATGCTGACATGAGATCAGGTCCCTTACTACTGTTGCCATCAAGTAGAGATAAAGTATAGAAGTAAATAGAAAAAATGAAGGAATTCTATAGCCCTAGCAAAGAGAAGGCACAGGTGGGAACTGGTGACAACACGGGTGGGAACTCTAGCTCTGATAGTGATTTCTTGCCTGGAGACGATGAAGCATCAGAACAAGATGATGAAGCAAATGAGATATTGAAAAATTTCAAGCAGTTCAAGAAGAAGGTGAACTCAGGACAAGCTGCACAGTTAGATGATGTGTTTATACAAGGGTCTCATACTCAAGCTGGTGACTACACTGTCATAGAAGATGAAGGCCAAGGCACCCCATATGTTAACAGCAGTGATGATAATGAGTCATCTGATGATAGTGATGGCAGCAAAGGGGTTAGCAAGTATCCAAGGTTTTCTAAGAAGAATCCAAAATTTTCTTTAGGAATGAAATTCAGTGGAAAGAAATAGTTCAAGAAAGCCATAATCAAGTATGGATTAGCTGAGAGAAAAGTGATTAAGTTTATCAAAGATGAGGCTGACAGAGTGAGGGCAAAATTTGACTGGCCCACATGACCTTGGGTATGTTTGTTGTCAACAAACTCAACCACCAGTAGCTGGCAGATAGCAAGCTTCAAGAATGAACACACTTGTCCACCTAGAAGAGACAATAGTCCGGTCACAGCAAGAAGAATTGCTGAAAAGTATGAGAAGATGATAATGGCAAACCCAACTTGGAGGCTTGATAGCATGAAGGCCATTGTCCAGGAAGAAATGTTTGCAGATGTAAGTATTCCTAAACTGAAGAGAGCAAAGGCCATGGTAATGCAGAAGCTGCTAGATGCCACCAAGGGACAATATCAAAGGCTTTTTGACTATCAGCTTGAGCTTTTAAGGAGTAACCCTAGAAGCATAGTGATAATGAAGCTCCAGGATGAAACTTCTAATATTTTTAATAGAATGTATATCTGCCTAGATGCATGCAAGAAAGGATTCAAGTCAAGCTGCAGGAAAGTTGTTGGTTTGGATGGGTGTTTTTTCAAGGGTGCAACCAATGGTGAACTGCTTTGTGCTGTTGCAAGAGATGCAAACAATCAAATGTACCCACTTGCTTGGGCAGTGGTGGAGAATGAGAACAAATACTCCTAGGATTGGTTCTGTGATATTTTGTTTAGGGATTTGGAAGTTGGTGAAGGAGATGACTGGGTCTTCATATCTGACCAGTAGAAGGGTGTTCTTGCTGCTATAGAGAAATGGGCCCCTCTGGCTGAGCATAGAAATTGTGCCAAACACATATATGCAAACTGGAAGAAAAAATTCAAGAAGGAGTGGCAAAAGAAATGGTGGAGATGTGCCAAAGCACCATGCAAAATGCTGTTTAATTTGGCAAGAGCTAAGCTTGCACATGCAACCAAAGAAGGAGCAGCAGCAGTGTTGAACACTGATCCCACTCACTAGAGTAGGGCATGGTTCAGGTTAGGCTCTAACTGTGACTCAGTTGACAATAATATGTGTGAATCCTTCAACAAATGAATTGTTGAAGCCAAATTCTTCCCAATCATTACCATGCTAGAGACTATAAGGAGGAAGGTCATGGTGAGGATCTAGGAAAATAGTGCTAAGTCTGATAGGTGACAAACTCTGATATGTCCCAACATCTTGAGAATAATGAATGGTTATATCAAACTGTCTGGATATTGCCATGCCATTTGCAATGGTGATAACTGCTTTGAGGTGGTGCATTGGGACCATAGATTCACAGTAAATCTTTTAGAGAAGACTTGTTCTTGTAGATACTGGCAATTTTCAGGATTGCCATGTCCTCATGCAATCAGTTGCATATTCTTCAAGACAAACCAACTAGATGACTACATTGCACCATGTTATAGAGTATCTGAGTTCAAGAAAACTTATTCTCACTATCTACAACCGCTTGAGGGTATGCACAGTTGGCCCAGTTCAGAGAGGGAAAAGCCACTTGCTCCACCAAAGCTCTGCCAGTGCAAACGTGGGAAGCAAGAGGAAGAGAACTACAGACACCAATTCATCTAGTGAACCAAGAGCAAAAACTCAGGTACATATGTCTTAATCTCTTGTCCATTACTGACACTATTCTCTTGATTATTACTTACTTTTTCTCTGTTGTAAAATCCTAAACAAAAGAAGGCAAATGTTACAAAAACTAAAGCTATGGCAAGAGTAAGAACATCATCAGGTGGTACTGGTTCTCTCAAGCTACATGCACAAGTCCACCAGTCACAAGCAAGCTCTAGTGTTACTGTCAATGTGACATTAGGATCAGCTTTTGCCAAGGTCACTGCGCAGGAGCCAACAAAAAGGAAGAAATCCACACCTACAAAGTACCAAGAATATCTGATGCTTCCTCCTAGTAGACCTGCCAAGCTCTAGTTTCAAGTATCTGTTGTGTCCTACTGTCCTGAACTTGTAATGCCAAACTTATGGCTCATCTATTTGTGTCCTGAATTTGTAATGCCAGACTTATAGCTCATCTATTTGTGTCCTGAATTTGTAATGCCAGACTTATGGCTCATCTATTTGTGTCCTGAATTTGTAATGTCAAACTTATGGCTTATCTATGTATGTCATGAATCTGCAGTCGTAATTTTATGTCATTGCTTATCTAAAGATGTGTCATGATTATAACAGCTTGACCATATATCACAACATAAAATGTTTCCTTCTTCTGAAACACAAAAGAACATCAATTGAATGGTTTATAACCATTACAATTAGACATCAGCATACAAGAACATCAACTAGATGGTTTTTATCCATCACACCTACACATCAGCATACAATTTGGGCCCATTACATCACTTGCCAGATATTAACCCATAACCCTACTACAATAGCAACACAGATAAAAAAACACAAACATAAACACTACTCTTTCTTTCTCTAGCTTATTCACCCTACCAACCAGTTCAACATTTCGAGCATCAAGGACAGCAACTTGGTTCCACAGCTGGACTTCCACATCCACCTTTGCTCCAGCTTTACCAAGGAGTGCCTTGAGGTCCTTTTTCTCTTTCCTCAGCGCCCTCGCAGCATCACGCAAGTCCACCAGCAGCTGGGCTATGAACGACGTCGCCATGTTGGCTTCATACCACTCTCAGAAATCACACACACCCGACTGAAAGTGAAGCAATTTAGAGCACAACAAAATAGGATGGAACAATTTTTTCCTAATCAGTACATCCAATGCTACTCACCCGTGCAAAGAAGCACTTCAGATACCTTCTTCCTGGGTTGTCGTTGCTCCAAGAGATCCACCGTGCGGCCTTCTTGCCACATTTGCAAGGAACCGCGGGCTCATAGTCTAGAGGCCCAACGCGGTAGCGGATGGGCGACGAGTACTCCTCGCTATTGTCGTCCTCGCTCCATGGCTGAGACCGGCCCGAGCTCCATTGCCTGGAGTTGCTCGAGCTCCTCGATGTGGCCATCTGGACCGCCACCGCCACCGCCGCCTAGGTGGCTGCCGCCACGCGCACGTCGCCTGCGGCCACCGCCGAAGCGGACGTTAGGAACCGCCGCCGCCGCCCAGGCCGCCTCACTCTCACCTAGGGTTTCAGAGGAGATCGGGGAGAGAGATGGGGACGGTCTGGGCTGCCACTAGGCCCTTTAAGGCCCATAGGATGCTGAGTGCCACGTGGACTGCTGACTGTGCGAGGTCTGCCACGTGGGACGGTGATCTGTACCAAAACTGGGGTGGTATGGCTTCGGGGGGGGGGGGGGGGAGAGTGTCTGCATTGGATAGTTGGTGGGTGTGGGCTGTCTGGTTTTTAAGGTCCAAAATCGGATGCGTGCAATAGATGAAGGTTGAAAAGTGGACTTTTTCCAAAAAAAAAAACGCTCGTGGCATGCTACGGGTAAAGTTGATATAAGTATTGGATACATATAGTACATTAATTTGTATGGATCTACGTTAAATATGCTCGTCGAAGTAAGTTCAGTTAGTTTCTCAATCCGATAAATTCCATTAGATGCCCTCTAAGTTCAGTTAGTTTCTCAGTCTGATAAATCCCATTAGATGCTCTCTGATAAGTAAGGGCTGAGATGGAGGAGCTATTGGGGGATGCCATTCATATTACATTGAGCTGAGAGAAGGGCTTCACGAGCTGGTATGGCACAATGCTAGTGGGGGATTGCCCTTCATGTTATATTGAAGTGAATTTTCATATTTTTCAAGAAAGACTTGCATATAAATTACTATAGGTTCATTTTGTTTTAACAAAATAAACAAGTTGTCGATAGATTTATGAAAGAATCAAGTTAGCGCTCGACTAGTCGCACCAAATGAGCAGCGCGCGACTCTACGCTACGCTGCCATGTGCCCCTTGGTCCGTTCCAGTTGCTAGCCTATTATTTGCTCGCAAGTGATTAATGAAAGGAGAAACGCATGAACCGTCTGAGTCAGAGGACCACGGTGATACGTGCAATGGAAAACGGATATATTTTCCTAAAATGATCATTACTCTCAAATCGAGTGTCCTTTGTTAAATCCGTTTGCACCATTGTGTTTTTTTAGAAATCTACAAAACAAGATCCATATTTGATACGTTTTGAAGTTGTTTTATGTGCCAGTCGAGTTATATTAATTGCAAGCAATAAAAATATGCATAAAACTTATGTAAAAATTAATAGATGATTTTTTTATGGACACAACTTAACAACGTACATATATGCAATGTATCAAACTTATACCATATAGCAATGTATGTTGTATGCTTATTTTTTCTACTAACAATTTTAGACAAATGTATCAAGCAACTTGTAAAGATTGGATAATAAATTGTCTATATAACTATGTATAACATCATATAGTACATATGTTAACAACTTATATAGAGATAGTATGATAACTTATGTAGATACTCCAGATAAACAATATAGAGGGTAAAATTAATTTTTATAGCAATTTATCTACCTAATTTATTATCTAGTTTACACATAAGTTGCTACACACTTAATACATAAGTAGCTACTGCACACTCGATATAAGTTATCAGTTTGTAAAAAAAATATTTCAAAATATATGCATTATAGGTCTAGTTTTGTAGATGTTATTGTGAAGAATATAATGGTAGTGGACTTGAAATTGGACAAACTAGAATAAAGTTATCATATTTTTTTTTTGAGCTCAACGTAGAAGTATATATGCCACGGCAGCCCAGTTTCTTTCTACGAGAGTCGCAGCAGGCCACGCATAGTTGCGCTCTCCACATGATAGCGATAGGTCATCAGTTGGATTAACCTTCTAGCCATAAGGAAGCTTGAAAAGTTCAAACACAATATCAACCTGAATAAATTGTGATTTGTGAAAGGGTCTATAGCCTGGTGGTTACAAAAGCCTTAGTAACACCTCAGGTCCTGCGTTCGACTCCCCCATGTGAGCGAATATTTCAGGATTTAACGGCGTTGTGCATTAAGTGCTAGGCAACGTTTTCGTCGACAGCGAGGCGCCCTGTAGTGACTTCGTCGATGATTTGCCTACTCAGTCTTCGAAGATACTCATAGGGGTAGGGTTTGCATACGTATATTCATAGGGGTGTGGGTGGGTGTGCGTGCGTTGTGAGTGTCTGTCTTGTACTGTGTAATCTCAGTTGTGATTTTTGTCGATGTGATGTGGTACAAGATTGGATATAGATCATGCTACATAAATGTATGAGTAACTGAATCGTGTGGATCTTGAACAGTAGAAAGCCAGGGGTTGCATCAACAAAATTTAGCAAACATATCTTGTACATCAACGTATGCCTACCTTTAGTCGCCACGCTCTGTTCCAACTGTCGCTTATATTGACATGCAACCGTGAGCTCCAAAACCAAACGCAATACCTTTCAATATTAATTTATGATATTTTTTCTTACAAATACAGGACCCCTTGCATATACACATACACGGACCAAAGGAGAAAATGAACACTTCATCAACATAAAAATGTAAGAGAAAATAAATCCATATACAGCATGCATCGAAATAAGTTTAATTTCATCCCTAGCACGTGTTTAGTTAATTTCCAGATGCACCACTATGAATTGCAATTAGAAGGAGCTCCATGAACTCAGATGGACGTGCTGTTGGGGATGCCCTTGCCCGTCAGACCGGCCTCAGAGAAGGGCTTCATGAGCTGGTACGGCACGATGCCGGCGCCGCAGCGGTTCTTGAGCCTCCCGTCCGCGTTCCTCGCGTCGATGATCCCCTCGATCTCCTTGAGCCGCGCGTTGAACTCGCCGTACGCCGCCTGCACCTCGGCGTCGTCGCTCCACGGCGCGGTCTCCAGCCCGCCGAGGTACTCCTCGTCGGGGGAGTGCGTGGACAGCAGGTCCAGCACGGCCATCACCAGCGTCGCCTGCACCTGCGACGGGAAGCACTCCCGGAGCGCCTGGTCCGGGTTGTCCAGGAACGTCGCGAGCGCGGCGGCGTCGACGGGCTCCTCCACCGGCATGTTGGTGCGCGCGATGGACGGCCGGTTGGGGAAGTACCCGCCGAAGTCGTACTGCCCGAAGTTGACGGCGGCGTGGTGCGCCGACGCGACCCAGATGATGGTCGTCAGCGCGTGCGCCAGGCTCTCCGGCGAGTCCAGCGCCGGCCACCCCGGCGCGTCCTTCTTGTCGCCGTGGCCCACGGCGCGCACCTCCGCCCAGAACGCCTGCAGCTCCGCGTCGCCGGCGACGCTGCCGGCGTCGGGGTAGAACCGCGAGACGTACGCCTGCACCCACCCCTTGATGGCGTCCCAGATCAGCAGGCCGTCGTTGGCGAACGGGTAGTCCTCGATCGCGAGCCTCAGGCCGTGCTCCGCCGTGGGATCCTCCTCGGCCATCCCCCGGCGGATGAGGTCGGCGGGGAGCGCCTCCGTGTCGAAGCGCCAGAGCTGGTCGTACGCGGCGGAGCTGAGCTCCATGGCGTACTTCTGCGGCGAGAAGGAGAGCTCGATGATGCCACCGGCGTTGATGAGCGCCGACCGCGCGAGCGCGTTGATCCGCATGGTGTAGCGGAAGTGCGGGCGCAGCAGCTGGTAGACGGGGTGCATCTCGCTGAGCTGCCGGTTTGCGGCGATGATGTACGGCTCCACGGCGCAGTGCGTGCGCAGCCAGTGGCTGACGAGCTCGTGGTGGCCCGAGTCGTGGGCGCGGACGTGGGACTTGGCCATCCGCCACAGCCAGGACTCGGTGGTGTCCGTGGACGGGGTGAACACGCGCCGCCACTGCGGCTGCGCCGGCGACGCCGGCCGGGTGAGCTCGATGGCCAGCAGCCGCAGAGTGCCGTCGTCGCAGAGAAAGAAGACGGTGCGGGAGCCGTACATGGTGGTGTGCTCCTTCGCCCGGATCCTGTGCACGTACGGCAGGAACAGGTCGTGGTAGTCCAGCATGAAGAGCCGCTTCTGCTTCACCGCCTCGGCGACCGTCATGGCGCGCCTCATCTGTTGCTCCAGCACCTCGGCGGTGATCGCCGACTCCGCCGGCCCGTAGACCGCCGGGTCGAGCTTGCTCTTCAGAGGGAACTCCTGCAAGGTTTTGTGCAGACATGGATCAAAATCTTAATTACCTGATGAACATTTCAACCAATGTACATGCATATCTGCACAAGATTTTATCATTTTAGAAGGAAAAAAAACAGAAGTTGCCCGGAGACTTACCCTGACGAGCTCGATTGCGTACGGATTCATGCCGGCAAGCGTCTCCCTCGCGAACTCCTCGTCCCTCAACCATGCAAACTTGTCCTCTGCAAGCACTTGGTGACCGATCGATCAATGCCCATTGCCGAATCCAGAGCTAGCTAGCAAGAATTTCGTCCTGCTCGTGCAATTTTAATTTGTTCTGAAAACAAGCAAGAGAGTGCAAGACGTACTCTTGACATTGGCGGGCCTGTCGAAGAGGAGGACCTGGTCGCCGGGGCTGTCGCGGAGCTTCTGCAGCAGGCGCGGCAGGACGCCGGCGAGGAATCCGAGCTGCTCGGCCCTGGGCAGCTCGACCCCGTCCTCGAACAGCTTGTCGATGACGAAGAAGGACGGGAAGCCGAGGTCGGGGTCGATGAGCGTGGACTGCACGGCCGGCACGGCGGCGTGGAGCACCGACTGCAGCGTCTTCACCGAGAACTGCAGCTGCTTCTCCTCCGAGAACGCCTCGTCCCTCGGCACGTAGTTGTCGCCGCTCCTCGTCTCCGTCTTCGGGTCTGCGATCGAGAAAAACACACGCGATCCTTAGTCCTGAGTCCTGACATGGTCGATCGGTGACCTGCTTGAGGACGCCGTGATTAATGGTAGGTTACCTTTGGTGGACATGGGCCGGCCGGTGCGGCAGCGGCGCGGGTAGGGGAACTGCTTGGTGCCGCCGAGGACCGGCCGGGTCTTGTCGGCGCCATTGTCGGGGTCGCCGAGGTCGTTGTAGGTGTCGTAGTCGTAGACACGGTCGGTGGATTTCCGCTGCCCGCGGCCGTCGCCGCGCTTCTGCTCCAGGTCCTTTCTCCGGTAGCTCCAGATCCCCGGCGGCGTCTGGCTCGGCAGGTAAGGCTGCACAAGCGTCGCGCATCTTTAATAGACGAAACTTGACCCTGCACTTGGGTGAAAATCGATCCCATGTAGCGCCACGTCTACAACAATTTTGGTCCATTGGATTCTCAAGCAACGGCTGGAGAAAAGCAAGCGTATATAGGTTAGCTTCCTGAACGCACGTATTGGAGACAATAATCTTCCTGAACGTGCTTAGTACTCCAGCAAGGAAATTCGCGACGCTTCCTCTTCTGAATCGCTAGAAACTTCCCGAGCGGACGAGGAGCCGTGCCGACGGCAAGCCGGAACACAAGCTAAATATCTTCCGTTGCTCCGGTATCCTTTTCCACCACAGTTCTTCCACAAATCTCAGATACACTTCGCCTTCCACAAGACCGCACTTCTAACGCACAACTTCTTGAATTCACACAGAAGTTCCTTCCCCATACGCTCGATCTGATATACAATACAAAGAGAAACACGAGGGCCCAGACGTTTGATCTCATCGCAGGTGACGCAGCCGACGGCCACGCCAACCCTGCCGTCTTCGTCGACGGGACCGGCGACGCCAACCTTCACATTGTTGTGCCGACCGGCGACTGCCTCGTTCACGCCTCTCCGACGGCCACTTACCGAGATCCGAAGTGATCCTAGCTTCCTGTAACAGGTATGCCTTTCTAAACCATATTGCTTCTTCTTCCCCAAACTATGATCCAAAATGCTATCTAGTATAGAAAACTGTATGCTGAAATTGCTGTAGTGAACCCCATTCTGCAAGTAGTACTTATATGTTAGCTAAATTTCATTTCATCTATGTAATCAACCCATATTGATTGAAGTGCCAAACTCCTCATCTGCTTCCATGCTTATTTACTATTTGATGAAATGTCAATACAACACATATTTTTTGCTTTGCTAGGTTTGTTCTATTGCCCATTCAGTCATATAAATCTCCACAAGATCTTATTCGGCTGTCATTTAATTGAAAAAAAATAATTTAAGTGGTACCATATCTAATCTGAAATTGTCTCTAATTATTCTAAGCTAACAGATTTCCCAAATCATCATATTAGCTATAGAAATTTATCATTAGCTATAGAAACTTCCCTCCGAACAGTTTCCTGATACCCAGCAATCTATCACCCGATTCCATAAATCTCAGAAAGAGATAGCCACGACGCCTAATTTGGAATATTCTGCACATTAATCTGATTTTTTGCCAAGTAACTTCTGATAAGTACTGTAACTATGTCTTCTATCAGATGGATATAGTGAAGCACATGGTGGTGCAATGGCTTGGGGGCTTTGCTACAACCATGAATTGAGCCCCAGTCAGAGCTACTCTCATGATTGCAATGAGTACTATGGCAGAGGCGCTATTCCTGTTTACAGGTCAGACTGATATGTCACTTTGTTGATAATCTTGGATCCGCTTGTTGATGTTCACCAGGAATCACAACTATGGTATCTCATTACCAATACTATCTTGACTTGATGGGAGTTGGCCCTGAGCACTCTGGACACAACTTGGATTGTGGTGATCAGGTGGCTTTCAATCCATCATCAGAGAGTTCCGACTTCTAAGAAACTGTTTTAAAAATCAGTGTGTCTAGGGCCGAGGGCCCACTAACTGGGTTCCCCAAGCTATTGTGATCATGTCTTTGAAACAACAGTTGTTTGCCCTATGGCATATATAATATGTACTATGATGCTTAATATTTTACCACCGCATAACACTGGCTAAGCCACACCGAGGGCGCGGCAAAGCCGCGCCAGGTTTCTAGTACGTTTATGAGTCGTGACCAAGAAAATTTCCGATATGTAACTTCAGAGGAAGAAATATTCAGTGCTACGAGTTCAAAATTCATCAGTGTCTCCTTCAAAAAAAAAATCATCAGTGCCATTGGGCTGTGGTCCGCGATTGGGCCCATTTAACTTTCTGATGCCATGGGCCACGCATGGGCTGTTGATGGTGATTTTCTGGAGAATTGTGGTGTGAAGTGCCATAGCCCGTCTCCTCAAGTCCTGAGTTTTTTTTCTTTTCTTTTTAGTATGTAAATGTAAACATAAAGAAATAAGATTAACATAACTTCGTATCAACCAGTTAGTCATTAAGATAATCCACAATTAATTTAGTGGATATTTATTACGTAGCTTAACGTCCACCCTAAGACTAGATAAACAGGACCACATGCAGACACGGCCTATGGTTTGAGTTTGACATGGATGAACAGCCGAGCCGAGACCTACTCGTCAACCTCATGAGATTTGGTCCTTGGAGTAACAGTAAAGAACAGTTCACTCGGTAATAACTTCCGAATAGCACCGTTCACGTTACCGATCACTGTACCTTGTTGGCGAAGAAGACGCGTTTCCCCGGCGCGTCGTCGCCGCCGCCGCCGGACTTGGGCTGCACCCACGATCTGCACCGGATGACGACGCCGACGTCGCCGGAGGAGGAGGGCGGCATCATCAGCCTGATGTCCTCGAGGAACATCTCCGTGTGGTGCTCGTTGGTGACGAGCACGGCGCCGACCTCACCGAAGCCCGCCGGCACGTCGAAGTCCGCCTCGTAGGTCACCACCTCGTCGTCGTTGTCCGCCACCCTGTGCGCGTAGCTCCGGAGGGTGGGCTTCTCCTGCCCCGTCTCTTTGTCGACGACGACGACGACACACAAGTTAAAGCATCAATAATGGATCCATCAATGTGAACAGATGAGCGATCGAGACAATGCATAGTGCTCTATATAGCATAAAAAAGGAAATTGTTTGAATAATCTGGATAGTACTGGTTGAAAGCAGCAGCATGCCATGGCGAATGATGAACATGGAAAAAATTAAAGGGGAGATTTTGTTTAATTTGACATTTTGGAAAATATATAGCCGGCGATTATGAATCATATATTTTTATGCTTCCATTGACAACGAGGCATACCGGCGGTGACGTCTCTCTCTCTCTCGATCTCTTCTTCGTCTAATAAGCAAACTAGCTACGACTCCACGTACGTACAACGTAACATGACTTGAACGTGCATAAACTCGACATGGTGCATGTTTTACACGGCAGATGACAGGTTAGCTCAGCTAGCTAGCACGATCAGATCGTACGACGTGGATAACTCCCAGCCATCCAGCTAGCTAGCTTCCTGCCATGAGCCATGCATCCACTAGCTAAGGACAATAATAATTCTGAATGGAAGGGAACATGTGCAAGCACGGTTAGTTCATTTTTGCTTTTAGGTGTGAGTAGGTGTAACGCCGCGCGTGTGGTGGTACCGTGCTTCTAGGGGGAAAAGAAAAGAACAGCTAACACACCATCAACCTCTATGGGCATTCACTTTTTACTGCGTGGTGAATATATATAACCTCTTGAAAATAAAATCAATCCAAGTCTAGTACGTATCACTACCTAACCTCTTCCTCATCTCTTACCCTTGTCGAAAAATTCATCACATGAAGCAAGGAAACACCACTTTGAACCGTGTTCTTATGCACTATATGTATATGGTACACAATTTCTTGTCGAATTTCTACTAGAAACCTCCAACATAATGCGTCTACCTTGCACACCACACGGCCCTCTGATCACCTAGCCACCATCTAGATCCTGTTTGGATCATCATAAGAATGATGTGAACAGCTAGCTACCAATTAAAACATAACAGTAGGACAGATGTGTGTGACGCGGTGACCACCCCTCCAGGGCTCCCGAACGACGACGACACGAACCAGCTGCTGGTAGCTGTGGACGAGAACAAGCAAAAGGAGCGAGCTGAGAGAGAGAGAGAGAGAGAGAGAGAGAGAGAGAGAGAGAGAGAGAGAGAGAGAGAGAGAGAGAGAGAGAGAGACTACGACGACGCATCTCGATCGACACGCAAAAAGGTGACGAGACGAGGATGAGTACTCCGTTCCATATGTGGAAAGGGTTAGGGACATGCGTAGCGTCTCTATGCTTTGACTTTGTGTCTCTAGCTAAGCTAGTAGTAACCGTGCACGTCTGTGATCATCATTAGGTGAGAGATGGTGATTGTGCTTATGGAGAGATTACATGTCCTGCTTTTGCTCTGAAAGACCCATCGTCGATGATTTTTGCTTTTTATTGGCATGTCACTGCCAGTAGACCGTAGATGATGCAGCCAATGCAAGTAAAGAGAAGAGGCCGAAAAGATGGCTCGGTTTCTATTGTATATAGCTACTCCCTCCGTCCTAAAAAACAAGTCACTTTAGAATTCAAAATTTGTCCAAAAAATAAATCACCCTACCCTATTTAGAAAGTGCATATATGTATATAAAAATCAATTAGTGCCAAATATGGATAATAAATAGGAGCAAATATGGTCATTTTATCTTCTTGTTAATTTGTCCTAGAATTTCTAGGATGACTTGTTTTTTTTTGGACGAAGGGAGTATACATCCTATCTAGGTGGAGAGCATTTCCAACAAATTACACATTTCTCATCCCCTATATATTTTTTCTCTCCATCACCAACAATATTTTTTTACATTTTTTGTTGTAAGTTCTATAGCAGATTACTCAAATGATAGGATATATAGAGGAAGAAATCCCCCTTACATTTGAGTAAAAGAAAAGATGTGTTTTGATAATCATCAAAAATATTTTGATATTGGGGGGATGGAATTAGTAATGTGCTGCAGCACCTCCCACCGGCAAAAGGATTGTTTTTTAGCATTGGGAGAAATATGAGTAATTTGTTGGAGATACATGTTCCTTGCGAAAGTCGTCGGCTCTCCATCGAAGTGTCATTTCCTTGCACGTACTAGCTACAACGACCATGGGGAGATAGAGGCTAGGCCGAAGCATAGTAGTCGTCGTCGTCGTCGTCATCCTGCTTTTACTTTTACTTTACTTTATGTGTCAAGTTCTAACTACCAGTAACCGTGCACGTCTGTAATCATCATTAGGTGAGACGGCGGCGATTGTTCTTAGGGAGAAATTTAATTACTGGTTAATCACATCTTGCATGCTCTTCTATCCTCATCCTGCTACAGGCAATAAAGTGATCGAAGATAGGATCTAGGCTGAAAATGGCCTGGATGGAAACGTGAAACACGCACAGTTTCTGAAACGGGCTGCCACGTATGCGGTGTGCCTGCACTATGTACCAAATCTGGGCGAGGCCCTATTCAACCGTCGTACTGTGTCCGAGAGCGACGCCGTAAACGTGCTGCCCGGGCTTCTACACTGATCGGTAGCTGCACAGCATGCCGCCATTTTCCCGCCTTGTTCGGCTGGCTGGCTGGCTGGCTGATTTGGCGTGAGAGGAAAATACTGCTGGTTGGTTGGCTGGCTGGCTGGCTGATTTGGCGTGAGAGAAAAATACTGTTGTGCCTGGCTGAATCTCCCAGCCGAACAAGACATTTCCATGGTCCTAGTTGCGCGCATGCAGCAGGGGCCGCGCCGGTGGTAGATTTGTCGGTTGCTCTGCTTCCAGGCGAGGGGATCTACGGTTAAAGATAATTTTATTTCCCCTTGCAGTGCCATGCATGTTTCTTGAAGCAGTACATAGTCAACCTCTGGACTCGTTCTTGTTTTCTCCGTGAAAACAAGTGGTTCTCCATATTTATAAACTCACTAGCTTCTTTGCAAGTGGTTCTCCATTTTTTTCTCCGTCAAATAATTTCCTCTCAATCGTGACCAAAATTTCAAATAAGTTAGGCATTCTGTCCTAAATGTCAATTCTTGGACCGGTGAGGTTCTACTAGTAGTCTAGTACCATGTAGAAAACGTCAACTAAATTAAATTGTTCTCTGATTCTCTCCGAAGTATTTTGAAAAGGTAGTATGACAATCATGAGTCATTCTCCCGGCCCTCAATTACATAGAATCTTGGTAGATTCATACCATATTATTTGAAGCAGTTTTGAACTGAATCCCAAACTTTACTCGATCTTTAAGCCGCCACCGATTTATTAATTGTGTAAGCGAATACACATGCATCGAACAAAAGCCAATAGTGCATCTACCTGCTACCCCTTTATTACGATGGGCGCATGCATGTTTTCATATATTTAAAAAAGAATAAAAGGGGCAGCATTCCATCTTTTATTAAAATTATATAATTATTAGTAGAGAGAAGTGGCTAGTGCTCACTTGCGTCAAGCTGGGAGCTGACGAGCTCGAGGTAGAGCGACCTGCCGATGAGGTCCTTGACGTCGTTGATGGCCCTCGACGGTCGCAGGCTGTCGAGGAACCCGCCCACGGTGGCCTTGATCGTCGCCACCGCCTTCACGCGCGCTGCCGCCGCCGCCATGGCCGCCGAACCTGATGACGCCGCCGCACTGCTACTGCCTTTGCTGCTGCTCGGCGCCTCCGACCGCGCCGATGACGACGCCGACGCCACGCAACCTATGGCGATCCTATTCCCTCGTCCGCGCCGCGGCCGGCCGAACTGGACCAGCAACGACGGCAACGGGCGGCGGCTCAACGAGGAGGGAAAGGAGGCAGGCACGAGGACGAGAGGGCTTTGTGCTGCTGCTGTGCTCCAACTCCAACCACAGCAAGTTTGGGTGCTGCTGCTTGGTGATGGCTTGATGAGCAGAGCCATGGTGCGCACGTGTTTATATAGGCTCGCCCGGGGTACGGTGCGCCGCGGATTGAGCCGAAGCTTTGAGCTTTGCGTGTGCGCTTGTTCTTGATGGGTTAATGGCGTGTGGGTGCCATTCGAGCTGGGGCGGACGTGGGTATATAGCAGCCTCGATCTCCCGGCGACGAGATGGTTGGATTAGTATTTGTTTGAAAAGGGTGCTGTCCGCACGTTGCCGTAAGCTTGTAGGAAAAAGGTTGTGGTACCAAAGCATTTAATAGGTTAGAATAAACAGGGTTGTGTTCTGACTTTGGTATAGTATCCATCCATCACTCAATCTCGGTGCAGTGTTTACAAATATTTGAGCTTTGCGAACACAACACATGCAAAAAGGGTGTGCTTGGCTCAACGTATACCTCTTAATAAAATATAGGAAAAAAATCCAGAACTATTATAAAAATTCGATTTTCAACCTTCAAATACAAAATCGGATCATGGAGGTTATCCAACTGTCGAAACCGTATAAATTTTACCCTTCAGGTGGTTTCAAATGTGGTTTTTTATTTTGTGAAAATTAAAAATATTTAAGTTCAAACCTAAAAAAATCATAAAAAATCATTTTAAATAAAATATAAATGAAACGGGTACCACATTTTTCTAAAAATTTAAACTATCTATTGGCACTCTACTTATAATTATTTAGATCCAATTTTTTCATGTTTCTAGTATTTGTTTACTTATAGTTATACCTATTATTTTTTAATAAATCAAATTCAAATAGAGCATCACCAAATAGGTTATATTTTTTAGAAAATTTTGTTGTAATAGTTTCATATGTTTATGATTTAAAATGAAATTGTTTTGATTTTTTACATATAAGCATAATTTTTTATTATTTTAAAAATGTAAAACCACGCAAAGGGCCAAAGTTCTCCGGTTTCATCAGATGGATGGTCCTCGTTATCCAGTTTTGTTATTAAATGTTGAAAATTGGACTTTCTGATAGTTTGAGAGTGAAAATTGGATTTTTTTCTAAAATATATCTTGTTCCTAAAATAAAATATCCTATGAAACATACCACTGCTAGTGTGTTTAAACACTCTGTTCTGCTGCAACCATCCAACAGTGTTTTCTTTCTCACACCAAATCAGCACCAGCCAGTGTCAGACCCGGGGCAGCGGGACTGCTTACAGATATAAAATATTCTAGAGTAAGGGATTGTTATCGCCATAAATTAACAGGATTAATTTATGGGCCGAAAGCATGATGGGCTTAAAGCAGAAGATCAAGAAGACTTGTAAATCGGCTCCTGCATGAGCATCTGGGCCACATGGGCCATGTATCCTTAGATTTAGTTCAAGATTAGAGATAGAGTCCAATCGGAACAAGATTAGTTTAGATTGTTTCCAAGTCTCCGGACTATAAATATGTATCCTTTGTTATTCATGAAGGAGAGCGTCATCACGTCTCGCAAAAAACAACTCTCGGCGCATCGCCACCCCTAATCCTAGGGTTTCATCCAAGTAAGCGCCATGCTGCCCTGATCGCAAGAAGCGATCAGGGCAGTGTAGTTCTTGCTTTTACCTTGGTATTACTCGTACTGAAGCGTTTTTGATGGCGAGTAATGCTAGTTATCTTGATATTCATAGTATGGCTTTTAGTAGATCTATTATGCTTCGTTGCTTATCATCTACGAATATCACGTTGTCTCTGTGTTGTCATGTTTCAATCTTATGCTAGTTCTCGTCGCGTAGAATTAGTTGCACAGAGGCAGCACCCTGCTTCTTTTATGTTTTAGTAGATCTAATCTGTCATGGTTTGCTCTTTTCTTAAGAGTTTGCGTAATATCTGCTAGGTTAGGCCTTGCAAACGGATTGGATAATCCGGTGGAGTAGTAGACGCTTTATCTTAGCCTTGATAGGGATTGTTCCGGGAATCGGCTCTTGCTAGTTCTTAGGCCTCTGTTTTGGGTTATGGTTTAGTTGTCTGTTATGTTCGCTAGGCCTAGTCACGTGTAGGATGTTCCGATCTAGCAGTGAAGCTTTTACCATTGTGGATTAGATTACCTAGATTTAATTGAAGCAGCTTTCACGGTTATTTACTTTATTCATCGACATCTGGATAGTTACAGATCCAATCTGACACCGGGACTCGATCGGCTCTTTAAAGCCGATGCAAGAGTCGTCCCGGGGAGCCGACCACGGCTCGGACTTATGTTTACACGTGTCTTTGTATGCAGGAAACTGTTCGGAGCACGTCTGCACCCTCCTGATCGGGTATAGGTCAGGTGGCACGCCCGGCTTTCACACATTCTCCGGGCGCGTGACGGAATTGCGGGCTGTCGACGAGGGAGCAGTGCCTGCCAGCTCACCAGCAATCTCCTGGCTCTTCGTGTTGCCCGTCGCTGCTCGCCGGTGGGTTTCGACCGACAACACATTCTGGCACGCCCGGTGGGACTCAATTCGGACTTGGAGGCAGCTTGAAGATCAATTCCATACCCAGTACCATTCGGAGGCTGCTGAAGCTGGAATTGCCGACCTCGCCCAGGTCAGGCAAAGGCGAGGAGAGTCTGTGTCGGAGTACATACAGCGCTTCAGAGAAGTCAAGAACCGATGCTACTCGTCGCGCATTACAGAGAAGGAGGCAGTCGATCTGGCTGTCCTCGGACTTGCTAAGCCGATCAAGGATGCGGCTTTCCAGTTGGAGTTCACATCTCTGGCGCACCTGGTACAGAAGCTTACGGCATACGAGCATTATCATCCTGAGCTGTACCAGGACAAGTTCAAGCGCCATGTAAACATGGCCCAGGCAGAAGAATCTGATGACTCTGGTGAAGAGCAAGAAGTGGCCGTGGCAGAGTGGACTCGGGGGGCAAATCCTGTCCCGTGCAAGTGGATCAAGCAGCAGGGGCTTGTGAAGGGCTTCGACTTCGACGTGACCAAAGCAGAGTAGATATTCGACCTGCTCCTCAAAGAAAAACAGCTGAAGCTCCCAGAAAATCACAAGCTACCGACGGCACAAGAGCTGCAGGGAAGGCTGTACTGCAAGTGGCACCACTCGTTTACTCATGCCACGGGTGAATGCAAGCAGCTGCGTCATCAGATCCAATCGGCTATCGAGCAAGGCTGATTAATCCTGGCTCAGCACACTATGAAGGTGGACACAAAGCCCTTCCCGCAAGCTAATGTGGTGGAACTGTCAGACTTCAGATCCGAGGGCCAGGACCTGGCATTCCAGATCA
This sequence comes from Panicum virgatum, assembly GCF_016808335.1. Lineage (NCBI taxonomy): Eukaryota > Viridiplantae > Streptophyta > Magnoliopsida > Poales > Poaceae > Panicum > Panicum virgatum. The sequence goes on along the minus strand of NC_053141.1, from coordinate 43,379,401 downwards.
ACATGGCGAGACCCATGCGCCGCCATGACAAGCAGAGGAGAGAGGCCGCTTCTGGCAAACGGCCGCAGAATGAACGCGAGTTGGAATAGCAGCATGTGACTGAAGAGCAGGTGCGTCACATCCGCAATCAGCTTCCAGCTTCTAATCGGCTTCTGGAAAAGTACCAATACCAGTACAAGTTACGCCGCCGATACGAATCGGAGGAAGACGAGTACGAGCACCGCACAGGGAGGACACTGGGAAGATGCCAGGCTATACGCGACCACTGGCACTGCCCGTTCTTCAGGTATTGCTGGAATTCCGGTATGAGCCGATTGCCTACTATAGATGATTGCTTGGAGTGCAGGCCTCGAGGACACCAGCAGGATGAGACATCGGTGTTCCGGCGCTTAGGGCCCAAAACACGTCAGGATGACCGTGTGAGGAGGCTGGCCAGGGGTGATTCCGAGCAAGAAGAAGAAGACCGGTACCATCGTCCACGGTGGTGTCCTGACGGGCTTAATCGCTCACAGAAGCGCAGAGTGCAGCGCTTGCGCAATCTGGAAGAGGAGGAAGCAAAGTACCTCGACGTGCTGAGGAAAGCGCATCTGGATCTCGCGGAGCAAGTCAGACGACCGCGAAGGGAAGAAAGGCGCCCTCCGAGAAAAGAGTGCCGCCCCAAGCAGACAAAAGCCGATGATAAGCCATCGGCTGAGGTAAACATGGTGTTCGTACTCCCGTCGGAGTTTCGAGCACCCCAACCGGAGGAATTGGCTATCGCGCAGCTGGATCTCGGCCCACGGCCAATCATTTTCGAGAAGCCCAAGGAGAAGAGCTACAAGCACCTGAAGGGGTTATATCTCAAGGGCTTCATCAATGGCAAGCCTGTGAATAGGATGTTGGTCGACACTGGTGCCGCAGTCAACCTGATGCCATACTCTATGCTGCGCCGATTGGGTCGTTCTTCTGCTGATCTGATCAAGACCAATGTGATGCTTAATGACTTTATTGGACAGCCATCAGAGGCGATGGGGGTTCTTAACATGGAACTGACAGTGGGCCGCAAGACGATCCCGACTTCGTTCTTCATCGTTAACAGCAAGAGTACATACACAGTGCTGCTTGGGAGGGACTGGATTCATGCCAACTGTTGTATCCCTTCCACAATGCATCAATACCTCGTCCAATGGGATGGCGATGAAGTAGAAGTGGTCCCTGCAGATGATTCCAGCGAGGTCTCGCTCGCAGATATGAATGCCTGGGATGCGGAAGGACAAGAGCCGATCTCAGGGATCGCCCTGGAAGACTGTGATCGGATCGAGGCGACAAAAAATGGATTGAGGCTGGTCTTATCCACTGGTCTCACAGAATAGATGCATCCTGGCATGCCACGGGGTGTAATAGAAATAGAAAGGCCGGTCCCAGCGATCGGCCCCAAAAAATAGGAAAATTCTGTTTAGGTTCGGAATTGTTACATCATGTACACACGATGGCCTGCTCCGGCAGTTGGCTAGTCGTCGACTATTTGGTTTCGAGTGATGATGGAATTATGGAAGCGGCCAGCCCGTGCGGTTGGCCAAATAATTTTTCTTGTCATCTCCCTGTGTTTGCCGCTGATCTTGTGGATAACGAAGACTCGCTTGCATTTGCAACTGATTTGTCAGACGACGGCAAACTAGGATACGGGTTCACGTCAGCTGATGATTTGGAAGAGATTGACATCGGTCCTGGGGATAAGCCACGGCCGATATTTATCAGCAAGAAGTTGGATCCGGCTTTGCGAGAAGAGATGATTGCGTTATTGAAGGAATACCGGGATTGCTTTGCATGGGACTACACCGAGATGCCCGGACTGGATAGAAGCATAGTCGAGCATCGGCTCCCGCTCAAGAAAGGGTTTCGGCCATTTCAGCAACGAGCACGTCAGATGAAGGCCGAAGTCCTAGAAGAAGTTAAGAAGGAGGTGGAGAAGATGCTGGATGCTGGGTTCATCAGGCCCTGCCGGTATGCAGAATGGATCTCTAGCATAGTACCGGTACAAAAGAAGGATGGCCGATGGCGTGTTTGCGTCGATTTTAGAGATCTCAACAGAGCGACACCAAAGGACGAATATCCAATGCCTGTTGCAGAAACACTAATCAACGCAGCTGCTGGCCACAAAATGATGAGCTTTATGGATGGCAATGCTGGTTACAACCAGATCTTCATGGCCCCGGAAGACGTGAACAAGACTGCGTTCAGAGTACCAGGCGCAGTCGGATTGTTCGAGTACTTGGTCATGACCTTTGGACTGAAGAATGCCGGTGCAACGTACCAGCGTGCCATGAATTATATTTTTCATGATCTCATCGGCAAATTGGTAGAAATCTACATTGATGATGTTGTGGTCAAGTCCAAATCGGCTAGGGGGCATCTAGAAGATCTACGTCAAGTTTTAGAGCGGACACGGAGGTTTGGGCTCAAAATGAACCCAAAGAAGTGTGCCTTTGGCATATCGGCCGGTCAATTTCTGGGATTCCGGGTGCATGAACGGGGAATCGAGATCGGCCTAAAGAGTCAAGAAGCCGTGAAGACGATGAAGCCACCTACTACAAAGAAGGAGTTACAGAAACTCATCGGTAAAATTAACTTTGTCAGGCGATTTATTTCTAATCTGTCTGGGCGCATTGAGCCGTTTATGGGTTTAGTGAAGATCAAATCCGATGATGAGTTTCACTGGGGGGCAGAACAGCAACAAGCTTTCGATGAAATCAAGGAATATTTGTCAAAGCCTCCAGTGTTGGTTCCTCCTCAGCAAGATAGGCCGTTCTACGTGTACCTATCCGTGGGTGACACTTCCATTGCTTCGGTGCTAGTCCAGAAGCATGATGGCCAAGAGAGGGTGGTTTTCTACCTCAGCAGACGCATGTTAGACGCCGAGACCAGGTATCCTGAAATCGAGAAGCTTTGCCTTTGCTTATACTTTACATGTACAAAGCTTCGTCATATTTTGCTCTCGGCGGAAACAATAGTCATATGCAAATCGGATGTCATAAAGCACATGCTGTCGGCTCCTGTCCTGAGAGGCCGACTTGGAAAATGGATGTTTGCGTTGTCAGAATTCGATATCCGGTATCAGCCTGCAAAAGCAGTCAAAGGACAAGCACTGGCGGATCTTATTGCAGACAGGATCAGCACCGATATTGCTGCATTATTTATTCGTGCTTGGGCTATGTTATTTGACGGATCGGCTTGTGATGATGGGTGCGGTATGGGAATTCTGCTGGTGTCACCTCGTGGGGCGACTTACTCCTTTTCCATCAGAATGACTGCCCCATGCACCAATAATTTGGTGGAGTATGAAACCGTTCGCAAAGGGATGGAATTGCTAATCGAAGCTGGGGCAGAAGCAGTGGAAATTTTTGGGGATTCAAAGTTGGTGATTTCTCAGCTCAGGAGGAATTTAGATGTGAGAGCGAGGCTCTTTTCCCAATATGGATGCAATGCCGTGAGTTGATGTCACAATTTAGGCACATCAATTTCCACTGGATACGCAGGACTCTGAACAATGAAGCCAATGATTTGGCACAGATGGCTTCCGGGTACAGGGAAGCAGCCGATGGAGTCGACGTGGAGGTTCAGTTTCTAGAACCCGGAGACTGGAGAGCCGATATCTTCAATTACTTGAAGGATTTGGCTCGGGGGGGCACCCAGAAGGATAAGACTCAAGGTCATGAAGTACGTTCTGATAGGGGATGACATGTTCTACAGGACCTTGGAAGGACTACTGCTCAAATGTCTGGGACCTTCAGAGTCAAATCGGCTCTTGCATGAGGTTCATGAAGGAGCCTACGGCACTCACCAATTGGCTCATAAGATGAAATGGCTGATTAGGCGATCGGGTTATTACTGGCCCACTATGCTTGAAGATTGTTTCAAATATTACAAGGGATGTCAAGCATGTCAGAGGTTTGGCAAAATTCAGATAGTGCCAGCATCAGTGATGAATCCTATCATCAAACCCTGGCCATTCAGAGGTTGGGGCATGGACATGATTGGACAGATCAACCCGTCGTCTAGCAAGGGTCACCAATGGGTCTTAGCTGCTACAGATTATTTCACAAAGTGGGTAGAGGCAGTGCCCATGAGGTCAGTAGCGTCAAGAGATGTGATCAGCTTTGTCAAAGAACACATCATCCATAGATTTGGGATCCCTCAGACCATTACGACCGATGGAGGATCGGTCTTTATATCAGAGGAGTTCAAAAAGTTTGCCGATGATATGGGGATTAAGCTGATCAGATCATCTCTGTATTATGCCCAAGCTAATGGACAGGCTGAAGCATCCAACCAGAGCCTTATCAAGCTCATAAAGAGAAAGATCGATGAATATCCTAGGCGCTGGCATGAGGTGTTATCAGAAGCTTTGTGGGCATATCGTATTTCGTGTCATGGGTCCACCAAGACGTCGCCGTACCATCTAGTCTACGGCCAGGACGCTGTGCTACCATGGGAGATCACGGCTGGATCAGGGCGTGTTGAGTTTCAGAATGATCTATCTGCCGAACAGTATGCAGCCTTGATGAATGATAATGTGGAGGACCTGATAGAGCTAAGACTTTGGTCGCTGGAAAAGATCAAGGAGAACAAGGCTAAAGTTGCCCGTGCATACAACAAGAAGGTCAAGCCTAAGGATTTCCGAGTTGGAGATTTGGTTTGGGAGGCGGTATTGCCATTGGGAACTAAAGACAAAAAGTTTGGTAAATGGTCTCCAACTTGGCACGGGCCGTATAAGGTTGATCAGGTTTTGCCTGGGAACGCATACATGCTCGAGGAATTGGACGGCGTTAAGTTTCCTGTTGCCATCAACGGTCAGCATCTCAAGAAGTATTTCCCGAGCATGTGGGAAGGCGATTAACAAGAGCCGATGACATCCATCTGGCTATACCATGATAGGCCAACACATTGAGTTGGCCGAGCAGTAAAAAAAAAGAGTCATGAAAGGCCAACACGTTGAGTTGGCCAGTAAAAAAAATAATATCATGACAGGCCAACACTTTGAGTTGGCTAGTGAAATATATGTATAAGAAGCAAACAGCCGATGTGTAACCATCGACTTAAGATGTTTTTAAAACAGTTACGGATTTCAGGTTAACAGGCAATACTAATTCTCTCTTGAGCCTATCTACTGGTTCAGGAATTCTTCTATGGCATGGATGGCTTCAGTACGGACGGTGTCTGCTCATGCTACAATCGCTTCATCATCCTTGTCATCGCCTGTAACTATCTGCCGACTCAAGGTGCTGATCTCTGCAAACTTTGCTTGTATCTGCTTGGATATTTCCTGGGTTTCTTGTTTGGAGTTTGCAATGGAAGCTTCCTCGGCCTGGATGAGTTCTTTGGTAGTGCGGACCTTTTCTTCGAGTTCCGCCAGTTCTTTCTTCAGGAGGTCGAGTCGATTTGTGTTGGCAGACACGTCAGCTTTGATATCTAGAGTTGCCTTCTTCTGGTTAAGGGCCTTGCACTTTTGGGTAATGTCGGCTTTCAAAGAAGCTTGAGAGCGACGTGCTTTCATCCGTTCTTGTGCTTTACTGACTTCTATCCGAAAGAATGGGAGGTTGCTGGCTGACCAGAGCTTGATTTGCAATGAATCCGGAAGTTGTGATTCTATTTGCTCGAAGATGTTCTTTATCTTGCTGGAATCATCAACTAGAGTAGTGATTGGGGCAGATAGAAGATCCTTGATGAGTTGAAGCTGATGTGTTAAGTTAGCCAATTGCTGTAGAGATAATGTTTCTGCTCCAGGGACTGTTAGACCCATCGATGCGGGGTCGAAAGAAAGCAAACCTGAAATGTCAAAGCTCTATAGACATATCTGGAGTTAGGACGAGTTACATTTATGAAGCTATCGGCTGGTTCAGAATTGGTTTTGGAATGTTACCTGTTCTGAAGATGAGGTGTTGGACGGTTCAAGAGCAACTGTCCTGTTAGAGCTGGTGTTGATGCCAAGAACATCTGTTGTATCGGCTTGTTCTTCGTTTGTCTCCACCAGTGCATTAGGAGTAACAGTCATCCCATGTTGTACTTGGCTTTCTGCGTTGGGGATGTCTTCAGCTGCATCATGAAGATGGAATTATAATCAACCAGGGTACATATGTATGAAATAAAGAAGAGTTCTTGAATGATAAGTTACCTGGTTGGTGTTGGACTCTGATGGACTCGGAGAAGATGGTACTGGTTTCTTGACGACACGCCTCGTGATCATCTTCCTTTTCTTAGTCAAGACTCGGGGGGCAACTGCTGCAGAAGCTTGTCTTCGTTTGAAAGCCGACTGAAGTAAGTCTGGCTGAACAGTCATTATCACTTTCTTCATTGGTGGTGATCCTTTGCAGAAGAGTACATCAGGAGCAGTTGGAAGGAAGTGAAATGGCTCCCCAGTGCTGGTCATGGGTTCTGGACCATCTTGTTGCTGCTAACAGGATGAGCAGGTTTAGCCAAGAGAAAGGAGTAGAGAATTTGGGAGAAATGAAATGCATAAATTCAGTACCTCTTCCTCGGGGATTACATATTCAGGATCGATTTGTTGCAGTTTAGGACCTAGAGCTTTCCTGAATACATGTGTTTTCCACATTCCCCACCAAGTACTGAAGCCGATTGATGAGAATGAGAAGGACAGATCGGCTAGTATTGGAATGTGGAGATCATCAAACATGTTGTAGCATCTTGAGCTAGTGAGACCATCAGGCAGATCGGCTCTGCTCTCCACCAAGTGGTGAATATGGAAGTGGGGAGGGACGTGTCTCAGGCCAAATTGCCGAGCTGCTATGACTGGCTGGTAAGATTCATAGCCTGGCTTGATAATTCTATTAGAAGTGCTGATGCCAGCAGGGAGGAAGCTAGGTCTGATCATCAAAGAATATAGATGCCGAGTGCTGTCGTCATCGGCAAAGTTATCTAATCTGAAGGCAGTCGGGTTTTCGAAGGATTCAGATTCAGTAAATGGGAAATATAGGGGATTATCTAGTCCTTTGTAGAAGACTCTGAACCAGTTTGCTGCATCTGCTGAATTTAGTTTACTGCCAGGAAGACTGAATAAAGCTTGGCCGTAACTAGTACATCTAATTGGTTTGCCATTCTCATCAGGAAAGGAGTTCTTGGTTTGACCTTGGAAGTTGGGGATATGATGCTGGAAGTATAGTTGTGCCCACAACTGAATAAACCACCAAGGGCCTCTAGTTCTCAGTCTCTTGTGGTTGAGCAAGTTAGACGTCATTAAATGGAGATATCTGTATGTTTCTCCGAGGAAAAGTTTGCCTAGACCGGTGTGATTACCATGGGCCAGGTGATAGGCCAAGGGGAGATAGTTCTTAGTTGGAGCTAAAGAAGGACCACAGAAGATGAAGTGCTCTAGCCAAAGATTTAAGAAGACTGTGTGTTCCTTCTCAGTCACTGGAACTTTTGTTTTCATGTGCTGACTCATGTAAGTACCCCAGTTTGTGCAGTTAACCTTGGAAGAAAGTTTGAAGGGGACTTCTGCCATTTTGTGAGCAGCAGGATTAGGAGAGCTAATGTCTAGTCCAGTGATCATGGTAACATCCAGCAGAGTAGGGGTCATGGGTCCATGACCAAAGAGGAAACAATTCAGAGCATCAGACCAGAAATAGCCGATGGTTTTCAGAAGATTTTCATCTTTGTCAAGAGGTGATAGTGAAAAACTAAGTGCATCGGCTTTGTTTAAATCCTGCCACAAGGGCATGTGAGCTTTTGCTACTCTGTTGTACCATGTAATCCAGCTCTCAGGTGGATTAGGCCAGGCTCTTAAGCAGTCGGCCCAGAGGTTCAAATCGATGTTTTGACTCACAAAAGGGATCCTATTTGCTTCACAAGAGATCAAATCTGTGGGGGTTTCATGGGTTTGTGCGCCAAGACAGAAAGATTTTGGATTAGAGGGATGCGGCAAAAGGATGTCTGACACCTGAAGTTCAGAAATTCAGAAATATGCGTATGGTGTCATGTTTCAGAGTTTCAGTTTCAGAAGTTTGGTAAGCTGAAGAAAATTAAAGGTTTAGGCCGAATATTACCTTCAGGCCGCAGATTGCCGTATCATCGGTTGCAGAGCTTGTCGTCCGAGTTGCAGAATCTACCATGGTACAGATCTGTTGACTTAGGATTTGCTTGTTGTGGTCTCTGATTCGAATTCCGGCTGCTTGGAGAGTTCTCGCTCGGATTTGTAGAGCTTGGTTTTTGAATTGCGCTCGGATTCGAGAGTTCGTCGGCTCTTGGATATTTATGGAAGCCTGATGCCTTGCCATCGGCTTTTTGGGAAAGTAAACAAAGACACGCAAAATTGAAGAAACTCGATTTCATTAAAGGAAAGTTCATTACAAGGAAGCCGATTTTACAAAGGAAATAATCCTTCGGCTTTGTGATCCTACTCCTATAATACTACCTACGTCTACCAGTCGTAGGTGTCTGAACACCTACGGCGCTTCGGGATTCGTGACGGTGCGTCTCCGCCGTCGTCATCGTCATCGTCGTCGTCGTCGCTGCTGCCATCGCCGCTGTCATCGGCGCTGCTGCTGCTTCATCCGCCGCCGCTGCTGCTGCTTCCTTCTTCGCTCCCCTCCGAGGGGGCTTGAGGAATTGGTGGGGGTTTCCTCCCGCCGCCGTGTCGTCACTGGAGGAAGAGCCGATCTCTTCGGAGGAGTCGGCTCCTTCCCAGGAGAGGGCGTCGTCTTCACTGCTCTCTAGTTCCTCCTGGAACAGGAACTGGAGGTCTTCCTCTCCCTCAGTTGTGGGCTTGTCCTCCTCGGAGGCGACCCCGAAGTCGAACTCCTCTGCATCCCAGTGCAGAGGAGCCAGCGCCTCATAGGCTGCTGTTGGGTCCCACTCAAGGGTCGGCTCTCGGCTCTCTGGGATAGAGTCGATGGAGGAGGCCGAAGGGGAAGAAGAAGAAGGGGGAGAGGAGGAAGAAGAGGAATCTCCAAAAGAGTTGGAGCCGGAGGAAGAAGAGACGGCCATGGCTGCTGGAGGATTGAGGTGGTTTCTGCGCTATTGGCTTTGGGAGGAAGAAGGAGTTTTGCTGTGAAGAAGAGCCGATGCGGAGTGAAGTCAAATAGTAAAAAGATGGGAGACGGATCGGCAGTTTCACATTCTACGAGGAGCCAGTTGCAGAGACGTTGCGTCTTCCTTGGTGGTTACAGCGTGATCAGAGAACATTAATGGGAAGATCAGAGAACTATCATTGCCAAAACCAGGGGGGCATGTGTTATCGCCATAAATTAACAGGATTAATTTATGGGCCGAAAGCAAGATGGGCTTAAAGCAGAAGATCAAGAAGACTTGTAAATCGGCTCCTGCGTGAGCATCTGGGCCACATGGGCCATGTATCCTTAGATTTAGTTCAAGATTAGAGATAGAGTCCAATCGGGACAAGATTAGTTTAGATTGTTTTCCAAGTCTCCGGACTATAAATATGTATCCTTTGTTATTCATGAAGGAGAGCGTCATCACGTCACGCAAACAACAACTCTCGGCGCATCGCCACCCCTAATCCTAGGGTTTCATCCAAGTAAGTGCCATGCTGCCCTGATCGCTTCTTGCGATCAGGGCAGTGTAGTTCTTGCTTTTACCTTGGTATTACTCGTACTGAAGCGTTTTTGATGGCGAGTAATGCTAGTTATCTTGATATTCGTAGCATGGCTTTTAGTAGATCTATTATGCTTCATTGCTTATCATCTACGAATATCACGTTGTCTCTGTGTTGTCATGTTTCAATCTTATGCTAGTTCTCGTCGCGTAGAATTAGTTGCACAGAGGCAGCACCCTGCTTCTTTTATGTTTTAGTAGATCTAATCTGTCATGGTTTGCTCTTTTCTTAAGAGTTTGCGTAATATCTGCTAGGTTAGGCCTTGCAAACGGATTGGATAATCCGGTGGAGTAGTAGACGCTTTATCTTAGCCTTGATAGGGATTGTTCCGGGAATCGGCTCTTGCTAGTTCTTAGGCCTCTGTTTTGGGTTATGGTTTAGTTGTCTGTTATGTTCGCTAGGCCTAGTCACGTGTAGGATGTTCCGATCTAGCAGTGAAGCTTTTACCATTGTGGATTAGATTACCTAGATTTAATTGAAGCAGCTTTCACGGTTATTTACTTTATTCATCGACATCTGGATAGTTACAGATCCAATCTGACACCGGGACTCGATCGGCTCTTTAAAGCCGATGCAAGAGTCGTCCCGGGGAGCCGACCACGGCTCGGACTTATGTTTACACGTGTCTTTGTATGCAGGAAACTGTTCGGAGCGTGACGGAATTGCGGGCCGTCGACGAGGGAGCAGTGCCTGCCAGCTCACCAGCAACCTCCCGGCTCTTCATGTTGCCCGTCGCTGCTCGCCGGTGGGTTTCGACCGACAACAGGGATAGCTCATGGATGTACCTTACCTCTTTTGTTACTACCCGAATAGGTGTAAAACTTGCTGCAGTACAAGGAAACTACTCAGTCGTGTTATAGAAGGACTCCAACTGTACTCAGCTAGGACTTTCCATGTAACCCTGTCCCCCCGGATATATAAGGGCGGGCAGGGACCCCCTCGAAACACATCTACACCTAAGGCAATACAAACCACCACACAGGACGTAGGGTATTATGCAACTCGCGGCCCGAACCTGTCTAAATCTTTGTGTTCCTTGCACCATCGAGTTCCAGAGCCATCGATCCCTACCTACAAACCCTACTGCTAAGGGTATCCCTGAGCAGGCTTGGCGGTAAACACCGACAGCTGGCGCGCCAGGTAGGGGACTCGGCGAGTTCATCGGCGAGTTCGATGGCCACTTTCGCTTTCAGCACCATGACGCCTCCTAGAGGCGCCACCTTCATCTTCGGTTTGTGGGTCTGCATCGCCAATGGTTCAGGCGGCTTCGATAGCCACTTAACCAACTCTCCCACGCCGAAGAGCTCCACGTCGGAAGACTTCAACAAGCTCGCCAGATCTCATCATCACGGCGTTATGTTGCTTCCCGACCTTGCAAAGGAGATCGAGCCGAAATTCGAAAACAACTCGAGTTCTACTCGGACTCAGATTGATCTCAAACCAAAATCCACTCGGATTGGGACTCTTATCGCGCAACCCGTCTTTGGTTTGCGCAATTCATCGTCTTTTTATAAACAGATGATTAGATCCTCCTATGAAAATAGCTTGGATCGCCTACTTCACGTCGAAAACCAATCAGCCACCGCTAGCCGGGAGGCACCCGTTTTTGATGTTTACCCAGATCCAGTCGAGTCACCTCAAGACAGCCTGGATTTCATCACCAATGCGCTAGCTAAGATGCAACTCAAATCATGCCGAGGTCATACTATCACAGAACTACTCAACAACCTGCGAGAAGTCGCCAGCATTGATTATCTCCCGTTTCAACACGGCACTCCCCTCGAAACCGAGAGGGAAACTGGCTCCGGTAGAACTGTCCTAGCTGATTACGAATCAGACCTGGAAAGCTTCTCTCATGAGTGCTTGGTTCTGGTAATCATCCAGCCCGGAGGTGCTCCAAGCCACCATGATCCAAACGAAACCTTGGATCAGATCTCAGCAGACAACCTGACCCAAGATGCTCCAGTTGATGAATACGAAGTCACTCGTACAGCCCGCAGGGAAAGGAATCAACGCAAAGAAGTGCGCAGGACTCGTGTGGCCGAACATGCTCATCTCCCGCCACGTAACCTCAACAACGAATTCAACAATGCCGCGGATCCCATCTTCAGAACACTGATCGCCGTAATGACAGAAGCAACCCTGCGACTCATGACGATGCCCCAGAATCTCGAGTTGAAACGAGTCATAAATCTCACTAAAAATGCTATTGAACAACTCGAAAAACAGAACCCCCTGTCCTCGCTTCACGGTATGCGATCAAGGGCTACCGCAACAACAATACCTCAAGTAAGTCGTACCCCCGGAGGCCACCAGCGTCAACAGCAGCAGGAACAGCAAAACCGAAGAAACCAAGAGGATCAGGAAGCTGCGAGTAGTCATCGCCCCAGAGGTGGCCAACGACAAGCAAATCAAGCTCTTGGCCCTCAGCGAAACAGCAGCAGGAACAACAAAACCGAAGAAACCAAGAGGATCAGGAAGCTGCGAGTAGTCATCGCCCCAGAGGTGGCCAACCACAAGCAAATCAAGCTCCTGGCCCTCAGGCAAACCGCAACAACAACAACAACCGTGGGAACAACAGGGAAGAGGTAGCCGATTCCATTGTGGACGCACGGGACATCATCAACGCAAGACGCAGAGCGCAACCTGTGGACAACTCCGACCGCTTCCAAGCCCTGAGCAAGGCTTTCGACAACATCGAGTACCCGAAGGATTTCAAGCCTACGAACATCCAAAAGTACGACAGTAAGCAAGACCCTACTCAATGGTTACGTTTATACTCGACCGCTATTAGTGTTGCAGGGGGAGACACCAACACCAAGGTCCTCAAGCTCCTGATGGCCCTAGAGCCCGCACCCCTCACGTGGCTCGAAAGCTTGGCGCGTGAGTCAATCCACTCGTGGGAGGACCTCAAGAAGGCGTTCATCGACAACTTCCAAGGGTCGCTACATTGAGTAGCTACTCATCACGTCCTATCCATGATCAAGTAGGAGCAAGGTGAGTCGATCAGATCCTACATCAAGCGCTTCTTCGACACAAGAGCCACCATCCCCAACGTCGCCGATGACGATGTCATCGACTACTTCCAGAGCAGCATCACCGTCCAGTCACTATACCGCGACTTTGGGCGTAATCGGCCCAAAATGGTGGTAGATCTACGTGACATGATGCAGCGCTAGGCAGATGAAGAGGAGCAAGAACGCAGTCGCTTTCCTCGCCGCAACAACGACAACAACGGGAAGCGCCACAATGACCGTGGAGGGCCCAGCAACCAGCGAGATCCTACGCGTAAGCGTAAGCCTGATGACACTGTTGGCACTATGGATCGCACACCGCGTGGTAAGAAGGGCGACAAACCGCAGGACCAGTTCGACAAGATACTTCACAACAAAAAATGTCCAATCCACCCCAAGAGCAACCACTTGATGTGGGAGTGTACGATCCTGCGCAAATCCTTCCAGTCGGCACCTGTAACTGCTCCAAAGAAAGAACAAGAAAAAGATGATGAAGACGACAAGAAAGACTGTGATGGTTTCCAACAGCAGCAAAACGTCGTCAACGTCATATTTGGAGGAGATTCTAGCTTCTCCAAGCGAGCTCAGAAGCTCCTACTCAGAGAGATCCTCTCAGTCGAACCAGCAATTCAGAGGCCACTCAAATATAGCGAGGTCCCCATTACCTTCTCCAGGGAGGATCAGTGGACCAGCTTCTCTGAACCTAGAAAGTTCCCGCTAGTACTCGATCTAGTCGTTCAGGGCTCTACCTGATCTTTGCAAGCAGCGACAGGCAACACGAAAAGCCGGGAGGTCAACGGAGAGCTGGCAGGCACTGCTCCCTCGTCGATGGCCCGCAATTCCGTCACGCGCCCGGAGATTCTGGAGAATGTCGGGCGTGCCACATGACCTATACCCGATCAGGAAGGTGCGAACGTGCTTGCAACGATTTGCCTGCATACACAAACACGTGGAAACGTAAGTCCGAGCCGTGGTCGGCTCCCTGGGACGACTCTTGCATCGGCTTTAAAGAGCCGATCGAGTCCCAGTGTCAGATTGGATCTGCATCTATCCGGATATTGATAAATAAAGCAAATAAGTGTAAAGCTGCTTCAATTAAATCTAATTAATCTAATCCACGACGGAAAAGCTTCACTGCTAGATCGGAACATCCTACACGTGATTGGGCCTAATGAACGTATTAAATAACTAAACCTTAACCAGAATAGAGGCCTAAGAACAAGCTAAAGCCAATTCCCGGATCAATTCCCTGTTAAGACTAAGGCAAAGCATCTAATACATCACCGGATCATTCAATCCGTTTGCAAGGCCTAACCTAGCAGATATCACACCAACTCTTATGTACAAGAGCAAACCGTAACAGATTGGATCTACTAGACGGAAAAGAAGCAGGGTGTTGTCTCCGTGCAACTAATTCTACACAACAAGAACTAGCATAATATTGAAACGTGACTGCACGAAAAATAACATGATATTCGTAGATGATAAGCAACAAAGCACAATAGATCTACTAAAAGCCATGCTACGAACATCACGATAACTAGCATTACTCGCCATCAAAAATGCTTTAGTATGAGTAATGCCACGGTAAAAGCAAGAACAACGCTGCCCTGATCGCAAGAAGCAATCAGGGCAGCATGGCGCTTACTTGGATGAAACCCTAAGATTAGGGGTGGCGGTGCGCCGAGAGTTGTTGTTTGCGAGACATGATGATGTTCTTCTTTTTCATGAATAACATAGGGTACATATTTATAGTCCGGAGACTTGGGAAACAATCTAAACTAATGTGTCCATATCGGACTCTATCTCTAACTCAACCTGAACTAAATCTAAGGATACATGGCCCACATGGCCCAAATGCTCACGCAGGAGCCGATTCGTAAGCCTTCTTCAATCTCTTCATTAAGCCCAACTCACTCGCGGCCCATTAATTAACCCTGGTAATTTATGGCGATAACAGCAACACAGGAGTCCTTTCACTTTGGGGAGACCTCCTCAAGTCCTTCGAGTGTGACAAGGAAGCAATAGATCATGCTTCTACTATCCGGGTTCCTAGCTCTGTCAGCGAAATACTTGCTGCTGCTAAAGAACTCTCACTCAAGGAGTCGATGCCTTCCAAGAAGCCAAGCCAATCATCAGTTAAACCAACCAATGGTGTGGGCACTAAGACCATCTAGCTACAAGAGGTAGACGACTCCAAAACAGCCATCATTGTAGCAGGACTGGGTGACAAATAGGAACTCGAGCTCGTCAACTTCCTTAGGGCCAACCGAGACGTATTCGCGTGGAAACCAGCGGATATGCCAGGGGTGCCCAAGGAGTTGATCGAGCATGCCTTGAAGGTCGACCCTAAAGCAACACCAAAAAAACAACGGTTATAGCGGTTCTCACCGGACAAGCGAGAAGCCATCAAGAAAGAGCTGGCAAAACTACTCGCAGCTGGGTTCATCAAGGAAGTCTACCACCCTGATTGGTTGGCCAACCCTATGCTCATCCAGAAGAAGAACAACAACGAGTGGAGGATGTGCGTCGACTACACTGATCTAAACAAGCATTGCCCGAAGTATCCTTTCGGGCTACCACGTATTGATCAAGTAATCGACTCGACAGCAGGATGTGTCCTGTTATCCTTCCTCGACTGTTACTCAGGGTATCATTAGATCGCCCTAAAAGAAGAAGACCAAATCAAGACAGCCTTCATCACCCCTTACGGGGCATACGCCTACAAGACCATGTCCTTCGGGTTGAAGAACGCTGGCACTACTTACCAGCGTGCGATACAGCTGTTCTTCTCCGACCAGCTACATCACAATGTTGAACCCTATGTTGACGAAGTCATCGTCAAAACGAAGACCCAAGATCAATTCATTACTGACCTGGAAGAGACCTTCAACAGCCTCCAAAAATTTCGCTGGAAGCTCAACCCAACCATGTGCGTCTTTGGTGTACTCTCTGGAAAACTACTCGGATTCATCGTCAGTAACCGAGGAATTGAGGCTAATCCAGAGAAGATCAATGCCATCATGGCCATGGATGCTCCAGCTACTATCAAGAACGTCCAGAAGCTTACAGGCTGCATGGCAGCCTTGAATCGATTCTTGTCCAGGCTTGGCGAACGGGGATTACCCTTCTTCAAACTCCTAAAGCGACAAAATAAATTCGAGTGGACTACAGAAGCCGCGGAAGCACTCGAGAATCTCAAGCATCATCTCC
This sequence comes from Panicum virgatum, assembly GCF_016808335.1. Classification (NCBI taxonomy): domain Eukaryota; kingdom Viridiplantae; phylum Streptophyta; class Magnoliopsida; order Poales; family Poaceae; genus Panicum; species Panicum virgatum. The sequence goes on along the minus strand of NC_053141.1, from coordinate 43,363,567 downwards.
AGTCACCGTTGATTCTAACAGCCCCACTACACGGCGAGGAATTACTCAACTACATCTTTGCGACTACCCACGTAGTCAGTACGGCGATAGTAGTCGAATGCCCGGAGGAAGGCCACGCTTACGGGGTTCAGAGACCAGTCTACTTCATCAGCGAAGTACTCTCTGAATCAAAGATCAGATATCCATCAATTTAGAAACTTCTGTATGGAATTCTAATCACCTCCAGGAAGCTCCAGCATTACTTCGACGAATACAAGATCTCAGTTATAACTGACTTCCCATTGGGGGATATACTCCACAATCAGGATGCCACTAGACAAATCTCAAAGTGGGCAGTTGAACTGGGAGCTTTGGAAATCAACTTCAAGCCAAGAACAACAATCAAGTCATAGGCACTAGTCGACTTCTTGGCTGAATGGCGGTAAAACCAAATTCCAGCACCCCAGAACATTCCAGAGCATTGGGTGATGTATTTCGATGGTTCACTCAAGATCGATGGAGGCAGCGCAGGAGTTTTGTTCATCTCCCCCAAGGGAGAACAATTGAAGTATGTGTTCCAAATCTTGTTCAAGGTCTCCAACAATGAAGCTGAATACGAGGCATTGCTACACGGCCTCTGACTAGTAGTATCTCTCGGCATCAAGCGACTACTTGTCTACGGCGATTCTCTACTCGTCGTTCAGTAAGTCAATAAAGAATGGGACATCAACAAGGATATAATGGACGCATATGTTGCAGAAATCAGAAAGCTCGAAAACATGTTCTCAGGATTGCAAATCCACCACGTCAATCGCAACAACAACGTGGGAGCTGATGTCCTCTCCAAACTTGGGTCCACTCGAGCAGCTGTCCCACCAGTAGTTTTTGTCCATGAACTTCACCACCCGTTAGTCAAGGAACAAAGCCAACAAGACACTGACACGAAGGCCCCGGCTACAGTCAGAGAAGTGCTGATGATTGACCAAGATTGGCGGACTCAATTTATTGACTTCATCAAGGAATTCAAGCTCCCACCACATGTTGATCCTAAAAGCACTGAAGCTGCCCGCATCACCAAGCGCAGCAAGAGTTTCGTCCTCATCGGTGACAACTGTAACGACCCGGCCCAGGAGAACGGCTAAGATTTACTCTACACGTTGAATAAACCACACCTGTTAAATAATTCTCTTGCGCTTTCGTCCTCGCTTCACGCAAAAAGATCGATCCGGAATTATTAACCCTCCCAGAGCCGAGTATTTAAGTTGGTCTTGGATCGCTACTGGATTCAGTGTGGGACTAAGCTCGCGGTGCTACAGTACCCGACAGCTACAGTAACCCGAAAGCAGCCCAGCTCGCTTCGGTGCTACGGTACCTCGGTGCTACAGTGCCGCTCGAATCTGGGCCCCAGCCCATGGGTTTGGGATGTTACATACACCCACCCTTTTAGATTCGACGTCCTCGTCGAACCATCGAACCAGCTTACCCATATGAGACGACAAAGGATCAGGATCTCCTCTCTTAGCCACGTCTCATACGTCTAGTGCTAACGGTCCCATGTGCCACGTCCGTGCGTCCAGTGCCAACGGTCCCTGTGCGACGTCCGTGCCTCGCACGCGCCCGTCCACATGCCTTGGCATCTGCGCCCCCACGTGCCCGTGCTCATGCCCGCGCACTTCTGCCCGTATGTGGCGTGAAACCGCGAGAGTCGGCTCTGATACCACTGTAACGACCCGGCCCAGGAGAACGGCTAAGATTTACTCTACACGTTGAATAAACCACACCTGTTAAATAATTCTCTTGCGCTTTCGTCCTCGCTTCACGCAAAAAGATCGATCCGGAATTATTAACCCTCCCAGAGCCGAGTATTTAAGTTGGTCTTGGATCGCTACTGGATTCAGTGTGGGACTAAGCTCGCGGTGCTACAGTACCCGACAGCTACAGTAACCCGAAAGCAGCCCAGCTCGCTTCGGTGCTACGGTACCTCGGTGCTACAGTGCCGCTCGAATCTGGGCCCCAGCCCATGGGTTTGGGATGTTACAACAACCTATACAAGCGCTCTGCTTCAGGCATCCTCATGAAGTGTGTTACCCTTGAAGAAGGCAAAGACATCATCTGAGAAATACACGAAGGAGTTTGCGGCAATCACGCTGCATCAAGGACACTAGTTGGCAATGCGTATAGGTCTGGATTCTTCTGGCCAACAGCTATTTCGGACGCAGAAGACTTGGTCAGATGGTGCCCTGGCTGCCAATTCTTTGGCAAGAAGACTCACATCCCAGCACACAACTTGATAACAATCCCTCCATCATGGCCGTTCGCCTGTTGGAGTTTGGACATGATCGGACCATTAACCGTCGCTCCAGGAGGATTCAATCATGTGCTGGTAACAGTCGACAAGTTCACCAAGTGAATCGAGTACAAGCCCATTGTCAAGATCTCATCAGATAGAGCAGTGGACTTCATCTCCGACATTATCCATCGGATTGGTTTTCCTCACACCATTATTACAGATCTTGGCTCCAACTTCACGTCACAATCTTTTTGGGATTTCTGCGACAACTCCTGCATCGAGGTCAAATATGATTCCGTGGCTCGTCCTCGGGCAAACGGACAAGTTGAGCGCATCAATGGTTTAGTACTCGATGGCTTGAAGAAAAGACTCTACGACGCCAACACCAAGAGAGGCGGCAAGTGGATTCAAGAACTACCTCATGTAGTCTGGGGCTGCGAACCCAGCCTAGCAAAGCAATTGGACAATCTCCTTTCTTCCTTACCCATGGGTCAGAGGCTATACTACCCGCGGATATCATGTGAAGATCCCCAAGAGTAGAAGCCTATCAAGAAGGAGAAGCAGATGAAGCTCGACAACTGGAGTTAGATTCAGTCGAAGAGGCCAGAGTCAACGCCTTAACTCAATCGGCTAGATATCGACAAGGAGTCAAATGCTATCATGACCGCAACGTCCAGCAATGATCCTTCAACATTGGAGATCTAGTGCTTCGCCGGATTCAGGATGAGACAGGACTGCACAAGTTAAATTCCAGATGGGAAGATCCCTTCATCGTAACTAAGGTTACAAGACCAGGTTCATACAAAATCACTGATGCAGATGGCAATGAGGTACCGAAGTCCTGGAACACTGAGCACTTGCGCAAGTTTTATCCTTGATCCAAGCAGACTAGTGGTGTCAGCTGATTTCTTTAATAAAGTGAGGATTATTATTGACATATCGACTACATTAAAAGCAGACTGACAGCATCACCAGTCCGGGATAAGCTTACACAGTTTTCCATCAGAACAACTACACAAGCCGCATCCTTTCCCTTAAAGGGCACAACCTACTCGCCTAGCTCGAGAAGGTGAATGGATACCTTTACTAGTTGTCCATCTTGAATAACTCGACGGAGTTCATCCTAATAGGTCAACTATGAGGAACTCCGGCATTACTGTCAATGCAAAACTACTCGCTCGCTCGGGTACGTTATGGATACTACTACATTTTGTCCATCTTGGGCAACCCGACGGGGTTTGCCCTAACAGGTCAATCTTAGTAGTTACTCTAGTATACAAGTTAGACACCTTACTCGCCTCGCTCGAGTAAGTTTTGGATATCTTTCTAGCATTTACGTCTTGGACAACCCGACGGGGTTCGTACCTAATAGTTTTGCTTTAAGGATTACTCCAGTCTTTGGTTAAAGGACACCTTACTCGCCTTGCTCGAGTAAGTCTTGGATATCCCTATGACATTTACATCTTGGGCAACCCGACGGGGTTTGTACCTAACAGTTTTGTCTTACGAATTACTCCAGTCCTTGGTAAGGACACACTACTCGTCTGATCGAATAGTTTATGGGTATCTTTATAAGTTTTTTTCTATTTGAATAGTCTGACGGGACTCATCCTAACTAATTAACTTTAAGGATTACTCCATGCGGGTATTCTACTCGATCGATCGACTAGTTCATACTTATCCTATGGTATCAGATTATGCTTCTGAAGACACACCAACAGGATACAAGCTATGAATAACGACAAGAGCTCACTAAAGATTATAAGAGTTGTTACAAGCAGTCTACTCTGCCATGTTCTTCAGAATTTCCTCCGCAATCACTTCTGATTCCTTACAATACTCTCGGAATTTCTCATCAGAGCAACTGGGAGCTATTCCTTTAGCTATCGGAGCTAAATTAAACTGAGGCAAGTATGACTTGACAACTCCTATCATGTGGGTTAGATAATTCTTGGAAGTAGCCGTCATAACATCAAAAAATTTCTGGGGAGCTTCTTCCAAACGCTCCACCAAGGACTTGCTACTTGACGACTCTTCTTCAGTATTAACCACATCCACAAGAGCTTGAGTTGCTGCTATTAGTCCAGGATGGTCTTCCAGAGAATCTGATGGGAAGATATCTCAGATATTGATATGACAAAGCAAAATCAGGACAAAAGATCAAGTGCTTACAGGCTTGGGCAGTCTGCAATTGGTTCTGAAGCCTAGAATTTTCTTCTTGAAGCTTTGATCTTTCTTCCTCAAGGTTCTTAATCTGGCGCTTCATGTCACAAATCTCTAGATGATGCTGTTGACTTGCTTCATAAAGTTTGTTCCGAGCAGCAAGGGCTTCATCCAGTCGTTTGGCAATCATGATCTTTTGCTCCTCTAAGATCTTCCAATTGTCTACAGTCTTATATAAAGCATGAGACTTCAAGAAAGATCGATTGGCTACATCTTGAGACATACAAGGCAAATCTGGTCAGACAACTATTCGACCACTACTCGACAAAGACAAGTAGTGGCAGAAGACTCACCTTGGTGAATTTAAAGCTCCACTGCATACAATCTGCAAGTTTCTTCATATTGTCTAGGGACAACAGTGGATCATCAAATAGTTCCTTTCCCAACTCTTCTTGCGTTGACTGAGGCATAGACTGGAATGGTACCAGTCGAACGGAAGGACTTTTTGACCCTTCTGCTCTACTACTCCCAGATCCACCAGCTTTGGAAGCTCCTTCAGCAGCCGCAGGAGTATCAGATGTTTCAGGGCTTGGCTCGCTTGGTTTCTCAGTTGTGTCTGCACTCGGAAAACTAGCAGCCGGGTTCTTGATCAACCCAATTATAGGAGAATCGGGGGCTGATCGACTAGTTTCTTCCGAACCACGCAACACCCAATTGCGGAAGTTTTGGACTTGATCTTTTTCATGCGCCGGAAGTTTCCGACTAGTTTCTTTCGAACCACGCAACACCCTAGCCAAGTAAGATTCTGAATAAGAAAGCTGAGACAAATGGGATACAATCACCAAAATATTATATACTTACTAGTCGGCATCGAGACGAGGAATTTTTCTCTACAACATTGATCCGGGAGCCACTTTCCGTTTCTTGCTGTCGTCAGAATCAACATTTGCAGAAGTCGGAGGCATACAATACCAGGATTTATAATTCTTCTGCAGAAAGAAGTAGATACTTAGTCAAAAGATCAAAAATGATTAACTACAAGTACTCGACATGGTATCCACAGCACGTACCCAGGCATTCTCGGGAGGATTTTGTGCCGAGAAGAGTGTTGGAAGCGTCAAAGACTTGTCGAAGTTATCGAGTACTTTGCAGCATCTCTTTATTACTTCAGACTGAGCCATTGGTTTTGAGGACATCCTAGTGGGATCCTGCGTGCCTTCATATCTAAAAGCAGGATGCTTTCGCAGCTAGAGAGGCTGCGTCCGGCGACCGATAAATGAGAAGACCACATGATCTCCAGTGACTCCCTTTTTCTTAATAATGGCAATTGCACGAAGAATGGCTTCAACTTGCTTGCCACCAGGTCCTCTATTCGACCAGCTCTCCTGGACTCGGGGGGCACTAGTAGTCCTTTCTGGAAGTGGGAATTCAAAGTTCCCAACATGGAACCAGAACTTCTTCCATTCGGCCCCTTTACCCGTCGGATCATAAGCCAAGTACTCGCCTCGGTTCTCAGGGTAGAGTACCAATTCACATCCCCCGACGACGGCAGGATTGGTGACATTAGGGATTGGAACAAGGAAGAAGAAATATTGGAAAAGGTGGAAATATGGGAGAATTCCAAGGAATGCCTCACAGAAATGAGTGAAAATTAAAAGATGCAAAATAGACTGAGGAGTGAGATGGTGTAATTGAATTCCCCAGAACTGAAGTAGTCTATAGAAAAATTCTGACACAGGAAGAGTGAGACCACATTCTACAAAATCGCGAAACATAACGGTCTCAAGAGTACCTTCCATACGGTAATCTTCTTCTTCACCAGTGCGCCATTGGCTCACGCCCTACTCTTGTAGGAGACCCATACTCTCCAACTCTCGGACCAGTGATTCAGACATCTTGCTTTTACGCCAACCTGTGGACATATTGGCGACAGTTCCCTCCTCAACTTTGGATTTGTTCTTCTTGGAAGCCATCTCAAAGTCACGAGTTTTGGGTCGGGGCTACGAGAGGGGATTTTGGATTTTGACTGAGAAGAGGCAAATGTGAAATCTGAGTTTGACGGCGGTCAGGAGTTCAAGGGGTAAAACCCCTGTAAGTTTTCAACCGGCCTTATATGGTCTTCAGTGGCAATTTTGTGAATATTTGGGATGCCAACAGATTCTTTCCTTCTCAGGGAAGTTTTCAGTTTTTGCCACGAGTTTACATTGATTCTTAAATCTAAATGGAGAGATTTAAATTCAAGACTTGGGGGCTGCGGAATATATGTATCAGAGATTTATTTTTCAATTTTTTTGAAAAATAAAGAAGAAGAAAAAGACAGAAGTGACCCTCAGCCTTATTCTACGATTCAACCTAAGGCTCGGGGGCTACTCCATATGGAGCGTGAGTACTTCGCGCACCATATATGATCAAGATTCCGGGGCTTGAGCACCTCACAGCCTCGAAGCAAACGGAAGTACTTGAAGGACTACTCGAAGAACTCGAAGATGCCCAGCCAAGTACTCGACGCCTGCAGGACTCGTCTACGAAGAGCTCGGGGGCTTGTCAGACCCGGGGCAGCGGGACTGCTTACAGATATAGAATGTTCTAGAGTAAGGAATAGCTTATGGATGTATCTTACCTTTTTTGTAACTACCCGAATAGGCGTAGAACTAGCTGCAGTACAAGAAAACTACTCGGTCGTGTTGTAGAAGGATTCCAACTGTACTCAGCTAGGACTTTCCATGTAACCCTGTCCCACCGGATATATAAGGGCGGGCATGGACCCCCTGGAAACACATCTACACCTAAGGCAATACAAACCACCACACATGACGTAGGGTATTACGCAACTTGCGACCCGAATCTGTCTAAATCTTTGTGTTTCTTGCACCATCGAGTTCCAGAGCCATCGATCCCTACCTACAAACCCTACTGCTAAGGGTATCCCTGAGCAGACTTGGCTGTAAACACCGACAGACAGCCAATAGTATTTTTCTCTCACAACAAATCAGCATCAGTCACCAACCACAACCAGCCAAACAGAGTGAAAACCATCAAAGTTGGGTACTACAACGTTACATTACTAAACTGTCAATCCACTTCTCAGATATGCATGCTTTGTTTATGTTGGCTCATATACCATGCACGATACTTGCAAAAAGTCAGAAGATACATATTATGATACCTAATTAAAAATGGTAATAACCAAAGCTATACTTGCCTAGTTGGTTACTTTCTGAAAGCGGATACTTGCATTTTCAGATAATTACCCTCTTAATGTCATGTAACATGTCGATCAACTATGGTGCGTCTATTGTATAGAGACTTCGACAATAGATGTCAAATGATCTAGTCTCCCGTGGGGTGGTACGGATCACAGGTCTAGTAGTCTCTTCGCAATTCAGCTTGACATTTAGATTATCTAGATTAAATTTTAAATCTCTTTAGGACTCTACCCGTACGTGTATGCAAGCGTCGATGTTTGTACCGTGTTTAGGTGGCGAATCGCGAGTATAAAATGGAAAAAAGCAGGCAGCCGACCGTCCGAGGTTAGTCGTGCGCAGGTTTTGCTGAGACGCGCCGGCGGTGTTGTGGTCGTTACAATCCGGCTGAGGCAGCGGTCACTACTAGAAAACACGCCAATGACTATAGAGCAAATACTGCTGGGTCATTTTCACTATCAGAAAATGGATCATTCGTCCCCGGTCGTTAGTACCGGTCATGCTTTGGTCCGGTACTAAAGTTGTCTCGGCGCCACTTTAGTACCGGGTCCAAATTTGGAAGCTCCCAGAACCATTTTAGTACCGGGCCAAGCCACCGGCCGGTACTAAAATGCGACATTTACTAACGGCCAGTGGCTTGGCCCGGTACTAAATGGTTCTCTAGGGGTTACTTTAAAAGAAATGCATCTCACATCCATTCACAAGTGATGCATAGGTGGGATGGTAAGGAAGCCTCATGCGAGGCCGGAGGTTGAGTTCGATTCCCACGGACCGCGCACCTGCATATTACGTGCGAAATGCGCGTGTGCAGGGCCTCCTAGCTGCTCATCACTTTTTTTCTTTAATTTTTTGGCGCAAAACCGCCGGTACTAAACAGTCCCTTTAGTACCGGGCATTTTGGCCGGTAATGAATGACGTGCCATTTATTACCAATCAAGCAGTATCGGTCAGCCGCCCGGTACTAAAAGGGGGTTGCTGACCAATATTAATGCTAGATTTTCTAGCAGTGTTTGGATTGCTACTTGTCCTGCATCATCTAAGCCAGGCTGAACTATATATTGATGCAACCATCCAAACAAGCGTAGTTTGCCCCACATACACGAGCCAGCAGGCCGAGCAATCAAATACGCTGAGTGCGTAAGACTACGTTGCACCTTGGGAGCCTGGCAGCCTGGTGCATCATGCGGGATACCAATCAGGCCACTAGCTAGTCTCTCGTACGCGTGTTGACTGTTATTATCACCATCTCACTCTTGCGCGGACGTATATATCTTGACTGCTACGACTAGTCCTCTACTGTAACAATCTTGCGCCCCACGCGCACGGTGTGAATTCTAGTCGTCGTCGTCGTCGTCGTCTCACACGGTTACGCCGGCCGGCCGCGTGGCCGCAGCCAAGACCTACCAGTACACACAAAGCTACCACACACACACACTGGGACCGGATCGGAGAGAAGTAAAGGTTCCATGCATGCATATGGCGCATCGGTCTACAGCGAGAGGCATCGGATAGATACGATCGATCTGCTCCAACTTGCACCGTGGGCAACTGGACATGCATATACCCGATCCACACGCACCTACGACTCAGCGAGTACAACGTTGTTGTTACGTTGCGTGTCACCGTGCCAAGCAGCTCAATTGCACGCGGTGCTCCTATACTAGCTGTTAGCTAGCTACTGTACAAATAAAGCCGTCGTTTTCATAGGGGACGAATCGCAAAGCAGGCAGCCGAACGTCGGAGGTTAGTCCTGTGCAGTTTCGTCAGGACACGCCGGCGTCGCGCGGGCGGTACCATAATCCGGCCGAGAGGCAGCGGCCAATTCTTTTTTTCTTTCACGCACGCACACACGTGCAACTGTAACAGAGAGTCAATTATTGGCACTCTACTTATAATTATTCGGATCCAATTTTTTCATGTTCCTATTATTTGTTTACTTGTAGTTATACCTATTATTTTTCAATAAATCATATTCAAATACAGAAACACCAGATAGGTTATATTTTTTAGGAAAACTTTTGGTAATAGTTTCATATTTTTATGATTTAAAATGAAATTGTTTTGATTTCTCTACATATAAGCAGAACTGTTTATTTTTAAAAAAAATATAAAACCACGCAAAGGGTCAAAGTTGTCTGATTTCTGAGTTGGATGGCCCTCGTTGCCTGGTTTTATTGTTGAAGGTCGAAAATTGGAATTTTTTGATAATTCGAGGGTGAAACTTGAATTTTTCCCTAAAATATATGTTGTTCCTAAAATAAAATATCCCATGAAACATACGATCGCTAGTATGTTTAAAACCATCAAAGTTGGGTACTACAACATTACATTACTAAACTGTCCATCGACTTCTCAGAGATGCATGCTTTGTTTATGTTGGCTCATATACCATGCGTGATATTTGCAAAAAGTCACAAGATACATATTACGATACCTAATTCAAAATAGTAATAACCAAAGCTATACCTGCCTAGTTGGTTACTTTCTAGCAGATACTTACATTTTCAGCTAATTATTTCCCTCTTAATGCTATATAACATGTCCGTCGACTATGGTGCGCCTATTATATACAGACTTCGACAATAGATGTCAAACGATCAATCTCTTGTAGTGTATATATCGAATATGAGCCGCGGCAATTTAGTATTGAGCCAAAATACCGACCGGTACTAAAATGTGATTTTTTAGTATCGGGTGGTGTTATGATCCGATACTAAAATGGCTCCAAGAGCTTTAAAATTTGGATCCGATACTAAAATAACTCTGTGGCAACTCTAATACCGGATCAAATGTTAACCGGTACTAACGCGCGGGGAGAGGAGGCTCATTTTCTTTTCTTGTAGTGAAGGTTCCATGGCGCGCGCATCTAGAGCGAGGATCTGCTCCAACTTGCACCATACCGTGGACTACTGGACATGCATATCCAATCCACACGCACCTACGAGTCAGCGGTACAACGTTCGGCCCGGGTCGACGACGACGAGGTAAAACTAAGCCACCGACGATTCCTTCCTGTAGGCCGTGCGCTAACCTCGCCATGGATTCGCCCCCGATCGAGATCCAAGTGACGATGCCTGCGTTGCGTCACCGTGCCAAGCAGCTTATTAATTGCACGCGGTGTGCTACTTGTACAAACAAAGCCGTCGTTTTTATAGGCGACGAATCGCGCGCGTAAAAATTCCAAAAGCAGGCAGACGAACGTCGGAGGTTAGTCCTGCGCAGTTTCGTCGGGACGCGCCCGCGTCGCGGACGGTAGTAGCCGTCGTCTATATAAGAGCAAGTATAGTAATACCACTTAGACGGACTAAGAGTTGTACACGTTAGAAAAAATTATAGTCGGCGGAGAGAAAACAGAGGAGAGAGAAAATAGTAGGCAACTCATGAAACACCCGCTTGAGCAGGTTGTACGACACTTACAAGTGCAAGATGTCACATCTAACTGAAGGTGTGCCAGGGAACAGTTGACTTGCACAAGGTAAAGAAGAAAGGAAGCCAAGTCATCATAGCTCATCTTTTCACTTCACAAGGCGCTCCGCGTTGTTTGTTTTGAAAAGAGAGGGACGATAGGTTTCTGGTTGCAAGGAGGAGGCAAAGCAAGAGATGGGTGCTTAGAAACAAGGGCCGCTGGACAAAGTATTCACAGGTAAGCTCATGGCAAGTGATGAGTACAAAACATGAAAAAGTCATTATAGTTTGAACTACGTAGTAAGGTTTAGTACTAAGCATTATTAAGTTACGGTAACTAAGTACCGGTAACGTTTAATAGATAGAAGTAACTCCCATTGGCTGCAAAGCAATAGTGAGCATTAAAAGATTCCATGAGTCCCGTCACTACCATCTCTACCTGCCGGCCACCCGAATGACCTGGCACTGCTTCATGCCTGCTGCCGACGTAACCATAAGCCCTGTTCTAAGTCTACTTAAATGAAATGAGCTGATTTGATCATCATTAAATGAAAAAAGAGTATGTTACTGTCTACTATCTCGTCTGCTGCTCTGGCTTGTACTTCCATGCAAAATAACATCAACTAGAGTATGTATTAAATATCACACAAACAGCTAAATAGACGACAGCTATCCAAACTGTTGTGAAACTATCTATTTAACTGTCTGTGTATGTCAAATAGATAACAGCTGTCTAAACTGTTATACATACACTAATCTGGCCAAGGCAGCGGTCAATTTTTTTTTCATGCACGAACACACCTGCAAACTGCAACTGTGACAGAGGGTCAACAACAGCTGATGAGACTTTATCCGCTGGTTTCGCTTCTTTTTCGTGGTTAATTCCTCAATTAACTCTGAAGGCTATAGTAGAACAGTGTCAATTGTCAGTCACGACTAGGGGTGTAAAGGGCTTAAGATTTTGACATAAAAAATTTAAGGGTTGAGCTTTAAAAAAGTTATGCTCTAATTTTATATAATTTTAAATTAAAAAATTTAAGAATTTTGTTGGGCTGGTAAAAGACCACTGGAGTCATGACCGTTACCATCCCTACTCACGACTCTAGACACCGATTGGGCCTCACCCATGCAGAGACACGGGCGATGCTGATGCTGGGCTGAGTACGTGAAACACCAGGCAGGCCCAATTCAAAGACGCGCCTAGCCAGCCCATGCACGCCAGGGAAGCGGCCGGTTGAGCGGCACGCCGACGCTTGACGTCGCGGAGCCGCAGAACAAGGGCTGTGTTTAGTTCCTTTGGAATTGGCATGAAATTTGAAATTGGCATGGAAAGTTGCAAATTGGCAGAAATTTGGCAAAAAAGTTGAAAAATGGCAGAAAAGGTGATGATTGTGTCCGGCCCACGTGGTGCGCGGCCCACCCCGCTCCCGCAGCCAGGCCGACCCTGCCTTATCCTTTTACCCCGGTGCGTCGCCTCCCCCACAGTCCAAACCTAGGTGCCTCGTCTCTCCCCAATTGCCCCCCACTCCACACCCGCTGCCGCCGCGCCTCCCAAATCCGCCGGCGCTTCCCAAATCCCCTGCATCCCCCGCCTCATCCACTACCTCCTCGTCCAGATCCAGGCCGATGGACGGCCAGGACGGCGGTAGGCACAACGGTGCCGACGGCGACGGCGGGAGCTACGGCCATGACGGTGCGTACGGCGACGGCGGCCATACCCGGGATTTCCTATCCCCGCAGGCGGCCTTTCCTCCCGGCTTTCCCTACAACCCCGTCTACCCCCCCCCCCCGCGTATGGCATGGCGTCGTCGAGCAGTCTTCAACCAAGTCGCCTCGACTTCGATGCGCTCGACCTCAACTCGGCATCGGAGTGGTCAGACACCCTAGGATTCGGAGATCTCGTTCGTCCAGGGGGAGTGGCCGTGAGGCAGGGTCCGCCTCCCGTACGCGTACCCGCACGCAGCGGGAGGGGTACCCTCGGGTTGCGTGGCCCGCGCGGCGACCGAGGACTCAGCGGACCTGCGTTCCTGGGTGGCGGATCTGCGCACGTCGGCGGCGGATCTGCGTTCGGGGACGCAAGTTGTGCTGCCGTGGCCGGCAGATCTGCGTTCATGGGCGGCCACCCTGCGGCAATGCCTGGCGGATATGTGCCCTACGGCGGCGCATCGGCGTTCCACGGCGGCCCATCGGCGTTCCAGGGCGGCGCATCAGCATTCCACGGCGGCGCAGCAGCGTTCCAGGGCGACGCGTCAGCGTTCCACGGCGGCTACGTGTCCCCTACACCCAACCCGGGTGGATCTGCAAGGGGACCAGCTCGCGGAGGCAGGCGTCGCAATGCCCGTCGCCGAGTTGGGGTATACGTCTCTTCACCTACATGTTTTTGTTCATGCAAACTCACTACTGCGCACCATTCTGCACCTACTCTATGTTTTTGTTCATGCAAACTCATTAGTGTCCACCATTCCGTTCATTTCGTGCCGTTGTTACCCGTCGTTTAGGAGGACACCGATAGGGGTCAGTGGACACCAGACCTTATCAAGCGGTTTTGTGAGATCTATTGCGGCGTAATGGATACTGGGAACGACAAATGCCTAAAGGGTAAAATGACGCCGCGCGGCTGGGAGGAAATCTCAAATAGGTTTTTGTTGGCAACCCAAATTTATCATGGCACTGAGCAATTCAAGTACATGTTGAAGAAGCTGCGGTTGAAGTGGAACTTCATAGAACAGAAGTTGAGGAAAGGCTCTGGGTTGGGCCACGGGGATGGCACCATACCTGAGGCGTCTACGGACTGGTGGAAGTCGGCCACTGCGGTCAGTATTGAAGAGAACACACGCCCAATGCCTTGTTTTATTTTACATTGTATAATGAATAATGAATAAACTAAACTAATGCAGTCAACTTTTTGTAGGGCAACCAAGACTTGATGGCGCTCAGGGATGGGTTTCCTGACTACATAGAGGAGATGGATAAAATGTTCGCTGGCTTTGTTGCTGATGGTTCCACCTCGTATGCCCCTGGGCAACGCTCAGTACAGGACATTACCAGTGATGACGCTGAAGATGAAGAGGAACAAGAGCCAGATGATCAACATGTGGCCACACCTGTTAGCGTTGGCAGCAAGAGGACCAGCAGCTCACGCAGCACACACAGCCTACGCAGCACAGCAAGCAGTCCCCATAAGAAGGTAAAGAGCCCAGCAGTGAGGGCCATGTGCGAAAAGATTGGGGGTCTCACTGCAGCAATTGGTGATGGCCGTGAATACTTCAATGACACCCTGAGGCTGCGTGCAGCGCAACGTCAGGCAGCAGAGCAAGCTGCCATCCAGGCAGCGGAGCGGAAGAGGAAAGAGGAGGAGGAGCAGGTGGACCTCATTATCAGTTTGGCCAAAGAGTGGCTTCACTGAGAGCAGCCCAGAATGGCTTGGTGTCCTCAACATACTCGAGAATGAGAAGGCCATCATCTGGTTCCTCAAGAATGGTGTTGAAGGAAGGAAACAGACCATCAAAGCCTACGCAAATCGGGTCTAGACCTTCTCAACCATTCATGTATCCTTTGTGTCCGTAGACCTTAGTTTGTGATGGCTGTCTTAGTTTGTGAAGGTTGTGTGTTGGACAACTAAAGCTTGCATGTGTGTTATTTGAATTCGAAAGATGTGTGTTGGGAGTGAGTTGAACTGCTGTGTGTGTGACGATGTGCACTAATGAGGACCCCAATTAGCTGGCAACTTGTCACTGATGTCTTCTTTTTTTGTTGTTATTGTTGCTTATAGGTTCCAGCTCCTACCTTAGGTATGAACACCTCTGAGGGTCAATTGCATGGAGAGGCTGAGGATAATGAGGCCTTAGGAATGTTCCTTTGGGTAGTTGGAGCTCCACAATCTGTTAGGCAAGCTAGGAACATATTTCGGAGATCATTGGGAACTGTGCATAACTTGTTTGTGAAAGTGCTCAAGTCTTTGGTGAAGCTAGCTGATGACATCATCAAACCAAGGGACCGACAGTTTAGAACCATGCATTCGAGACTGGACAACCGTAGGTTTTATCCATACTTCAAGGATTGTATTGGGGCAATTGATGGCACTCATGTTCCCTGTGTTGTCTCCAAAGATCTTGTGAATCAGTACATGTGCCGTAAAAACTTAACAACCCAAAATGTCATGGCCTGCTGCGACTTCGACTTGATATTCACATTTGTCAATGCTGGTTGGCCTGGTTCAGTTCATGACATGAGGGTATTTGATGATTCGATGAATAAATTTGGACATGTGTTTCCTCACCCACCTACAAGTACTTAAGTGGCTGTTCTGTCTTTAAACTTCCTAATTACATGTACTTAATACTTACAGGTGCTTGCCGGTGCAGGGAAGTTTTATCTGGTAGACTCCGGGTATCCCAACCGTCCAGGGTACCTTGCGCCGTACAGGACCACAAGGTAAAGAAGAGTTTCAAAACGCAGAAGAACCACAAGGTAAAGAAGAGTTGTTCAACTACGCACACTCCTCACTTAGAAACTGCATTGAGCGAGCCTTTGGAGTGCTCAAGCAAAAATTTAGGATATTGATGGGTATCCCGAGTTATAATCTACAAACACAAACACATATAGTAGTTGCTTGCATGGCACTTCATAACTTCATCAGGTTGAGTCAAGAAAGGGACCGACACTTTGCTCGTTGTGACCGTGATCCAAACTATGTGCCGGTTGCTGCTTCCGTAGAACAGCCACCAACTGAGGAGGCGCCTGTTGTGTTAGATAACCAACAGATGAACGAATTTCGTGATTTGATTGCATTTCAAATGTTTCATGGCGGCCAATAAATGTGTGTTCAAATGCATGGGCGCTCAATTAAATCATGTATTTGTAGTTGTAATTTTATGAGGACTTGTTTTTTTCCACTCGGTTTTTGTACGGGTTTGAAACATTTTTTTTATGTTTGTAGCAGTTTTGTAATTTTTGTAACAGTTGTGTGTTGAATAAATTATTTCCTTTGGCCCAAGGGCACGGCTGCATGCTGCATGCAGAGTGCGGGCCATTTGCAACAGTTGCACGGGCCATTTGCATGCTGCATGCAGAGTTCAAAACACCATGCACCGCGGCAGCTTGGCCTGACATCCATCCATCCACGCGGAGTGCATGCAGAGTTCAGTCTTTTTTTATCCTCTTAACTGCCGTCCATCATGAGGCCTGACACATGTATAGATTTCAACACAAATTTGACACAAATTGAGCAGAAATTTTGGCACCCAATTTTGGGATCTAAACACAGCCAAGCTTTACTTCACCTGAAACATGGCAGCGCAAGCCTCCACACCAACCAGCATGAAACCACCAACTGCCCTGCTATACATGTCCCCATGAACATAGCTGCTATGCTCATCATTCCACAAGGACCACAAGTAGCGCTGCAATTTTTTTTTTTTTTTTGCAAAGGCAGACATGAGAAATGGCCACGCAGCCGGAAGATCAACAGAAACTAATAAGAATATGTATGTACTACACTGATAAAATAAAATGCTCTAACCAGATGCGGGAATTCTCCGCCAGCCCCATGATACCACAAGTTTTTCCTAACAAGTACTCTCCTGCAGGCTAAGTTCAAGGCTAATGGCAGTAGTATGCCATTTGGCATCCACAGTACAGATCTAAAGTACATTATTATTATTCTGACAAAGGAGTCAGCAATCGACACTGCGCCCTGGACGGTTCAGGAGCTGTAGCTGCAGCAACACCCACCAGCACGTCACGAACACTCCCCACAACAGGCAGCACAAGCATGATGAACCACCGACCCCCAGTTATCAGGTATCGGACACTGCAAACGCGAGAACTGGCCTGGTAAGGAATTTGACACACCAGTACAGGTCGTGATGCAAACGAAATCGATAAGACATAGTGTGATGGGTAACCGATGAAGGATATTAAAAAGGAAATTACCTGTGTCATGTGCCCAGGTATGGCATCAAGTCGTCGTCGTTCAGAAAAACATCGAGGTAAGAGATCGGACTATCGATCGGAATGAGGCTCAAAGGAAGTTCGCCAAAAGAGTTGCCTGCAAACTTATCAGCGGCCTCGCCAAAGAAAGAACCATCCATGAGCTGGTGGGCTTCACTGGCAACAGTCCCCAGATGCCCACTGCCTGCCGTAGGATAGCTATAAGAACCATCCTCGGACAGCGCTCCTGTACCCACAATAGGCGCATGGTGATCCATAGGCAGTGGTAGTGGCTGCTGCATTGTCGAAGGCTGAACAACTGGTGAAGGATTAAAACCAATTGGCCCACAACCAATATCCTGCCGAAACGAGTGTCCTGACCATGAGTTGACAATGTCATCGCTGCCTTCACAAGCCAGAGGGGGGTCGCTTAGATAAGTGCTTGATTGAGCAGCTCTTGCAGCCTGGTTACTGCTGTAGTTGTTGAGAACAGCACTAGCAGCCTGGTTGCTGCTCTTGTTGAGAGCTGCGCTTGCATCCTGGTTAATGTTGCTGTTGTTGATCGCAGCACCAGGAGATAGGAAATTCCCTTGAGAATCCACGTGCCGTTGCAAAGATCCTGTTGTAGGGACATGATTGAGACTTGTTGGCTGGTTAGTCATGCCCACCACATCCATTGGGTAAAATATGTTCATATCACTAATTGGAGTGCTCACTGTTTCTGGTGGATTATCATTTCTTTGTGTCACTTCAACCTCGTCCTCAGCACTTGGAGGATGGTCTGATGGGCTTTTCTTCTGCTGAGATTTAGTCATTTCTTCCTTACTAACAACTTGGTTGGAGGGTTTATCACGGCGCCTTCTCTTCTTCACTCTAGTTGAGATTTGCCGTCCTCTTATCTGTAAAACAAGTTGAGTGTCTCCTTCATCCTCTTTGGATGATGTAGAACGAGCAGGCTGCTCCAACTGGTCGACATCATACTCATCGCTGCTGCTATATGTGTCATTTTTGTCCCCTGAAGTGCTCTGATGGGTTATACGTGATGCTGCCCTGCCAAAACTATGAATAGACTTCTCTTCACGTTGCAAAACTCCCAACCAAATCAGACTCTCTTTTGCGGTCATTTTGTCCTGCAAACACTTTGACTTCCTTACATGATCCCTAATCTTATCAAAGTTCGGGGCCATGTGTTTGATCACACCCATCAGAACTCCAGCTTTCCAAGCCTTCTTTAGATCATGAGGTTTTTTGTACGGAGGACCTTCTCCCTTTGGAAGGCCCAAAGCAGTCCACCATGCCTCATTCCCCGATGGCCACCATGGGGGTGGAACACCCTTATCCAATGGATACCTTCTCTGCTGTGGGCTGCAGTGCTGCATCAACGCTGAAAGCAATGAGCCCAGAGTGGCATCTTGGAGATCCATCAAGCTATGCTGATTTTTTGTCCCACTGCTCTTAGCATTGCTCAGCATCGAGTTCTCAAGGTCATATTTTGCAATCGCCGCTGGCCCATTCTTGTCAAACTTCACCTTCTCCTTCCACCAGGCTCTAATGTTTTCTGATGCACCACCGACAGGCTTCCCCTTATCAGGAATGATCCCATAAACAAACCCTCGTGCATTGCACACCTCCATCAGCTTGAGCATGTATTTCAAAATCCCATTCTGGGCCCTCGCCATCTTCTTTCGGAGTGCCTGATCGGATATCTTCTTTGTCTTGGACTTCACCGGTTCGGACAGCTGCAGAGCAAGCTTCTGCTGCCTCTCCTTGATTCTCTTGAGCTTGATCTTGTCTTTCCACATTCGACGGGCCAGCTCCTCGGCATCAATCTCCTCGTCACTGACATCATTCTCACTGAGGCTGTTGATGCCATCAACGTCAAAGTCTGATGCATCGCCTAGTTCAGACGCAAGAATACCAAGATGGTCCATCAAAATTGGGTCTGCTAGCCTTCCAAAACCCAGTGCCGTCGCACCACCGAACTTCTTGTACTCAGTTGCTTTGTATCCTTATCATCGAATATGCAAACGAGGCACCACAACAACCTGCACAATTCATGCATGTTGTCAGAATCTATAAAAAAAATGCAATGCAACTCACTAAAGAATAACCTTATGATTGCAATCAAACAGGGGTACGTTTCCTGGCAACTAGAGCCACATAATCCAACCATAGGAGGCAAAAACTGAAAGATTAAGTAAGCCGATTCACTCCACTGGGCAATTCAATGGGAACTCAGATCAGACCTTACACACACATGCAACCGAAACTCAATACTGCTCCAGCTAAAACCAAAAGCATGACGACTGAAATAAAACTAATATTCTAGACACGCCACCATTACCGGCCGTTTCCTAGAGCCAGGGAATTTCAACTCCGGTATATCAATCAAGTATCCAGCAGGCGTACCAGCCATCCGCATTCCCGCAACCACCCCACGATCCAGCGCTACCGCCGTCGACAGCCCAATCCGAATCCCGAACGAACCCTAATCGCGGACGGACGCAACGAGCGGAACCGAGCGACGTGGGACGCAATCGCGCAGCCCACGAGCACGAACGCGGACAATCAATCAATCAATACCAACCAAAAACAAAAAAAAAATAAATCCTCCGTCGAAACCGACGAGGTGCAGAGTTGATTGTACCTCGTCGAAGGGCCGAACGCCACGGCGGCTGCGGCGGCGGGCGGCGGAAGCGGCGAGGAGAACTCGCGGTCGGGTTCGGCGGGGGTTTGCGCCTCCGTTGCGCCGGTTTTATTTCGGGAGGAAAAATGGAAGGGGCCAAAAATGGGGGGAAGGACTGAGGGAGGAGGGAAGTGGAATGAAGAAGGCGGCGGTAGAAGAAAAAAAAAGGCTACTGCGCGACGACGCTTGAGGAAATCTTCCCCATTTTATTTCCTGATGAAATTGAAACATGGAAATACAGGAGCGAGTAAAACTCCGTTGGTTAACCGAGTATAGTAAAAAACAGAAATACAGTTGGTGTCGGGATGCGATGCGGCGTTGATGCGCGTGTGACAGCCGGGAATGCGTTTCCACGCACGTAACTGTGTGAGCTGGCCACACCATGTTTCCCGCGGAAGATCACGTCCTCCTACCGAGCGCTGGGTGGTCAGCCGTGATGTGCCTGGCTGGCTAAACTTCCCTGTTTGCTTCATCACCGAGGGCACAGACAGTTCAGCAGAATTTCCAAAAGTTTTTCGTAGCAACGGAAGATTGTTCTGTTCGAAAATCTTAGCCACAGGCATCTCCATCCTGCGAAAGCGTGAAACCGACCATCCTGGCTCACTTGCCCTCTGTTTTTCTGTGATTTATCGATGATCCAAGAACCTAAAGATGTTGGTAACAAGGCAAAACTTTGCATTCTTTTATTTTACTTTAAATTTAAAATAAAAAACTCTGTAGATCTAATCAGGTGCGATCCTCCGATGTTAAATCTCTTGAGAATCCTCGGTGCAAAGGGCAGCTCAAACAAGGAAACACAGGCTGTGTGTTCTTGTCGTGTCTAGGAGAAAGAGTTGGCAATCCGGTTGATCTCACGCGTGACGGCGGCATTTTTTCTCTTGCCTTTTTGATTTGATCGTGAAGAGATACTGGTGATTACCGCCAGCTATTATTGGCGTGATGCACTGCTGACGCAGCCCGGCCCTACCCATTCGGTAAGGCGCAATCTCCATATCAGCATTGCCGTTCGTAGTAGCGGCAGAGGTTCGTTGAATCTGGACGCCCTTACCAAACCATCTGTCGTTGAAGCGTCCAGGTTCGATGTATCCGTTCGATCAGAACGGGGAAAACGAGCCACTAGTTTTTGGGCCTAAAGGTGACAAGTAAGGCCGCAGGTCCGATAACTATTTATGGGCCTAAAAGGGCTCTTCCCGCAAGTTCGTAGGCCCGATTGGGCGATCCAGTACGCGTTCGATTGGGCCCGATCGCCCAATCCGCTAAGGTTCGTTTAAGCCCATACGTCGAAGGCCCGATTGTGCGATCCAGTACGCGTTCTCTTTCCATTTTCCGTGACGTTCTTCCAGGCTGTGACGAATAATCTTCAGCTGCTGAACCGAGCAAAACATGCACCGCCCCTCACTTCCAAATTCCAAAGTTATTTTTACACAGTCCTTGTGCCACTCTATATTTGCCTAGAAAATATATAAGTTGTTGGAGTTGCTGTAATGAACGGCCGGTTCGCAATCAGCAGTGGAAAAACGACGATTACATTTTTAAATACCCAAATGCTGAAATGCCAAGGGCAGGATCGCATCGGCTGCCGCCTGTCGGTAAAGAGTCGCTGCGGGCTGCGATTCGAAAGGCGGCCAAGATCTTTGAGGATTTTTCTTTTTTAGTGAAAGGAAAAAACTGTCGAGTGGGACGTTTTGGGACCTGCAGCAGGACGTCCGGACGAGAGCTTCACGCTGTCTGGCTGGAGTCGCTGTTGTGCGCCGTCCGCCGGAGATTCCTTTCTTGGCCACCGTGGCGACGGTGACGTGGCGCGGGAGGCCGACACAAACCGCTCGACAGGAAGGGACCGGCGTGACGTGGAGGGTCGACGCGCCACACTCGCAGCCGGCCACGACGCCCCCGGGACACGCAAGCTCTTTCCCGTCGGCCGTCGCCGTCGCCAAAATATCTCGCCGCCCCACTGAACCTGCATGATGCATCCGCCTACTCTACGTTTTTCTTTTTAGCACCGCACTAGTACGCGATGGCAGTCGGCAGATTTTTGAGGAAGGAAAAGTCAAGTTTACTTTGGTGAATATCCTTCTGATTAAGGAGGGGAATATTCTTCTGAATATCATAGTGCACGTGGAAAATTAATGTTTGACTCATCATAGTAAAATTTTCTTTGAAACATTGAAAATCTGCTCCATCCCACTAGCGTAAAACTGAAAATGTCTTTCGAGAAAAGTACAATGGAAAATAACACCGATCAAAATGACACGTAGCCCACGTGTCAACGAGCAATTTGGCCCTTAACCAGAGCAGTGTGACGCGGCACCACCCCGATAGAGCTCTGACTGGCGCCCCGGAAATATCTGCCCCCTCCGTTCTCTTTTGTCTTTTCCATCATGCGAGTATGTGACCACTCGGCTTAGGAACCTTCCCGAACTTACCAGAACCATCTTTTTTCCGCAGGGGCCCTCCAGCTGGCAACGCACCGTCACCGACTCTCCCTTCGTAGCCGTTGATGCCAAAATATCTCCCGCAAAAATATCTCACGCGAACCGCGATGGCACGGCCGTAAATCCCCCCGCCCGGCCGCCCCCGTCGCCCGTCGGAGCACGGGCGCGCCTCACTCCCTCCGACCCCCAGGAAATATCTGCCGCAGAGAGGCCTTTTCGCTTTTGAATTCCGCAGGCACCGACCACCCCCGGCGGATGGCCACCGGCTGCGGGGAGAAGCGGGCGGCGCTGCTGCGGCGGATCACGGAGGAGGGCGGCTTCGCGTTCGTGGCGTCCGCGGAGAAGGCGGCCGCGGGGGACGTCCGCGCGGCCGAGGCGGCGCGGGAGATGGCGTGGGAGCAGCTGCACTCGGCGCCCCGGGACGAGGTGGGCGCCGCGTGGCGGGACGCCTACGCGCTCGCCTGCCTCCACGTGGCCGCCCTCCGCGGCGGCGCCGGCGACGACGACCGGCGCGCCGCGCTCCGGGCGCTCGACATGGGCCTCATCATGGGCGGGGGGCTCCTCCGCGCGGAGCTCGAGGACGCCATCGCCAGGGTCGTCGCCGACCGCCGCGGCGGTCGCGACGGGGACTCTGAGGCGGCGGCCGCGGCGGGGGACGTGGAGAGGTGGAAGGAAGGGATCGCGGGGGACGGAGACCTTGCCGATGTGAGTACCCTCAGCCGCCTGTCGCCTTACTGCGGTCTCGCATCTGCTCGTGTGGATTGGGTCGTGGAAATGTAGTGCCAGATAGAGTTGATTCTGAATGGCGTTATCAGTGACATTGGTCTGGAATTGTTATTCGAAGTGGTTCGGTTACCGTTCTTATTTCCTTCGCAAACGTGCACTATCTACAGCGTTCTGATTCAGTGATTCTTTTCGGGCAAATTTATTCACTAACTTTCTCCTTTGACCAAGACAGTGGCCGAATGATGAATTTAATCTGCCATATCTACAGCGGCTTTTTATGATAATTTGTTTCAGGTACTCAAACTTCTACCTGTGAAGTCCCTATCACGTAAGAAAATTGAGAGGCGATCATGCATTCCTTTGGAGGCATTTATACGTGATTACTTTATATGTGAGTCCCCTGTTATACTCAGTGGCTGCATTGATCATTGGCCTGCAAGGACAAAATGGAAGGACATAAAATACCTAGAGAGGATAGCTGGAGATCGTACTATTCCTGTTGAGGTGAATACTTACACTTTTCGACATTGATAACTGACATGTAAAATTGCAAATAAATTTCTGTTATTTGGGGTGGGGTGGGCGTACATAGTAACACTTCATCCTCTCTTTTTTTAAATTGTTAATCTTGTATGTTTTTCTTCATATGTTAATCATCAGTCCTGAGAACTCACCATGCTTCTGCATATAGTGATTCCTTTGCAATCTAGTATGAAAAAAAAGGACGAGTGTGGATCTAAATTCTTTAGTGCCTCATTATTAGAAGCTGCTCAAATTTTCAGATTAGCTAATTTGTCATCACCAATCATCTTTATTAAATCTTCTTGTATTTATGCATTTTGCAAAGATATGCAGAGCCTTTATTTTCCATTGATTGCAAATCCTGTCCATAAGAAATTGCTGCTTCACATAGAGCCTGGACTATATCTTGGTTTGGACTGAGTAGTGTTCTTCCTTCAGCATTTGGTGATATATCATCCAAGTTGTTCACTCATAAGGAATGATGTGACAGGTCGGGAAAAAGTATGCTTGTACTGAGTGGAAACAGGAGCTTATCACATTTTCTCAATTTCTCGAGAGGATGTGGTCGAGTGATTCAGCAAACCTGACATATCTAGCACAGCATCCATTGTTTGACCAGGTGATAACTTGTGTAACAGCTTGACATATGAATCTACTGTCCTAGCAATTACTTACCTAGCTATCGGATGTTATTCATATCATTTGACAGATAAAGGAGCTCCGTGAGGACATTACAGTTCCTGAGTACTGTTCTGCTGGAGGTGGTGAACTCCAGTCAATTAACGCTTGGTTAGGCCCTCATGGGACCCTGACCCCACTGCATCATGACCTACATCACAACCTTTTTGCTCAGGTATGACAAAAATTCTCTGTTTACACCCTCTTTGCTCATGTCTATATTGTTGATTTATGCGTGTTGGTTACATTGAATAAAGCATATCTCGACCAACCTAGGAGGAAATAGGTGGCTCTTTAATTAAGAAGAAATAGGCACCTAAATTCACGTTGACATCCTCGATCAGCTGTTGGTCATTCAATATTAACTATTTAACGTGACATGTTTAAGAAGTTGTCCATCTATTTGTTGTATAGATACTCATGTGCTACTACTATTGCTTTTGTGATATTTTGGTGTTGTTGCTCTAGCCCCAATTCTGTTTAGTGTGGAGATTTTGATTCATAAACAAGAAATACTTCGAGCAACCCTGCTGCTTTCAGCAGTCCATTCAGTCAAGTTTTACAGAAACCATTGCTCACATTTAGTAAGGTTAAACATAAAATTGGTCCTTTAGCCAATTCTTACATTAACTATTGTTTTCATTTTATTTGCTTAAACTTAAATGAAAGCCCTTAATACAAACAAGAAGCCATATGAAAAATATGTGTACAATTATTTGCTGGGCACACAGACATACTGGAGAAGGGCATCCTTCGCATGTTTCCTTCTTGTCAGAGCCAAGGTCATTTATTTTTTTGTTTGACTTTGGAAAGTAACATTTGTGTGTTAAACAAGCCAAACTGACTGCATGATTGTTGTTTGCCCTGTTGCTATGCTACATCAAACCGCGTTTTTCTCAATGGTGATGAAAACGCCGTGCTGATTATTTGAGTGCCCATAGGAAAGTTGTCCATCCGTCATTCATGTTTTGGCACTTCTGCCCTATTGGAATGGATTATTTTTCTCTTAAAGGCCAGCTCCTTCGCTTATTGTTTGGTACCCACTACCCACCATGATGTATTGGCCATGTTCTCATATTTTGCTTTAGTTTGACTTGTAACAAAAAGACCAGCACTTTTGCGCCTATCTTAATTGGTTATGGTGATAATAAAGATATCCATAACCTATAGTACTGTAATAACTTGTTTGGAACTATAGATGTTCTTGTTCTGTTAGTTATTTGAATTGACTCTGATTGGTGCCTGTTTTGAAGTGCTGAGTGACATATTTTGTGTAGATTAAGATCCTAATTCAGTTGAGTTGATGTATTTGGTTGTTACTTGTTGGCAGGTTTTGGGAAGGAAATATTTTAGACTTTATCCTGCTTCTGTATCTGTGGAACTGTACCCTCAGACAGAGACAATACTGAGCAATACTAGTCAGGTGAGTAGTCCATTTTAAACATGTACATCATATGGAAATAGAAGTTTTTCGAGATCAATGGTGTTTGCATGCTAAAGTGACATGAATAAAAAAGCTTGATTGGATGCCAAAAATGCTGGAAGCTTACCTTATTGTCCACAACTATTGCGTTTCTTGCTTTTAAAAGTTTCTGAACCTGTAACAAATATGCTATGACCTTTGAACAACCCTGATGTCAAGATTCTGAAAATACAGTGATTTCTTTATAGTTCTGGGAATGAGTAACTAGGCTAAGCAAAGTGAGGTAAGTAACCTGTACCTGTTTTAAACGATCACTACATAGATGAAACCCTTTTCCAGATCAATGTTGCTTGTATGCTAAAGGGGCGTATGACTCAAAAACTTAATTGGATGTCAAAAGCAAACGTAGCACTTTACCTTGTCCATAAGTATGTTGTTCCCAGCTCCAAATATACTTGATGAGATTTTGAAAATAGGGTTAGATTTTCTTTTAATAATTCTGGGAATACAATGAATATGCCAACCAAGCATACAACTGGTGATGGTGCCAGATTTTTTTTCCTGAGCGCCTCTGGTCAACCTTTCTCTATGGGAATTCCCCTGTTCAACTTTGCTTGGTAACAACCCAAATCAATTATCAGTCTGCGATCCTATAGCTTTGTACTGTCAATAAGGTTTATTGAGTTCTGTTACAAACCAAGTTGATCTGCATGTGATTTATTGTGCTAATATGTCTTAACAGGTAGATCTTGACAAGTTTGACGAGAAGGAATTCTCGAAGGCAGCAGATCTTGAATTCATAGATGGCATATTAGAGGAAGGTGACCTGCTTTACATTCCACCAAAATGGTGGCATTACGTGAGATCTCTTTCTGTTAGCTTTTCTGTTAGCTTCTGGTGGCGAACGTCACATCTTCCTTCAGGAAGTTCATAATACCATTGTTTTGATTGTCCATGATGTTTCTATCATCGGATTGGTAGAGACTTAGTAAAACCTCATTAAGCCCATGTTTCCTGATCCATTGGTGTGTGGGTATGGCCTCGCCACGATGATGTATATTGTAAGATTGTGTATATTGCGTGAGATGTATTGCAATGAGCCTTTAGGGCAAATATATAGGAGGACATGGCTTGGAGGGCAAGTAGCCTCTCCTAGAGATAAGGAAGGTTATCCCATGATTACAATCCGAAACTAACTATATCCGGAGTTACCTAATATACTCTTAACATATATCATTGTTTTTCACGACAGTGATCTAAACTTTTAGCTGCAATCATACTAATTTACTATCAGATACTACTGTGTTTGTTTTACCCTGAACTGATGACCTTACTATGTTCCCTAATCGATTTAATTTTTCTTTTTCGAGTAGAAGGAATCACTAGTGCTTAGTCTGTCATTGATGTACGCGTGAAAAATAGGGAGCATGTTTAATGTAGTTCGAGATGGAGCTCATTAAGAAACGTTTGGAAATCATCTGTAAATGTTATGTTTGTCTTTACCCCTGCGAGATAGGCAACCAAGAATGGTTTTTGTAGCTTCTGTTCTTACTTTGAATGCATCTCATGTCTGCTCCTTGATGTCTTTCAGATGAGCTATGGAGCAGATCATTTGTTTTACTTGGCTGTGGATTTAACTTTTGTAATTATTTATGACAGAGCACTAACGCTAACTGTACTGTCCATAATAAGTAGTAGAAACATTTTTTTAGAGTGAATCTGTGACAGTGATATGGATTTGGATGACATGTATGGTTAAGGGACTTTCCGAAACAGGTAAAAGGTTAAGGGAATGCTTCACATACAAATGTACAGCCCAATTGTATAATTTTGTCGCACCAATTGTTTTGATCTTTGAACGTTTTGACCCGTAAATGATCAAACGCTCAAGTAGTCAAGTGACATGAGCCGTTCAAGTAGTTGTACAAGTTGGTTGCATGTCGAGTATTTCTGAGTTCTACTTACCTGCCTCATGCTGAATTCTCGTTCAGCAAGATTGCAGACATGATGTTTTAGTGCGATTTTTACTTTCTTGATGAGTGCAGACTGCTGCTGCACGCACAACGCTCATCCCACTCCTGTGGCCATGAATATTTCTATTTCGATGGATGCCCGGAGAGGAATTCTCAACGTGTTGTGTTCTCTCTCTCTCCCTCCCTCCCTCTCTCTCGATCGATCGATTATTGCCATGTTCATGTTTTACGGTGAATTCTCGATGTGTTTTGCTCGGCTTTCTGTAGCCCAAGGTGATAAAAGGCAGAGGCCGGCCCGGCCCAGTTATCCTCAGCGGCCCAATATGCTTGGACGTTCTGCGCTGCGCAGAAGCCGAACGGAAACACCCCCGCCGCCGGCCCGCCGAGTCTCGCGGACGGCAGCGGCGGGGCGAAGTGGAGGCGGGAGCGATACGTACAGTGCAGGGAGTGAGATCTGGGCCATGTTTGGTTGGAGTGTGGAAAAATTTTGATGAGAGAGAAACGATGCTTTGACTATTAATTAGGGGTATTAAATAAAGTCTAATTATAAAATTAATTCCACAACCGTGGTACTGTAGCAGTTGCTCTACTTAATGAGGTCTTTGACCGCATGATTAGAGGATGATTGAGCGCGGTTACTGTAGCATCACTGTAGCCAATCATGATGAAACTTGGCTCATTAGATTCGTCTCGAAAAGTTACACCCATTCCTAAAAAGATTTTGCAAATAAACTTCGTTTAATACTTCATGCATGCATTCGTCTTTTAGTGCAAAAGTTTTCGTAACATCATACAAACATGGCCCTGGGGAGTGGACAAAAGGCTGGCCGCGCAGTGGAAAGCGGCGTCGGCACCCGCGCTGGCTGCTTTGGCATCTTCCCCTCGGCGGGACGCGTCCGCCCTCCGTCGCGGCGCTGCCGCCACTGGGCCAGGGCCAGGGCCCGGTCGCCGTCGGAACCCGCCACGAGCGGGCACGGGGCGGGCAGGGCCACGGGGAAAAGAAGCCTGCCCGCGCCGCACCACGCGCCTTTACGCGCCCGCGGTCGCGCCCCGCCCCGCCCTTGCCTGCCCAGGCCACCACTCCAACCCCCCACCGCGCACCACCACGTACGCCCCCCCCCCCCCCTCCCTTGTCCCCTCCCACTCCCAGCCACGCGAGTGACCACGCCCCCGTGCGTTTCGGCCGTGGCGAAAGCCGAAAGGCCGCCGCCGCGTCGCGGCGCGGGCTCTGGACTCTGGCAAGCCGCAGCCGACCGACGACGGCACACGGCAGGGACACGACGCGCCCCCAGGCGGAGATTTCTCGCGGTGCCCGCCCGTATCCCGCTCCGGCGCTCCGTTCCCGGCAGCAGGCCGATATCCCTCTCGGCTTTCCCTCCGCCAGCCACAGGAACCGCGCGGATCTTTCTCTCTAGCTTCGTGGAAATCGGAAGGGCTCGCGCTGATGATGACGGTCGCCCACATGCTCGGCCATGGCGCTTTCCTTTCAGCTTTCCCAACTCGAGCACGCAAGCAGCCAGGCACGCAACGCAACTCGCCAGCCTTTGCCTATGGGTTCTTTCTACTACCAATTTTTCTTCAGAGGCAGCCAGAGAAAGCCCAGACACGGGCGCAGGGCGCTCACATGCGCGCGCGCCCATGGATCGCACACCTCCGCGAAGCTCCGGCAGGGCGCCCACGCCGCTTTCTCGCTGAATACTACCCGGAACCAAACCAGCTCCGACAAAGCACGGCTCAAGCCTGCTCGGTCGGTCGATCGCTGCTAGCATTCGCAAAGCGAAAAGCGTTTCTTTTTTTGCGAAAACAAAGCGAAAGCGTTGCACAGTCCCCTAGGTGTAAGTGTAAGATGCTAATGCTACTGTTAGTGGAAGGTATCATTGGATTGGACGGCATTTTAGAGTTTAAGACCGACTAAACTAGCTGTACAGGATCATCATCAGGCAGACGACATCCCCCTGCCACGCACCACAACCGCAGCAGCCTTCGATCTCTCCGACAACTTACGGTTTTATTCATCCTGCGGCCTCTCCTCCCACGCTAGAGTAGAGCTCTTCTTCAGTTCCATGATCCTATCTATCCTCGGCACGCTCTGCAGCTCGAACCAGAGAAGAACCGGCGCAGCACGTACCGGGCCCACGTGTGTATACTAGTACGAGAAGACAAGGAGGTACAGGTCGGTTTTTGTTCATCGAATATTCATTTCAGATGAAAACGAACCTCAAATCTCGCCAGCAGCGTGCTGCAAGCCTACAACGCTCGTGAGGATACAGTAGCCGAGCACAAACACTACAGACCTACAGCTACAGCTGCCAAGTACGGGCCCGAGAACAACGCCGTCGTCGTGTACCCCAGTACACGTGAGCAGGGAAGACCGGCCTCTGCAGCTTGTTTGTACACACGCCACGCATGATTGCTCGCGGCCAGTTCCGATCCACATCGTGCAGCCACCGAACAGCAGGCACACGGCTGCCTCCTCCGCGTGGATGATGATAATTGATAAGCTCTACTAGCTAATAATGCTGGACGCTTTTCACGACGTTGATGGTGTCCCAAAGCTGCCGGGCCACCGGACGAGCTTGCAATTGCAACGGCCTGCCTGGCTGGGGGGCGGCTCGCCGCCGCGCCGGCGTGCAGACCACCTGCCGGCCGGTGCTCCCTCGCCGTCACGAAACGGCCGCCACGCGGGGGGAAGAGAGGAGCCAATGATCCCCCGAGGCACGCGTGCCCGCGAGCCGAGGGGGCATCGATGCGTCGCGGCCGATGTGCGCGCCAGCGCCATCCAACAGGGGCCGTGCGCCGAGTGGGCAGTGGGCACCGCCTCGGCTTGCTGGCGATGGCGAGCGACAGTTGCCAGTGCAGGCAGGCCGGACGTGCTCCGTTGAGAAATGAGAAAGGTTCAGCAACCTCATCATATAGCTCGCTGCGCATGACACAGCCGGTGTCTGCCATCGCCGCGTTCTGCAGCGTTCATTTGCCACACCTACCTACCGCCGGGGAGATCTAGGAACAGAGTCATCACTCATCGGAGTGGAACTGCAGGCTGTGGGAATGATGCATCAGTTACTGCTACAAGGAACAAGAGAATTCTTGGATGCATTCCCTCTTCAGTTTTGACAGATATCGATGGCAATGACTGATTAGCAGAGTATGGTGCATTACATGGCACTGCGGGAGTGCCTTTAGGCGCACTCTTCCGTTTCTTGCACAAACAAGGTAGGTCACACAACTCCAAATCCAGAGCTGGTCCCTTCATTGCCAGCTTCACAGAAAAACAAATCAGAGGATGGGGACAGTGTCACAAACAGCCAGATTAAAAAAAGAAATCCCACACAACCTGCAGCTGGTGAGTGATGAGCCTCTTTCTTTTCTGTTTTTTTTTTCTGCAAGCAAAGCAAAGCAGCCAACCAACCCGGAGGAACAAGGCGAGAAGCCATTATTCCTTTCTTCCCTCGCTTACAGCCTAAACTCCCCTCCAGTGTCTCCACTACATTAATTTCCAGGCCCCAATGACGCGAGGCCGCACCCTCCTCCGGACCTCCGGCCGCCAGCAGCAGTAATTGCAGCGCGCCTCTGCGCCACCAGCCGGCCTTTGACCCGCTCCCCCCGCGCCGTCGCCATGGCCGAGGACGCCACCACCTCCACCTCCTCCGCCGCCGCCTACCTCCCGCCGGCGCTCCCGGCCTCGCGCCACGACATCCAGGCCGCCGTCGCCAAGGCGGCCGAGCTGCGCGCGCTCCACGCCGCGCTCCTCCAGGGCGGCGCCAATGCTGGCGCCTACGCCAGCGCCAGCCGGAGCCCGGCCGTCATCCGCCTCCCGCCGGCCGCGTCGCCGGCGCTCGCCAGGACAAGCCTCGCCCTCGCGGCCCCGGCCTCCGCCGGTGCCGAGGACTACCCCGTGTTCGCCCCGGTAAGCGGACCCAGCAGCTTGTGGCGCTTGCTTCCTCTGCAACGACGCTTGTTTGTACTGTTGCGTACCGTTTCTTGGTACCACGAGCAAGGGCGTGTGTGAAAGGTGGCCCTTTTGGGGTTGGATTCGCATGTTCTGCCTTTCCATGCTAATGTTTTGGCAAATTTTGTGGCCGTTTGATGCTATGTTAGTGCTGGAATCGATTGCTGTTCTTGTTTTGAGAATGTTCTTTTTTTCAGAGGTAATCTTGATTTCTAGGTGTAGATTCCAGTTTGTTGGACGGAGCTTGGTTGGAGTGAAGCTAGAAGCATAGAACAGTAGCCAAGTGGGGTCGTATTTCATTCTACTAGAGCAAAGCTGTAGGTTGATAAACCAGCAGGTGGATCGGATCTACTGTCTGCTTGGTGTTTCTAGTTAGTCCCTACTTAAGGCAGAAAAATCAAGAATTTGTGAAGATAAACATTTTCTCCTTTCTTTGTGCTTACATTTGCAGAGGGCTGATTGTGCTACCTAATGTTTTTTCTGTCAACATCCAAGAGCATCCTACTCATGTGGTTTGGTAGGATTAGCCATTCCCTCAGCATTAAAACGAGCTTTATTTAAGTTATTAGGTTGGCTGAAAATGTTGTTTTGCTTCAAAGTGGGAACAGATAGTAACTTGGGACATCCAAAATAAGGTTTTGTCCATGGAAACTGCAAAATGCCAGCTTATTTTTTATTTATTTATCTAGGATCCTCCTGTACTACAAACCGATGTGCAGAATCAACTGATCAGCATGGTACTAGGCTAGTAGCATGTGTCCTCCACTGAAAGTCTGAAACTTATGTGTTGCCTGCTGGTACAACTATTTCCCGTGGTCCATGCTCGTTTTGCTTCATGCTTCTGCACTTCCATTCCCGTTCAACTTCTAACCGTAAGCCTTGCTGCTTGCTTGATGAATTTCCTCAGACTTACGATGAAGAACCCTTGGGTGGCACGAACTACATTCGCCAAGATAACAGGAGTCTATCTGAGAACTGGAGCGGCATGGGATTGGACCATGATGGCCTAGAAGATGAAGTGGCCTTCTCGGATTTCGACAATCACAACACCTTCTCGTCATCGAACAGCGAACTACATTTTTCTTCTTCAAACGAGCATCTGCGGAACAGAATGGCATGCAGAAATCATCCATCCTTCCTTCAGCCCGCCCTCTCTGCTGACAGTTTGCTCAGGTCAGCCAGCCGGATGACAGACTTAAACGAGTTTAAGGCTGTTACGACATGCAATACCTGCAAACCTGCGACTATTAGTAGGGACACTGAAGCAGATGCCAAGCCCCTGAAGAACCTCGATAGCACAGCGCCGCTGTCAAACTACCACCCTGCTGCCTTCTCCCGGACAAGGCACAAGGGGCCACATATTCTTTCATGGCTCTTACCAAAGTCAAAGAGGAAGCCGAAATCAGACATGTCACCAAACACCATCGAATGTGAGAACATGTCGCAGCTTCTAAAGGAGTGGGGTGTGTTCTCACTGGAGTCCCTGAAGAAAGAGGTCATTGAGGCCAATGAACACAGGGACGCTGCCCTGCAAGAAGTGTCAGAGGTCAAATCATCATTAGGGGAACTCACTACCAAGCTAGTGAGCCTGGAAGCATACTGTTCAGAACTGAAGAAGGCTCTAAAGCAAGCAACGAGCGTGAAGAACATGCAATCTCACTCAAAGAGATCAACTAGATCCGTTAGTGGCAACAGAGACAATTCCTTGCCCGTCAGTGATGAAGTCATGGTGGAAGGGTTTTTGCAGATAGTATCTGAGGCCCGTCTCTCCATAAAACAGTTTTGCAAGGTACTAATCCAACAGGTCGAGGATGCTGACAATGGACTATCAGATAAGCTAAATTTACTCCTACAACCGTATCAAATTACACTCAACGACAAGCACCCAAAACTAGTGCTGTACCACCTTGAAGCTCTGATGAACCAAGCAATGTACCAAGACTTCGAAAACTGCACGTTCCAGAAGAACGGGTCACCCAAATGCCTCGACCCCAAGCAGGACCGGCAGGAGAATTTTGCCTCATTTGTGGCCCTGCGCAACTTGAGTTGGAACGAGGTCCTGAAGAAGGGCACCAAGTACCACTGCGAGGACTTCAGCCGCTTCTGCGACCAGAAAATGAGCTGCATCGTGTCCACCCTGAACTGGTCATGGCCGTGGGCCGAGCAGCTGCTGCAGTGCTTCTTCGTGGCGTCCAAGTGCATCTGGCTGCTCCACCTGCTGGCGTTCTCCTTCAGCCCGCCGCTGACGGTACTGCGGGTCGAGGAGAACAGGGCATTCGACCAGATGTACATGGAGGACGTGCTGTTCGACAAGCAGCGGGCGCAGAACCATCCATCGGCGCAGGTGAAGCTCATGGTGATGCCTGGGTTCTATGTCCAGGACCGGGTGCTCAAATGCAGGGTGCTCTGCAGGTACAGCTAGATCCAAACTTCCAAATGATAACTGGAGGTGCCTCTAGTTTTCTTTTGACTTATTGCTAGTGTGATGTAGTAGCATTTGTTCTGCTAAGTTGCAAAGTGTTATACAGTACAGGAATGCCAGAATGTCGTTTTGACCGTTGACGTGCCTGTCAGTATATCTGTAACATACTTGCGTTGCAAGAGTGCCATGTGTAAGCAAGATTTGTGGGAATTTTTAACTTAACGGCTCTGTCATTTGCAATGAAGCCTCTTAACCTCAACTGTTAAACTAGTACTTACGCAACAACCTCGAAACCTTTTGTAGTCTGTGAATGCAGTACCCTTGACGACACAGCATGTTTACTGTTGGCTGACCTCTCCTAATGTCAGTATGTGACTGTCAATCTGATAGTGAACAGAGGCATAAAAGAAAAATCGCAGAAACACGAGAAGTGTTCGCAGGAGTAGCGAAGTTCTTGCAACAGCGAATAAAAGCTGAGAAAAACGCAGCTCAAAGCAGTCCTAGCGCCTGCAAAACAAACAGAACGAAAGCAGAGACTGGCTGACACAGATAGTAGAGGTCGAGGGGGCAAAAAAAAAAAGAAAAAACTCAACAGCTCCGATCTCCACTGTCTGTGCTTCATCTTCTCTGCATCCAGCTAGGGCCGGGCATTCGGG
Source organism: Panicum virgatum (assembly GCF_016808335.1). Lineage (NCBI taxonomy): Eukaryota > Viridiplantae > Streptophyta > Magnoliopsida > Poales > Poaceae > Panicum > Panicum virgatum. The sequence continues at coordinate 43,329,129 of NC_053141.1, read as the reverse complement.
TTACCCGAAATTTTCGGGTCGGGTAGTTCGGGTTTTAGGAATTTCGGGTTTCCAAAAATAATACCCGAAATCAGTTGGGAAAAAGAAGAACCCGAAAATTCGGGTTCGGGTTCGGGTTTTACCCGAATTACCCGAAATTCTGGAATTCCACATATGCAGTATAAAATCAAATCAAATACACCCAACCATACATCCAGTTCACACGTCCAAACTGACAGTTCAAACGAAATTAACTAACACTTCACACGTCCAAACCGTGACAGTTCACACTTCACATATCACAATTAATAAACATAGTTTTGAAGCACACAAATCAAATCATAGATGAAAAAACAAATCATTTCGGGTTGTTCGGGTATGAAGTGGGATGAAGTTAGTATGGATTTTATCACCGGTCTACCAAGAACCCAGAGCGGTCATGACTCAGTTTGGGTGATTGTTGACCGACTCACTAAAGTGGCACACTTCATCCCAGTGCGTACCACTTATGGAGGTGATAGATTAGCCAAATTATATATTGAGCGTATTGTGAAGCTGCATGGAGTGCCTAAGAGGATTGTGTCAGATAGAGGCACCCAGTTCACTTCGAGATTCTGGAGCAGGTTACATGAAGCACTTGGTACAAAGTTGGACTTCAGTTCAGCCTATCATCCTCAGACTAATGGCCAGACCGAAAGAGTTAATCAGATCCTTGAAGACATGCTAAGAGCCTGTGTTCTTACTTATGGCAAAAATTGGGAAGACAGTTTGCCATATGCAGAGTTCTCTTACAACAACAGCTACCAGTCAAACTTAAAGATGTCGCCGTTTGAAGCCCTCTACGGGAGGAAGTGTCGCACACCTCTCATGTGGACCGAAGTCGGTGACCGCATTATTGAGGGCCCAGATTTTATTAAAGAAGCAGAAGACAAGATAGCAGAAATCAGAGAGAATCTAAAGGCAGCTCGATCTCGCCAGAAAAGTTATGCCGATAAAAGAAGACGTACTCTCAGCTTCGAAGTTGGAGACTATATGTACCTTAAAGTTTCCCCAATTCGCGGCACACGCAGATTCCAGGTACGAGAAAAGTTGGCTCCACGTTACATTGGACCTTTCCCAATTATCAAGAAAGTGAGAGCGGTAGCCTATAAGCTCCAGTTGCCAGCAGAGATGTCAGATGTACACGATGTATTCCATGTGTCCCAACTCAGAAAGTGCCTGCAAGTACCAGAAGAACAAGTGGCCCCAGAGACAATCGACCTGCAGGATGATCTCAGATATCAAGAGGTACCAGTAAAAATTCTAGACACTGTGACGCGAAGAACCCGCAACTCAGAAGTCAGGATTTGCCGAGTTCAGTGGAGCAGGCATTCGGAAGCAGAAGCAACTTGGGAGAGAGAAGATGCGCTCCGAGCCGAGTTTCCCAGTCTCTTTAGTGGTGAAGCTGAATCTCGGGGACGAGATTCAACCTAAGTGCGGTAGGTTTGTAACATCCCAGTTTTCATCATGATTAAGGGGGAGTGTTGAAATTTATAATGCAAACTTCTAGAAGGTTCTATAAAAATAAGGATAAACCATGGCGTAATTTTGTTCACCATGACAAGGTTCTAGAATGTTCCACAAGAATCATAAGAAGACAAGAAGCTTGGATAATTTCTTGCCATGGTAAAATTTAGAATTTTCTAGAATTAGATATTTGTAGGGAACTTAGATATTTGTAGGGAACCTCCTAGAGTGTGACATGTGTCACTCATCCAAGAGGGTATGAGTGCCTATATAAGGAGGGTGCCACCCCTTGCCATGCCATACTACTCCACTCCATCCCACACACATCCAAGGGCATGGTAGAAGTGAGCATAGGTAGAGTGTGCTAGGTGTGTGTTCCTTTGTTGCTTCAATAAGGTAAGCGTCTTTATAAGTGCTAGCCTTCCGGTTAAGCTTAGTACTTAGTGTATAAGTTGTGATCCATCGAAGGTTGGCTCTGCCACCCGGGATCACAAAAGGGTCTGGGCTTCATCGAAGGTTGGCTCTGCCACCCGGAAGCCAGCTTCATCTGTTGGTAGGCTCTGCCTCCCGGAAGCAAAAGGCGGCTCTGCCGTAAAAAGGACCCGGTACACTAAGTAACTAGAAGCTGACCGACTCTGAAGTGAGTTGGTGTAGATCCTCAACTTAGTAGGGCCGCCTCAACTTCCAACAATCACTAAAATAAAACTTATGTTGCAATTAAACTAGACAATTATGACAGCGCCTACCTCCTTTGCCATAACTTCATCATTCCCTGGAAGCCACAGAGTACCCACACCATTGACCTTGAAAAGACCTGTCATGGCAGCACCCACCTCGCTAAAAATCAGGGTCGCCACGCACAGTGCCGGCCAAGATTTTTTTTCCGCCGAACCGCCTCACCCGCTCGCTCTCGCTCGCGCACGCGCACGCGCGACACGCCGGCCCCATGACAGGACCGCGCACTGCCGCCGGCATCACGCCGTGCCGCCCACTTCCGCGTCCCCACCTCGTCCACGCCGCTGCAGCGCCCTCGCCGGCTTTGCCGCCTCGGCGCTCGCGCCTTCAGCACTGCCACTGTTCGCGTTGACGACGAGCTGCCACAGCCCACACCGTCGCCGTCCTTGCACCGCTGCTGCTCTCCTAGCCTATAAAAGGAGCAAGGCCGTGACGAGCCCCGTCACCAGCCCAAGCACACCGAGCCGCTTCGCTCCACCAGCTGAACCACTCCTCCCGAGCCCAGCTCACTCACGAAACGAAGCTCCAACAATTGATCTTCTTCCTCGAGCTGTTCCGCGCCAGGGTGAGATGGCAGGCAGCTCCCTCGACCATTAACTCCACTAATAAAGGCCCAAAACACCCCCAAGCCATGAGCACTTAATCCAAATCATTCTACCAATCAATACTGTAAACTCAAAATCTCCTTCATATCAACTCCTTTTCACGTAACTCTTTTTCCTCCTATTTTCATCTCCATTTGAGCTTATTGCTTGCTTGTGTTTGTTTGCCGGTTGTGCCGTTCTCGCCCGTAGATCACGGAGTGACCGAGGAGGAGCCCGCCAAGGAGCCAGAAGACCCGTACCATGAGCAGGAAGCCGCCGCCGCCGACGCGTACGCAAGCGAAGGCAAGTTTCATCGACCCCTACGTGAGCGGTTGCATCCATGTGAGGACGTTTAGCTGTAGCCTGGGACTAGGATCGAATACATATGCCAGTACTTGAGTGATTGAGTGTGCTCATGCATGCATCTGAGTAGTCATGCATATCCAGAGCTGAGACTAGGATATGAAGGGATCTGGCTGAGACCAGGGCAGCTGGGTGTGCTGGAGCCGGCGCTACCGTGGTGGTAGACTGGCGGGTGAGTGCTACCGTGATGGTAGGCTCGAGTTGGTATGTTGAGGGATGGTTACTGCCCTGGTGAACCATAAGGACCGAGTTGTTTTGACATCTCACCTAGCTTACTCTAGTACGACCACAGGTTCCGGTATGGGCCGGACTTAGCCTAATCCCACTGGTTAGCCTGACGGTCGCAGGGATGGTTTACGGGTATAGACCATGGGAGTCAGGACCCGAGAGTTTGTGCGGCCAGGCTGGGGCGTGACCACGGCTGGGTGTCGGCTATGTCGGTTGTCCGTTCGGACAATCGAGCGTGTGGGTACAGTGTACGACCTCTGCAGAGTGTATAATCCATTCGAATGGTCCGTGCCCACGGTATGGGCAGGCTACGGTGTGGTCCTGACAACTAGTGAGCTACCTACTGTGGGTTGTGTCGGGAAGAGTTGCATACCATTAGTTGCATTGTTAGTAGAATGTGCTTATTATGTGTCGTGCATGTCAGTCCCCTCCCGTAGGGTGAGGTGGAGCTTGCTGAGTACTTTTGTACTCACCCCTGTTGATTTTTCTCCAGAGGATCCTGACTTTGTGCCAGAAGACTACGAGTAGATCGTGTCCGCACCCAAGCTGATCGAGTGGAGCCGTGATGGATGAAGAGCTAGTCCTGCATGTCGCTATGCTAGTTGTTATCCTATGGTTGTTCTGTGTAGCTTTGTGTTGTCACTTTACTCCTCATGTACGTGTTAAATAAAGCTCTGTATGACTCTGGACTCCACTTGATGTAACATGTATTATGCCGGAGACCTTATTCGGTAATTAATACATGGTTTAGCCTTGATCTTCGGGTCGAGGCGCTTCAGGTGGTATCAGAGCCATGCTTGGCTGTAGGACGCGAACCGGTAGTAAACGATGACCGTAGGAGCCCTAGGATGGTCAATCCTTGAAAATATTTTACTCCTTAAAACTTTATCCTTGTTATGCTAACCCTACCCTTGAAAATCAGATGGCGGATGACTGGACCACCACCTACTGCATCAACGAAGATGGATTCCCCAGGGTGCTTTATGCTGCCACGGTGCGACTTGGTATTTCGGAACGACCGGAGTACGTGGGTCGCGAGTTCGTGGAGCATGGCACCGAAAGTTGTGAGGTCACTATCCATATTGGTGCCAGTGCTAAGTACTTGGAGATGTAACCCTGGAGCATCACCGCCACTGGAGCCCGTATGCCTGACACCATTCAACTTGCAGCTCGCAAGGCGCTGCGGTACCTGTGCCAGATGTTTGAATGGCACTTGGGTTCCACCCCCATGAAGTACTTTCCCCCGTTGGATCGTAACCGTCCTACTTGGGCGGCGAGGATCCGCAACCTGGAGAGCCCCACAGGGACAGAGAAGAACCCCACAGTTGTCGCTATGTCTGGCTATTTGCTTAGCCTCGACGATTTGTGCGACCAACTGCATCAGCGTGTGAGAAATTTAATCCAGCGTGCTGAGGAAGCGGAGTCCCGTTGGCGTAGGGCTAAACTGGCCGTAGCCCAGGCAGAAGCCCGAGCAGCCGAAGCTGAAAGCCGCCTTGCCGTGGCCGAAGAGAACCTTAGGGAGCAGGCAGATTGCCACAGTCAACTCCTTAGGGTGTCTACCTAGTGGACCGTGCCAAGCACAAGGAACGCCATCCCAGGACTCCCGCGGAGTTGCCAATCCTAGAGGGAATTCCGCTATGTTCCTCGTCCCAACCACGCAGGAGGATTTGTGAATCAGTGCCGCCCACGCCTCCCGCATCTCCCCGAGATCCCGGAAAGAGTGACCCCGAAGACCGTGTTGTAGAGTTCAGTAGCCGAGTCGTCCCGGCCGACCCTTAAAAGTCGAGCCGCGTTATTGTAATCCGTCATGTCATGTACCCCTGCTTGTTTGAATGAATGCTTGTGTGGTGCTTGAATGATTTGTTTGTGTGCATTGTGCGGTACAAAATATTTTATATATACAAATATACCCCAGCATTATACTAGGGGAGTCACCTAATCTTGCCCTCCTTGACCGTAGATGTCTCGTCGCTCGAGCCGAGTCCAGGGACTCCATGCTCAGGAAGACGGTGACGAGGACAACCCGAGAAACCAAGCCCCTCTGAATGTAGCCCCAGAAGCACCAGAAAATGGACAACTACCGCCGCTACCTCCCCGTGCCCCAGCACCCATTGACTTGGCAGCCATACTACAGCAGCAGAACCAACTCCTTCAAGTTCTTGTGACCACTCTCACAGCTCACGCTCAAGGCAATCTTGGCAACAATAGACCTGCAATGCAACATAATGGCAATGGCAGCAGAATTGCAGATTTCAACCGCCTACAGCCACCTAAGTTTGGAGGATCTGATAACCCGATCGAGGCAGATGATTGGCTGCGAGAGATTGAAATGAAGCTCGAAGTGGTCCATGCTGATGACAGAGACAAGGTTTTGCTCGCAGTACAGCAGTTAAGGGGACCAGCCCTTGCTTGGTGGCAGAGTTACCGGGAAATAAATGAAAACGCTAACGAGATGGTATGGGCTGACTTTGTCAAGATCTTCAGAGAACATCACATCCCAGCAGTGTTATGAAGCTCAAGAGGGATGAGTTCAGAAAGCTTCGTCAAGGTGGTATGACTGTAACGGAGTATCTTCATAAGTTCACAGAGCTATCTCGTTATGCACCAGAAGATATCAATGATGACGAGAAGAAGCAAGAAGCTTTTCTTGGTGGGCTTAACCCTGAAATCAGGACCTTGGTTGAAGTCACCACCCACAGTGACTTTAATGCTATGGTCAACAGGGCCATCACCATTGAGAGAAACAGGAAGGCAGAGCTTAGTGAGCGCAAATGTCGGTTTGAAAGCAAGAAGCCCCAGCAGTCGGAGAAGTTCCAGAGGACCCAGTATCCGGCTCACTCAGGCCCAAGGAGCCAGGGTGCCTTTTCATTCAAAGCGCAGCCCGGTTCTTTCCAGAAGCCCACTCAATCAGCTCCTGCTATGAAGACCCAGAGTACCTTCCGCACCCAACAGACTGGCGGAAGTCAAGTAACCAATGTGAAGACTTGTTTCCACTGCCGCGAAGCCGGACACTACAAGGCAAACTGTCCGTATCTCAATCAGCCCGCCCCTTCTATTTTCTCCAACTCTGTTCAAGGACCAAAGCAGCCGACTGGAGCCAACCATGCAACACCAGCTAAGAGCCAGCAACAGTCCTTCGGCAAGGCAAAAGTGAATCATGTGAATGCTGAAGAAGCAGAGGATACACCAGGAGTGATTCTTTGTGAGTTTCTGGTCCAATCAGCTCTAGCCTCAGTACTTTTTGATTCTGGAGCATCGCATTCCTTTATATCCTCCCACTTTGTGGAAAAGCATGATATACCTACTATAGCCCTTAAGAGGCCACTAATAACTCGTTCCCCTGGAGGTCATATACCCTGCCACTTAGGTGTCTTAGATATCCCTATAAACCTAAGTGGGGTAGTATTCCTTGCCGACCTAGTAGTCCTTACTTCCAAAGGGATAGATGTCATACTCGGTATGGACTGGCTCACCAAGCACTGCGGAAACATAGCCTGTGCTGAGAGAGCGGTGACAGTCACCAACCGCCAAGGGTTAACAGTCACATGCCAAATCCAGCCTAGCCTGTCAGACTCCATGGTGAACCACATCCAAGCAGAATCCCCAGAAGATGTGCCAGTGGTTCGGGAGTTCGCAGATGTGTTCCCAGATGAATTACCCGGTATGCCTCCAGAAAGAGATGTAGAGTTCACTATTGACTTAGTCCCTGGAACCAAGCCTATAGCAAAGAATGCCTATCGGTTAGCAGCCCCAGAGCTTGCCGAGTTGAAGAAGCAGCTTGAAGAGCTTCAACAAAAGAGATTTATTAGACCTGCTGCTTCTCCGTGGGGAGCCCCAGTGCTTTTTGTGAAGAAGAAAGATGGAAGCATGAGACTTTGTGTGGACTACCGTGATCTGAATGCAGTCACCATCAAGAACAAGTACCCTCTGCCTCGGATTGATGACCTATTTGATCAGCTGAAGGGAGCTAAGTTCTTCTCCAAGATAGATCTGAGGTCAGGTTATCATCAGCTTAGAGTGCGACAAGAGGACATATCTAAGACAGCCTTCAGGACCCGTTATGGCCAGTATGAGTTCACAGTGATGCCTTTTGGTCTGACCAATGCCCCTGCCTTTTTCATGACCCTCATGAATAAGGTGTTTATGGAGGAGTTAGATCGGTTTGTTGTGGTATTCATAGATGACATACTGGTCTACTCTAAGAGTGCTGAGGAGCATGGACAACATCTCAGAATTGTGCTGGGAAAGCTCAGAAAACATCAGTTGTATGCCAAGTTTAGTGAGTGTGAATTCTGGTTGCAAAGAGTCAGTTTTCTGGGTCATGTCTTAACAGCTGAAGGTGTTGAAGTGGACCCAGAAAAGGTCAAGGCAGTATCAGAATGGAAGCAACCAACCTCAGCCTCGGAGATCAGGAGTTTCTTGGGATTAGCCGGCTATTACCGAAGATTCATCGAAGGTTTCTCTAAGATAGCCCGGCCTATGACTGAGTTACTCCGGAAGGACACGAAGTTTGTCTGGTCTGAAGCTTGTGAGAGAAGTTTTCAGGAGTTGAAGAGGCGACTAACTTCTGCCCCAGTGCTAGTTTTGCCATATAATCAGAAGAGCTTTGTCGTTTATTGCGACGCTTCCCGACAAGGATTGGGTTGTGTGCTTATGCAAGAAAGAAGAGTTGTAGCTTATGCCTCAAGACAGTTGAGAACACATGAGCAGAACTACCCCACCCATGACTTGGAATTAGCCGCAGTCGTGCATGCCCTCAAGATTTGGAGACATTATCTGATCGGGAACAAGTGTGAAATCTACACGGATCACAAGAGCTTGAAGTACATTTTCACCCAGTCAGACCTCAACCTTAGACAGAGAAGATGGTTGGAGTTGATCAAAGACTATGATTTGGAAATTCATTACCACCCTGGAAAGGCTAATGTGGTGGCTGATGCGCTCAGTCGTAAAGCATATTGCCATCACTTAGTCACACAAGCCCCAGAGCTGAGTGAAGAAATGAGGAAGTTGAACCTAAGGGTTGTACGCCGCTCTTGCAACTATAACCTTAGTGTCCATCCCGTCCTGGATGACCAGATAAAGGAGGCTCAGATGGAGGATAAAAGATTGGTATGGATTAAAGGTCGCAATAGTGAAGGCAAAGCCCCAGATTTCAGAGTAGATAAAGACGGAGTCTTGTGGTTCAAGAAAAGATTATGTGTGCCTAAGCAAGGCCATTTCCGCAGGACCATCTTGGATGAAGCCCATAACTCAGCCTATTTCATTCACCCTGGAACTACGAAATGTACCTGGACCTTAAGGAGAAGTATTGGTGGAATGGTATGAAGGGAGATATCGCTCGATTCGTCGCTCATTGTGATGTGTGCAAAAGAGTCAAGGCAGAGCATCAGAAGCCTAGTGGATTACTCCAGCCGTTGCCGATCCCAGTATGGAAGTGGGATGAAGTTAGTATGGATTTTATCACCGGTCTACCAAGAACCCAGAGCGGTCATGACTCAGTTTGGGTGAACCAAGGCCTCTCTTGCCATAGTCACGTGCATTGTTGAAGAGAATTTCCTTGTGGATGTATTCTCCTCTTGAGAGCTTCTCCACACTACTCTTGAGGCTAGCTACTTGATCCATCAATTCCTTTTCCCTAGAAGGTACAAGCTTGGGCAAAGCATTAGTGGCATTTGCATTAATGAGTAGGTCATCACATGAAGTAGAAGCATTGACCTTCTCAATAGTTTCATGAGCAAAGTTCTCAAGACTTGGGTCAATTGCTTCATAGGCAAATTCAAGTTCTTGATATTTGTGAGCCAACTCCCTATGCTCTTGTTTAAGCTTTTTGTGGCTCTCTTCAACTTGCTTAGCAAGTACAAGTGACTCATTGTGCTTTTTGAGCAAGTCATTGTACTTGCCAAGCAAGTCGGAGTGGGCAAACTCTAACTTGGCATGAGTGCTCTCAAGAATCTTGACTTTGCCCTTTTCCCTCTTGATGACGGATGTGTACTCATTAATGAGATTAGTGAATTCATAAGGATCAAGCTCTTCATCACTTTCATCTTCACTATCTACCTCACATACCTTGGTGTTACCTTTTGCCATGAGGCACATTGGAGGTGGAGGTAGTGATGGTTCTTCATTTGTGAGGGCGATGGTGACTATGTCTTCTTCATCACTTGAATCTTCGCTTGATGAGACATCGGTCACCCATTCTTGTTTTTCCACCAAGAAGCTTCTCTTGATGTGCCCTTTCTTCTTTGGGAAGAGCTTGGTCTTCTTGTCATGGCTCTTCTTCTTCCCAAGCTTCTTGTTCTTGTTCTTCTTCTCATCTTCTTCATCATCACTTGAATCATGGCGATGTTTGCCTTTGTTGTCCTTCTTCCTTTTGTCCGGCTTGGGGCAATCGGGAGAGATGTGGCCTTTTTCTCCACAATTATAGCAAGTTTTGTTCTTGACATCTCCCCATGGCCGGAACATTCTTCTTTTGGGGTCAAAGTTGAAACCCTTCTTGTTGATCTTGTCATTCAAGCGTGTGAACTTCCTCATCATGAGAGCAAGTTCTCCATCATCTTCTTCATCGGATGAGCTCTCATGATGATCCTCTTCTTCATTGCTTGAGCTTGATTCTTGCTTGACCATCTTGAGCTTGCGGGATTTGTTAGCCTTGGTTTTGAGAGCAATTGACTTGCTTGTTGTTGGCTCTTCGGTCATACCAAGGATACTCATTTCATGAGCGCGAATTTCGCCCACAAGCTCTCCCACTTCCATTGTATCAAGATTCTCCTTTTGAAGCATAGCATTGATAATGTTGTACTTGGGCTTCGGAAGGAGCATGAGAATCTTGCGGTTGATGGAGCCACTGTCAATTTTGGAAACTTCAAGAGCATTAATGTCCTTGACAATGACATTCAAGCGGGAATACATATCATTGCAATTTTCATGAGCAAGCATTTTAAAAGAATCATATTTTGCTCTAAACAAGTGATATTTTTGTTCATGGACTTTTGTGGAGCCTTCATGAATTTCAATTAGCTCTTTCCATATATCACTTGCTAAGTCCATGCCATTTACTCTAGCAAAGACTTCCTCACTAATGGCTTCGAAAATTGCATTTCTAGCCTTTGCATTCCATTTTAATTGCTCCGTGGTGGGAGTTCCGGTGAACCCGGTCTTTGTTGCCAACCACACTTCGGGGGCAATCGCATCAAGGTATGCGGCCATACGAACTTTCCAATAGGCAAAGTTCTTGCCCTCGAAGTGAGGCGGCGAACCTCCCATCTTGGCCATAGCTCTAGGCAGTGAAGCCTAATGATCCAAATGAGCAACGAGGCTCTGATACCAATTGTAAGGATCGATGGACCAAGAGGGGGGGTGAATTGGGCCTTTTTCAAAATTCTAAAGCAATAAAACAACCTTAACCTATGCAAGGCTAGTAAGGCTCAATTCACCAACCGGCTAAACAAAGCAAACTACACAAGCTAACAAAGATATGAAACTAAGCAAGGTAGAGCTAAGCTATGATCTCTAAGGTCAAGCACATGAAAGAAAGCATGAAAGTAAGTGCTTGAAATGAAAGAGAGTGCAAGAGACAACCGGATTTTTCCCGTGGTGTCGATGTGTTGGCACACACCCCTAATCCACGTTGTGACACTCACTAAGAGTCTTGTCACCTCCCATGTCACCGAGACTTGGGCGCTCACTAAGAGTCTCCGTTCACCATCCCGGCGTGGTGGAGCTCAAGCCACGTACAATCTTCTTCTCCGGGCTCCCACAATCCTTGGCAAGCTCCGCGAGAAACACTTCGATCACCAAGATCGTCTAGGTGCTGCCAAACACCAAGAGTAACAAGTTCCTAAGCCTTCACTTGACCTACACTCAGTTGGCCCTAGCTCAAGCACACTTGCTACACTTGCAATGGATGAGTTCTTCAAGGTTGAAACACAAACTAAGCACTAGATCTTCTCTCTTTTGCTCAAAGCTCTATCTCTTCTTCTCAAGGGTGGCCTCAGGTTTTCAAGGTGTCAAAAGGCAACTGAAATGAACCAGGGGGTACCCTTATATAGAGTGGAGGAGGTCACATAGCCGTTGGAGGTTTTTTGCAGAAAAACCGTGACCACCGGAAGAACCGACGGTATAGAAAATATGGGCGTCGGTTCAACCGGTCTCTCTGTGTCAAAGAAGTAGCCGTTGGAGTTCTGACACAGTATCCACGCTTGCGTCATTACACCGGTGCATGCTCCGTAGGGGCATCGGTTCAACCGGTGCTGAAGAGGTTCGCTGATCAACTCAAACAAGCGTTCTGGAACAAAGTACATCCAATGCACCGGTGCTTTGTTTCTGAACCATCGGTTCAACCGGTGCTGAAGGGAAGTTGGAGTCCATCAAACATGCTCTCTGGAACAAAGGACTGTCATTGCACCGGTGCTTTGATTTCGGAGCGTCGGTTCAACCGGTGCTGAAGAGAGGTTGAAATCCATCAAAACATGCTCTCTGGAACAAAGGACTTTCATTGCACCGGTGCTTATCTTCTTGACCATCGGTTCAACCGGTGCTTTACTTGATATCTGCCTTCATCCAGAGAAGATGGACCGACAGGGCATCGGTCCTTCCGCCATGCATCGGATGCTCCGATGCTTGTGCACCGGTTCAACCGGTGCTACTGATTTTCTTTGTTTTCAGCTGTTTTGACTTGGATTCGAATGTGACTTTGATTGTTTCTTCTTCCAAGAGTTGTGTTGACTTCTATTGACCATCTTTTGCTGTTTTTGAGTGAGTGTGTAATATGTCTAGGGCCAACTCAAGTTTGATCAAGCTACTAACTCATGAACCCCTCTTAATAGTGCGATCACTACAAAACTATAAAACCTATACTAACCTAAGTGTCCTTCTCAACCTTGTGACACTTAGGACTAGAAAGATCCTTAGCCTTGACAAATATAAGTTAAAAGCCGAGATCGCCTTTTTGAATGACCGAAATTGAGGGGCCTCTTTTGACATATGACCAAATGAGCGATAATGATCTATTAAGCTGCACAAACTCATTAGTCACAATAATGGTTGTCATTAATCACCGAAACATACCTTGAGGGCCTAGATGCTTACAATCTCCCCCTTTTTGGTGATTGATGACAACACAAACATAAATAACGAGAGAGCGAGAAAGATAAAGCAAGATAAACACAAGCAAACTCGAAAGGAAGGACCAAAGAGCTCAACGGCTCAAACGAAATTCATAGATATGTCTCAAAGCACGGCATACTCAAGCGACAAATGTACATATCCATGAATTAACACCAAATGAGATACAAAGAATCAAAGTCCTGATAACTACGAGCTCTCTCTCTAGCTCTACCCTCCCCCTACCTCTCTACCCTCCCCCTAACACCTCTCCCCCTTTGGCAACAAAGCACCAAAAAGGAAGGCGATCTAATCCTGAGCTGGAGAAGGCGGGGTCTTCCGGCTGGGTCCGGTGGAGAACTGAGCGGCGGAGTCGTCGGCGTCGTCGTCTGTCCAGTCGTCGTCGACCGAAGAAGACTTCTGCTCGACCGGAGTCGTCGGAGCAGCAGAAGTAGCTGGAGTAGCGGTAGGAGCTGGCGCGGCGACGATCGTGGAGTCCGTCGGAGGAGCAGACGTGACGGGAGTCAGATCTGGCTGAGTGGGGCGCACGACGGACGGACGGAGCACCTCGGGCTGAGAAGGAGAGTCGAACGTGAGTGACTGAGCCGAGGGGTGCTGGAGCTGGTGTAGGATCTGCTGCTGTCTATGAAACTCTGCACGCTGCTCGGCTGTCCAGACACTAGGCTGTGGAGCAGGATCCGGGGCAGCAGTAGGAACAGGACTGGCAAACAACCCGGTCGGTAGAAGTGGTGACACCGGGAAAGATGACAAGGGTGTCTGCATGAAACCGCCAGCAGGTGGAGGAGGAGCAGTGGGGTCGAACTGGAGCTGCTGGGGTGTAGGGAGCTGAGGCTCAGGCAGTCCAGTGTGTCGGTACAGCTGACCGAAGCATCCCGAGAAGAAGGTAAACATCTGCTGCTGGATCTGGGACTGCTGCTGAAGCTGTAACCTCATGGCCTCCTGCTGCTGCCGAATCCCCTCAAGCACTAGAGTCTGGGCCTCCTGCTGGCGAGCCTGCTCGGCCTGCATGCTCAGCTGAGCTGCTGCAAATCTGTCCTGCTGATCTGAGAGCCGAGTAAAGATAGCAGCGAGTGCATCGGGCTGAGTGACCTGAGCGGTGGAGACTGGAGGAGCGGGGGCTCGTGCTGCACCAGAAGATCCTGCCTCATCATCATGAGCTCCTCGAGGGACGGTAACAGTGGGAATGAAGTCCTCGTCATCCTCCGAGTCCTCTGAGTCAGTGATCAGGTAGTGTGGGAGCTGGGCCTCTGCAGCTGCTAGTGAAGCGTCCTCGGCTGCTGTCGGATCATCTGCAACTCTGCCCTCAGCCAAGAAACGCTCATCCAGAACCCTCTGTGCTCGGCGCTGGCCTCTCGAGCCACGACGACCGTCTCGAGGAGTAGCTGGTGAGTAAAAACTGAACTGTGTCCTCGAGTGCTCCAGCTCATCCATGTGCTCATTCTGACTTAGCTGAGCCAGAATCCAACAGATCCAATGAGCAAACGGATGCCGACGGTGAACTGTCATGCCATCCAGAATCACATCCTCTAGCTCGCAGATAAAGAAGTCGACAAGGTCAAAGTCACGACCTGTCATGATATAAAGTAGAAGCCACTGCTGCAGAGCTGTGATCCCCTCGTTGTATCCAATCCGGAACAACAGACTCTTCCTAAGAGCTAAGTGGATAGTATGCGCCATGGGAGTCAGCCTGTCCGGAGTCCTCGGTGTGCCAGGCAGGAAAGGCTGCTGAAACAGAACACTGATCTCCTCATCAGATGGAACGTGAGACTCATGAGGACGTCGAGGAGGTACCGTGCTGCCATAAGCCTGATAGTGTATGAAGTGTGGCTCCTCGGCAATCTGAACTCCAAGATAGGTAGCCAGTCGTGCTCGGGTCAGACGATAGTGCCTCTCCTGGAACATGAAGTCTATAAACTGCCGGTCCTCCTCAATAAACAGAGTGGCGTAGAAGACTCGAACCCACTCTCGAATATACCTGGACCTCTCACTGAGTAGAGCAGGCAATCCAACATATCTCTCAAAGAGAGGAAGCACTGGAGTCCCACCTGCTGCTACACGCATAGCTACCCAGTGGAGCATCTTGTGCTCACTAATCTTGATGTCCAACTGGCAGTAGGTGTGGTAAAAAGACTCCTGAAGCAGTGTAAAAACGACGATCAACTCCGACATCCCTCTGCTCGGGAAACCACTGCTCCGGGGTCACATAATGCAATCTCTTGACCCTAGGTCCTGGAATACCCCTGAGATCGAACAACTCAACCTCGGGCAGCTCCTCACCACTGTCCTGACCTCCTATCTGAGTGTCACTGCCGGTGTGCTGCTGCTGCTGTGCATGGCCTGCTCCCCTCTGAGTGCCACCACCTCGAGTCCGTGGACGTGAGCGGGACTCAGGTGTGGCCTGAGCTGTCTGAGTACGTCCTGAGCGACGTAACTGTTGCTGTGGCTCCCCCTGAGCCTGAGGATCCCTGATCCTGAGTGAGCCCTGCCTGTCAGCTGCATCTGCCACTGCCTCGGCCTGCTCTCGCTCGCGGTCCTCACGGGTGCGCTTCTTCTTTTTCTGCACAACCATCTTGCTCTTGCCCTTCTTGTCACCAGCCATCTGACATAGAGAGTCAAAACAAAGTTTTGATTTGAGCCTATGACGTGAAATCTAGTGGATAGCAGCCTTGATATCGATGACACGCTAAAGGATTTAAAAGATATCTATGTGAGCATGTGCAAAGATAAGTGACAAGATTCTTGTGTGTGTGATCAAGGCACTGATATATGTAAACATGTGTGCAAAGGATGATGTAACAAAGGAAATTCACTTTGCAACAAGGTGTAAAGGTCATACCCTTGCAAATCAGGGAAGAAATCGAAGAAAAAAACCTAAGAGGCAATTTCTCGAGCACCTTGAGTGCGCCTGATCAAGGGGTGTAGGGAGTGAGACAGAGCTCTTGCTGCGGCTCGAGTAGGGCAAAGGAGCAGGGGAACGCGCGTGCGGAGGTGCTGCGAAGCGGCGGCGCTGCTCGTGGAAGGCGACGGCGCGCGGTGCGGGCGGCGCAGGGGAGCGCAGGGCGGCGCAGCGTGGCGCGGGCGCAGGCGCGGCGCGTGCGCGAGCGCTGGCGCGTGGCGCGGTGGCGAAGTTGGGCAGGAGCGGCGCGCGTGCGGCAGTGGAGGGGCGTCGCGGGAGTGGCGGCGGCGGAGCGGCGTACGGGCGCTGGGTGCAGGGCGGCAGTTTCGCGAGGAGGAAGAGAAACAGAGACTGAGACTGACGCGTGGGCCCGCGGAAGGATTAAGTGAAAACATAACCGGCGGGCCCGCCAACCCTAAGCACCGGAAGGTCCGATGGTATGGAGAAAAGAACGTCGGTGTAATCACCGGTGTGAGTTTGACCAGATCTGAACGAGATTGAAACGTGGTCAGAAGGGCACCGGAAGATCCGCCACTGAGGCACCGGAACATCCGATGGGCGTCGGTGTATCTGCAGGAGTAAGGTCCAGAGGCTATGCAAGGCCCATTTACTCCACGCAGTAGCACCGGTTGAACCGATGCTGAAGCGTCGGTTCATCCGCCATACATCGGAAGCACCGGTGATCCATCGGAGTAACGGCCGGAGGTTGTTCCAGAGGCGTTGCAGAAACCTAGCCACAAAGACTTAAGCACCAGTTGAACCGATGAGATGAAAAACACGGCGTCGGTTTAACCGGTGGTTAAAGAAATTTTCTGCTGAACTACAAACTCTACTTCTGATCCAAAAACTCAAAGCCAAAGCCATAAACACTCAGTTTTGGATCATTTTCGAGAGACAACCTCACCCCTCAAACACTCAAACTAAATGCTCGCAAGCTTTTATATTAACTTAGGCAAATTAAGAACCAAGCGAGGTTTAAACACAAAAACCAAATGTATGAGCCACTTTGCCTATGAACTTAGAGATTTAAACTTTAAGTTCGATAGGACGTGACTCAATAGGCATGAAAGCACAACATTGATCTTATCACTCTTGTGGAGATGATATATCATATTTAGCATGAATATCTTTCTCGAAGTGTGATTTGCTCCCTTGTGATGCTACTAACGTGATGCAATGCCAATGCAAAGCGTGAAATTAAACATGGATGCATTCTATATGACAAGCACATGCATTGCAAAATTTAAATCTATCTTGTCAAGTTTGAACCCTCGTCAAGCTTCTTCATGATGAACCATTCTTCATGCCATGAGCAAAACCAAGACCACCGGCTCATGCAAGACCCATGTTCATCACTATCTTGACAAGGTTAGACAAGCCCCTAGCACATGTACATATGAAATGCATCTATATGACAAGGCAATTATATGACGTTAGAAGCATCTAGAACGTTAAGCTCACTCCTTAGCCTAACAAAAGTACTCTCGTCTAAAGGTTTTGTGAATATATCCGCCAATTGCTCCTCGGATCTCACACCTTGTAGAGATATATCTCCTTTGGCTTCGTGATCACGCAAGAAGTGATGGCGAATATCAATGTGCTTTGTGCGAGAGTGTTGAACCGGATTTTTGGCAATTTTTACGGCACTTTCATTATCACAAAGGAGCGGGATCCTATCTAGTTTCACACCAAAGTCCAAAAGGGTTTGCTTCATATATAGGATTTGGGCACAACATGCACCGGCCGCTATATATTCCGCTTCCGCGGTGGACAAAGCCACGGAATTTTGCTTCTTACTCGACCAAGAAACTAGAGAACGCCCAAGCAAGTGGCAACCCCCGGAGGTACTCTTGCGATCCACATGGCTTCCGGCAAAATCCGAATCCGAGTATCCCAAGAGATCTAAACTAGCGCCTTTGGGGTACCACAAGCCTATGCTAGGAGTGTGCTTGAGATACCGAAGGATCCTATTCACAGCCGAAAGGTGTGACTCCTTTGGGTTAGCTTGAAAGCGGGCACACAAGCACACACTAAACATTATATCGGGCCTAGATGTGGTAAGGTAAAGCAAAGACCCTATCATAGAACGATAGAGGGATTGATCAACCGGTTTACCGTCCACATCCAAGTCGAGATGCCCATTGGTTGCCATGGGTGTCTTGATTGGCTTGCACTCATCCATCTTGAACATCTTCAAGATATCTTTAGTATACTTTTCTTGATGGATGAATGTCCCTTCCTTCATTTGTTTGACTTGAAAACCAAGGAAGAAGGTCAATTCGCCAATCATGGACATCTCGAATTCCCTAGACATCATGGTAGCAAACTCATGGCTTAGTAAATCATTAGTTGAGCCAAAGATAATATCGTCAACATAAATTTGACAAATGAAAAGATCCCCGTTGACGTCTTTTGTGAACAACGTGGTGTCCACCCTCCCGATCTTGAAGCCTTGCAAGATTAGGAAGTCACGAAGCCTCTCATACCAAGCCCTTGGAGCTTGTTTGAGCCCATAGAGTGCCTTGTGCAACCTATAAACATGGTTAGGATTCCTCGGATCTTCAAACCCGGGAGGTTGCTCAACATAAACAAGTTCGTTAATAACGCCATTTAAGAATGCACTTTTCACATCCATTTGATACAACTTAATGTTATGATGTGAAGAGTAAGCAAGAAGGATACAGATAGCTTCAAGTCTTGCGACCGGAGCAAAAGTTTCACCAAAATCCAAACCTTCGACTTGAGAGAACCCTTTTGCCACAAGTCTTGCTTTGTTGCGTATCACCACCCCATGTTCATCTTGCTTGTTTCGAAAGACCCACTTGGTGCCGATGATGTTCTTGTCTTTCGGAGGAGCTTCGAGGACCCAAACTTCATTGCGGGTGAAGTTGTTCAACTCATCTTGCATGGCCATCACCCAATCCGAGTCCTCAAGCGCTTCCTCTATGCTAGTGGGTTCAATACAAGAAACAAACGAGTGATGTTCACAAAATGAAGCATGCTTAGAGCGAGTTCTTACTCCCTTGGAAGGACTACCAATGATTTGACCAATTGGATGATCCTTGGAGATGCGACCATGCTTCACTAGCGGTATTTGCGTGGATGCTTGTTGGGGTGGATCATGTGTGACTTGTGCTTGTGGTGGAACACTTTGCTCTTCTTGTTCTTGAACTTGGGGTGTTGGCGTTGGCACATCTTCTTGAGGTTGTGTATCATCTTTTTCTTGATCTTCATCCATTTGGGGCGCCGTGGAGGTGCTTGGTGTAGATGAGGAAGGTCCTCCCCCTTGATCATTGCCTTCATGCACCTCTTCCGGCTTGATATCCCCAATGGACATCTTCTTCAAAGCTTCGTCAATCTCATCATCACCTACATTGTCATAGCCAACAATCTCCTCTTGGGAGCCATTAGATTCATCAAACTCCACATCACATGTTTCTTCAACTAACCCGGAGGTTTGATTGAATACTCTATATGCTTTGGAGTTTGATGCATAACCAAGAAAGAAACCTTCATCACATCTACTTTCAAACTTACCGAGCCTTTTCTTCTTGTAGATGAAGCATTTGCAACCAAAGACTCGAAAGTATGATATATTTGGTTTCCTCCCGGTGATGAGCTCATATGGAGTTTTCTTGAGGAGTCGGTGGGGATACACTCGGTTGGATGCATGACACGCCGTGTTGATTGCTTCCGCCCAAAACTTCTCGGACGTGCCATAATCATCCAACATTGCTCTAGCTAGGGTGAAGAGTGTCTTGTTCTTTCTTTCCACCACTCCATTTTGTTGAGGCGTGTAGGTGGCGGAAAACTCATGCTTGATGCCCTCTTCATCGCACCATTCTTCAATCTTCATGTTCTTGAACTCGGTGTCGTTGTCACTCCGGATCTTCACAATTGGGAAGTTGTACTCCCTTTGAGCTCTTCTTGCAAAGGTCTTGAAGATTTCCGGAGTTTCACCCTTATCGCCTAGAAACATAACCCAAGTGTAACGTGAAAAATCATCAACAATTACTAGGCAATAGAGGTTACCACCAATGCTCTTGTATGTAGTTGGACCAAAGAGATCCATGTGAAGTAGCTCGAGCGGCTTGGAGGTAGACAACATCGTCTTGATGGGATGATGTGTTGCAACTTGCTTCCCGGCTTGACATGCTTTACATAGCTTGTTCTTGTCAAAGGTGACGTCCTTCAAGCCGGTGATCATCCCTCTCTTGTGGGCTTTCTTGAGGTTGCTCATGCCAATATGAGCAATTCTTCTATGCCAAAGCCACCCAAGAGAAGACTTGGTGAAGAGGCATGTCATGGTGCTTGTTTGCTTTGAAGAGAAGTCCACTAAATAGATGTTGCCATGCCTAAACCCCGTGAATACCATTGACTTGTCTTCTTCAAGAGTTACTACAACACCATTCTTGTCAAAGGTACACGTTAGTCCAAGATCACACAATTGAGCAATAGAAATAAGATTAAAACTAAGTGCTTCTACAAACAAGACATTAGAAATGGATAAATCTTTAGAGATAGCTATTCTACCCAAACCTAAAACTTTTCCCCTTGAGTTATCACCATAGGTGACATGTTCATGATCGCCGGGGTCTTCAAGGGAGGTGAACATGCTATCATTGCCGGTCATATGTTGAGAGCAACCGCTATCTAGTACCCAATGTTTTCCACCGGCTTTGTAGTTCACCTACACACATGAGAATTCACTTTTGAGTTTTAGGAACCCAAACAAGCTTTGGGCCTTGCACATGTGTGACAAGAGCTTTTGGGACCCAAAGTTGCTTGGGGAGCTTTTTCTTTGACTCCTTAGTGAGTTTGCCAATGAATTTGGCCTTCACCTTGCCCTTCACTTTACTCAAGAGAAAATGGTTATTTTGAAACATTGAAGAATAATTCTTGGGTAATTTAGGAAGAGGACGTGATGGTAAGGTGCACTCTCTAGTGTGGTGCCCGGTGACTTGGCAATGTTGGCAATATGAACCAACTTCCTTGATGAAGCTTATCTTGATCTCCGGAGAAGGAGTAGTGCCTTGATTTGGCTCCGGAAATGAACCAAGACCTCTCTTGCCATAGTCACGTGCATTGTTGAAGAGAATTTCCTTGTGGATGTATTCTCCTCTTGAGAGCTTCTCCACACTACTCTTGAGGCTAGCTACTTGATCCATCAATTCCTTTTCCCTAGAAGGTACAAGCTTGGGCAAAGCATTAGTGGCATTTGCATTAATGAGTAGG
This sequence comes from Panicum virgatum, assembly GCF_016808335.1. Taxonomy (NCBI): domain Eukaryota; kingdom Viridiplantae; phylum Streptophyta; class Magnoliopsida; order Poales; family Poaceae; genus Panicum; species Panicum virgatum. The sequence continues at coordinate 43,308,477 of NC_053141.1, read as the reverse complement.
TCATCACATGAAGTAGAAGCATTGACCTTCTCAATAGTTTCATGAGCAAAGTTCTCAAGACTTGGGTCAATTGCTTCATAGGCAAATTCAAGTTCTTGATATTTGTGAGCCAACTCCCTATGCTCTTGTTTAAGCTTTTTGTGGCTCTCTTCAACTTGCTTAGCAAGTACAAGTGACTCATTGTGCTTTTTGAGCAAGTCATTGTACTTGCCAAGCAAGTCGGAGTGGGCAAGCTCTAACTTGGCATGAGTGCTCTCAAGAATCTTGACTTTGCCCTTTTCCCTCTTGATGACGGATGTGTACTCATTAATGAGATTAGTGAATTCATAAGGATCAAGCTCTTCATCACTTTCATCTTCACTATCTACCTCACATACCTTGGTGTTACCTTTTGCCATGAGGCACATTGGAGGTGGAGGTAGTGATGGTTCTTCATTTGTGAGGGCGATGGTGACTATGTCTTCTTCATCACTTGAATCTTCGCTTGATGAGACATCGGTCACCCATTCTTGTTTTTCCACCAAGAAGCTTCTCTTGGTGTGCCCTTTCTTCTTTGGGAAGAGCTTGGTCTTCTTGTCATGGCTCTTCTTCTTCCCAAGCTTCTTGTTCTTGTTCTTCTTCTCATCTTCTTCATCATCACTTGAATCATGGCGATGTTTGCCTTTGTTGTCCTTCTTCCTTTTGTCCGGCTTGGGGCAATCGGGAGAGATGTGGCCTTTTTCTCCACAATTATAGCAAGTTTTGTTCTTGACATCTCCCCATGGCCGGAACATTCTTCTTTTGGGGTCAAAGTTGAAACCCTTCTTGTTGATCTTGTCATTCAAGCGTGTGAACTTCCTCATCATGAGAGCAAGTTCTCCATCATCTTCTTCATCGGATGAGCTCTCATGATGATCCTCTTCTTCATTGCTTGAGCTTGATTCTTGCTTGACCATCTTGAGCTTGCGGGATTTGTTAGCCTTGGTTTTGAGAGCAATTGACTTGCTTGTTGTTGGCTCTTCGGTCATACCAAGGATACTCATTTCATGAGCGCGAATTTCGCCCACAAGCTCTCCCACTTCCATTGTATCAAGATTCTCCTTTTGAAGCATAACATTGATAATGTTGTACTTGGGCTTCGGAAGGAGCATGAGAATCTTGCGGTTGATGGAGCCACTGTCAATTTTGGAAACTTCAAGAGCATTAATGTCCTTGACAATGACATTCAAGCGGGAATACATATCATTGCAATTTTCATGAGCAAGCATTTTAAAAGAATCATATTTTGCTCTAAACAAGTGATATTTTTGTTCATGGACTTTTGTGGAGCCTTCATGAATTTCAATTAGCTCTTTCCATATATCACTTGCTAAGTCCATGCCATTTACTCTAGCAAAGACTTCCTCACTAATGGCTTCGAAAATTGCATTTCTAGCCTTTGCATTCCATTTTAATTGCTCCGTGGTGGGAGTTCCGGTGAACCCGGTCTTTGTTGCCAACCACACTTCGGGGGCAATCGCATCAAGGTATGCGGCCATACGAACTTTCCAATAGGCAAAGTTCTTGCCCTCGAAGTGAGGCGGCGAACCTCCCATCTTGGCCATAGCTCTAGGCAGTGAAGCCTAATGATCCAAATGAGCAACGAGGCTCTGATACCAATTGTAAGGATCGATGGACCAAGAGGGGGGGTGAATTGGGCCTTTTTCAAAATTCTAAAGCAATAAAACAACCTTAACCTATGCAAGGCTAGTAAGGCTCAATTCACCAACCGGCTAAACAAAGCAAACTACACAAGCTAACAAAGATATGAAACTAAGCAAGGTAGAGCTAAGCTATGATCTCTAAGGTCAAGCACATGAAAGAAAGCATGAAAGTAAGTGCTTGAAATGAAAGAGAGTGCAAGAGACAACCGGATTTTTCCCGTGGTGTCGATGTGTTGGCACACACCCCTAATCCACGTTGTGACACTCACTAAGAGTCTTGTCACCTCCCATGTCACCGAGACTTGGGCGCTCACTAAGAGTCTCCGTTCACCATCCCGGCGTGGTGGAGCTCAAGCCACGTACAATCTTCTTCTCCGGGCTCCCACAATCCTTGGCAAGCTCCGCGAGAAACACTTCGATCACCAAGATCGTCTAGGTGCTGCCAAACACCAAGAGTAACAAGTTCCTAAGCCTTCACTTGACCTACACTCAGTTGGCCCTAGCTCAAGCACACTTGCTACACTTGCAATGGATGAGTTCTTCAAGGTTGAAACACAAACTAAGCACTAGATCTTCTCTCTTTTGCTCAAAGCTCTATCTCTTCTTCTCAAGGGTGGCCTCAGGTTTTCAAGGTGTCAAAAGGCAACTGAAATGAACCAGGGGGTACCCTTATATAGAGTGGAGGAGGTCACATAGCCGTTGGAGGTTTTCTGCAGAAAAACCGTGACCACCGGAAGAACCGACGGTATAGAAAATATGGGCGTCGGTTCAACCGGTCTCTCTGTGTCAAAGAAGTAGCCGTTGGAGTTCTGACACAGTATCCACGCTTGCGTCATTACACCGGTGCATGCTCCGTAGGGGCATCGGTTCAACCGGTGCTGAAGAGGTTCGCTGATCAACTCAAACAAGCGTTCTGGAACAAAGTACATCCAATGCACCGGTGCTTTGTTTCTGAACCATCGGTTCAACCGGTGCTGAAGGGAAGTTGGAGTCCATCAAACATGCTCTCTGGAACAAAGGACTGTCATTGCACCGGTGCTTTGATTTCGGAGCGTCGGTTCAACCGGTGCTGAAGAGAGGTTGAAATCCATCAAAACATGCTCTCTGGAACAAAGGACTTTCATTGCACCGGTGCTTATCTTCTTGACCATCGGTTCAACCGGTGCTTTACTTGATGTCTGCCTTCATCCAGAGAAGATGGACCGACAGGGCATCGGTCCTTCCGCCATGCATCGGATGCTCCGATGCTTGTGCACCGGTTCAACCGGTGCTACTGATTTTCTTTGTTTTCAGCTGTTTTGACTTGGATTCGAATGTGACTTTGATTGTTTCTTCTTCCAAGAGTTGTGTTGACTTCTATTGACCATCTTTTGCTGTTTTTGAGTGAGTGTGTAATATGTCTAGGGCCAACTCAAGTTTGATCAAGCTACTAACTCATGAACCCCTCTTAATAGTGCGATCACTACAAAACTATAAAACCTATACTAACCTAAGTGTCCTTCTCAACCTTGTGACACTTAGGACTAGAAAGATCCTTAGCCTTGACAAATATAAGTTAAAAGCCGAGATCGCCTTTTTGAATGACCGAAATTGAGGGGCCTCTTTTGACATATGACCAAATGAGCGATAATGATCTATTAAGCTGCACAAACTCATTAGTCACAATAATGGTTGTCATTAATCACCGAAACATACCTTGAGAGCCTAGATGCTTACACCAATGCCCCTGCCTTTTTCATGACCCTCATGAATAAGGTGTTTATGGAGGAGTTAGATCGGTTTGTTGTGGTATTCATAGACGACATACTGGTCTACTCTAAGAGTGCTGAGGAGCATGGACAACATCTCAGAATTGTGCTGGGAAAGCTCAGAAAACATCAGTTGTATGCCAAGTTTAGTGAGTGTGAATTCTGGTTGCAAAGAGTCAGTTTTCTGGGTCATGTCTTAACAGCTGAAGGTGTTGAAGTGGACCCAGAAAAGGTCAAGGCAGTATCAGAATGGAAGCAACCAACCTCAGCCTCGGAGATCAGGAGTTTCTTGGGATTAGCCGGCTATTACCGAAGATTCATCGAAGGTTTCTCTAAGATAGCCCGGCCTATGACTGAGTTACTCCGGAAGGACACGAAGTTTGTCTGGTCTGAAGCTTGTGAGAGAAGTTTTCAGGAGTTGAAGAGGCGACTAACTTCTGCCCCAGTGCTAGTTTTGCCATATAATCAGAAGAGCTTTGTCGTTTATTGCGACGCTTCCCGACAAGGATTGGGTTGTGTGCTTATGCAAGAAAGAAGAGTTGTAGCTTATGCCTCAAGACAGTTGAGAACACATGAGCAGAACTACCCCACCCATGACTTGGAATTAGCCACAGTCGTGCATGCCCTCAAGATTTGGAGACATTATCTGATCGGGAACAAGTGTGAAATCTACACGGATCACAAGAGCTTGAAGTACATTTTCACCCAGTCAGACCTCAACCTTAGACAGAGAAGATGGTTGGAGTTGATCAAAGACTATGATTTGGAAATTCATTACCACCCTGGAAAGGCTAATGTGGTGGCTGATGCGCTCAGTCGTAAAGCATATTGCCATCACTTAGTCACACAAGCCCCAGAGCTGAGTGAAGAAATGAGGAAGTTGAACCTAAGGGTTGTACGCCGCTCTTGCAACTATAACCTTAGTGTCCATCCCGTCCTGGATGACCAGATAAAGGAGGCTCAGATGGAGGATAAAAGATTGGTATGGATTAAAGGTCGCAATAGTGAAGGCAAAGCCCCAGATTTCAGAGTAGATAAAGACGGAGTCTTGTGGTTCAAGAAAAGATTATGTGTGCCTAAGCAAGGCCATTTCCGCAGGACCATCTTGGATGAAGCCCATAACTCAGCCTATTCCATTCACCCTGGAACTACGAAATGTACCTGGACCTTAAGGAGAAGTATTGGTGGAATGGTATGAAGGGAGATATCGCTCGATTCGTCGCTCATTGTGATGTGTGCAAAAGAGTCAAGGCAGAGCATCAGAAGCCTAGTGGATTACTCCAGCCATTGCCGATCCCAGTATGGAAGTGGGATGAAGTTAGTATGGATTTTATCACCGGTCTACCAAGAACCCAGAGCGGTCATGACTCAGTTTGGGTGATTGTTGACCGACTCACTAAAGTGGCACACTTCATCCCAGTGCGTACCACTTATGGAGGTGATAGATTAGCCAAATTATATATTGAGCGTATTGTGAAGTTGCATGGAGTACCTAAGAGGATTGTGTCAGATAGAGGCACCCAGTTCACTTCGAGATTCTGGAGCAGGTTACATGAAGCACTTGGTACAAAGTTGGACTTCAGTTCAGCCTATCATCCTCAGACTAATGGCCAGACCGAAAGAGTTAATCAGATCCTTGAAGACATGCTAAGAGCCTGTGTTCTTACTTATGGCAAAAATTGGGAAGACAGTTTGCCATATGCAGAGTTCTCTTACAACAACAGCTACCAGTCAAGCTTAAAGATGTCGCCGTTTGAAGCCCTCTACGGGAGGAAGTGTCGCACACCTCTCATGTGGACCGAAGTCGGTGACCGCATTATTGAGGGCCCAGATTTTATTAAAGAAGCAGAAGACAAGATAGCAGAAATCAGAGAGAATCTAAAGGCAGCTCGATCTCGCCAGAAAAGTTATGCCGATAAAAGAAGACGTACTCTCAGCTTCGAAGTTGGAGACTATGTGTACCTTAAAGTTTCCCCAATTCGCGGCACACGCAGATTCCAGGTACGAGAAAAGTTGGCTCCACGTTACATTGGACCTTTCCCAATTATCAAGAAAGTGAGAGCGGTAGCCTATAAGCTCCAGTTGCCAGCAGAGATGTCAGATGTACACGATGTATTCCATGTGTCCCAACTCAGAAAGTGCCTGCAAGTACCAGAAGAACAAGTGGCCCCAGAGACAATCGACCTGCAGGATGATCTCAGATATCAAGAGGTACCAGTAAAAATTCTAGACACTGTGACGCGAAGAACCCGCAACTCAGAAGTCAGGATTTGCCGAGTTCAGTGGAGCAGGCATTCGGAAGCAGAAGCAACTTGGGAGAGAGAAGATGCGCTCCGAGCCGAGTTTCCCAGTCTCTTTAGTGGTGAAGCTGAATCTCGGGGACGAGATTCAACCTAAGTACGGTAGGTTTGTAACATCCCAGTTTTCATCATGATTAAGGGGGAGTGTTGAAATTTATAATGCAAACTTCTAGAAGGTTCTATAAAAATAAGGATAAACCATGGCGTAATTTTGTTCACCATGACAAGGTTCTAGAATGTTCCACAAGAATCATAAGAAGACAAGAAGCTTGGATAATTTCTTGCCATGGTAAAATTTAGAATTTTCTAGAATTAGATATTTGTAGGGAACTTAGATATTTGTAGGGAACCTCCTAGAGTGTGACATGTGTCACTCATCCAAGAGGGTATGAGTGCCTATATAAGGAGGGTGCCACCCCTTGCCATGCCATACTACTCCACTCCATCCCACACACATCCAAGGGCATGGTAGAAGTGAGCATAGGTAGAGTGTGCTAGGTGTGTGTTCCTTTGTTGCTTCAATAAGGTAAGCGTCTTTATAAGTGCTAGCCTTCCGGTTAAGCTTAGTACTTAGTGTATAAGTTGTGATCCATCGAAGGTTGGCTCTGCCACCCGGGATCACAAAAGGGTCTGGGCTTCATCGAAGGTTGGCTCTGCCACCCGGAAGCCAGCTTCATCTGTTGGTAGGCTCTGCCTCCCGGAAGCAAAAGGCGGCTCTGCCGTAAAAAGGACCCGGTACACTAAGTAACTAGAAGCTGACCGACTCTGAAGTGAGTTGGTGTAGATCCTCAACTTAGTAGGGCCGCCTCAACTTCCAACAATCACTAAAATAAAACTTATGTTGCAATTAAACTAGACAATTATGACAGCGCCTACCTCCTTTGCCATAACTTCATCATTCCCTGGAAGCCACAGAGTACCCACACCATTGACCTTGAAAAGACCTGTCATGGCAGCACCCACCTCGCTAAAAATCAGGGTCGCCACGCACAGTGCCGGCCAAGATTTTTTTTCCGCCGAACCACCTCACCCGCTCGCTCTCGCTCGCGCACGCGCACGCGCGACACGCCGGCCCCATGACAGGACCGCGCACTGCCGCCGGCATCACGCCGTGCCGCCCACTTCCGCGTCCCCACCTCGTCCACGCCGCTGCAGCGCCCTCGCCGGCTTTGCCGCCTCGGCGCTCGCGCCTTCAGCACTGCCACTGTTCGCGTTGACGACGAGCTGCCACAGCCCACACCGTCGCCGTCCTTGCACCGCTGCTGCTCTCCTCGCCTATAAAAGGAGCAAGGCCGTGACGAGCCCCGTCACCAGCCCAAGCACACCGAGCCGCTTCGCTCCACCAGCTGAACCACTCCTCCCGAGCCCAGCTCACTCACGAAACGAAGCTCCAACAATTGATCTTCTTCCTCGAGCTGTTCCGCGCCAGGGTGAGATGGCAGGCAGCTCCCCCGACCATTAACTCCACTAATAAAGGCCCAAAACACCTCCAGGCCATGAGCACTTAATCCAAATCATTCTACCAATCAATACTGTAAACTCAAAATCTCCTTCATATCAACTCCTTTTCACATAACTCTTTTTCCTCCTATTTTCATCTCCATTTGAGCTTATTGCTTGCTTGTGTTTGTTTGCCGGTTGTGCCGTTCTCGCCCGTAGATCACGGAGTGACCGAGGAGGAGCCCGCCAAGGAGCCAGAAGACCCGTACCATGAGCAGGAAGCCGCCGCCGCCGACGCGTACGCAAGCGAAGGCAAGTTTCATCGACCCCTGCGTGAGCGGTTGCATCCATGTGAGGACGTTTAGCTGTAGCCTGGGACTAGGATCGAATACATATGCCAGTACTTGAGTGATTGAGTGTGCTCATGCATGCATCTGAGTAGTCATGCATATCCAGAGCTGAGACTAGGATACGAAGGGATCTGGCTGAGACCAGGGCAGCTGGGTGTGCTGGAGCCGGCGCTACCGTGGTGGTAGACTGGCGGGTGAGTGCTACCGTGATGGTAGGCTCGAGTTGGTATGTTGAGGGATGGTTACTGCCCTGGTGAACCATAAGGACCGAGTTGTTTTGACATCTCACCTAGCTTACTCTAGTACGACCACAGGTTCCGGTATGGGCCGGACTTAGCCTAATCCCACTGGTTAGCCTGACGATCGCAGGGATGGTTTACGGGTATAGACCATGGGAGTCAGGACCCGAGGGTTTGTGCGGCCAGGCTGGGGCGTGACCACGGCTGGGTGTCGGCTATGTCGGTTGTCCGTTCGTACAATCGAGCGTGTGGGTACAGTGTACGACCTCTGCAGAGTGTATAATCCATTCGAATGGTCCGTGCCCATGGTATGGGCAGGCTACGGTGTGGTCCTGACAACTAGTGAGCTACCTACTGTGGGTTGTGTCGGGAAGAGTTGCATACCATTAGTTGCATTGTTAGTAGAATGTGCTTATTATGTGTCGTGCATGTCAGTCCCCTCCCGTAGGGTGAGGTGGAGCTTGCTGAGTACTTTTGTACTCACCCCTGTTGATTTTTCTCCAGAGGATCCTGACTTTGTGCCAGAAGACTACGAGTAGATCGTGTCCGCACCCAAGCTGATCGAGTGGAGCCGTGATGGATGAAGAGCTAGTCCTGCATGTCAATATGCTAGTTGTTATCCTATGGTTGTTCTGTGTAGCTTTGTGTTGTCACTTTACTCCTCATGTACGTGTTAAATAAAGCTCTGTATGACTCTGGACTCCACTTGATGTAACATGTATTATGCCGGAGACCTTATTCGGTAATTAATACATGGTTTAGCCTTGATCTTCGGGTCGGGGCGCTTCAGGAGGCCGCCGCCGTGCCGCTGTCTCGAGAGCCGTCTCGTGCTCGCCGCCGTCCTGCAACGCCCGCCGTCCCGCGAGCCGCCGCGCGCGCCGGTGTCCTGTCCGCCGACGCCGGGGAGGCCGCGGAGGCCGCCATGGAGCTCGAACCAGCGCGGATCAGGTCGAGCTCGGCGTGCCTCCGCGCAAGGCCCACCGTCGGTGGCGGGTCCCTTGCTCCTGCGCCACGCGCACCTGCCGCCGTGCCGCACGCAGGCCGCCGTCGTGCTCGCCGCAGTTCCACCACGCGGATTGGGGAGCTCCGCCGCCGCCTCCGCCGTGGATCCACGCCTCCGTCATCGAGGGTGGGCCCCTGCACCTCCGCCGCCCACCCGCCCAGGCTCGAGGCCGAGTCCGCCCTCGCCGCCGGTTACCGGCGCGCACGAGCTTAGGGGGAGGAGGCCACCGCCGCGTGCATGCCAGGGAGGGGGAGGAGGCCGGAGGCCGGCACACAGGGACCGGCGCGGGGAGGGAAGAGGGCGGCGCGTCCCCGCTGGAAGGAGGCGCGAGGAGGGAGGAGGTGACCGGGAGGAGGGCGGTGCAGCGGGGCGGGTCACCGGCGGGAGCAGGGAGGAGCCCCCCCCCCCCCCCCCCGGGCCCGGCGGCGCGCGCCGCCATGGCCTAGCTGCCGCGAGGCCTGCCGCCGGGGATGGGTCCCCGTCTCCGCCGCGCCACCGGAGGAGGTGGTGGCCGGCGGCGTGAAGCGTCCCCTCATAAGAGAAGACTTAAATGTGATACTAACATCAGTCCCAGGAGGCTAATGACACATTTATTACATCAGATGATTCATCACCGTACAACTCTACGCGGTAATGGGCAGTGAAGCGCCACTATCGCTAGGATTACAACTAAAACCCACACAACTACATTCACTACGAAAAGGAGGTCATCAGAGTCTTGCGCCATGCGGAACCAACTGCGGGTGACCCTAATCCACAGGCAAGGCTGGGTGCAGGACGGTACCCCTACTCAGCGTCGTCAGGAACGAAGTCTGGATCTTCCTCTGTAAAAATAAAGAGTGGGGTGAGTACAAACGTACTCAGCAAGTCCAACCACACCCACGTTGGGGGTATAAACAGAATATAATGAACAGGGTAGATCAAGGGTAAGGCTTGGGTTTAATTTTTTGCGGAAAGCAATATTTTATGGAGGGGTTTGTTTGAAGAAAGCATTTCCAAAACAAGTTTTCTTGTACCGAGTAACACGTAGTGTTGACCCACACAGGATCCAAGTTTTAATCTGCTACCGGACTCCTCATTCGCCGTAGCACACAGCACAACTGCCGGACACTTTCCCAAAACAACTCACGCCAACCCATCCCAGAATAAACACTAGTTGCGTGACCACACTGTAACTCGCCCAGTACCGTGGGCACGGCTATTCGAATAGATTTTAACTCTGCAGAGATGTGCAACTTTACCCACAAGCGGGGTACTACAACTCGATCACCGTAGTGTCGGTGCAGATCCCAACAAAACCATTACCCACCTTAGCTAGACCTGACTAGCCATCACGGGATGCACCAAGGGGTCATTGACCTATCACAGAGGTTTTAACCGGGGCATAAGTCACACAGAGCTAATCCCTTCTCCTTGATCACCCGTTGCTCTCAGCTCTCCTGATGGCTAACAGACTAACTAGTGGGGTTTATGCTAAGCCGTTGCCCATTCAACGGTCGAGTGGTTTGCACGATAGTGGAGTTAGGTGAGATGACACATCAACTCGGTCCTTAATTGTGATAAGATGGATATCTCCCTTCCTTGCTCTGCCACACAGGCACGAGCACACCAATCGGCAAATCACACAGAAATGCCAACATCCCATCTAAATTCAACTTTTGAAATTCCACTTTTTTCTCCCTTCCCACACACACACATTTTCTTTATGAAACAAGTTGTATTGTGTATGAGGTCCTAAGCGTTCTAGCAGTGATTAACGTCCAAACAACACATTCAGACATTAATCTAGGTGGTCAAGGAATGGTTATAACAAATAAAGGGGTGGCTATCCAACCGTGTTTTCAGCAGGCAAAGCATATGCAATTTTGTAAAACAGGCCAATAGGTTGTATTTATAAAAACTAGGACAAAACATGCATCAAAGGATGGGATTGAACATGCCGTCTTCAAAGTCTTTCCGGGAAGTCCTGGTCGAGGTGTTGTCCTTCGGGCTCAGGGTCGCAGAACTGGTCCTCGTTCGCTTGCTCGCAGTACTGCTCGTCGACGGGCTCTCCTTCGTTCACACCGTGATCTACGACGTATACAAACAAGCACACAATCAAGAAAAAGAAATAAAAGCTTTATCGTTGAGCTCGATTCGGAAACAAATAAGGTGTGGAGATAGAAGTAATATTTTTGGGCAATTTCCTAATGGCATGGCCAGAACTATGCTAGAAATGGCCAGAATTATTTTATAGGGTGGAGGGACTAATTTTCTAATAAACTAAAAGAGAGGGTTTTCTTTGCAAAATAATTAAAGAAGGGGGGACTCTTTACTGAATAGGCAGAAAAGGATGGGGTTGGGGGCAAAATCGCCCACTTTCTTCCTCCTCTCGCCAAGAACAGAGGAGGGGCAGGGGAGGGGGGCGGCGCTCCTGGCACCGGCGGCCCAGGGCTCAGGAGCGGCCAGGGAGGAGGGGAAAAGGGAGAGGAGAGTGAGGGGGTTTGATTCCCCACCTTGGCTCGAGCTGGGGTGGAGCGAGGGGGCGGCTCCGCGATGGCCGGCAGAAGGCGGCACCTATGGTGGTGGTGGCGGCGCTGTGGGCAGTGGGAGGGGCTCTGGTGGTGGCGGCCGGGGTTGTGGGGGCAAAGCCGATGCTGAGGGCCCTTTTATAGGCAGGGAGAGGCGGTGGAGAGGGGAGGGCACCGATGGCCGGGCTCGGCGGCCATTAATGGCGGTTTGGCCTCGCCGAGGTGTCGCGGAGCGGCGGCACGATTCGCGGCGGCGATGTAGATGACGGGACGGCTCGGGTAGAGTCCGAGCGGCGCGCCGGGCACTGCAGGCATGTGGGGGGGGCCAGGCGCTGTGCGGGCACAGGAGCGACGGCGCGAGCGGCGAGGTCGGGGCGCTGTGCGCGGCTGGCTTGCCGACGGGCGGCGCGGCGAGCAGGAGCGCGCGTGGAACGCATGCTGCGCGCTGAGCGCGCGTACTGTGTGTGGACAGGCGGTGGCGTCGAGCTGCGTGGCGAGCGGCACGGGCATGCGGTGCACGCGCGAGCAGGGGAAGGCACGCGTGCGCATGCTGCGCGTGGAGTCGGCCGGGTGCGGGCGCACGCGAGCATGACGAGGAGAAGGCCGGCGCTGGGCAGGCGGGGTCGGGCGCGAGCGCGGGCCGGGCGGCGCTCGGAGCGTGCAGGAGCGGGCAGAGGAGGGAGAAGGAGAAGGGAGGAAGGAAAGAGGGAGAGGGAAAAAGAAAAATGGAGAAAAGAAAAGAAAATGGAAAAGAAAATAGAAAAAAGAAATGGAAAAGAAAAGGGAAAAAGGAAAATAAAGAGAAAAAGGGAAAGAGAGAGAGAGAAAGAGAAAAAGAAAAAGAGGGAGGGAGACCGCGCCGGCGCCGATCGCGGCGGGCGGTCGCGCGTGGGCGACAGGCCGCCGAGCAGCGCGGGATGGGACGGCGACGAGGAAAAAGAGAAGAAAGGTGGAACGACGCTTGAAATCGGGTGTCGGGACGGAGGTCTGACGGGACGGTTTCGGGGAAAGGGGCTCAGAGGTTTAGGAAGGTTTGAACTCAACGATAAAAACTTTGAAATGAAATATTTTAGCGCGTGATTTAATTCGGTAATTTTTTGGGATGTTACACGGCGGTGGCCGGGGGAGGAGGGGCGCGGTGGCGGAGGGAGAGAGGAGGGAGGGAGAGAGATAGAGAGAGAGGCCGGGGGAGAGGGGGTAGAAAAGAAAAAAAATATGACACGTGGGCCCCATGCCTTGGTAGTTGGTATGGAGTAGAAATATAGATAGTGAACGAGCGCGGAGAAACTGAATGTAGAGTAGAGAATCTCGATGATCAGGATGTAATATTTCGTTTAGAGAGTGAATTTAGAGTAGAACGAGTGCGGATAGCCAAAGGTATACTGATCATAACCTTCCTCGTGTGTCGATGACACACAAACCTTATGTGTTGTGTCGCCAATGGCTCGATATTTGTTCCTTCATAAGCAGAGAGTTGCCGCCCCTCGAGGACGCTCGCATGAGAGCAAGTTTTATGGATTTCGCTGACGGCCGGCGAAACAAGCGCGCGGTGGTGGTGGACCCCGCTAATTTTTAATGCGCGGCAGCGAGTGCGAGCCAATAGCATCTGCGTAACGCATATCCGCCCGCTCCTAGCGACGCGTCTGCTTCGCTCTTTCTCCTATTTTTTTTCTCGCCACGTCAGACTCCGCCGGCGGTTCGCCCACCCATAATACCTGCTCTCAATCGCAAATGGCCCGTTGCCTGCCTGACAGAGCGCGGCTTTTTTATTTTTATATTTTTTATTTTCATTTTTTACAAAAATATATTTTTGATTTGGAAATTTACAGAAATATACCCCGGCCGCCCGGCAGCCGGGCGGCAGGGGCTTATCCGCAAAAAAAGACGACAAAAAATTGCAGACAGGTCCCTGGGGACCGGCCGCCCGGCAGCCGGGCGGCCGGCCCCCAGGCCGCCCGGCAGCGGGGTGGCCAGCCCCCCCCCCACCCGTATATAAGGTGTTGGCTGCCCCCTCACCCCCTCATTTGCCTTACTAAAAATCCAGAAAAAAAGAAAAGAGAGGGAGAGGGGGAGAGGCAAAGCGGCGAAGCCCTGTCGGATTTTCAAGCAGGCGACTTTAGGTAACTAAAATTTTCTACATTTTATAAATAGATTATGTTGTAATTATTTTTTTGAAACAGTAGATTAGCAATCAGTTCAATTATTGTTAGGAGTGATTAGTGGTACATTTAAATGCAGTTACTTGTAGTGATTAGTGTTGATATAGTACATTTAGTGTTAGATTTAGTATTAGAAAATACTAGAAAATTATTAGAGAAGTATTAGAAAGTCTTAAAAATTGGAAGATAATATTAAAAAAATTAGAAAATGTTAGAAAATTTTAGAAAATGTTAGAAAATAGTTTAGCAATCAGTTTAATTATTATTATGAGTGATTAGTGGTACATTTAGGTGTAGTTACTGATAATGATTAGCGTTGATATAGTATATTAGCAATCTGATTGCTCACTTGTGATTGCCAGGGCTCAACACCATGGCATCCTCAGGATCCACCTACATTCCATGGAATAAGGTGACGGAAACAGTCCCCCAAGGAGTCCAGGTGCCTATGTATTTTTGCGGATCCTTGTGCAAACTAATGAAATCAAGGGTTTTGGGGGACGACTTTGGCAAGAGATTCTTCATGTGCGAGAATTACGAGTACGACCCGCCCAAGCATTACGGCAAGGACCGAGCAAAGGTACTACAAAACACTATCAGAGTTTGTCACTTTCAGATCTAGTAATGACTTCTAACATGATTTGGGGAAAGACTCCAACGCCTCTACGTGATTTCGTGTAGTGGTTAGACGCCGAGCAATCTCAGCAGGATAAGGACCACGTGGAGCCTCAAGCAAGGTGGTCTGCACAAAGGTGGCAACGAATGCTGCATGAAGAACAGATGGAGGAGAAGCGCAAGAAAAACCAGGAAGAGATTTAGAAGAAGATTGCAGAAGTGGAACGTCAGAAGGCAGAGGAACGTGAAGCTGATAGGGAGAGAAAGTGAGAGAGGGCCCGCCGTGCTAAGGAAGCAGGGTCTGAAGCTATTAGGAAGGGAAAATATCCCCGGTGCACTCAGTAAAGCACCACCATGTAATCCCGGCATTTTACATTTCCTAAGGCATGTTAGGTTTACTCACAACACGAGGTTATCGTGTTGCACATGCCATGTTTTTCATTGTTCAAGGATCTAGTAGTACGAACGCCTTAAGCCTCTGCTTTGTAATCGTAGCATTGTTTAAAAAACTGTATTGCAAACCGAAAATTTATGATTCGTAACTACCCTTCTATTTTCAGTACACTACATTCAGTGAGCAATATAATTGAACCAACCTACACATTTAGAACTACAACCAAGAAATCTTACTACACAAATACCTTTGTAATATTACATGCTACAATCTGGTGCAAATATATATCCATACATAATAAAATGTAATTATGACATACAGGTTGGAATACATATCCATACATCTAGTTCAAATACATATGCACACATAACGAAATCTAGACGCGACGGGCTCCAAAATCCGGAGGCAATCCAGAAGGTCCAACCTCAGCACCAGCATTATCTTCTTGCATTTTAGGGCACTTCTTGTAAGTATGACCATCTGCTCCACACAGGTTGCATCTTTTTTTCTTCTTTCCTGCCTCAGACTCATCCATTCCGTTACGGATACGAAGTGTCTGCCGTCGACCTACCCCTCTCCTAGCATCTGGATTGGGAATGTACATTGGAGAGATATTTGGTGTAGTGAATGATCCCAGACTGCCTATGCCATATATCTCATGGCCCCAAGTGTGCATAGCAGTTTCTTTTCTGTAATATTGTGAAACAAAAACCCCAGGATCCAACCCAGATTCTGAACATGCCGCAATGACATGGGAGCATGGTAAGTGAAGAAGCTGTGGCTTCTTGCATCTGCAAAAAACCTTGCCTTCCGGCGTTATCAAGCAATTCTGAACGACCCTTTGTCTGCGGACAACCTGCCCTGTCCTGTCCTTGCATGAAACCTCAAACCTTTGATCCTTTGTGCCCATGGAGACCACTCTGTGATATTGAGCCTTTTCAATTTTTTCTTTCATGTAGTTAGTGACCCTATTATAAAAAATCACACCTGGATCATTAAGTAAGACAGCAGCTGCCTGGTACCGCTCTCTGAAGTACCTTATGCATCCGTACATGATGAATTCAACTATGCCAACAAAAGGAAATCCACGAACATGACGCATTACCATATTGTAATACTCTGCGTGGTTGGTTGTCTCGATCCCATATCGACGACCACCAGTGTCGTATAGAATTGACCACTTCTCCTTAGGTGCATCCTTAATCCACTGTGTGAAAGGTCCGCCGCCGAAACGTCTCCGGCTGGAGGTTGAGGCCTGTTCCTTTAGCAGCTCGGTGCACATGTTATCTAGCACCTGCCACAATGCATCAAACTTCCGCTGCTGATTCTGAGTGCACAATCTCTTGAACAAATTCATAAGTTCCTTATTCTTGAAGCGCTCATAAAAGTTTGCATCCATATGCCTTATGCACCACCTACTCACAACATCTGGCCATAGAGGAGGCTGTCCTCGACTTTCTTCATGTAGTTGCCTTATTGCTGCTAGAAGACCAGCATGTCTGTCACTGATGAGGCAAACATCAGGCCTTCCAGCAACAACGTAAATCTTCACACGTTCAAGGAACCAGTACCAGCTCTCTGTGTTCTCATTCTCAACAAAAGCAAAGGCGATGGGAACCACCTGCCTGTTGCAATCAACTCCAATCGCTGTCAGTATTGTCCCCTTATATCTTCCTGTCAAGAATATGCTGCCAATACATAGAACAGAAAGACAATACATAAATGCCCTCACACATGCACCAAGGCAGAAGAAAGCACGAAGCAGAAACCCAGGTCCCCCATCTAAACTCGGTACAATGTAGGTATCAGCCACGCTTTCAAGATTTCTCTGCACAATTGCTCACAGCATGTGAGGCAGGTTATCATATGATGCCTCATATGTGCCAAATCTCATCTCAAACACCTTTTGTTTTGCCCGCCAAGCCTTTGTATAGCTGACTTTGTATTGAAAACGGTCGTCGATGTCCCTAATTATCAATTTTGGCTCATAATCAATTTTGTCCAGAATCACCCCATACATCTTCTTGGCAACGAAAGTGGATGTGATGTTACGGTGAGTTTGAGCAACAGCAGTTAATCTACATGTATGTGGTGTAACAATTGAACACTCCTAGTGTGTCTTGTACTTGCCCTTGTAGGTATGTACTCGCCATGTACAATCGCCATTGACACACTTCACCTCATATTCTTTGCTGCTAGACTTCACAACTCTGAATTCCTTCCTCAACGATATAGCCCAAAGCTTCACAGCATCTTTCACAGCTTCAATGCTAGGATACTTTGCCCCCTGTACAACCTCATTCTCTCTGTATTCGTACTCGTTACTCCTAATATCTTGTATCACTGGATTTCCAAAACCCTTGCCTCGCCATTCACCTAGCAACGGGTAGTCCTCATCGTCTGATGAGTCCCCACATTCTTCCATCATTCGAGCCTCTTGGTCTTCATTCTGTACAGCTTCCACTATTCTAGGTATCCGCTCCCCCTCATCAGGTAAACCTTGCGGCTCAGGTTGAATGACATGCACGTTCTGATCTTCTTTTTCTCCTACCTGATCAGCTATACATTGCGGCTCAGGTTCTGTGACATGCATGTTCTGATATTCATTTTCTTGTTGCACTGCTTGGTTCATATGAGATGATGTACTTGTTGATCCTTCACCGAAATGGGCTGCCTTCTGGTGAATCTGAATTAGCATTGCAAGAGGCCACCCGCGGTCAAGAGCTGCTTGCATGTAAGTCCGTCATTCTTCGGTGTTTGCTATAAGCATCAACTCCCAGAAATCCCCTTCAGTTCCCCAATTTGTCACAGTCTGAACGGTTAGGAAATGAGTCTTTGAATTCACATTGAATATCTCGTGAAGCCATTTGCGTATGGAACCAAAACTCCTCTCTAAGGGTTTATCTATTCCGCACTTTCTTCATTCAAAAGCTGATAGATCTACTCCATACGCATCATGAGAAATATATCCATCACCATAATGAACTAGAAAACGAAGCTTGCTCGACATATCTGGACACACAATCATGATATTAAATTGATTGCTAATCTACTGTTTCAACAAAAAAAATTACAAAAAAATAATTGCTCGACATATCTGGACACACAATCATGCTATTTGTAAAGCGTAGAAGAATTTTGGTTACCTGCAGTCGCCGGCTCGAAAATCCGGCAGGACTTTGCCTCTCTCCCTCCCTCTCTCTTTTTTCTTAGTTTCTGGAATTTTAGTGATGCAAATGAAGGGTGGGGGGACCAGCCAACCCTTATATAAGGGTGGGAAAGCCGGTCGCCCAGCAGCCGGGCGGCCAGGCCGGCCGGGCGGCCTGGGGGCCGGCCGCCCGGCTGCCAGGCGACCGGCCCCAGGGACCTGTCTGCAATTTTTTATCGTCTTTTTTTCGGATAAACCCCTGCCGCCCCGCTGCCGGGCGGCCGGGGTATATTTCTGTAAATTTCCAAATCGAAAATATGTTTTTGTAAAAAACGAAAATATAAAATATAAAAAAAAACCGCCTGACAGCCGCTTGGGTTCGAGGCCCACTCAGTCTCCCATTGCGGCGGCGGCCTGCGGAGCCCGTCCGGCTCGGAGCCGCGCAGGCCGCCCTATCTGGTTAGGCCATTGCCCATGGGCCTCGACCCGCCCGCGAGCGCTTTTCCTCGCGCCTGGGCTGGCGAGCGGGCCGCAGAGGCGCAGAGAGCATGGCGCTGTTATTTTCTCTCTTGTCTCTTCTGGCTCTTCTCATCACCAATCATGCCGACCCGACCCGACCCCTGCTATATATATAAAAAAAAAAAGCATGCCGCCCCCTCGGAAGGCCTCACATCATAGCCCGTCATGGCGCAGGTTGATGCCAGGGCCCCCTTGAATTCCCATTCCAGGCAGCGCTAGCTGCTAGGTCTGCTCCCACTCCCAGTCCCTTCAGCACGGGGAGAAATGGATTATAGAACAGTGGTGGCCGCGGCCGCGGCGGAAACCGGCCGCCCGAAACCGGGGGCAGCAGGGCATGGCGCCGTTACCCAACCGCTGGCGGTGTCAGGCCCAACGCGGCCACCACCACTGGCCAGGTGCGCCGCACGCAGGTCGCAGGCGACACCAGTACGAGCAGGCGCGCCGCGACAGCCGCATTCATTCCGAGGCTTCCTGCTGGCTTCTCCCCGTCCAATCGTGCCCCGGTATGGAACGCCGCCGGCGGCCGGCCGCCGGCCCCCTCCCTCCATCCCTCTGCTGTACGCCCTGCCGCTGCGTGCGTGCGTGGTCCTGCGCTGCACGCCTGCACGGCGGCACTAATGTCTCGCGATCCGGCACTGGTTGGTGATCACCGGCGAGGCGCCACCAGGCTTCGATCGGGGGATTCTGGTGACCGATCACCACTCGGGCGGGCGCTCGGCACCGCGCACCGCTGCACGGAGAGGCTTTCGGACCCGAGATGATCGATGCCGGTTGCCGGTGCGGTGGTGCCCCCCATGTCATGTCGCCCGGCCGGCAAATCTGGCATCCACAGGCACAGTGGACGACGAACCGAACGCGAGCAAAGGCGGCGGGCGGAGCTCATTGCCGACTCCACTACCTCCTCGGCCGCCAACCAAGCCACCCACCCACGCGCTTTCCCCTTTCCGCCCCCGGCCCCCCCCCCCCCCCCCCCCCCCCCCCCGTGCCCGTGCCATGCCATCATCCCCCGCGAGACCGCGCGCGCTCCCGGCGAGACTGCAGCCACAGCAAGCGCGGCGCGGCACGGCCTGGCTCCGTGGCTCGCCACGTCGGTTTTGCACTGGGTCGGCGCACTGGGGCGAGCAAAGTTGCAGCGCACGCACTGGCACTGTGCCTGATGGGTGCGCCTCGTAGGGCGGACACACATGGGCGCGGAAAAGGTTGCGCCCATGTTGCTGCTGCTCCATCGCCCGGACGTAGCGCAGCAGCCTCTGGTCGCCCCCGCCTGGCATGATGCCGCCGCCTGCGGCCTGCGTGCGACGCGCACTGCTTCTTCCTCACCTTTCCCTTTTTGCCGGGTCACCACCCATGCACGCCGCGGCGAGATCTCGAGCATCCGCAGCAGCTCGACACGGCGGTGGTCGACTTGCCCAGAAGCACTTTCTTCTCGGTGCGTTGCGTTGGCGACGCGTCCGTATTGTCCGAGACGCCTTTGTTCGGGCTTTCCGGCTTTCAACGTACGGCGGGGATCGAGTCGGTACGGTATGGTACGGTACGGGCTGCCCCGTACAAAAAAACCAGTAGCATCGGGTCGAAGAACATGAATTTTTCTAGCTAGCCGGCTAGCTAACTCAGCTGCTGCGTTTCCCGGAGCCGCAAGTCGCGGCCTGTACCGGGGCGTACGCCGGCGAGCTTTCGCCAGGGCGGATGCATCTGGCATTCTGGCGATCGGCGGCTGGCATCGCCGCAGGAGGTCGCCCCGTTCCGTCCCAAGAACCTTCATTAAGGTCGCCGGCCGGCGTTGACATCGGCCGGCGAGCTAGTACCGGTGTTTATTTACGGGGTTGACAAATTGCACGGATTGACTTGTGCTTATTTTACTCGATCGTCCGGCGCCCGCCAAGGAATGTCCTGTAACCTTTCGACGCGGCGTACCTAGAGAGAGAGAGAGAGAGAGAGAGAGAGAGAGAGAGATAGAGAGATGCAGGGTTTACGACCCAATGATAGCATGCCGATCCAATGGTCAGCGTACGTAGCGTGCGCGCCTGCGCCGTGCAAGTCCGAATGCGTTGCACCGGAGCAGGGGTGGCAACGGGAGCCAAGAGCAGCGAGCACGGCCGGTACGTAGCCAGGACAGGGCACCGGGAAAAGGACGCGTGGGGAGACCGGAGATCCGAGTGGGAGCCGTCACCGCAAGTACATGTACCTCTGTCTCTCTGACTCTCTGCCCTGCCCCTCCGGCGCCGCCTCCGTCATTTTCCTTCCCCGGAAGCCAGCGCTGCTCCGTCATTTTCCATGCATTTGGAATTTTAACCAAATCCAGACCCCGCGATACGCGGCGAATAACTGGCTTCATGTAACCCGAATTTTCGCTCAACGAAAACGATTTATATTTGAGTGACATTTAAAATCACTCTACCTACTGAACTGAGCTGCACGCAAGTGCAGGATGAACTGAAGTCAACGGCACAGCTGAAAGACTTTGGTAAACATTTCGAGCTCGCATTATACGTACTCTCCCCGTTTTGAAATGTAGGTCATTCTAGAATTTTCCCAATAAATTATGGAGATGAAGAAAAGACTCTCCGATCCTACTCCTAATTATTAAGCATTGGGATTCTATTTGGGTAACTAAATACGTGTTAATTAAAGTAGCATTGCTCTTTTTTATGCACCTCCCCCACATGCACCTCCGACTACATGGTTGCATACACATTTTTTATTGATGAGAAAGACCTAGGAACGATGCATAATTAAGACAATTTGATCCATTCTCAATCTAGAATGATTTACATACGAGGAGTATGCCGCAAGCCTGCAACAGAGATGTATCATGTACTGTACAGGTGTGGGCGTGGCTCGGCTCGTTCTGAAACCACTCCGGCTCCGGCTAAACCTGTGGCCTGGGCAACGAAAAGACAAGCGCCGGCCAAACTTTTTCTCGCGGCGCGCGACAGCGCCGCAAGAACGGCCGCCGGCCACACGCGCGCGACGCTCCCCCTCGACCCCTCCCAGGGCCACACGGCGGCGGCGGCAGCGGCGGGCCGACCGGCTGAGGCGCGTCGCTTTCGCCGGCTGCCCGGTTCCGCACCGCACGGAGGAGGGCCCCGATCCCGATCCCGCCGCCGCTGACGCGCGGGTCCGTTCCGTCTCGGGAAACGGCGCGTCCGCGCGCACCGCCCACGCCCCGGCTCGGCGATGGCGGAACAAGGGCATCGCATCGTCATCGATGGATCCAGGTACTCGCGTGCGCGTCAAGAAAGTACGAGATCCCTAGTGGCTAGTAGGAGTATTATTATTCTTCAAAAAAAAAACGGAGAAAGTATCCGCAAAGGCGGATCGATCTCATTCTCATCCATCATCCTACTCCGGCCTACCAAACCCACCCAGGTACACGGATCCACACGAACATGGACGCACGCGCACACCTGTGCCACGAATGATGTTCGATTGGTTTCATCAAAAAACAAACAATGTTTCCGAAAATCAAGAGATTTCATTCATGGCGACTTTTTTCCCCCCCGGCATGATGAACATGAATCTTTTTCCTCAGCTCTCCGACCTTATCTCCACGAAGCGACGCGAAGAGAGCCGAAGATCAACGCGCCGTGACCGTGACGCGCATCCCCGTCGTCTCCCCGGGTCCCCCCACACGCCGCCATCACCTTTCCTTTCCCTCTCCGTTTTCCTCCTCCCAAACCCTCAATGCCAGAAACGGATCGACCAAGCGTCTGAACAGAGCAGAGAAAAAAGGGCAGCACGGCCTCCAAATACATTGGGGGGGAGTTTCGATCCGGTTCCCACGGCGGCCGCCGCCGCCGTGCTGCCATGCCCACAGGTTCCGGGTCTTGCTTCGAGATGGGAACAAGGTAGTAGATGGACGGACAGCGACCGTTCGCGGAAAAGAAAACCTCCCTCCAAAAGTCCAAATTGTTCTTTTTTTAGAGGAAAATTAAAAATTTATTCTTTCAAAAATGAAGAAGAACAAGAAAGAGGAACTAACATAGTCTCTCGCGGTTGCGGGATTATTGGGGACGAGAGTTTTTCTCTCTTATTATTGGGGACGACAGTTTTCTCTCTCTCTCTCTTATGACAAGAACGAGAGGATGTTGGGGTGACAATGGTCTAAAAATGGTGCTACTCCATCCTACAGCTGCAGCTAACAGCACAAATGCAGAAGCACAGCAGTAACTTTCTACAGAAATGGCGAGATGCAATGCGATTGGACATGGGCGTGCAGGATGGTTGTATATAGCATAAGTTACAGCGAAAACTAATCACTATACAATTCTCCCCCACCCCTCCTCCCATGCCTCTCCCCCAATCCCACACCCGCTTGAATACTTGATGATGCCACTGCTCCTGCGCTCCAGCTAGTCCCCCGGCCAGGAGCTCAGAAGCTCACACTGTTCTGCAGCCTCCACTCCAGCAGTCCAGAGAAACGAGAGCTCCGGTTTCGTTGTGCAACCCCCCATCAACAATTCCAAAATCCAAATGATGACGACGGCGATGATGTCTCCCTGGGGCTTTCAGCCGGAAAAATGCTGCTGCTTGCTCGCCGAGCAGGTGCAGCTGGCGCGGCTCTCGTTCAGCACCTTCAATGGACAAGCAGATCACTGTCAAAGCTCAGCTTTTTTTTCTTTTTTGGATCGTGTGATTGGGATAAGAATGGGTAAAAAAGGCAAATTTATTTTTTCCAAGGTGACCCTCGCCGTCAGCCGTAGGGCAGGCAGATCGCGGCTTCTTGATTTGGACGTCACTGGCGACGGCAAGCTGACCTTTGCAGCTACGCTACCGACAAGTGATCATTTGCTGGGCGGCGGCGAGAGATCGTACCTTGACCTGCTTCTGGAGATCCTTGATGTAGTCGACGGCCAAATCCAGCATGTCTGAGGTGTTGGTTTGCTGCAGGGAATGGGAAGTACACCGGTCAATTCTGGAGGGGTGGTCCTCGACTCCTCGCATGGCAATTGGCATGGCGGATTTGTGAACCATACAGAGACTGATCTATCGCCTAGTGTTTCCTATTGGGGAGAGGAGGCGAGCCGAGATTGGTGCAGGGCTACAGGATGATGAGCAGTGAGAGTGAGGTGAGGTCAGTTACCTTGTCCATGTTGGGCACGAGCTCCTGGAGCTTCCTGATTCGCTCGCTGATCTTTGTCCTCCGCACCTGGATGGCCATTGGTCAGAGAGATCGAGGCATCAGCCAATTGCTCAACCGCAGGGTGGGATTCTAAGCAAGAAAGCTCAGCTCGCTCACCCGCTCGGCGATGCTGCGCGGGTGCGTGGCGCACCCGCGCTTGGCGCGGATCTTGCAGGGCACGGCGTCCTGGAACTGGAGGAACTTCTCGATGGCCGCCATCTCCGACGACGTCTTGGGCAGGCTGAACTGCTGCGTCAGGCCGCTCTGCACCGCCGATCACCACGGACCGTCGTCAGCGACTAGAGGAAATGGAAGCGATGGAACAGTGGGCGGCGGAGTAATGGAGGCGGCCGCCGGAGGAGACGCACGCACCTGGCCGGGCTCCGACGAATCCCGCGGGCGCTTCATCCCGGACAGGCTCTCCGACATGAGCGACGACGAGTCCTCCCACCCGGAGCTCATCGGGTACCCGGGGATGTAGCCGCGGCCGCCGCCGGCGCCCTCGGGGCTGCTCCCGCCGAGCTCCTCGCTGCCCATCTCCGAGATCTGCGACATCAGGGAGCCCTGCCGCGACGAGAAGCTGAGCTGGCCCTTGAGCCTGCCCCCGCCGCCGCCGCCGGAGGGGGAGTCGGCCGCGGCGGCCGCGCTGGCCGCGCCGTTTCTGAAGCCGACGCCCATGCCGCCGGCCCGCAGCATGCCCCCGTACCCTGAATTGAGCAAAACGGCGTGGCAAGGACGGGCGCGCTCAGTTCCGGAAATAGAAACGTTCCAAACAAGAACTCGCCAAGAACAGAGCGGCAATAATTGCGGCGCAGGGAGAGAGCATGGCAGGAGTGGCAACTATGGGAGTACCAAAAGAAGGCCGGATTAAGGAGGGACCAACCGTTGTCCATGTTCAAATGATTGAGGAATCCGGCGGGGGAGCTGCTCTGCCGGATCAGGCTGCTGGCGCCGGCGACGGCGGCTGTGGGGGCCTCCATGCCGGAGCTGACGGTGCGGTAGAGCCCGGACTCCACGGTGGCCATCTGCTGCTGCTGGGAGTGGAACATCATCTGCTGCTGCTGCTGCTGCTGCTGATTCTGATGCTGGGAGGCCATGGCGGCCGTGTCCGGGAAGTGCGCCGCGGCGGGGGCATGCGGCGCCGGCGCCGGCGGCTTGTCCCTGATCTGGTGGTCGGCCAGGAACCTGGAGAAGACGTTGTCGGCGCCGGGGTCGGGGCTGCCGGCGCGCGGCCCGGGCTGGAGGAAGTCCTCGCAGACCTCGCCGAGCAGCGTGCTCGGAGCCGATCTGTAGCGCTGCAGCCCGGACGAAGTCATCGGCGGCTGCACCGGCAGGTTCAGATCCTTGGACACCGGCGAGCCATACATCACCTCAGGCTGTCTCTTCTCTCTCCCCTTCCCCAATCCCCTCTCTCCCCACCCCGCTCCCGAGCACCACCAATTCTCCCCGACAACCCACGACGGGATCAAGAAACACACGGCCACCACTACCACCGCCTCCCCGCCATGGCCGCCGCACCCGCACGCACAGGAGCCAGCAACACAAACCCCCAGCGAATCAACCCCAAGCAATCCTCCAACGAACCCCGAGACGAAGAAAAAAAAACCCCAGAACTTTCCAGCCGACGAACACAGCGCCAAATCGCTTTTTGCGCTCGATCTCTCCACCAGCCTCCCCAAGTTGCTCCCCCCTATCTCTCTCTGCCTCTCCCTATCCACAGCTTTTGTACGGCGGCGGGAGGCGAACTGGCGAAGGGAGGGAAAAGGAGGGAGAGCCAGCAGCAGAACCGAGAAGAAGCGGTGGACTGGTGGTGGCGGCTTGGGGGGCCTGCCTCTCCGCTCTGCTTTTGCGGCACTAGTTTAATTCACGGATTGGGGGGTGGCGACTGTGTGCGTGTGCGTGGAGCAAATTTTATATGTGTGGGAGTGAGGGGGGAGCTCTTGGCGATCGCCCGCGGCCGCCAGCTCGGTGGAGAGGGAGGAGGGCGGAAGTGACGAGACTGCCCTCGGCTCCAGGGAGAAGACGATGCCGGGGCCATGGTCCACGGACGGATGGGTCGCTGCGCCGATGCTTTCGCTTGGAGCGACCGCCCGGTGGGCGAGATTACGGATCTGCCCCTTGTTTGACATTTCAGCGTGAAAAAAGGTTGCCGCTGCGTTGAGCTCCCACACCACCGTTTATGCTGCAGGTTGAGAAATGATTGATCGTGTGGAAATTACTGTGGATACACGTAGCACCTTTTTTTTTTTGAAAAGCTGATACACGTAGTACCTTTTTTGTGTATCCTGTGTGGATCTTGAAAAAAACATGACATTGTGGATGGTGACGGTTGGAAAACAATGTTCACTCGCAAACACACACAAATACCCGTGCATTCGGGAGAAAAATGATGATAAAATCTAGAGTATGGTGAATTTGATAAGGAGCTCATTGGGGATACTAGTGTTCCGCGAACACTAATATTGGATTTCTCACATTGAAACTAGGATGAAGTACACCAAAAGGTAATATTGGATTTCTCATACTGAAAACTAGGATGAAGTACACCGAAAGGTAATGACGACTCCACATCGTTAAGATATACTTATGTTCATTTCATCAGCGATACCACTTGCTATCACACCCGAACATTTTTCAACTATAGGAAATAGAAAAATCAGAAGTAGTGACAATAAAAAAACAATACGAGTATCTTCCTTCTCCTTATTGTTGCATTGGATAACAAGTAAATTCGAAACAGTTTAAAGAACCTTGAACATAGATTTTCTGACATCCTATGGTGTCGATCCAGATAAACCACAACCACCTGTTGAGAGCTAGCTTATGAAAACATTACGAGTTCCCGTGGTTAGCAAGAAGCAGGCATAGCCTTAAAAAAATTTGAACATGAGAAGAACTATTCATTTAGCTAGGTTTTGTGTTAGAGAATTTAATTGCAGATTACTTCTGCATGATAGGGACTTTTGCAAAAAAAGAGCAGGCTTGTTAATTCGCAAGGACAGTCTCACAAACACTCCCATGCACAAAAACAGCAAAATGACCAAACAGCCGAGCAAAGAAAACTCCAGCCATGCCTAAAAAAAAGAAGAATGAAAAGGGAAAAGGCTTCACTAAGACGACCTTTTCAAGCAGAAATGACTTGGTAACCAGAAAAGGGGCGGCCAGCAGGCAGTGTCTGGCTTCAAAGCAAGCTTAGCCGCGCCCGGGCCCCACGCGGCCACGGTCACCTGGGTATGTTTGCTGTTGGTTGCGCTCGTGCCGGGAGGACCAACTTGCGTGCCCGTGACCATTTTAAGCAACTCCGCGCAGGCTGTTTTCGGCAGCAAGCAAAGGTCCGGTTTGCTTTGGGTTTTTTGACGCTACTATCCGGAATCGACCGCGAGGGGTGGTGTGGTTGTTGGCCGGGGGCAGGGATGGGATTCCCCTCCCCACCCCACCCCTCTGCCATGCCCTGGGCCCATTGCGGCTGCAGGGCTGTGATTGGCGGATGCATCTCATGCGCGCGCGCGCGCGCACACAACTGACCTGACCAGACCTCTCGTGTTTGTTTCCATGCTTTTCGATTTGACGCTTCTTCATTCCCCATGTGCAGACCGGGAACTCGCCGCATGCGCAACCAAAAGTCCAGCTCTGATTTTTCTATGGTACAGTGTGTTGTTGGCAAGATCGCATCATTATAGAAGCTGCTAGCTTTTAATTTTAGGCCCTTTCTGTCCCCTAAACCCGGAAATGTAAAAAACGTCACATCAATCACCGTGTTCGGCTGTTCTGTTTTGAGCTGCTCCGAGCTGCTCGTGGGCTGCATCCCAATCCAGCTGTTCGGCTGGCCCAATCCAGCCGTTCGGCAGGACTTTTGGTAAGCAGACGGACCAACGGCTCGTTGCCGGCCCGCCGCATTAGCCGAAACGGCTTCCAGTCGCTGCCCCTCGCCCGTGGGCAGGTCTCCATTCCGCACCTCCGCATCTTCCCCGGCCGCCGTGCACCCTCCGCCCCATCCGCATCCGCCGCCCTCCGTCCTCCCCGCCGTCGGGATCTAGCAGATCCAAAGGGGGCCGGGCCCTGCACCGGCGGCGCGGGCCGCATCGGCCAAGCGGCCGGGCCCTGCACCGGCGGCGAGGGCCGCATCGGCCAAGCGGCCGGGTCCCTAGGGCGGGCCATCTCCTCGCCTCGACCGCGCCGCCTCCAGGCGTCCTCGCCGCCTCCCGGGCCGCCGCATCGACCTCTCCACTCCCGCGTACGTCGCGCAGCGCCGCCGCCGCGAGTCTTCTCCTCGGCCACGCGTTCGTCGCAAGGCGCCGCCGGCTTCCCCCTCCCTAACGCCACCACCTCTTCCTCCTCCTTCCCTTCCCCACCTGCGGCTGCCACCTTACCTTCTGCTAGCCCTCAAATCTCGCCTCCGCCGCCGACTCCGGCCGCGAATCGGGCCTCGGATCGGCGCAGGCGCGCCAATTGATGTCCGATCTGTGACGAGGGACAGCCCCCACCACCTCCTTCTCCGCGTCCGCGCCAGGTGCCGCCGCCCCTCCTCCGTCCAGGTGACGCCACCTCTCCTCCGTCCAGGCGCCGCCGCTCCGCCTCCCTGTTTCCGACGCGATCTGCAACGACGCCTTCACCTCGGCCACCACTCAATTCTGCATCCACCACGGTGTATCTTTGGGGGGGGCGAGAGCCTTTGCCGCTCCCTCACTCTCTGTGTCACGTATCTCCTCGGTTGCTGATTCCCCGCTCGTTTGTCGCCATTGCCGCACCTTGTGCACTGTGAAGGTAACCTCTGCGCCGTTCTCTGCTCTCTCTGATTGGTTTCTTCTTCCCGCTGTTCTTGATCTGCTGCCGTGTGCTGCGCGGGGTTACTCCTGGTAGCTGGTTCTGGGCGGCCTTGGCCATGGCAGTAGTTGGATAGTTTGGAAAGAATGTCTCTTAAGCCTGTCGTTCCAGGATTGGTGGCATATGAGTTAACTACTACCACTACATTATACTTTCTGCCATGAGCCGAAGAACCTCTTGCCAGAAGCCTAGAATTGATCAGTTGCATGGCTTGTCTGTAATGGCATCTTGTTCTCTCACCTGCAAATCCGCAAACTACACTGGGAAAACCAACCTTAACAGACTACTCATCTTTCTGAAATTCATTCCCTAAAAATATTTCTTTGCTGCTCATATCAGGTTCAGAAGAGCTACTATCTGGTGAGCCTTGTTGACAACGACTACATCCACGGGGATCTGTTTGCCGTCTTCAAGGAGCTCTGATCACCAAGATCCAATCCATGCTATTCTCTTCGCCAAACTTTGTTGGCCCAGGTAAGCATTCCATTTATGGCCCCGTTGAACTAATATGTGCAGCTGTGCTTGTGTTATTTTTCTGTTTTGCTAGTTGCTATGGGCTGATTCAATTTCTGAATTAAGCGTGTGACTAACTTTTCAATTCACCTCATTGTGTCTACAGGAGTCCTGATCTGCTAGGTTTGCTTCAGTCCATACGCTGGCACCGTCGTCTACAGCATCGTGCTCCCCGCCTCGAGCTAGGCACTACAACCTGTGTGCAAGAAAAGGAAAACACAGAGCATTTGGTTTCTGTACATAGGAAGATATTATTTGGTGGACTCAGGGTATGCCAAAGAGCGTGGGTATTTGGGACCGCATCACCACAACAGGTACTGGAAGAAGGAGTTCAAATATAGGGGTCATGAGCATTTGCAATAGTTGTTCAACTACCATCATTCGAAACTGTGTAATGTGGTTGAAAGGACATTTGGGGTCGCCAAAAATAAGTGGCAAATGTTGAAAGGTATGCCAAACTATCCTACGGAGAAGCAATGTGGAATTATTATGTCATGTTTTGCACTGCATAACTTTGTACGGGATGAGAATGCACGGTCATCGACAGTCGGTCCGATGCTGGTACGTCCACTAAGTGAGTATTCCAATCAGTGGGTTGAGTCAAATGCGGAAGATGACATGGCAACTCTCCGTGATTGGATTACTACTGGACTTGGAGTAATGGGGTTCGGGTATGTGAGTTTAAAAAAAGATTCAGATTTTGATGTTGGTAAAATTTGAACAAATGTATGATTCTGTTGTGTGCTGACAAATTTGTGAACCAGGCTCAGATGATCTGCAGTGGAACCTGGAATGAAGGAGAAGCACAGGACAATGTTTATTTTGGTCCCTACGGTTTCATGAAGGTGCATGTGCCTGTATGTTGGCTTATTTTGGTACGGAGGGGTTCATGAAGTTTGGATTTGTGCATGTAGTGCATAATGCACAACCACTTGGTAAACTGGTAATTTGGCGTAAGTACGCATCCATTTGGTGCCAAAATTTGAACTAACAAGCACGCACTCATTTGGCGCCAAAATTTGAATTAAAAATTGCGCTGCGTTCAGCTCTGCTGGAAGAACCAGCCCGCCTGCTGCACCCTCCAGCCCTGCTGGAAGAACCAGCCCCCCTGCTGCACCCTCCAGCTGGGACCAGCCCAAAACTGACCAGCCGAACACGGTGAATATATATGTATGGAGTACTAAATAAATTCTATTAACAAATTTTTTTGCATGGATGGGCTGAAAATCGCGAGATGAATCTAATGAGTCCACTTAATCTATGATTTGCAATAGTGATGCTACAGTAACTATCCGCTAATTATTGATTAATCATGAATTAATTAGCATCATTAGATTCTTCTCGCGATTTACAACCCATCTGTGCAAAAAATTTTGTAAATAGACTTCATTTAGTACTTCAAATTAATAAAATTCCAACGCAAAAAATTTTTGCACTCGAACTAAACACGGCCTTATTTTGAAAGTTTTGAAAGATGGAGACTGCTCTGGATTCCTGAATTATGCGGTTACTGGGCCACACTGGCTGGTAGTAAGAACTAGTAAGAAGTTGTGAGAAACAGCTTGCGAGATTTCACAATCTGAAAACTGGTTTTGCAAAAGTCAGGATGTTCGGGACGATCACGGCTGGATTCTTAAAACTCGAGCTCCACGATCTGGTCAAGCAGGGTTGCTACAGCCGCGCTGCACGGTTTTATGTGGTGGTGCACCGTTGCGCGATGACGTCGTGCAGCCGCCGCGTGCAGGGCACGCGCCGCGGCGCACGGTGTGGGAGAAGCACGGACGAGCCAGATGGGCCTGCAGCCCGGCACACGCCGCGCCGCGTCGACGCGACGCGACTCCGGGGATGGGAACGTGCGCCCGGGCACGGCACGCCTCGCCATGCCGATCGGGACCAGGCAACCGCACGCCCCCGGACTCCGAAGCAACGGAAACGCCGGCTGCGCAGTCGCGTTGCGTCATCGGGGCGCCGCCACCGCACCGGCAGGTCGGCCGTCCCGTCCGCGCTACCGTCCAAAGCGCGCGTGGGAGTGACGCCGCCGGTCGATCGGCGACGTCATCGGACGTGCCGACACCGCCGCCTTTATCTCCGGCCGTTCCGGATGGCTCGGGCAGCTAGCTACGTGATTGCCCTTGCAGGATTTTAAGGCCAGACTCTTTGCGCAAATGATTGCTACATCGGTAGCTACTGGTGACGTGGCCGACCTTTGTGGAGCTTTTAGTCTCGTTCTGCCGCTGGTCGTTAGGCTATCTCCAACCATTCCCCCCATCCAACTCCCCCCAAACATACTATTTATTATACTTTACTACCTCCCTCCAAAAAATTCATCCCCCTATAATTCCTTCTCTCCAACCATTCCCCACATATCTATTCCCCATATATATTATCACTCATTAACTAACTATTTATTTAATGTTTTTGAATTTAAAAAAATCATACAGTATTTGTACTGTCATAATACGCATTATCATCATGTTACGGGGCTCAAACGGGATTAATATCGCGAAGAAACAGTGTAATTAGGGATATAAGGAGAGTTGAAACTCACCCTATATATGGGGGGAGTTTCAACTCCCCCATATATAGGGGGAGCTATAGGGGGAACCGTTGGATTGGATTTCCCCTATAGCTCCCCCGATATGGGGTGGGGGGGAGGCATATGGGGCACCGTTGGAGCACGCCTTAGTCAACGGCTCCACCGATGCAGCAGCTGCAGCTGGCTGATGGACGTGGCTCCTGGCTGTGCTTGCGAGCGGGCTATAGGCTGGCCGTTCTTAAAAATGCCAGCACGACACGAGGGCGGGGTAGGCGTTTGTTAAAACTGGACTCGTCCGTGTGCATACAGCTAGCTCAGAGAGTTGACTAAGGGCGCGTTTGGTTAGTTGCTGTGCGGAGCCTGGCTCGTATCTAGCATCCAGGCTGGGTTGGGACAGGCTCAAGTCATGCAACACCTCATTGTTTGGTTGCTAGTATATACTCGGCTAGGATGAACACAAACTATGTTTGGTTGCCTGCATATAACGTGAACATAGTTCATTTTCTAGCCCCCATCGCCCACCCTTGCACCTCGCGAGCCTAGCTCCCAAGAAACGGAGTCCGTGGGCGTTTCTCCAGATGCAGACAGAGGGGGGTAGAAATGCATGGCGGGGGACAGATTCTGGACGTGGTTCAGGCAACCAAACCTAGCTGTGCTGCACGCCGGGGCCCTGGTTCAGTCATATGCACCGAACCAAACACCCCCTAAACTGTGCCGCTGTTTAACGATGGAGGTTTCTTGGGGACAGCCCTGGGTTGACGATGACACGAGCGACACTTGTTTACATTTTTTCTTTCTTTCTTCTCCCCTCCTTTTTTTTGGCCGCCGCTCCTTTTCCGTCCGTCCCGTCCCGTCCCGGCGGCCCTGACCCAACGGCCGCCGCGCGGCGCCTCCCGTCGCGCCATCCCATGCCAGCAGCTCGCCCCACCACGGCGGCAGGCGGGAGGGGCCATCGCCTGGGTCGCCTCGAGTCGAACCCACGCACGGTGCCGCTGGCGCGGCGTCCGCCCGCGCGCTTCCTTCGCCGGCGTGGCGTGCACCGCCGCCAATCATTGGCGCCGTGTCCTCTACTCCCGTATACACGACGCCGCGGCTAGATCATGGGGACCACGCGCGCGCCGTGCCTTCTCGGCTCTCCTGGTAGCTGCCGGCGTACGCGTGCCGACCTGCTACGTACTGAGCTCGCGGCGTACGCCGGCATTAGGCGTCCAGAACGGTTGAAGCGAACTGGTGGAGCAAACAGGCAGGCAGCAGAAGTTGAACTTTTTTCTTCAACGATGCTTAATTGGACAGTCCACATCTCAAAGAGAAAACTAAACCGAAAAAAGGCGGAATAGCCAATTTGGCCCCCGAACTATCACCAAAGGCTCAAATTGGCCCTCGAACTATCAAAATGTCCAATTTAGCCCTTAAACTTCTGATTTTAAACTCAATCTCGTCCATCCTCATGGATTGCTGGACATGTGGACAACTCAAGATGCAAAAAGACTCTCCTACCCCTCTCTAATTCCTTTACCTAGTGCCCCTTCACGGCGTTTCCTGTGTCGCTCCTTTACCTGCTGCATTCAAATTGTTCTGTGTCTATCATATCTCATGTCTAGAAGCAAATTTAACATGTTTGATGTCTATGAAAATTAAATGCAAGTGTTTAGAGCATCATGATTATGCGATACAAAAGTATATATGCCTTCAAAATAGGCACTTGAAACTACCTCATCTTGTTCTTTGAATGCAGCAGGCTTCCTTTTTTCTTCTGGGATGAGCTTTGGCTGGATGCTAATCCATGACCAAGTGAATTGGATTCAACTTTTGCAGAGGCTCGTCCACCTTGTACATTGACTGTTACTTTTGTGTATGAGGAAGCAGACAACAGATGCACTACCTCGAGCTGATGCCTTTGCATATGCTTGAGCACTTGACTTGGCAGATTTCTAAGCACTCTCTCCAAAACATATCAGCCTCCTCTTATGACCAGAAATAGCAAAGCCAATTTAGGGAAACATTGGCTTTTCTTATGTTGTAGTATTGACATCTCTTATTGACACACGAAACGCCGTGAAGGGGCGCCAGGTAAAGGATTCAGGGAGGGGTAGAAGAGTCTTATTGCATCTTGAGTTATCCATGTGTCCAGCAATCCATGAGGATGGACGAGATTGAGTTGAAAATCAAAAGTTTAAGGGTCAAATTGGACGTTTTGATAGTTCAGGGGCTAATTTGAGGCTTCGGCGATAGTTCGGGGGCTAAATTGGCTATTATGCCAGAAAAAAAATGGAACATGACGGTGGTCTAATCTGGTTGCCCCAACACCTGGGATGGGAGGTGTACGCGGGTGTGGAGGACACGCGAGGGACAGCGGCAGGTGGCGGCCATTTCGGGTCCAAGTCAGCAGCAGCTCCTGCTCGTCTGCTCGGGGAACAGATCCCTGAACCTCACAGCTCAACATGCCCTCAACTATTTGCCGCTGCTTAAACTCGTTGCCTGCCTGACCAGTAAGTTGAAGCCATGTTTCATGTCCACGGACGGATTTTTTTTTTTTGAGAATACCACGGACGGAATCTTCTGCACACACTCAAGTCCCATTACCATGTTTGGAGCTGTATTTCTCGACTTAGAAATTGTGTGAACTCTGCGCGCTCGGCGTTCGCCGCAAGATGCGATCTTAAGACCTAGTATTAGTTGTTTTTCAAAAAAAAAAGATCTAGTATTAGTAGTATTTTCTGACAATGTACGGTTTCGTATACTTTGGTTGGTGTACTTATACAGTCAGTGACCTTTCCCCTCAAAGAAAAAACAGTCTGCGACTTTGAGCTGACAAGTTTGCTCACCTGTCTTCAACCTAGTCCTCAAGCACAACTCAAAAATAACTCCAAGCTGGTTAACGAGATGTATCATCAGAGCAGAGCTCCCACGGGTAACACTATTTTTTTTGCGGGTATCCCATGGGTAACACTGTCACAGTCACAGTCACAGTCTGCTCTAACCCAACAAGAAAAAAAAAAGTGGCAGGAGATAGATGGGGACATGGAGATCCAATCTGCTAGATCTCTGAATATTTTTCCGTCCCGTCCTGAACCTGAACCCAGTAAAGCAGAGGCGCAAAGTAGCTCACGTGGGCCACACGTGCGGCGAGAAAAAGCAGAGGCCCAAGAGAGCGGCCAGGCCCCAAGAGGCCAAGACCAAGAGGCTCTCTTTTTCAGAGGCAGCGCGGGTGCCAACTGCCAACTGTCAGGAGGTGTGCTTCGAGCTCGCCGTCAGTTCTTTTCAAAAAAAAAAGGAGCTCGCCGTCAGATCATCAAACCTGACAGCGTCGCAATTAAAAAGCGGTTTCGATCGGGGTTTATGGAGGGCGGGTCCCCCGTGATGCTGATCTGACTGGCGCCTGGGGCCACGGCCTCGGCTAGCAGGCAAGACCAGGTTGGTGGTTGGCGGACGGACGAGACTGGAGAACCCCATCACCTTGTGATTGTCTAAGCTTCGTACTTGATCATGCACGGATAGATCCTTCTCAGCTCCAATGATTTCTGATCTGGAGTATATCTAGCACAAGCGCAACGATTTCCAGTTCATCGTCGGTTAAAAATGCAAGGGGACAAATCACAACTGCATCTATCAGCTGATTCGATCAGGCGCAGAGTTACTGTATCCAATTACTGGAGGGGGTAAAATGTCATCCTCTCTTATTTAACTTCAGAAAGAAAAAAAAAACATTCTGACAGGATGTATGTACAAAGTTGCAACTATAACATGCTGCGAGACGAATTACAAATCCCGCCTGTAAACTGCGAGATGAATCTATTAAAACCTAATTAATCAGTCATTAGCAAATGTTTACCGTAGCATCACATTGTCAAATCATGACGCAATTAGACTCAAAAGTTTCGTCTCGCAATTTACACGCGAACTGTGCAATTGGTTTTTTATTTTGTTCACATTTAATACTCCATACATATATTCAAATATTCGATGTGATGTTTTTTTTCCACTTTTTTTTGGATCTAAACGAACATGGCAGCGTGCGCCTGGGAACTTGTCCGTGCGGTGATCTCCGCATAGAAACTGGCCGAGTCCGAGGTAGTTTCCACTTCGTCGGTTGTCAGGTGCGCGCCATCGTGTATAAACTGAAACTGACGGCGAAAACCCAAGGAAATGCTGGCGATCCAGCGCGACAAACCGGCAACCGGCACCTTGTTCGTTGCGCATTTGCATGTACTTGCATGAACCCTAGGTGACTAGGTCCATGGATAGCCACCTTGTTCTTGGTCTCTGCAGGCAGCGCGCGGTGGCCAACCTTGCAAGGCTAGCTCTGAAATGAAACGCAGTGGCAGTATAGAAAAGATGCCGGATCTCGCCTAGATCGAGATGTCTCGTAGTGGGTGGCATCCGATCTCAGCTGGTTCTGCCCTGACGAGGGAGTTTGTTAATTGATCTTCTTCGGTGTGAGGGCGTTCAGTTCGAGTTTAATACGATTGCGCCCAGATGGAATCCGCCCCTCGGATCGAGCCGCCAGCCATGTGGCTCCACGTCCGCATGTGCGTCGCATTCGCATGAACTGTGAGGTGGTGTGGAATCCCCATTCTGGCATCGGATGTTCCCCAAGCATAGTACATGGTGCTACTGCTAATAAGCTTGTACTTTTTGCTTTGCTCTGCCGTACTAGATGATTGCTGCCTCTGCATCAGAATTCTACTTGCAAATGGAAGTTTTTTTTCCTTCTTTATAACAACTAATGCGTGCTCGGCGTGACCTAGATACTATATATACTGTGTGCAATAATGCAAAGGTAACAATCATGCGTGCAATAATTATTTGAATAAAGCAATCTTGACAAGTACGCACCTCAGGAATGGTGTGCCGTGGTCACTAAGCAGCTATGCTAGTCACCTGTATCTCAGTGATCAATCCTCAGTGGGGAGTGGGGAGTGTCATCGTAGGGTTACTAAAATTGAGAACCTAGTAACTCAGAAGAGTTTTTTCCTACTCGGAAGAGTTTTTTTTTCATAAATAACTCTGCTATGTCAGCAAATTTGCTGATGTGATATACACTTAATACTCGTGACATTTTCATTGAGATTGGTCTTATTCTGGTGTCTCCTCCCACGGACTGGTCCCTCCCTAGGATTCCCCGAACGTACAGGAAGAGAAGATAATTGTTGCGATTCATAGGATTTTGCCATGGCAATAATCCGGAGCCGTCGTCACCCCCCCAACGCTTTTGCAGAAACAATTATCATCCGGGCCCCTTACAGGTGGTGAGTGTGCTGCCATTTCGGTCGTACAGGGATCGGAGCCGGCGAATCTGTCCGAGATAGCTAGGCGCGGGACGGCTCTGCTCGATCGCATGGAATGCGGATGCGGATGCTTCATGCTCGTCTTTTGAATTTGATGCGGATGCAGATGCCTCGTGCTTGCCTTTTGAATTTGATGTGGGATGCAGATGCTGGTTCCGGCCTGATGGCTGCTGGATACTCGCCCCCCGAACACTGGTAAAAAGCTCGAGAGCTTTCGCTTGCCCCTTTTCTTGTTCCGATGTCCGGATAAAGCCACTCCGGGTACACTGTGTTTGTGGCTGCTCGACGTGAATCGTGGCCGGGATTGTGTTCCTCTCGAGCACGCGCCATTCTATTCGCAATCGCAAATGCACCCTTTTTTTTTTCTTGTCGGAACTAGACATCAAAGTTAGAGACGATGATTGGGCCTCTGGGAATCAAGGATCCAGCACATTTCTCTTCGTGGTTGGACCCCTCTGGGGCCGTCCAATCTGAGGCCCAGATGGGTCTCACCCATGGGTTCCAAATCCATGCGGCCCACTACAGAATTAGGTAGTAGCTTCAAAGACCAGGCCCAGTTCCAAAACACTTCAGAATTTGGAGGCCCATTAAAGCACAACCATCGGACAGAAAGCCCAAAAAGCCCACTCCATCGCTTCCACCTTATCCTTCGGACAAGGGGGCGCCCGCCGCCGGCGGCGCGTCGGATTACGAACCGAGCCACCCGCGGGCGCCGCCGCGAGCGAGATGGAGGCCGCCGGCCTGCGGCTGCGCGCGCTCGGCCACCACCGCCACTACTGCGGCGGCGGATTCAAACGCGGCTGGCTCGAGGCCGCTCGGGGCGAGCGGCGCCGCCGAGCGGGCGGGGCCTCCTGCTCCCCAGCTCTCTGCTCCCGTGCGTGGCGAGAGCTCCGTCCCCGTTTTCCTGCTCCTCTCGGCGGCGTCCTCCCTAACGTGTTTGCGGCTGCGTGTTTGCAGTCGCTGCGAGCGGGAATGGCAATGGCGCTGCTGTTGGGCCAGTGGGGAGCGGCGCGGAGGTGGCGTGCGCCAGGAGGATGCTTCATGTCGTGCTGGTTTCGCCGCTGGTAACTGCTTTTGCGGCTCTGTTTCTGTGCTCGATTGCAAAGTACTTGTGCGAGTTGGGGCCGTTTAGTTCCCAAAAAAATTTCACCCAAAATTTTTCAACTTCTCTTTAAACACATGTATGAAGTACTAAATATAATTAAATAATAAAACTAATTACACAGTTAGGATCTACACGACGAGACGAATCTTTCGAGCATAATTAGTGCATGATTAGCCATAAGTGCTACAGTAACCCACATGTACTAATGATGCGGTCAAAGACCTCAAAAGATTCGTCTCGCGGTTTCCAAGTGAGTTTTGAAATTAGTTTTTTAATTAGTGTCCGAAAAACCCTCCCGACATCTGGTCAAAGTGTCGATTTGACATCCAAAATTTTTTGTTTTTGGAACTAAACCCACATGTACTAGTTTGGATCCGGGCCTGCGAATATGATTCCGTGTCAAGAAACATGCGCTATATATACTGATGATGATGGTTGCGAGTGCAAATTATAGGCATTGTTAATTTCTGTAAACCATGTTTTTCTTTCCGGCATCCTTAGCTCAAATTTTACAGTCACGTGGATTAGACTTTGATCTGCTGCATCGATTTTGTCCGCTAATTTTTGTATTTATTACTATTCCTCTGCAAATCTAGGGAGCTGCATTTTGTAGTAAAATCCTGACATGGCGTGCCAAATGTCGTGGTGTGCAGACCCACAGCCGGGTGGCGTAGTGCACCCGCCTAAACCCAAAGGGTGAGTACTCGGGGTAGCTAGGATTAGTCCGATCTAGATGCAAGAACACGATGAACACAACAGGTTTAAAGTGGTTCGGGCCGCCGGAGCGTAATACCCTACGTCCACTGTGTGTTGTATTGCTTGTGCTCTCAAGAGGTTGAGAACGAGATTGTTTGGAGTGAATCCGAGCTTGTGTTGTGTCTGCCTTCCCTTGGCCTGGCTTTACGTACTCCTCCCTTTTATATCTCAAGTGAGGAGTGGACATAGCCGTTGGGTCCCCGACAGATGGGCCCAGCGATGTAGTATAAAATAGCATACTGTACAGGCATTATTGCGTTGCAGGCGACGGAGACCTTATTCCTGGATTTCCTTGCTTTGCCCATGGGAATCTTCCGTCCGGCATAGCCATGCCCTATCTTGTCGAAACGGCGCCAGGACGTAGCTTGCGGTGTAGGCGGTATGATGAAAGGGTGACGTGCCGTCGTATCCATTTAATGCGGCAGACGGGCTCTGCGCGGATGCGGCGCATGCGGCTGCACTGTGTACCTCGGTAATATGCGGTCTACAGTGAGGCTTGACAAAAACTGCCCCGCGTGCCGCGGCGGCAGAGCACACCTCAACCACCCGCATTGAATGCAGTGGGTGGGCGAGTCTTCCAGCGGAGGACTCGCTCCCGCGCCTGCGCCTGTGGGACACGTGGCACCCCCGGACCCCGCCCCGGCGGTATATTGGTTCTACGCGCATGGGAGGTCCGGACGGACGCGGGGAGGTCCCGGACCTATATGGGGGTCCGAGCCCTCGGCTGTTGGCGCAGAGCTTCCCCTCCTTAGGGACACGTGGCGTCACCGGACCCGTTCCCAGAGCGGGAAACGGGTCCGGGATCGTTGGCCCGGTGAGGTAAGAGCCGGACCCCTGGGGCCCGGCTGCTCCGCCCCTTAGGGCGTAGTTATGGATGACTACGCGAGTCCTGCCTTGCTGCAGTAGGAGTGGGTATACCTGCTACAGAGTACCGACAGCTACTATTTTGGTAAGTAGAAGTAGGAGTGAATTGCTATTGCACATTAGCCATGTACACACTAAAACCGATGGCTTGATTGTTTGGGTTACCTCTTCTTTGCTGATTGCGGATGATTGTACCTTGTAGATCCCAGGAAATACAGGGTCCATTTCAAGGACGTGTGCTGCGTCTGCAGTAGGTCTGCATCTTGTTGGGGTAAGGTTAGTGTTATTTGCAGTTTTGTTGTTGTGTTCTTAAGCAAAGAGGTGAACAGCGTCAATAATCTGTCATCTTTGTTGCCTTGTACTTTCATCCATCTGGAGCGTCGTGTTAACTGAAATCATACTTTGATTTTTTTTCTCTCTCTAGCCATTAGGTTTCAAGTTAGATGACACGAAATTGAAGCGGGCAGGATTGGATTATTGGCCGTATCCTTTCATTGGATATAAGCTATCAACTAAATATGATACTCAATGGAGTATATCCATTCAAATATACATTTTCCATCCTTTTCTCAATCATCAATATGCTACCTTAATCACTACTACTAAGATATGTTGTTGTCAAGATTCATGACTCCTGGGATGACTTCCGTGATTATTTCATTAAGCAGGTACCACATTTTTTTTCTGTTCTCCGGTCAATATAACTTTTGATTAAGTTGTATCTTTATATAATGTTTTTGTTTACATTAGGAAGGAGAAAAAAGGCTGCTGGCATTTACCAAAAGAGGAACAAGCATTCATTCAGTAAGTAATGGTTGCTGATATTACTGTAATGGCTACATATGCCAAATCATTCTTCACACTACTGCATTGTTCTTATCGAGAAATGGTATGAATTATTGGTGTTATGAACTGGAACATGTTGACTTGATCTGATCTCCATATTTTTGTATACACCCATAATAAATCTGCAACACAGATTCTTTGGAATTTGCTTGACTTGTCTTTATATTTTGGCTTAGGATTTCTCATACAAGCCAGGGGACTGGCTAGTATTTGGTTCTGAAACTAAAGGATTACCTCAAGAAGCCCATGAGGATTGCTGTAGAGAAGGCCTAGGCGGTGGAACCATCCGAATTCCCATGGTGGAAACATATGTCCGGTGCCTGAACCTATCTGTCAGCGTTGGAATCGCCGTGTATGAAGCCGCCAGACAGCTGAACTACGAACAGCTCCAGTATCAACCTGAGCTCCCGGAAGCACAGGAACTATTCCCAGCAGAGGATATTTACGCTTGAAAAAAAAAACTTCAATCTAAAGAACAACTTGATAGAACACGCATATAGTAGAAAGGCTATTGAGTTTTCTACCATTTGCTCTTGACAAATGAGCGTATGATTGAGTTGGAGGACCACACGGGATTCTGTTGCAAATCAATTCCAAACCGATTCTTTGTCGAGGTGCCCTTCACATGCTCATTCAAAATGTGTACTAGACTTGCCGGCTCTATGAAAGAATGGTGTTAGTTTTTTATGAACCTGCCGTCAGAAGATTATTAGAGTATGACAAGATGGGGCCTCTTTCTGACTTTTTTTGTGTACTGGTTTACTGAACCATAAGCTTGTTAATTGCATGCATTGCATCGGTGGAATGTGGCCTGGAAGGTTGGTGAGGACACTTTACTGCTATTCAAACCTTTGTCTGTGTCACACAGACACAGCTCATAGGTCAAATGGTCTCCAACCTTTAGCTGTCGTCCAGTGAAATTGTTGGGCCATCAGCTGTTCTGGAGGTTTAAATGTGAGCTCATCAGCAGCAGCCTCGTTGGTCTACAACGTGAACCATAGGTCCATAGCACAGTGGCACTTCTGAAACACTCGTTTGTGTTCGAGAATGCACCTGTGAATGCTTCAGAAATAGATTTCCAATTCTCGAGTTGGGTTGGTACTGTTCATTTGGTATAGTAAGTGACACAGATAAATTGGAGATCATTGTATTGTGAGGTTCTACAAAGAGGGAGAGGCTTGGCATTGCTAGATTCGCTCCTAGTATTGGCAAATGATGATGCTTAGCGTTGAATCCTACTACCAGGGGTTGATGATGGCATCTACTGTATGCCCA
Organism: Panicum virgatum; assembly: GCF_016808335.1. Taxonomy (NCBI): domain Eukaryota; kingdom Viridiplantae; phylum Streptophyta; class Magnoliopsida; order Poales; family Poaceae; genus Panicum; species Panicum virgatum. Next base: position 43,267,241 of record NC_053141.1, on the reverse strand, counting down.
TCCAGCAGGCCAATAGCTTGCTTTGAGAATCCAAAGTTGTCAAGCACGTGAAGGAATCGTTAGACATGCTAACGGCAATGCGGAACCATTTGCATGTAGACACATCAGCACATGCGCTGCAACCCTTTAAAGTGACATAGAAGGATATTGCAAATGATTATTGGTAGATGGTATCAGGGTTCACCAAATAGGTGGGAACCGGTCCGGTTTGACCGGTTACCGGTCAAACCAGTCCGGACCGGTTCCGGCCGGTACCTAACCGGCCAAAATTCAAAATTTAAATTTAAATTAAAAAATGAAAAATTCTCAAAAAATTTCTAAAAATACTTCAAGGTGCGATGAATCTAATGGTATCAAATTTTCTCAAAAATTCGTTCATTCAGTATAGTTTGCGGGAATTTAAAGTTAAATCAAAAAAGAAAAAATGGGCCGGCCCATTAAGGCCCACCGGTCAAACCGGACGCACGGGAGCTTTTGAATTTGGATATGAATTCAAACCAGTCGGTTCGACCGGTAAACCGATAAAACCGACTGGTAAACCGGTCAAATCGGCCGGAACCGGTTGCACGGGAGCTTTTGAATTTATTTGAATTTGGATTTAAATTCAACCAGTTTCCACCGGTTACCGGTCAAACCGGTCCGGTAAACCGCTATCGGAGGGCGGCGATTTGACCGGACCGGTCGGTTTAGTTAACCTTGGATGATATAGCAGCTTGGCATCTCAGATTAGTGAGGTACCAGCCTCTAACATTTCTTGATGGTGATTGTTTTTCTTTGAAATTTGATGATAGTGATGGTACATGATGCAGACAAATCTACAAGACAAGACATGTTTAGTTTTATAAATTATGAGAGATTCATAACAAACTCCAAAAAAGAATGTGAACCAACCCCCAATCCCCAGTCTTCTGTTCTCCATCATCATCCTCTCGACCCCCCACACCCTGGCGTCCTGCTTGTTGTTATGCATGCAGCATGCTAGTACGATACACAGCGGCACAGGCAAAAGGACAGTGCACTGACCAAGCTACCACAGCACTCCTTGTGTCATTGTCGCATCTTTTCAGAGTCAGCTAAAGGTAAACAGCACAGCAAAGGGCAAGCGTATGTGCGCGTCTCTACTCTGTACTCCTTTTTTTTTTTTTGAAAATAATCTACTCTGTACTCTCTCCCCCAACCCCAAGAAACGCGAGCTTTTGGCCAAAGAGCTAGTACAGTTCTAGGCAGAGTAGCAAAGCGATAGAAAATTTCTGGTAACAGAATTGCTTTGGAAGGGATCAAGATCATGAGCCACAGAATGCCACAAAAGATTCCAAAGTAAGCACGGCTGCAAAGGCTGCAGCTGCTGCTACGTTGAGAGCGATTCAGATTCACTACCGGACCAGATGATTCTTGCCTACGTTTAACCGTCTCTAAATCCACATTGCTAGCTGCTAATCTACAGGAATACACCGAGTCTTTATGCGTTGGATTGGACCGTTGGATTGGACCTAGTTGATCAGTGGCGGCCGCCGCCGGGGGGTCAGCCGATCCGGTCGAGGCTCTCGGCGACGGCGCGCATGCGCGGGCGCATCTCCGGGTCGGGCTCGGTGCACCCGAGCGCGACGTGGAAGACGGCGAGGACCTGCTTCTTGGCGTGCACCTCGCCGAGCAGCGTCGGGTCGACCACCTCCGACAGCGGCCGCTCCTCCTTGAACGCGCGCCGCACCCAGGCCTCCAGGTCCATGCCGCCCTCGCCCTCCGTCGGCTCGCGTCCCGTCACGGCCTCCAGCAGCACGACGCCGAACGCGAACACGTCCCCCTTCTGCGTCGCGGCCGCGGCGGGGGCGCCGCCGGGGGCGCGCAGCTCGGGCGCCACGTACGACACGGCGCCGCCGCGGAGCGCGCAGGCGGCGCTGCCGAGCTTCTTGGAGTGGCCCGCGGCGGACTTGTGCGCGCCGGCGACCAGGCGGGCGAGGCCGAACCCGGACACGTGCGCGCGGAGCTCGTCGTCGAGCAGGATCTTGGAGGACTTGATGCAGCCGTGCACGTACCGGCGCGGGCTGCACTCGTGCAGGTACGCCAGACCCCGCGCCGCGCCCTGCACGATCGACAGCCTCACGGACCACGGCAATGGCGTCGGCGACGCCGTCGGGCCACCTGGGCGGACAAACAAACAAGACTCACTGATGTTACAAAGGAAAGATCCGTGCTGGATAAATACAATGCAGTAGCAGGAAATGATTTTTTGTTGGCAATTTTTTACCGTGGAGAGCGGAGTGGAGGGAGCCATTGGGGAGGTAGTCGTAGATGAGCAGCTTCTCGTCGGGGGCGTAGTAGTAGGCGCGGAGGCGGGCGACATTGGGGTGGCGCGCGCGGCCGATGGCGGCAGCCTCAGCCTCGAAGGCGCGGCGCCGGCGCCAGCCGCCGGACCCGTCGCTGTCGCCGTCGTCGGGCTCGCTGAGGCGGCGGACGGCGACGGCGGGGCCGCGGCCGGGGACGACCCGATACACGATGCCGCCGCGGCTCTTCCCGACGACGTACGCGGAGGCCCGGAGCAGCTCCTCCAGCTCCATCCCGAACCCGTCGTCCACCGCGACGAACACCTCCCCCTCCTCCCCTCCGCCGCTGCGCCTGTCCTCGCTGCCGGCGAGCGTGACCGCCCCGCCCTTGTCCTTGGCCGACTCCTCGTCCCTGGCGGCCGCGGCGCACCGCCTCCGGCACTGCCACTGCAGAACGACGCCGGCCACGATGGCCACCACGACAATGACGGCGAGGATGGGCACCGCCGGCGAGGACCGGCGCTTCTGCGGCCTCCTCCCCACCTCCGCCGCCGCGCCGGGGTCGCTCATGCCGGGGTTCGCCTCCGGGATCCTTGGCTCGTCCTTCACCCCGCCGGCGCACTCGACCTTGAGCGGGAAGCCGCACAGCCGCGGGTTGCCGTCGAAGGCGGTGGGCCCCTGGTTGACGAGCGAGCCCACCTGCGGGATCTCGCCGGCGAGGTCGTTCCCGCGGAGGTCCAGGCTGACCGCGACGGGGATGCCGCCGTACTCCGGCGGGATCCCGCCGGTGAAGTGGTTGTAGCTGAGGTTGAGCACGCCGGAGAGCCGCGGGAGCCCCGCGACCGCCGGGGGCAGCGAGCCGTTGAGCTGGTTGGAGGAGAGGTCGAGGCGGGCCAGCGAGAGGAGCCGCCCGATCCCGGCGGGGACCTGGCCGGAGAGGAGGTTGTGCGCGAGGTCGAGCGCGGTGAGCTTCTGCAGCGCGGCGATGGCGACCGGGATCTGGCCCGCCAGGCGGTTGTAGGGCAGCGAGAGCTCCTGGAGCTCGGACAGCAGCGAGAGCTCGGATGGGAGGTACCCTGCGAGCGAGGCGTTGGCGAGCTCCACGCCCGCGACGCGGCCCCCGCCGCCGCCGGCGCAGGAGACCCCCGCCCAGCCGCAGGGGTCGGCGTCCGCGTCCCGCCACGTGGCGAGCGCGCCCCCCGGGTCGTCGGACACCGCGAACTTGAGCGCCAGCAGCGCCAGCCCGTCCGTGTTGAGCGCCGCCGCGGGCGCCAGCAGCGCCAGCGCCACCGCCAGGGCCAGAACCGCCGCCATTGCGGCCGCTGCTCCCGGAACCAGCGAAGCTACGCGCGGCAGCGAGTCACAGGGCCGCCATTCCTTGGGGCTCCGTCACAGCGGGGTCGCCAGCACGGTTGCAGCTGCCGCAGAGAAGGGAAGGGAAGAGGGGAAGCAGAAGCGGCCAGGCGAGAGCGATAGGGGCGGCGTGGGGTGGGTTTAGCTGACGGAGATTTATGCGCTAAATGACGGAACTACCCCTTGACTCATAGCGGGCCCGGGCGTCTCGGCGTGGGGCCGTGGGGTCCTTGGTATGCAAGGAGGGAGGGGTGATTTGGGGATAGGGATTTGAATGCGGTGGTTGGTTCGAAGCTTTTGCTCGGCGACTTTCAGTAAAGTTTAATTGGAGCGTGTTTGCATGTGGGAAATCTCAAGGGCTATGGATGATCCCAAGGCCTAATTAATCAACCAATTCTGCCTGCTGTGGACAATAAACGCCAAAGAAAAAATAAACGCAAAACGCCACAGGGGCACAGGGATGTGCTGCGTTCGAGACTGCGAGGCTTCCAGGACCAGCAGAGATGGTGGGTGGCGCTGCGCGGTGGGCCCGGGCCTGGGCGTCCCCCGTTCGAAAATCAAAACCCAAACGGGCACAAGGCCGCTTGGGGGGCGGGAATCCTATACATTTTCACTAAATTTTTTTCTTATTCACCTCTCACTGTTTGAGATCCGATATATCTTCCACAAGATTTTTTCTTACCTTTTACTGTTTGAGATCCGTGCAAAATATTGATCTACTCAACCCCAATCTCCCTTCTACTGCCTCCTCTCTTACCACGGCCACAGTTGCCTCGTGAGCTGTGCCACGAGCTCCGGCCCGCCCGCATCCGCTACGCCCCGTGTCCGTCAGTGCGCCGCCGCTTTGGCCCGCCTCCCCCGCCGCCCGCCCGCGCGCTGCCGTTGCGGCGCCGCCGCTCTGCCCAGCCCGTCGCACCCCGCGGGTCCGCCGCCACGCCTTGTGCCGTGCGTCCGCTGCCGCCGTTGGACGCCGCGCCGGCGCCGGAGAAGAAGCGCCCTGCATGCCGGAGAAGAAGCTCTCTTCAACATTTTCATTTTAGTACTTTCAACATTTTTTGTTGTCAATTTTAACATTTCATCTTCACTGTTTCAACATTTTAAAAGCAAATGTTGAACATGTTTAACAAAATATTGAGTTAATCATATTAAAATGTTGAACAAATTTTCATCAGATAATTAGGCTAAATAGACTTTAAAGATGAATAGTTTATCCATCTTCCACAAGATAAGCCCGAGAGGGGGGCTGTTTGACTCGGATTCGGGGGTCGGGTTTATTCTTCTATTGGCCCTGTTTGGTTTCATGCACTAGGAAGTATTAGGAAACTTTGACCGCTAATTATGGTGTCAAACAAAACCAATTTACAAAACTAACTCCAAAACCCTGCACTAAGAACTTTGAAGAATCTAATGGGGCATTTGACCGCGTGATTAGAGTATGGTTACTATACCATCACTGTAGCCAATTATCAATTAATTACCGTTATTATATTTGTCGCGAAAAATTATACACATTCCTAAAAAAATTTCAAATAGACTTCATTTAGCACTCTATGCATATGAGATTCTTTTCTCGGCTTGTGTGCACTAGGAACTAGTAGTGCGAACCAAACAAGGCCATTGTAGGGACTGGGGACAGGTGGTGTCGCGACGCCGTTTGAAATTCGTAGCGAGGAGGTGCTCGTGGCTTCAGATCTGAATGAACAAGCCGGCTTGTTGCTGTTTGGGATCTCTCTGAACGCGACGAGGGAGGTGGCGCCAGAAGAGAAGGTGGGGAAGCACGCCCGCCCGTCCGCCCGCGCACGGGCCCGGGAGGGGCCCGGGAGGCACCTCGACGTCGCCGGAGCACCACCTCCATCGGTCGGCGGCGGCTCATCCGTTGCCTCGATATGCTGGTGTTCTACGGACTACGGCGCCCCGTGCAGGCTTGGGCTGCACTGCACGGTAGTACTAGGACGTGACGGAACAGAGTGCGAGAACGAACGCCATCATCCGTGCCGGCGCCGAGCGGGCACGGACATTGCGCCCCGGAGTGACCGCCTGCCTGTCTGCACCGTAACCTCGCCTCGCCTGACCGGCTAACCCTATCGGTTTCAGCAAAGCAAGATTGGCCTCGGCCAATGACACTTCACTCTCTGTTGACACTAATTTATGCCAACACACTCGAATGCGCTAGAACACACATTGATCGTCGGCACGATCTTCACCAACGGGCTCCCTGCGCACAAACCGGTCAGACCGATTATGGCGACTGGTCAGACCGGTTCTACAGAGAACGCCGCGAAGACCTAAAACCTCAAGCTCGGGAGGGACCCCGTCGGAGCTAGTGGATCTAGAGTTGCTCTAAGGTCGGCAGGCCACTCAGAACGCCATCGAACGCCGTGGAGACGAGCGAAGAACAGCAGATGAGATTAGAAAAGTTAGGGTTTGGAGATAAAAGGTAAAGGATAAATGTGTGAATCGATTGGGATTACCCTTAATCGGCCGTGGTCCTTCATATATATATAGGGTGGGGAGGTCTGTACCCAATAGAAGTCGGAACCCTATCAAATCCCGTGTCAAAATACAACTCCTAACCCGCATTGGGTGTTTCGGACCGGTCTGACCGGTCTGGACCAGTCAGACCGGAGTGCAGGTCTTCCGGGAGGCATAACTCCCTCATCCGGACTCTAAATTGAACATTCTATATATACATTTCGATCGTCTCGATGAGATCTACGCAATGGTGTAGTCCATTTGGCAATTTGACAAACTTATCTAGACCGGTCTGACCGGTTTAGAAGAGAGGTCTGACCGGTCTGTCCAGATTGTCCAGAAAACCTGAATCGTGCCAATTTTGGGTGTCAACATATGCGCCCCTGTTTCTTGGTACAGTTTGCGTGCCAAGAAATATTTCTCAAAGCCCAAAAAAACACTTGAACAATGAGAAGCATCTATGCACCAATCACCTCTTGCTTTCAATGACGATAGTGTGTATGACCATGTCATCTGGTGCAAGTAGGATAAGTCTGAGTATAAATTATCTCGGCTGTGAATCATGTTCTTCAAAAGAACCTCTTCGGTCTATTTAGTAGAATAATCTGTAGCAATTAACACGAAGCAATGCCTCTTTGAAGATGGAGGATTAATTTAATCAATGAAATCCAAATCCTCAATCTCGGAACGACCATGATTTGATAATAGGATGTATCAACACAGTGGGCAAACCGCTGACATTCTTCACACCCCTTATACTGCTTGAAAGAGTCAGACATCATGGCAAGCTCGTACAAATCTGCTCTTTTAAACAACTACTTCATCTTTGGAGCCGATTGATGTATACCACAAATATCTTCATGAACGTTCCTCAAGGCAAGTTTGGCCTGATCTGAGCTCAAACATTTAAGAAATAAATATTCGGCTATTCAACGATAGAGCTTAACGTTGACTAAAACATTTTTAAGTGTTATCCGCCAAATATTCTTTTCTGCACCGCGACCAAGATCTTTAGATAGGAGATTACAGGAGCCATCCAGTCCTGATCTTCGGCTTTAGTGACGAATCACCTTTCATAGCCGAATTGGTGTCTCCAGCAGTCTGGACGGTCAGACCGGTCTAGGCGGTCAGACAGGTTGCATCGACCGGTCGGACCGGTTCGTCCAGATCCTGCAACTTGGCTTTTGCTTGCATCGGCTTTCGAATATGAAAATATTTCTTCATAATTTATTAGCCAGATGCTTGCTTAGCCATAACAATAGCCTGTCCATTCTCTTCCCTTGGTATATATCTTATAACAAATTCATTGAAGGACGAAATAATATCGAGGTACTTGTCAAGATATCCATTTAAATATCCATTATATCATTAGCATACCTCGAATACTTGCTGCACCATTAGAAGTGAATCACCAAAGGCTTCAACACGTTTCACGCCCGTAGATTGCAAAAATTCCAAGCCAAATAAGAGGGCTTCATACTCAACTTGATTATTTATGCAATCCTCCTTTGATCGGTTTGAGAACTCAGAATACCACCACTTGGATAAATAAAGATAACACCAATTCTTTGACCATCATCACAAACCGATCTATCGAAATATAGTTCTGTGGTGTGCAAGTAACATAACCGATTCCCAAAACATGCTTATCATTAATCCGATGCTCAACAATGAAATCCGCTATGATTTAGCCTCTCATAGATTCCAAGGATTCACAAGCCAAATCATATTCAACTAAAGCATAAGCCCACTCGCCGATTCTATCACTTAAAATCGGCTTTTGTAACATGCGCTTGAGCACATCGGTTTGACATACTACTATGCAAGTACTATATAGTAGATAATGCTTCAATTTGGTACAAGCATAATAGAGAGACAAACATAACTTCTCAGTAAGAGTATACCTTGTCTCCGCATCAATAAGTCATCGACTTATATAAGTGATGACATACTCCTTGTCTTTGGTTTCTTGAGTCAAAACAGCCACAATGATCTTGTCTAAAGCAGCCGCATAAAGCCTGAAAGGAACCCCTCTCCTAGACGCCTTGAGCACAGGTGGCGAAGATAAATAAACCTTTATCTTTTCAAAGACCTCTTGCTATTATGCCCCCAAGTAAATTCGGTTTCATTCTTTAACCGAAGAATAGAAGTAAGAGCATCAATATGCCTTATTACAAATAGTTTGCCAATTTTCTGGCTTGAATTAAAAAACTTCTAATTCGGCTTTTATCCGCTGATGTTGCAATTTTCAACCAGCTCAAGACCTCAAATACATGATCAAAGTCTTGAGAGCCCCTTGCAAACTGATCTGTTGCATAGAAACTTCATGAGGTAAATTATCATTTGCCAATATTTTGCCCCCCGAGCACCTAAATGTCGTCGAGCTCCATATTGCTGCTCTTTTGGTGTAGCCTCATGATCCACTAGCTCCTCATTGTCTTGTACCGAGAATGTTAGCGGTGTTTCTCCATCACAAGGAACCAAAACAGGTATTGCCGATTCGGCTTTCTGTTCTGCTGCAACCTCAACCGGTCTGACCGGTTGCTCTGGGCGGTCAGACCGGTCGCTTGTACCGGTTAGATCGGTCTCCTGAGGCGGTTCGACCGGTCGTGCTGGCTGGTCAACTGCTTTGACCCTCCATACCTTGCCTTGAGGGACCATTGGTCTGTAGTGGTCGGATTGTTTGTCCCTCAGCCTCTTGAACTCTTTTTCCTTCTTCTCCTGAGCACGTAGACGTTGCAGCTTCCTTCTTTGAGTACGAGTCAACCCCGAAGGACACCATCTTTGTTGAAAGTACTTTGATGTCGAGTTACTGCTGCTAGCCTCATGATCATTAGCCATGATCGACCTTTGGATAGAAGGATTGACAGATTTACCAAAAACCATCGGTCTTGTACCCGCATCATTAACAACCACTTCGATATTGCCGATTTGCACAACATCATCGGCTTTAGCTTTCTCTGGATCAATAGTGGGTTGTACCTCTTCTTTCTTCTCCTTGACACGGTAAATCTGTCTTGGAGAATGAGTTTTGTCCGGTCTCTGATGAGACCGGTCTGACCGGTCAGTGGCGACCGGTCTGACCGGTGCAGGCTACCGCCTCTGATCTGATTGGTGGGGTCCCAATCGGTCGTGCACTGGTCCTGAAACCTTGCTGAACATAAGCCTTCTGTGATCCTCCTCCCTGTGGTGAGATGGTGGGTATAGCATCGGATAACAATACATCCAAATTCCTTCATGCCCCCATGTAGGACAAGAAAAACCCGATGCCGGTGACGCCCATGACGTAGCACCATACACCTTCTGAGGAGGCAGCATGGTAGTGCTATCACCCCTACGCTTGCTGGATTCTCCCCTAGGAAAAGAATGCTTGCCTTGACGCGGAGGTGAACTTGGTTGTTTTTTTAGTGGCCGATCTTTTGGAGCGGCCTTTGTGTACTTGTTCAGTAGCTGAGCAAAGATGAGCTTCTGCTTTTGTAAAACTCCCCTGCACCTTTAACTCATTAACCTTCCGAGTACCTCCTTCCGGGCGCTTAGACTTGAAAGTTCAGGGCCGACCTTTTGTCTGACCGGTCTGACCGGTTGAGGCAACCGGTCTGACCGGTTGTGCCTGGGCAGCAGGCCGACTCGTGTATCGTGAGGAACTCTCTTGCCCCCTGGGCCTTGAAGTTTTGACAGTGATCTTCAATGACTCCTTTCCATCAGGAGTTTTCTCCATCGTCGCTTCTCTAGCATGAATCTTGTCATTGATATTTTTCGGCCTTGGCTCACCAAGGATAACATTTTTTTTCCTTTTGCTCTTTCGGCTTGTTCTGGCCGAATGAGTACCTTGACATTATCCAAATCAATCGTATGGACAGGGAATGACGCCTTGTCATCTTTTACCTCATGCATTACCAATCGTCCTTCATTAACGGCCGATTGGATTTTCGACGAAAGATATTGCAATCATTAGTTGCATGAGAAAAAATATTTTGCCACTTGCAATATGCATGCCGGTTCAGTTCCTCAAGCGGCGGTATGACATGAGACAACTTGATGTTTCCGCTTCTAAGCAATTCATCAAATATACGATCACACTTAGAAACATCAAAAGTGAAACGAGCTTGTTCTTGCCGATTCTTTGGAATCGGCTTAAGCGATGAACAAGAATATGACTTAGCATCTGATGGCCATATGAATTCAGCAACATAAGCTTCCTTTTTTCTCATCGTCCGAATCAGATTTACAATCGACATGTATGGACCGATGAGTATTATGGGCATCTTTTGCGCTCTGGAGTCTAAATTCTAAACCCAAGACTTTCATGTGCAAATAATTAATAGTGTAGTACTCAAAGCCTTCGAGTTCTTTTTTCAAATAAGAACGCAAACCATCAAAAGGCAAATCAGCCAATTCCTTTTCAGAAACTGTTAAATTGAAGCATCGATTTTTTATATCTTTAAACCTTCGGAAGTAATCCGAAGCAGGCTCATCTTGGCCTTGCCTAACCGATGCCAAATCCGACAGTTTAGCTTCATTGTGCCCATTATAAAAACGATCATGAAACTTACGTTCCAACTGATTCCAAGATTGAATAGAATTCGGGGCCAATGAAAAAAACCAAGAAAAAGCGGTTCCAGTCAATGATAATGAAAATAAGCGAATTCGCAAAGCCTCATGGAAACTAGCTTTTTCCAGTTGTAAGATATATTGGTCAATGTGCTCCCAAGGTACTTTATTATCATCACCACTAAATTTCACAAAATCAGGAACACACCAACCAGCAGGAAAAGAAACTAAATCAAATTCAACAGGATATGGCTTTTGGTATAATGTAGAATTACCTATATCCACACCGAATTTAGTTTTCATCGCACTAGCCGGATCCTCTTTTAACCTAGCGGGATCGGCTTTGCATCTACCACTCGTGGATGCTTGTGCTACAGAAGTAAGACGATGTTCTATCGGATCATCTTGTACCATCGTCTGAACCGAACTTATCGGTGCATGCCCCCTAGAATTTCCATGTACATTAACAAGAATCAGTTCATGTGGAGGACCAGATTCTTGTGAAGGAGAAGGCTGCACATAATTTGTCATCTCATTGATTCGGCTAAGGTTTGCTGAGCAAGGAATTGACGTGTTTGGTGTAGATGTTACTGGGCTAACCACCATCGCACCGGTCTGACCGGTCTGTTGGACCGGTCTGACCGGTCTGTTGGACCGGTCTGACCGGTCCAGCCATATTCGGCTGTACCAGCTGCAATGGTGATGTTTGCCCTGCAAAATAGTTCATCGGCATGCCATATAGTGGTTCTTGAACAGATGCTGGCGTAGCCGATGAATTAGCAGTTTAGAAAGCACAATTATCATCTACGGATTTGTCTTTTTTCATGATATCTATTTGATCTTTTAAATCATTTATGGGCTTATATATATCAGCAATCTTCTGATCCATAATAGATGATAATTGCCTAAACAAGTCGGAAGACGAAGTGCTTACATTGTTTATTACCTCGACTTGCTTATTCTTGAGCGTGAAGGAGGGCATCACAAATTCTTGAACCATCGTGACCTGACCTTGCTGATTTTTCTTGAATCCCTTCAAGAATTGTGCTTTGAAGTGCTCCCTGACCACCAAGTACTCTTGGCGCTCCTCCTCGCTGAGTTCCTCGATAGATGTGGAGTGTTGCCTTCGTCGAGGTCGGTGATGACACCCATCTTCTTTGAGAACTAGATTAGATCGGTTTAAAAACCAGATTAATCTGTCCCCAGCGGAGTCGCCAAAAAGTGTGTTGACACTAATTTGCGCCAACACACTCGAATGTGCTAGAACGCGCGTTGATCGTCGACATGATCTTCACCAACGGGCTCCCTGCGCACAGACCGGTCAGACCGGTTATGGCGACCAGTCAGACCGGTTCTACAGAGAACGCCGCGAAGACCTAAAACCTCGAGCTCGGGAGGGACCCCGTCTGAGCTCGTGGATCTAGGGTTGCTCTGAGGTCGGCAGGCTACTCAGAATGCCATCGAACTCCATGGAGACGAGCGAAGAACAGCAGATGAGATTGGAAAAGTTATGGTTTAGAGATAAAAAGTAAAGGATAAATGTGTGAATCGATTGGGATTACCCTCAATCGGCCGTGTCCCTTCATATATATAGAGTGGGGAGGTCTGTACCCGTTAGAAGTTGGAACCCTATCAAATCTCGTGTCAAAATACAACTCCTAACTCGGATTGGGCGTTTCGGACCGGTCTGACCGGTCTCTGGACCGGTCAGACCGGTCAGACCGGGGTGCAGGTCTTCCGGGAGGCATAACTCCCTATCCGGACTCCAAATTGGACGTTCTATATATGCATTTCGATCGTCTCGACGAGATCTACGCAATGGTGTAGTCCATTTGGCAATTTGATAAACTTATCTAGACCGTTCTGACCGATTTAGAAGAGAGGTCTGACCGGTCTGTCCAGATTGTCCAGAAAACCTGAATCGTGCCGATTTTGGGTGTCAACACTCTCTCTGCCCCACAGTGCGCGCTAGTGCCGTGCGTCTGGCGGGAGACGAGGGGGACCTCCTGGGCCCGACGGGCCAGCGGCTTGCCGGAGCATTGGCAGGCGGCTCACCTTTAGTTTAGCTGCAAAATCTCTCTCTCCAAACTTCACTATTCATCTATCACATCAATTTTTTTGTCTCATGCATGGAGAATTAAATGTAGGTAAATAAAAAAACTAATTGCATAATTTTGATGTATATTGCGAGACGAATCTTTTGAGCTTAGTTAGCCTATAATAAAACAATATTTATCATAAACAAATAAAAAATGCTACAGTATACTATAATATCCGATGTGACCCTTTTTACCGTTTTTCGCGGATCTAAACACAGCCTTAATTACGGAGTACTAGCCTCCGCATCGCAGGACAAACTGGGGCTGTGCTTTGTTGCGCGGCAAAGCTTCTCAACAGGTAGGACACAACAGCTCGGCTCCGCCCCGTTGGGCCTTTCCAGGACGGACCCCCAATCCCCCATCGTGCGTCGAGGAGGTGGAGACTCGTTGGGCCGCCGGACCAAAGGACAACTGATCAACGCTAACGATCTCGGCGCCGCAACGTTCTGTCCGACACCACATCAAACTGAAAAATGAACTTGTGGTGACTGGTGTGGGAGCGGAAAACGATCGCCGGAAACGAGAACGATGAATCAGGGTCTGTTTAGTTCATTTTGCAAAAAAAATTTACAAAGGAATCTTGGTCATTTGAAGTACTAAATGAAGTCTATTTGCAAAAATTTTTGCATCGATGGGTTGTAAATCGCGAGACGAATCTAATGACGCTAATTAATCCATGTTTAATTAATAATTAGCAGATGGTTACTGTAGCACCACTGTTGCAAATCATGGATTAAGTAGGCTCATTAGATTCGTCTCGCGATTTACAGCCCATCCATGCAAAAAGTTTTGTAAATAGACTTCATTTAGTGCTTCAAATTAGTAAGATTCCATTGTAAAATAATGTGTTTACGACATTTTTGCGTTTTGTAAAAAACTAAACAGAGCCTCAGCCATACTGCCATAGCGTACTGGTAAGCACTCGGGAGGACACTTCATGTTACACAGATGACAGAGCCTACTACTATGAGCGCGGGGACCTTTCAGATCAGAATTCAGAAACAAAGATCAGGAATCGGTCACCTCTCTCTTCTCTACTACTACTAGGGATGTTGCCTTGCCGGGCGTTGCTTGACAGCTGCCCATCACGCTACCTGCTCTGTTCTTTCAGCAGCTTCGTTTCATAGGTTGTGTTTAGTTCCAAAATTTCTCTCCAAACTTCATTATTCACTTATCACATCAAATCTTTTGCTTCATGCATGGAGCATTAAATATAAGTAAATAAAAAAAATTAATTGCATAATTTTAATGTACACGACGAGATGAATCTTTTGAGCCTAGTTATGTCATAGTAGAACAACAATTACCATAAACAAACGAAAAATACTACAGTGTACTACAATGTCTAATGTGACCCTTTTTACCATTATTTTACGGAACACATGCACCCACCCACCATGTAGCATGTCGATCTGATGAACCTCTGCCCTGAAGGTGAAGCCGTTCCAGCAAACCAGATCCTTCTGCAGCCTTGCCTCTGCAAGAACAAAAAAAGTCTGACAGCCAGGTTTTACACGCATCCTTGCAGAAGATTGCACTGATGCATCAGAAAGATCTGATTTAACAGAGTGTTAAGATGATCCGCGGAATTGAAACGCTATTGTTTTTGGCTAACGATCCTAAGTTGCCTTTTCATTTTCGTAATATTTCATGGGAATGCCCATAAAAAAATTCATGGGAATAAAAGTCTATCATTGAGCTTGAGGATCGCACAGGGTTCTGTTGCCAATTCAATTCCAAGGCAACTCGTCGTCTGAGGTAGGCCTGCTAATGGGTTGGGTTGAAATGGATTTTATGGGGTGGGTTTTGAAATGGAGTGTGTTTGATGATTTAAAATGGGTTGTATTAGTTAATGGGGTGGGTCGGAGCGGGTTCCATATAAATGCGGGTTGAGGCGGGTTGAAATGAATACTTTTTACAAAATAGTATAACTATATATAAATGTGGGTCCCATGTGAGAGCTGGACTCTGAAATTAAAACCACGTGTTTATATTAGAAAATTTTATCGAAATTGACTGAATTTTGTTGGAGATGACTCAGTACGACTGGCAGCTATTTTGTGCAAAGCAGTGTGGCTAGAACTACCTGTGGGCCCCACATGAAGAGCCGGACCCTGGAATTAAAACCTCGCGTTCACACTATAAAATTTTATCGAAATTGACTGAAATTTGTTGGAGATGACTCAGTACGACTGGCAGCTACTCTGTGCAAAACAGCGTGGCTAGAACTACACGTGGGCTCCACATCAAGAGCCGGACCCTAGAATTAAAACCTCGCGTTCACACTATAAAATTTTATCGAAATTGACTGAAATTTGTTGGAGATGGCTCAGTACGACTGGCAGTTACTCTGTGCAAAGCAGCGTGGCTAGAACTACACGTGGGCTCCACATCAAGAGCCGGACCCTGCAATTAAAACCTCGCGTTCACACTATAAAATTTTATCGAAATTGACTGAAATTTTTAGAGATGAGTCAATATAACTGACAGATACTCTGTGCAAAGTAGTGTGGCTAGACATATATGTTGTCCCCACATTAAGTGTAGAACCACTAAATTCCTCTGTATAGTAGAACCCATGGGTTTTTATGGGTTACCCGCGTATAATGGGGCGGGTTGGTTAGAGTTGAGAAATTAACTAATTGGGTTGGGTGGGGTTGGCCGGTTGGGTATCTAAATATGTTAATTTTAGGTGGGGTTGAGTATGGTGCGAGTTCCGACCCATTAGCAGGGCTAGTCTGAGGTGTTCTTCACATGGTCATTCAAAGCAGGTGCGGGCATTGCTGGAAATCAAAGCATCCGTTATTGCGTACATATACATGCTGTCATGAGTTCTGACTTCTGGTGTACAACCAGTTACAGAACGACGAGTTCAGTTTTCAGGTTCAGGGCATACTATATAGTACTACATGGAAAAAGAATTTCTACGGTAGAAATTCAGACATTCAAACTTCAAAGCCTGCATAACAATAACATATTATAGTACGTATTTATGTCCAAGTATTGAATTCATCAGGTACTGGGGAAGTATTGAGTTATGCAGCAGCATTTCGGCTTGGTGAGTTGGTGCCATTTCAAGTTCTCATCAAAGCCATCTTCCACATTCACACATATGTACAGGTGTATATAGCTTGAGTGTTCAGTAAGTTGTATAAACACCGAGACAGCATTAGCAGCTCGCTCTTGCACTTTAGTAATAACTATTTACATATGAAGAACGGCAAAGATATCACCTCATGACTTACCTTTACAATTTTGAACTCAACAATTTCTACAGTTTCCGCTTTGAACCAATCTTTGCTGGAATCTGTAGAGCATCATAATGGCCAAAACCATGATACAAGACCTGGATTGGGTCCTCTTTTCCATACTGCTGACCATATTCCGCAATTGCTATCAGACCACCCGCATCTTCATCGCGCATGTAAACAGTTATTGGCATCCTGTGCACAAAGTAGTAGTGTATCATCAGAATTTATTCTAGTGACCATTATTTTAATCAACTGGTACTTGGGGTTGACAACGATACATGAGAATAGTGACAAAAAGAAACTGCATATCTTATATTGTATAAGGTGGCAGCATAGGAGGAAAATAGGAGATAGTTTTTTTTTCATACAATCAAGTAGAAAGCAAAGGGTACATATTTTTTCGTCTCAACACTATTCAACTTATGATGACACTGCACTGCAGCATTGATAGACATTTTAGACAGAGTTGGTAAACATAAATGTTAGGGATTGCTGGTATCAAAATACAAATACAGTTACTGACTGAAGAACATGGGAAGCCATGAACAATTCTGGTTCGCCTCCCCACACATGTGGCTCCCTAATATGCGATACATATGTATCAAAATCTCCCTCAACGAACCTGCAAAATTTTCGTAACAACATATGCAACAATTCAGCAATATATCAGCAGTGAGCACATATGATTCAGTTTCATTCTAGATACCGAGGAATAAAGAAAGTGTACCAACTAACCATTCAGTCTCTTCCCGCCTCTTCACAAATTCATCAGCGACCTATTCAATTAGAAGAAAAAAAACGAGCTAGATTATTTCAGGGGGTGACACTGACAATCAATAATAATATTAGAATTCCTTGTCTTTTCTCTAGCCTCCAAACTCCAAAGAATTTTGGGATGATCAGTCATCAAATATAACTACAGAAAAAAATCCATCTCATACCATCGCTCTCAATTCATCAGCTAGTTTTCTCTGCAGGTCTTCATTAGGTATGGGTTTCCCTGATCTAATACATGCACCATGAATCACAGAGCGGAATAAACACCTACCATCTCCAGGAATACCTGGGGGATTCATGTAAAGCACTCATAAGCAATGAGGCCAATGCCCATTATTCTATAAAACGAATTGTAAATATGAATTATACAAGGCACTGCATGATTCAAAAAAGAAAATTTTAAACCAAAAAATGTTGGCATTTCTCACCAGTGACAGAATAATCTGTGTACACTTTATTCCCATGAGTTAAACTGGTAGCTGACGATGAAGTTTCAGCATTGTCATTGATTCTAATGATAGGAACCTCAGCGCTTGCTAGTCCAGTAACCGAAAAACCAAAGCAAAGTCCACCAGCTACACCTCCAAGCTTCTGGTGCATACCTTTCCAGTTCCAGCCAATCCTCGACTTTTCGTGTGAAGGCATATCAAGCTTTATACTTAGACTACCCTCTCTGGTTGATAGTCCACAACGGAATTGTTGGCCCATCAAGCTTACAAAGTACTTTATACTTTGTGGTTGAGAAGATTTCACATGGTAAACGCTTGAAGGTGAGTGCGAGCATTTCCACAAGGCCATATTATGTGTGAAGCCTCCTTTGAACTGATTAGGATGGTAATGCATGCTTGATCGCCACAAACAGAGTGCAGATGAGTAGAGCCGCATCCAGGTAAAGCAGTACTAATAGCTGCATCATTATGAAGAAATGGTGTGTGAGGAATAGCACGGCAAGATATGGATGTTTTAGCCATGGAATACCAGAACATTCTCTGAACTAAAATACCTAGTCAAATTGAACCCATATTGTTCAAACAGATAGCACAGGCAGAGTTGGAAACAGTAATGCAGTGTCTTCAACCGTAACACTATACCCAAATGGCAACACATTGGTATTATCAAGACGACAAGGCCAACAAGGTTGTGTGGACTACATGACTTTGATAAAGAATTGGTACTAGTTACCGTCTTATATGATGGTTAGCTGCTAAACAACGCAAGATCCACAAGGTTATATTCTTTACTTGCCCTCAGTCTGGGGTAGTTAACTTATGCAAACTTTAGAGAGCAAAACATTGGAAGCAAGGGAAGCAGATTGCCGAAACAGTCGTTGAAATGACATCACATTCTCGGCTAATCCTTCACAACGAGAATAGCACAACCTCAACCGTGACTCAAGGGCATCCAATCCACAGTGCCAATCCATTACTGTAATCG
Source organism: Panicum virgatum (assembly GCF_016808335.1). Lineage (NCBI taxonomy): Eukaryota > Viridiplantae > Streptophyta > Magnoliopsida > Poales > Poaceae > Panicum > Panicum virgatum. The sequence continues at coordinate 43,249,043 of NC_053141.1, read as the reverse complement.
GAAATGCAACAAACAGATGAACGAAACACAGTAGAATTGACGGACACTGCGGCGCGGACCGCGGAGTTAAGTCCCACCGTTTTCAGATTGCAGCCAGCCCAAATCAGCAGTAAGAAGAACATTCCGTACCTCCGAACTGAAGGAACCCAGAGAGAGAAACTCCGAACGCCGCAGGAGGCGCGGGAGGGGGCACGGCAACACCCTCGCGGCAAGATTAATCCACCGCCTTGCTTGTGCGGTTGGGAAGAGTGACAGAGGGGTGAAAGGAGGAGTGCTCCGACGAGACAGCCGCGACGAGCGGGTTTTGCTTCGAAGCCGGGGCAATGGCGAGAGCCGAGATGGGTGTCGGGGTCGGAAACAGTGATGGAGTTACGGCGAGCAGGGAATGGATGGAGGATGGAGGGTGTCACAGCACCGCGCCACCGCCGGCTCGGTGGGACGAAGCGGAAAGCGCAAGTTCCAGAGGATTCGCCAACAACCTACACGGAGTACGGACCACGGGGTGACGGGTCCACTTCGCAGATCGCAGCAAGATCCATGGGCCTGGCCCGTGAATCCGTGAAGCCTATGCTTGGGCCCAATTCTTGCCAATGCCCAAGGCCCAGATTTGATTATTGGGCCTAACAGATATAGTTGGGCCTAATCTTTGCCTATGCGGAAGGTCCCTGATTCGATGATTGTGCACCTCAGACGAGAAGACTGATGAATAGGAGCGGTGTCGATGTCCTGACCCGGGATCCGGATCCCAATTAGTAAATACTGTGTGTTTTCTCGTCCCAGATGTTGATGCAAGAGACAACACAATAACGCACGGGTTTATCCTGGTTCCGGCCGCGGGGCCGTACGTCCAGCAAGAGGGTGTGCGAGGGCACTGTATTATCTTGCACCCGGAGTGCTTGTAGTAGGGGGTACAAGCGAGGTGAGAGAGGGAGGGAGGCTCCCAAGTCTCTGCTAGAAGAGGAGTTGAGCGTGTCGAGTAGCGTTGTTGGGGCTAGAAGCGAGTATGTGCTCTGTGAGCGGTGTAATGCCTAGAGAGCCGACCGACCCCCTTAGTGGAAGCCCGCCTCCTCCTTTTATAGACACAAGGAGGGACGTGTACATGTATAGGGGATCGCGGAAGTCGTCGTTCCTCCCCGAGCTGTGGGGATACAACAGTCGAGTACTGTGGGAAGTACACAGTGGGGTATGGCGTCGGGCGTGGCGGTCGTCCTAGGCATCGTCCTTGACCTCGCGGAGATCGCGCCGGCGTCCTGCCAATCCCAGCAGGCGGCGTGGTCGTCGCTGTAGGGTGTACAGTCCTCCAGATGTGGCGCAGTGGCGTTCCGTGGGCCCTGCAGGTCAGGGTCTTGCGCGCTCCAGTAGTAACGGGGCACATGGCGACCCCGGACCCCCCTGGACAAAGTGCCGGCGTGCGCACTAAGGAGGTCAGAAGGTCGCGTGGAGGTCCCGGACCCCTCGACAGGCTCGTGGAGTGCCGCGCCGTCACGGGCTGCCCAAACCTTCGCCCTTCGACAGGTTTGAAGCCTGGCGCCCGACGCAGCTATAAATAGGGGTTGAGGGACTCCCTTTCCTCTCCAACTCCCCTGCTCCTACTTCTAGCATCACCTAAGTCTCGTAATGTTTTCCTTTGCCTTTCGTGACCGGCCCCCAGATGGGGCGGCCTGGCTTTTTAGGCTTCGGTGCTAGAAGAATGCTTGCGAGCGGCGGGGGAAAGCCGGAGAGGGCGTGCGCACCATCCCTCAGCTTCAGTGGGACTAGCAGAAGAGCATCGGGCCCGTGGGGTCCTGCTTCTACGATGTCCCCTAGCCTGAAGGGGGATGGAGACGCCTGACCATGGCGTTGGTGCCAGGTTTGGTGGCTGTTCTTCGCGTCGTCCCCCCCGGCAACAAGGTTGCTCTCGGGGAGACGGTGTGGAGGGTGATGTCCGCCAGCTTGACCCCCCCGCATAATCTTCGGTGGAGGAGATGCTAGAAGAAAGCTAGCGAGGAGAGCATCTCGCTGGACCCGTGTGGTCTGGGGGCCGTTCCTCGCATCCCTAGGGCTTGGTGCTTTTCTTCGTCGCTCGATCCTCCCCAAGACAGGGAAAATTGCCATGCAGGTGGCAACGTATTTGTACTTTTCGATGGCTTGGCGCCGGTAACCCTTTGTAATCTTTATTTTCATCGAGGAGGGTCCCTTTCTCCTTCACGGGGAGGATGATCAAGGGTATAGGGGTATACAGAGGGTTTCAGCCCTCGAATATGTGTGAAGTTTCCTTCGTGGGGGCGCGTTAGCGCACTCGCGGGTGTAGCCCCTGAGGCCTTGGAGGAGTGTTTGCATTCGTCCAAGGGCTATAAATGTCGCCCCGCTGGGTTGCTTCACTGGGGTGGCCGTCCAGCGTCTTTTTCAGCCGGCATCGGCACTCTTTCAGCCGCCCTCGGCATTATTAGTGCTGGTACAGCGACCCGACGTTCAGCTTAACCATCAGGCGGGCGTGCGTTAATAGTAGGGGATTTGGTTAGACACGCGGAACTTCACAATCGATAGTTATCCACTTATTCGTGGGTGCGGCCTAAGCCACGGAGTGCGAGGAGCCCCCGAGCCCAGGCCTGCGTGAAGGCGTTCAGGGGAACCCTCGACTTTGATTACGACCCTCGTCGCCCTTCTGCAGGGAGGAGGGGTGAAGCGCACCATGCTACCCATGCCCGGGCCGCGAGCTATGGCTGCTTCAGTGAGCTATTAGTGGGTAGTTCAAGCGGACGTCCGTGCCTCGTTCGATAAGGGTCGGCTCGTTGTCCATGGACACGTCACATAAAGCGCTTGCGAGGGTTCGCTAGGCGGGGCTCGGATCCGTTCGATAGGGTCCGAGGGCTCGATGCTCTCCCTCGATGGGATCCCCCTACTAGGCACCCTCGACTGGCCTTGAACACTGCGTAGGATGTCTCGAACTCCGCGTTCGAGGGTAGCTCGTATGGCAGATCCATGCAGTCCCTGACTTTGGCGATCTGGGGCGCCTGTCGAACCCTCGACGGGCCAGGCTTCGAACCCCTGATCAGTAAGGCCTCGGAATGTGATTCCTTCTAGGATAAAAAGCCCCCGGGAGGAATATTCCGTCAAAATTCGCGGACGGCGCGGAGTCGCGTGTCACGCGAGCGGGTTTTTCACCGGTCGTGAGCAACATGGCCCGATTCGCACGGTGCGGTGTGGGCGCGCCTTTTCAGGCATCTACCTCAGGCAGGCGAAGCGGCGTGGGTGGCGGCTGACGGATGGAACAGCGCAACAGTCACGCCGTGCCCGTCGGTTACCGTGCCGTGATTAATCCCGACTGCGCGCGTGGGAGACTCCGCGCCGTGGGACCCGGCCGTCAGTGACAGCAAAATCTACCGCATTCAATGCGGTGGATTCTGGCCGTGGCGGCGGACCCGTCCGTTACGGTGAATAAAAGCGAGGAGAAAGGGGTTGTTTTGGGCTCACCTGGCCATTTGCCTTCGCTTCTCCTGCCTTCTTCGCCTCCCCTGCCTTCTGAGCACGTAGCCGAGAGCGAGAGGAAGTAGAGGAAGGAAAGCGAGAGCGCACCTTAGCCACCGCAGAGGCTTGCCAACCCGCGTCCCCCTTGGTCTGAAGCAATGGCGGACGTCCAGGAGCCGTTGCCGTGGGGGAGATCCACCGCCACCGAGGCGGTTTTGGAGCGGCTAGTAGAGGACAGGCTGCTCCCGCTGAACCCCGACTCTGGGGCGCCGGCGTGGATCTCCCCGCGGCCGGAGGAGACAGAGCCGAATCCCCCCGCGGGCTACGTCGTGAGCCTCGTGAGGCTCCACGAGTGGGGATTCGGCGTTCCCGTGGGGCGATTCATGCGGGCATTGTGCGACTACTATGGAGCGGAGCTGCACAACTTCAGCCCAACTCCATCTCGCAGGCGGCGGTCTTTGTCGCCGTCTGCGAGAGATATTTAGGGATCGAGGCGCACTGGGATCTGTGGATCCACCTCTTCCGCGGCGAGCTCTTCGTCGAGCACGTGCGGAACCAAGCAAAGAGGTACGCGCGCGTAGGCGGTCTGACGCTCCACTTGCGCCCCAGCTGGAAGAATTTGTACATCTCCAACAAGATGACAACAAACAACGCCGGGTGGACTCGAGGGTGGTTCTACCTGCGCAACTTCAGCAGCAAGCTCCCGGCGTTCACCAACAGGGTGCTTCGGGAGAGGCCCGAGAAGTGGGACTGGGGGGTATCGCCCCCAGCACATCAAGCCAGGCTCAAGGCCCTCACCGACCCGCTGGAGCGCCTGGATCGAAGAGGGTTGACGGCGGCTGCCGTCATCGCGAATTTCCACCAGCAGAGGGTGATCCCTCTCATGGAGAGGGTCCTGCCGATCTTCAAGCTCACCCGCGGGGCCCGGGCCTCGGGCTCGAGGAGGTCGGTCGAGCTGCTCCCCCGGGACATCGCTGTCCGGAGGGCGAGGAGCGCGGTGGCAGAGTTCCCCAATGACCCCGAAGATCTTTGGAGGATCAAGATGCGCCCCGAGCCGGGGTACATTTCTCTGGTGAGTCTTGATTCCAGATTCGTTGTTGACTTGTGCTGTTCCTTTCCCCGCCTCCTGACTTCGACTTGGTTGTGTTTTGTAGGGGTTGAAGTGCCACCCCTCGAGGCCTCCGGTCCCGGAAGAACGCCAAATCAACCGCCTGCACGCAGAGGCGGTGAAGAAGCGGAAAAACACGGCGAAGGCGACGGCCGAGAGGAAGAGGAAGAGAAAAGAGAAGCATGACAAGGCATGCAAGATTGGACGCGCGGAGGGGAAACCACGTCCCGCCACGCCCGAATCCACGGACGACGAGGAGGAGGCCTCGGACACCGAGGTTCACCCCCCCGGGCGACGACGAGGCGGCGGCGGCGGGCGCGAGTTCCCCGCCGGTATATCAGGAGGATGGCGACGAGGCGCCAGCGACGGCGGAGCAGAGATCGCCCACGCCGGCGGCGGGACGAGGGTCACCCACGCCGGCGGTGGGTGGAGGATCGTCTGCGCCCGCGATAGAGCGGAGGTCGCCCCAGACAGCGACGGGCGAGGGGGTCCTGTAACGGCCCAGAGTTTTAAATAGCCAATTTAGAGTAATTAGAACCAAATTATGCATCATGTGCTTGAATTGCTTGAAAAAGGATCTTTTTGTAAATATAAAGGTTATATGTGTAATTATGATTTTATGCAAGGTCCTTTCTGTAGTTTATTGAATAGGGTGTGCAATTATAGCGTTTGTGGAGGGTGCTTTTGCAAAATTCAGTGCATTTATTGCTTGACTGGAATCTTTACAAATCAGCCCAATTTTTGAAGTGAAATTTCATTGAAAAAGTCAAGTTTCCTGGAATTCAAAATCCCTCTTATGATTTAAAAAGTAGCTCTTGAATCTTTCATCAAATAAATTTTTGCACAACATCAAAGTTGTAGATCTTGAAAATTTGAACAACTTTCATGTTGGGCACTTTTTCATTTGAGCTTTATTTTAAAAGTTACTGCTTGTTTACATTCTGGTCCCTGGATTTTTGGAAATTGTGTTTAGGTCCCTGTCTTCCTCCCCTGTCTGTCTCTCTGCTCTCTCTCACCGCCGACAGCGCCACGCCGCCCGCCGCCGCGCTGGGTCGCCCCCGGCCAAGTCCGACTTCGCCTCCACTTCACGTGGCGCCCCCGCAAGCTCCTAGACCCACTGTCCCCTCGCGCTGGAGCCTCCACCCCTCGCCACGCCACCCCGACGAGCCCAGAAGCTCCTCGCGGCTGCCACCTCGCCGCCGCCGTGGCTGGCCCTCTGTGGAACCCCGGGACTCTATCTCGCGCGCGCCTCAGCACCCCTGGAGACCCAGCATCGCAATCCACTCGCCCTCTCGCTCGCTCTCTACCCCAAACCCGCAGAACACCGCCGCCGCCCCGTGTGAACTCCGGCGAGCTCACCCTCGCCGTCGAACCGCGCCTCCGCAGCTCCTCCGCCCGCGCTGACCGCCTAGCGAGCTCTGCCGTGACCTCGCGCAGCTCTTAGGCCCCTTCTCCTCGCCCAAGCCTCACGGGAACCACCCCCGCCGCCGTGCGCAGAGCTCCGCCGCCACCTGCTCACCGTGGAGCTCATAGCTCCGGCCCTCCTCCGCCAAAATTAACCCTCCCATGAGCATCCTACACTCCTACCGGTGCTCACCATCTCGACCATAGCCGCCCAGTGCCACCGGAGTACCCCGCCGACGAGCGCCTTCGCCGCCGTCTCGCTGTCAACCGCCGCCCGCCCTCCTCCGACCCTCTCCCGACGCGCCACGGGCACCCAAGGGTGTGGCTCGGCCTCCTCTTCTTTTTCCCCAAGGTCTCCCTCGCCGCCGACGCCTCCCTTCGTCGGTTTTGGCCGGTCAACGTCGCTCCCCCTCTCTGACCTTTGCTAAGGGCCTCGGGTTGGAATTCGAAGAAGCCCAGGGGGCTGTCTGCAAACCCAAGACACATATGAATAGTGCCTTCAGGGACTTGTTTGTTAGGATTTGCTGTAAACTTTGAAATTCAGTATAAATTCATAGGAAATTCGTAAAATAGAAATTCTTGATGTTTTGGAATCCTCTTGAAGAGCTCTATACAGTAGAACCATAATATGTTAGGCTTTAGTTGCAAGTTTTTGTTGTAGATATTGATTTGTGTTACTAGGTATATAAATACTAGTTATTTAATCTTTTTCTTATCTGATGCTTGAAAGCTGGTCTTGCTATGAAATTTTTGGTGGTAGTTTACTCATGTGACACTAGTTTTGCTATAAAAATTTCATGATCAGTCCTCTTGTGTAGCTATTTATTTGATTTAAACCTTGTTTAGTAGTCTTTATTTATGGTAAATAGTTTGTGTTTGTAATAAATCATGAAAATATTTCTGCATGTTATTTTTGAGTAGTTTAGCTTAATCAGGGAGTTTGAGCTTTAGTTCATGGCTAGAACAGGAGTTAAAATTGAATCTTGCTAAATTGATGTCTGTTTTGTTTATTTTCTCAGAATTAATTTTGTGTAGATAAAATCATGAACATTTTACAGTAGCTAGATCATCCCTGTGTAGATCTCATGTTAAATTTTTAGCTTCTGATCTGCTTTAGTTTGACCTGTGTAATTCTTACTTGTTCTAGATGTTATCTGAGTAAATGAATTATTGTGATTAAATGGTTAAATGTCATGGCATAATTTTTTACAGGGTAGATCACTTTGTTCAAGTTCTATTTAGTGTAATTTTGGTAGAATTTATTACTATTTGTACTCTGAGTTGTTGATTTATTTACAAACCATGACTTAATTGTATAGGCAATCACCACCACTCATTTTATGAAGTTAGTTAACTTCTTTTGTGCTGTTGATCATGATGCCTTGTGTAGTTAAATTTGTTATTTAACTACTCTATAAATGATTGCCCATGTGTGTTTATAATATTGTTCTTGCATTACATATAGATACGACTACTTTGTCGGACGGGACGTACGAACTGATCCCGGAATCTGACGGAGGTGATCTCGAAGCTCAAGTAAACACCGCCGTACTAACTGAAGCCCCGGACCAAAGTTCGGAAGAGCCTAGAGCTGAAATAGTTAGCAACTACCGAGAAGGCAAGCCCCGGACATAACCTATATTTCAAATTATTATCATTTGCTGTATTATTTACTTGTGCATTTACAGTTCTTAGGATTTGAATTGAAACTCTAGATGCATGATCCTAGGAACCTATGTAATGAACACTAGATCTAAGTTCGACTACTTGCTAAGCTTATAGGACCGGTAAAAGTCGAGTGATTGCCTGTCACTCGCGAGCTTTATAGGAATTGCTTGTTTACTTTCTGTTATCAATATAAGGACGACGGACGGGGTCGTGTTCAATATCATGACCTTTGGTGAGACCCCGTCTGTGTTGATGAACTTGCTAAGGTCGCGGTGTGTGGTAGTGCTGGTTAAGTTTTTGAACGTACTAGCCACATGCCGTAAATATGGTACGCGGTAAGCCTAGTAGCCGATTGGACCGGGGAGTGGATATACCTCCCACTCTCTCTTTAGAGATAGGTTTTTAAATGTTATTGTTGATCAACACTACGACTTCAAGGGACAAGGGTGGACCGGGCACGGGTGGACCTTGGAGCCCTGTAGTCGGGGAGAGTGGCACTATCCATAAGCCGGAAAGAAAGGTCAACGGTTGTTTGGGAATGACCCGACGGTGTTCCAGACGTGTGTGCTAGGTTATCCTTGCAAGGTTGAATTTCGATTCAGAATCGTCCGCCTCTCACGATGAAATGAGACTGCTTGATCTCTTTGCCACACAGAGTAATAAGAGCAACATTACTATGTTTAATCTTGATGTTTGCTTAAAAGATCTACCATGGTTGATTAGTGGTTGCTTACCTAGAATGGTTAATCTACTAGAATCGTGAAAGCTAAAATTTGAAAGTAAGGACCTACTCTTTATTGCTTTTCAGCAAAAAAAGGAAACCAGAGCCTCACAAACCCTGCATAGTCTAGCTACAGTGGGTTTAGTATACCCGTTGACGGTTAAGTCTTGCTGAGTATTAGAATACTCAGCCTTGCTGTTGAAACCCTTTTTCAGGTTTGAGTCTTGAGGACCAGGTCGCTAGTTTGACCTACCCTTGCTCGATGTCTCCTGGCTGGTCCGTAGAGTGGGATACGTCTGCGACCGGCAATGACCATGACGAGTGATACCTTGCTTGGGCTAGCTTGGTATCATTTTGCGACGTTTTGTAGCCGTCGTGTTTTATCTTCCGCTGTTTAAACACTGAAACTTTACCCTTATGGTTTGTATAACTGTTTTACTTAAGTTGGCTTTGTAATAATGGTTTGAACTGGGTTGTAATCATTACTATGCCTGTTTTGTAAAATTGTGGTTGTAATATCTCTGGACTCGCCTTCGTGCGGGGTATGCTTGTTCGATCCGAGAACCGGTGGTTGTATCGGGACGTTACCCGACAGACCGAGAATTGTTCCGTTTGAAGTGCGTTTGAGCTAATGTTGCCTTTATGGTGATGGCCTGCGCACTTGAGCCGGAATAATTTAGGCGGTTCTGCCACAGGTCCCCGCACCCACGATGTCGACGGGCGGCGATGGGCTCGCGGCGAGCGCGGAGGCATCCGCGCAGACGGCCACGAGGCCTCAACCCGCTCCGAGGGTGACACCCTCGGATCAGGCGTCGAGGGGCGTCGGTGTGCCGCGGGCCCAAAGGAGCGGCACGGACAAGCGCAGCATGAGTGCCCGGTCTGGGTAAGTGTCTCTGGTTTTGTTCTTTTGCGTTCGTTTAATTGATTCCCCGTTCCTGCTAACCTCAATTTTCCTTCCCCGATTTCCAGCCCCGGGACCGTCGCTAAGGATACAGTCCCGCTCGCGCCGGTCAAGGCCCTCAAGACCGGGGCACGCGCCACGCCGCACACGTATGTGCCCTGGAAGTTGCCCACGAAGATCTGGACCCAGTCGGCCCAGTTGTGGATCTGGTCCGTGGGCAAATGCTCGAGCCACGTTCGTGTGGCGTCAGCAAGATGAAGGGGAAGGTTGCGGATGATAACCGCGTCTTCCATCGCACCGCCCAGCTGGCACGCTAGGCGGTAGTCATTGAGCCAGACTGCAGGATCGGTCTCGCCCGAGTACTTGACGAGGGTGGTGGGTTGTCGAAAGCGCGGGGGAAAAGAAGCAGTTCGAATCTCCCGGCTGAACACCCGGGTGCCCGGAGGCTCCGGTGACTCACCCCTGTCGTGCTCGGGGTCGAAACGTCCTCCCCGCCGAGGGGTGTACTTCCTGCCGTTGATGATGTAGCGGGCGTCGCCGTCGCCGGCATGCCCGCGCGTGTCGGAGAGTCGCTACCTTGCGGGAGCCTTTCCGATGCGGTCGTGCACCGAGGGTGCCTTCGCGTCGTGCGCTACGGCTGCCTTTCCTTTCCCTCCTGGCGGAGTGTGCACCGAAGTCTCGTGGTCTTGGCGTGCAGTCCCACCGGGCTGCTCCAGGGCTTTCGAGCGCATACGAGACGCAGAGCTCTCGGCCTGCTGCACGACAGCTTGCTCGATGAGTGCCTGTGCCTCGCGGCGCAGGTTGCGACCCAAAGTCGTTGATGGCTCAGGCATCGCTTGGAGTAGGTAGGCCGCAGCGACAAGTTTTTCGCCGGTTGTTTTCAATTCCGGAGGTTTGTCGACGTTGTCGTCGGCTAGGATCCGCTCCCGGGCAACGCGTCCCGCCACCTGGGCATGTGCACCACGCGCGGTATGCTGCTGCTTGAGTGCGGTGCGCACCTCCTGGGTCTGCCGACGCTGCTCGTCGAGCTTGGCTTGAAGCTCCTTGAGCTGCGCCAGCTATGCCTGCCGCTCCGCCGAGCTTGACGAAGGAGAAGGGGCCGCAGGTGGCACCACCAGTTGGTTCGCCTGCGCGTCTGCCCCGCCGTTCCCGTCACCACCCGGAGCATTGTCGTCTTGCCCGTCCACGAGCTGGACCATGAAGCACTCCCGGGCGGGATCGTAATCCCCCCGCTGGAGTCCTCAGAGCAGGTGAGGCAGTAAGCCGTCGCCAGCTGGAACGAGCGGAAAGCGCCGGGTTCGCGGACCCCGGAGTAGTCCTCGGCCTCCTCGGCCGTGAAGTTGTCCATGAAGAAGTTGACGTCGTCGGCGATCGAGCTCGCCGTCTCGGGGTAGAATTCGTCAGGAGACGGCGCGATGAGGTTGCGGATCGACAGAACATGATGACCCGGCAGATCCTCATACTCGATGAAGTTAGTGCTGATTGAAGAAGCGTAGGTGGCAGCATTGCGCATCCCGAAGGGAAAGGGCGACGGCGAGGTCGAGCCCCCCTGGGAGGCGCTGGTGCTGCAGCAGATGATGATGATGCCGGCGCAGAAAACGCCGAGGCTCGTGATGACGAAGCGACGGCCCCGTCGGTCGCGACGCTGAGCCGTGACATGGCAACCTCAATCCACGGGGAGGTGAGCCGTGCCGCCCGGCGCCGCTCTGCTCGCGCTTGTCGCGAATGCTGGCCCGAGCGCCTGTTGCGCCGGGCTGGTGAAGTCGGAGTGGCGGGGTTGCGTCTGGGCGGGAGGAGCTCCATGAGGTAACCGTTGCCGGTTGCTCTGAACTCGAGACTCCCGAACTAGATCACATATCCTGCTGGGAGCGGATCCGACACGCCCATGGGGTACGGGTTGGATCTGCTTGCCATCCCTGGAGATCAAATGGGAGCAAAAGAGAAAATGTCACGCAGCGGGCCCCTACCTGGCGCGCCAACTATCGGTGTCCTGACCCGGGGGTCCGGATCCCAACTAGTAAATGTTGCGTGTTTCCTCGTCCCATATGTTGATGCAAGAGGCAACACAGTAACGCACGGGTTTATCCTGGTTCCGGCCACGGGGCCGTACGTCCAGCAAGAGGGTGTGCAAGTGCACTATATTATCTTGCACCCGGAGTGCTTGTAGTAGGGGGTACAAGCGAGGTGAGAGAGGGAGGGAGGCTCCCAAGTCTCTGCTAGAAGAGGAGTTGAGCGTGTCGAGTAGCGTTGTTGGGGCTAGAAGCAAGTATGTGCTCTGTGAGCGGTGTAATGCCTAGAGAGCCAACCGACCCCCTTAGGGGAAGCCCGCCTCCTCCTTTTATAGACACAAGGAGGGACGGGTACATGTATAGGGGATCGCGGAATCGTCGTTCCTCCCCGAGCTGTGGGGATACAACAGTCAAGTACTGTGGGAAGTACACTGTGGGGTATGGCGTCGGGCGTGGCGGTCGTCCTAGGCATCGTCCTTGACCTCGCGGAGATCGCGCCGGCGTCCTGCCAATCCCAGCAGGCGGCGTGGTCGTCGCTGTAGGGTGTACAGTCCTCCAGATGTGGCGCAGTGGCGTTCCGTGGGCCCTGCAGGTCAGGGTCTTGCGCGCTCCAGTAATAACGGGGCACGTGGCGACCCCGGACCCTCCTGGACAAAGTGCCGGCGTGCGCACTAAGGAGGTCAGAAGGTCGCGTGTTGGTCCCGGAACCCTCGAGGGGGGGGGAGGTCCGGGCCTCCGGCCGCTAGCGCTGGGCGTCCCTCTTCGAGGGGCTCGTGGCAACACCGGTCCCCCTCTCGAGCAGGAGGCGGGCCCGGGGCCATACGCGCGGGTGAGGTGGAGTCCGGACAACCGGAGTTGGCAGAATAGTGATGGGAACAGTGCCGAGCGCGTCTCGTCCCGCGTCGCAGGTTCCACAGTGTTGCCACAGCGTCCGGGATGGCGGAGCAGTGACCGGAGTTGGCGGACGGGACTCCGGTCACAGCCACTGTGGGGGATGACGGCCTGACGCCGTCTGTCCTGGGCGCTGTGGAGGAGTGGTTGGCACTTAATGCCTTCGTACGACGGGCGGGTGAGTGGCAAGGCCGTTTGTCCCTTACGCCGAGGGGTGGCCTTGAGCGAGGCGGTGATGAGTTGTCTGCTCGAGGGTAGGTTCGCTACCCTCGAGCGAGGCGGAGATGTTTCGCCCGCTCGAGGGTAGATTCGCTACCCTCGAGCGAGGCGGAGACGCGGGGCGCAGTCAAGGGTCTCGGTGGGAGCCCTCGAGCGAGGCGGAGATCGCCCCGCGGGTCCGAGGGGGGTGCGAATGGGCCGCATGCTGGGGTTCTTTGAGTCATTTGCTTTCTTCCGGATTGGAAGGAGGCCGTGGACCTTCGTGGGCCCAGTCGCCTAACATGTGTTTGCTTTTTTCGGGGTGATCTTAGTATCCTGATTAGGGTGTCCATAATCGTGGTACCCGACAAACGGGGAACATGGTTACCGGAAATCGTGCGGGTCCTGACTCCTTGATCACCAGCAGCACAGGACCATGACACTCGTGGAGCCCATCAAGATTGCCGTGGATGTGCTCTGATGGAACCTGTCCGAGTGGCTCGATCCGCCCCAACTTTCAGATCTAATCTCACAGGCAGCAGAAGCATCCACGAGCTTCTCTTTGCCGGCACTCACCAGCCTCGCACATGAAGCTTGTTCTTGTCCCAGCGCCCAGTGGAGGAAAAGGAACGGAAGTAAAAGCCCCATGATGACCATAAGGGCCCAATTCTCATGTCATTTGTCCGCATCATTAAAGAAAGAAAACCAGGGAGAGGTAGAGCAGATTGGGTTGCAAAGCTACGGCCGACTGCCATCTGCAAACGTCCAGCTGCTCCCTCCCAGCTTTAGCAAAGGACGCACGCGACGCGAGAGCTGCTGGTGGGACGCATCATCCGCGGTACACCAAGGGGGCCGATGCATGCACCGGCATCGCCAGGCGGCGCACGGTGAGTGCACGTTGCACTTTACATGGGTGCGAAGAGGAGGGGACACGTATCCGTATCTGGATGGGGGTAGGGGGGCCTACGGCCGCCTGGGCATGTCTGCATGGGACTTTGATTGGGCGCATTGATTACTCCTCCCTTGCATCCGAAGCTTGGGGCGCCGACCCTTAAATCCGGGCCCGCGGTTCACGTGAGCGGCAGGCCCACCGGGCCGGCGCGCTGACCCAGTCCACCGCCTCATTGACGACGACACCCTCCGCCTCGTCTCGCCGTCATTCACTAGCCACGCACATTTTGGCGCCAGCTCTGAGCTCGGGCTTGCCGTAATGCCGTTCCATACGCGCTGCGCCTGAACATGTCGCTGCCGGCGCCGGGACGAGGCAGAACCACCATGTGCCGGCCGCCACCTTGTGCGTTCCCGTCATGGGCACAGCGGAGACGGCCGGTCACCGGTGCAGCGAACCCATCCATGTGAGCGGTTACGTGTGCCGCCGGGCTGGCTGCCGGCCACCCTCCAACGCGACGCCGACGCGACGCGGCGTCCATCCATACACACAGCAATGAGAAAGGCCATGCGCAAGCCGTGACGACTGGTCCCTCATCACTCGTCTACTTTACTCCCTCCCTAATTAATCTATGATTTTCTACATTAATGCTACATTAACTATTCACTAATTATAGATTAATATACCTTATTAGATTTGTCACACAGTTTAGTCCCAGGATTCTGCAATTAGTTTTATAATTAGACTTCATTTAATACTTCTAAATGCTATTTTTTTGACGTGACATGATCTAAAGTTTAGCTCCTGGAATCAAAACAGTATGTGCATAGTACTGTGCTTGGACATCAGCACATATTTCTGTCGTGCACCGGAGATATCAGGTGGGCCCTGCGGCAATGCAGGGAGATTACATTATCTTTTTTTCTTTGAAAAAATAGCAGGAGCACTACTCTGTCATATAAGAAGATGAAACATTCGTACATAACGCGCCGAAGCGTACACGATACCACACAAACAAACGCACACAACACAGCGCTACACTACCGCCACCACCTGTGAGAGGAGCTGAAAGCAAGCCGTCGAAGAAAGCGCCGCCGTCGCCAACGCTGTGCCATGGCAAAAACGCAGCCCGCTGCAAGCCCGAACGGCTACCTGAACTCCTCCACCATGGGACTAGCAATCTCAAGCCGCATCCACACGATCGTCTATCCCTCTGCTCCAACGGTGCTTCAACAGAACACTTCCGTCGCAGCACCAAAGAAAAACACTGATCATGGCCACTTTGTGTGGGGGCCCGCCTCTCCCACCGCTTCACACTTCTCTGCCAATAACTCAGATATCTGAAAGTGCTATGAGAGCATCACCTCCGCCCAGCCGTCACCGAGATCACCACTGCACCTTGCGCGCCAGCTCAAGCCCTCCAGCACCCATAGGCCCTCTGCATCTTGCCGCCAACACGGTTGGGTCTAGCACCGACACGGCCGACGCTATGCGTGGCCAAACGCCGCCAAACCAATCAGTGAAGACTCTAGCGCACAACGGAGATGGGGAGCTCCAAGGGCAGCGCCTTCAGGAAGAAAACGACGCTAAAGCGCACCGTCGCCGCCCACCCAACCCAAGATGGGCAGGGTTTTCGCCCGGAGACTCCACCATCGAAACAGGAAGGATGCATTAACAATGTCCTCAGCAGGATAAACGGCATCCAGGATGTCGCCCAGCATCGCCAAGCAGGATTTCTCCCCGCACCCTCTTGCCCACTGCCGACACGAGGTCACCGCCAACCACACCAACCTCACCTCCCAGGACGCATGTCGCCGCATATGGCTGGGCAGAAAACCCGATACCCGATACCCGAACCCGAAAAACCCGAGCCCGAACCCGAAAAGTCCGAACCCGAAAAACCCGAACCCTAATCCGGGTTCCAACCCACGGTACCCGAAATTAATACGGGTAGTTCGGGTATTGGGCCACGGTACCCGAAATACCCGAACAACCCGAAATAATTTGTTTTTTCATCTATAATTTGATTTGTGTGCTTCAAAACTATGTTTATTAATTGTGATATGTGAAGTGTGAACTGTCACGGTTTGGACGTGTGAAGTGTTAGTTAATTTCGTTTGAACTGTCAGTTTGGACGTGTGAACTGGATGTATGGTTGGGTGTATTTGATTTGATTTTATACTGCATATGTGGAGTTCCAGAATTTCGGGTAATTCGGGTAAAACCCGAACCCGAACCCGAATTTTCGGGTACCCGAATTTTCGGGTTCTTCTTTTTCCCAACTGATTTCGGGTATTATTTTTGGAAACCCGAAATTCCTAAAACCCGAACTACCCGACCCGAAAATTTCGGGTAACCCGAATGCCCGGCCCTATCGCCGCAGCCGCGTGCAGCCCCCACTGACGCGCGACCTCCACACCATTGCGCATGCATTAAACCTGCGCAGCTCCAACCACCCCGTCACAGCCTCCATGAAGTCGAGGATCACCGGCTGCACCACCTTAGTGCCACCAGAAACGCCAGGCAGAGCATCCCCGTCGCGACACCATGGCGCAGTGGACACGCTCTGCACAGACACCCATGGCTGCGCCACCACGACACCGCCGCCGAAATCGTGGAGTCGCTGAAGAGTAGGAAGCTCTTGGATGCGCAGAATGAAGCCCCAGCACCCCCCACCCGCCACAGCGTTGCCGCCGCCGCATATGCGTCGCCGCTGTCTCCACCGGCCGAGAGCCCCCGCCGGCCCACGCGCACTCCGCGGCCGCGCGGGCACCAGATCCGGCAGGTGCCATGCCGGATCCGCAGCCGCTGGGCCTCGCCGTTGCGGGCCGGCGCCCCCGCCGGCGGGCATCTTCAAGCGGCTCGGCGCAGCCACGCCCGCCCGGATCCGTTGAAGAAGGGGAAAGGGGCCCGCCGCCACCGTCATCACAGGCCGCGCGGGAGATTACATTATCGTCATCAAAGAAAATTTGTCATATGGCTGATCCATGAATAATTGGATACGATACGTTACGTGCCGGCTTATTCACCGGAGTATGATTTGGGGCGTCCTTCCGTTTCGTCACCAGTTCACCAGGTACGTACTCAATTACTGTACCCAATTTTCGGGCCAGTCCACTCCTCTCCTCTCCAGGACGTCCTAGTTGCTGTGCCCTTGTTCATCCTGTCATTACGTTCATCTCATATAGTGGCTAGTGCCTGCTCCATTAATGGCTAAATGGATGCTGCCATCCTACTCCACGGACGTAGTACAACACTCGCTGTGCTAGCAGCTCTTTTTTTCTTCGACGCAACACTCCCCTCCAAGCGTATGAATAGCCGTAGTGCGCCACCAGGAGTCATCTTCTTCTTGCTGGTTCACCAGGTCCAGGAACGAGTCCAAAATACCCAAGATTGCGCGACGTGCGACCTATGTTCACCTCTTGTTGTTCCAGTGTGCTCACGCTCAGTTCTTCCAGCATGTATCCGCTATATTTTAAAACTCTCTCAACACTATTGCAATCGGTGATTTGTTCAAATGTCACTGGCGGAGGCAGAGCTACATGGAGACCAAAGGGGGGTCATGCCCCCTACCAATTGCAAAATCCATTAACCAGCTATTAATTCATGCTTAGGAATTAAAAATGAGCAAATTACGAACAAATTTGATTTGCGTTCTATCTCGTCCATTCAATAAAATGAGCAAATGGCGAGTATGCGTGCATGCAGTGTGGAACATTCCACCAAGTCTAAAGTTAATTTCGACATCGTGTTCAATAATGCACAGAATATTCCACCATTACATCGCGAGGGAAAGCATGGAGGTGAGGAGTATATATGTTTTGTTCTCCAAAATTCAGATCGCAAATTTGCATGTATAATACATGACACTACATCAACTTGCAGGCGGTGTGGGTTCTTAGGCCGGTCTTAGTGAAAATTTTATGTGCACAGTTATCTAGACTGATAACTGGTAACTGTGCCAGATAAGTTTTATGGTGATGAAACTCCCCTCACATCCCATTAAATTTCATCATTCTCTTTTCTTGTCATGTCAGCAAAATTGATAATATTTAATATTATAAAACTCTCAATGAAACTCCACTAAGACTAGCTTTAGATGAATCCAGTTAGTTGCCCCGCAAAAACAGTTTTTTTGTGGCCAATGCGGCCCAACGGCAAAGTTTTTGCGAGCTTGTTTTGTTCATCCCTGTTAAACCCAGTGGACAGGAGCATTAGCCCACAAGAAATCGCGAGAACCTGCAAGAAATCTAGCGGTACTCCACCTCCAGTCCGCCACAGCCACCCTCCGCCTACATCCATATCCATTCCTTGCATGGTGTACGACGGAGGGAGAGGTCGCCGGCTCCCTGTCATCTCCTCACGTTCCTGCAGTGGCGAAGGCCGCCAACACTGTGTGCCACCCTCCACAGGGGAGGGGGTCGCGTAGCGGGACACCTCATTTCTTGCTCCGGGACTGGCCTGCACTCAGGACCAACAGCTGTGTCCTCGATATATGCCATTTACCCAATGTCGTTCATGTAGAATGGCCCACAGGATACAAACTCGGCCACAAGCAACGGCGGAACCGGGGGGGGGGGGGGGGGGGGGGCGAGGAGGGGCCACGGCCCCCCCTAAAATCAGTGAAAATTTTTAACCCCCACCTATATTCTAAAGTCCAACACAAAGGTCAATCAATGCAACGATGCTTTGTACTTAAGTTCCTCGGCTATCGTCCTTAACATACCCAACAACACATATTGAACGGTGCACGTATACACATCTACCTAGGCAGCTAGCTAAATACTAGTCAAATCCAACCCGAAGACTCCAATATTACTCCCTCCGTCACCAAATATAAGGCATTCTGGAGTTTTTAGAATAAATTATGGCTATATAAAAGACTCTCCTACCCCTAATTACCCTAATTATTAAGTATTGGGACTCTATTTGGTTAACTAAATATGTGCTAATAATTAAAGTAGCATGACATTTCTCATGCACCTCCCCCACGTGCACCTCCCCTGCATGGCTGCATGCATGTCTTTTTATTAGAAAAGATCCGAAAATAATGCACAATTAAGATGATTGGGTCCACTCTCAACTCATAATGCCTTACATTTGAGTAAAAATTTCAAACTCTAGAATGCCCTACAAATTTCAAACTCTAGAATACCCTACATTTCTAGAAAACCAAATAAATAATGTGGTTTTCAATCATAATTGGTAGAAATAATTAGGGGTAACAAAGTCATTTGTTTAGATAAGTAATGTGTCTGAAATTTCCTAAAACTACACTCTTTGTGGGACGGAGGGAGTATGTTATAATTTTTTTTCAGAAAACATGGTCAAACTAAAAAAACGAAGACATTTGATATTATTTTATGAAAGAAAGAGAATACAAATTCGCAATACGTCTGCGAAGTTGTAAAGTGCAAACAGAACATATGTAAAGCATTTTCTCTATCTAAAATATTAGTAACACGTATATATATCTTGATATGTTTCTCACGTATAGTATAAAGTATCTGCTCGGCCCCCCTTATTCAAAATTTCTGGTTCCGCCGCTGGCCACAAGTCAGACTGTATGAGAGCCTCCGCAGCCACAGACGTGCAAATAAAATATGATGCAGTTTTCCAATTTCTTATTTGCATCTTCTCACCTTGCATCGAGGATTCGCGAAGGCAGCTGGCATGACAGCCGGGCAACCAGCAGCTCCTTCGCTCTTGTGGCCTAGACAATCCCAAGACCATCAAGTGATCTGTGGTTGGGTACAGATTACCCTTAAAGAATGAGAAATTTTTTATTTGACATTGTTAAAGTTGACGCTTCTTTATTTAACACTAACATTTTTTAACTTCCCTATTTAACACTGAGTTAAACTTCCATTCCCGATTTGACATTTCTGTTAATTCCCTTGGTTGTCTCACATAAATAGTAACTTGTGGACTTTCTTTGTTCTTTTCTTAGCTAAAATAACTACAAACCACCTTCAAATTTTTTGATTTTTTAAATAATAACAAATGGAGACGAACCCATTATTCATAGAAACACATATGAAAAATTTGAAATATTAAAAGTAAAATTCACCAAAATAGGATACTCTTTAAAAATGTCTAAATTTTTAATGCACAACATTACTATTTAAAAATTACAAAATTATAAATAATATTCCTCTCCAACTGCCGCCTCCTCCTCCTCGGTAAGCATTTTATCCGCTCCTACGCTGCTCCCATTTTGCTCCACACCTCCGGCTCCTCCACCGCTCCCCTTCTCCACCGCTCCCCTTCTGTTCTTCTCTACAGGGTAGATTTGTTCCTCAGGTAGGGTAGATTTGTTCCTCGTATTCTAACTCTCTGTTAATTATGCAGGAAGGTACAACTATTTATGTTCCTTGGTTGAGGTTTAGCAACGATGGTGGCTCCCTATCAGGTATAATCACAATTTGATTCACATGTTTCTTTTTTTTTGTTGATATTCATGTAATGTGATAGAATTGCTTTGATGTCTGTTGATCTATTTTATGTTAATTTACTTGTGATGTAATATGTACTGATATTGTCTTATAGTGGCATATGTAACATTGCTTTATATCTTACGGTTTGGTGCATGGATAACCATCTCATGGATTTGGTTCTTTTAATGTGAATCAGTAGATTTCATGGATAACCATCTTCTTGTTTGGTTCTTGTGCAGTAGCGAGGTATCCTTGTGCACGGTTTTGATGGTCCGGAGTTTTTGTAGTATTCTATGGACTACGTTGGTGCCAAATTTTCAAACGTTCAAGAAGTTTGCACTAAACTAATGAATGAAGTACTCTATGCTAATCCAGATCCTTCTTTGGATGGCAAAGAACATGTTAATTTCTATAATCAGATGGTTGCAGATGAGGTAATTTTACTTAAAACGAACAAAAATCTTTTTGTTCTTATTTTCTGCTTGTTGTAGTGAATCTTTCTGATGAAGTAATTTGTCTTGTACCTTTGGTCCATTGAAAATTGATTTATCCTATAAGTGTTTTGATCAATGTTAATTTGAGATATGCAAGAACCTATTAACTAAGTAACCTATTAAGTACATGAGATTCAATACAGGTAGATATGATAAACATCTTAGGAGATTGTAACATCCCGAAAATCACCTAAAATAAATCGTGCGCTAAAATTTTGCTTCGTCGTTGAGCTCGAGATCCCTCCTTGAAACCCTAACCCTAGTTTTCCGGAATCCTCCCTGTTTCGCCGGATCTCCCGATTCCCCAAAGACCCGACACCCGTATCCGACACCCTGTTTCCCCTCGACCTGCGCGTCGCGCTCTCGCGCGCCCGGACGCCAAGCGTGGCCGACCGGCTCCGCGATCAGCGCCGTGATCCCGGTGCGGATCCCTCCCTCCCCCTTCTTTTTCCTTCTCTTTTCCCTCCTTTTCTTTTTCTTTTTCTTTTTCCCATTTTCTTTCTCTTTTCTTTTCTTTTCCTCCTTTTCTTTCTTTTCTTCTCTCCTCTCCTTCCTCCCTTCTCCTCCCTCCTTCCCGAACGCGGCAGAGCACCGGCCCGGCCCCCCTCTCTATGCTGGCCGCTCCCGAGCACGCCCCCGCGCGCCGCTCGCCGCTCACGCACCAGGCTCGCCCCCGACCGCGCCCGCCGCAACGCGCACCACGGCCTGCCCTGCCCCGCTCCCCCTCGTGCGCGCGCCCACGCTCGGCCCCAGCTCGCTTCGCGCACACGCCACGGCCGTCTGGCCACGCTCGCGCGCACCGGCCACGCCACGCCCTGCCCCCCCCGTGCCCCACGCCGCCGCTGCCCGCCGTTGACCCCCGAACAGCACCGCCTGCGCCGGACGCCGCCTCCTCGACGCGTCACGTCCCGCCTCGCAGCGCACGCCGCCGCCCTGTGCGCGCACGGCGCCGGCGACCTCTCTACAGCGCCGCCGTTGACGCCGCCGCTGCCCTGCTCCCCGTTCCACCGCCTCACTTGCCCTATAAAGGGGACCCTCGCGTCGCCCTCGAGCTTCATATCCCGAGCCACCGCCCGCCGCCTCCTTGCCCTCCCAGCGCTGCCGCCTCCACGCCCGCACGCCGCCGCCCCTTCACTGGCCCTAGCCGCGCCACCTCCTCGAGCCGCATCCGCCCAAGGTGAGCCGGGGAAAGGAGCCCTCGCTCCTCCCTCTCCCTCCTCCCCCATAAGCTCTCCCTCCGAGCTGCCCCCACCGGCGTTGCCTGCGGCCGCCGCCTGCCGCCATGGCCATGGCCGCCAGAACCCCCTATGCGGGCCCCCTCCTCCGAAATTAGGGAGGGGAAATCAAACCCCGGTGTCACCCTTCCCCTTTCCCCTCTACTCCGGCCGTTCCCAAGGGCCAGGGCCGCCGGTTGAGCTCCGCCGACGCCCCCTGACCTCCTCCCCTGCTTTCCCGTGGAGGGAGGAGGAAGAAAGGGCGTTTTTGCCCATAACCCCCTCCACTTTCCTTTAATCAGTAAAGAAGCCCCGCCCTTTTAAGCCCTTTTTCAATTAAACCCTTACCCTTTGTTATATTTCCAAAACAAACCCCCACCTTATAAACTTAATTACAAATAAAACCCTGACCCTTTTTAATTAACCCAAGAAACTTCTAAAATATAAACCAAGCCCCTGCCTACTTAATCTTAATTACAATTAGGTCCCTGGACCCCTGTATAGGGCCTAAACGCTCACCTGACCTATCATTTTATGTGCCTAACGACCCCGGTTTAACCTAAAATTTTACCCCGCCTCTCCTAGCTCAGTTGTGGCCATACCATCCAGGAACCATTCAAAAATAACAATCTATGCTCTACATTTCATGTGTTCCCGTTTCGAGCTCGACGACAAATCTTTGTTTTGATTGTGTGCTTGTTTGTGTGCGCTGTAGACCACGGAGTGAACGAAGGAGAACCCGTTGACGAGCAGTGCTGTGAGCAGGTGAACGAGGACCCGTTCCGCGACCCCGAGCCCGAAGGACAGGACTTCCCCGAAGGCTTTGAAGACGGCAAGTTCAATCCCATCCTTTGATGCATGTTTCTGTCCTAGTTTTTATAAACACAACCCAATGGCCTGTTTTATAAATTGCATATGTTTTACTTGCATGAAAACATGGTTGGATATCCACCCCTTGATTTGTGATGACCATTCCTTGACCACCTAGATTAATGTCTGATTTTGTTTGGACGTTAATCGATATTAGAATGCTTAGGACTTTACTCATAATACTATTTGATTTATAAAGAAAATGTGTGCGTGTGGGAAGGGATAAAATGTGGATTTTCGAAAGATGAGTATGGGCGAGATGGACGGTATTTCTGTGCGATTTGCCGATTGGTGTGCTTATGCCTGTGTGGCAGGGCAAAGAAGGGAGATATCCATCTTGTCGCATCTAAGGACCGAGTTGGTGTGTCATCTCACCTAACTCCACTATCGTGCAAACCACTCGACCGTTGAATGGGCAACGGCGTAGCATAAATCCCACTAGTTGGTGTGGTAGCCATCAGGAGAGCTGAGAGCAACGTGTGACTAAGGAAAAGGGATAAGCCCCGAGTGACTTATGCCCGGTTATACCTAAGTGAACGGTCAATGACCCCTTGGTGCATCCCGTGATGGCTAGTCAGGCTTAGCTATGGTGGGTAATGGCTATGTTGGGATCTACACCGACACGACGGTGTTCGAGTTGTGGTATCCTACTTGTGGGTAAAGTTGCACACCTCTGCAGAGATAAGAATCTATTCGAATAGTCCGTGCCCACGGTATTGGGCGAGTTACGGTGTGGTCACATAACTAGTGTTTCTTTGGGATGGGCTGGTGTGAGTTGTTTTGGAATTGTGTCCGGCAGTTGTGCCGTGTGCTACGACGGACGGGGAGTCCGGTAGCAGTTTAAAATTGGAAACCCCGTGTTACTTCAAAAACTGATTTCTAAAAGGTTTTTCTTTAAAATAAACCCCTGCATAAAATACAGTTTTTCTGCAAATTAAACCGTAACCTTATCCTTGATTTACCTATGCATATTATTCTGTTATAACTCCCTCCGTGGGTGTGGTTGGACTTGCTGAGTACGTTTGTACTCACCCCACTCTTACTTTTTACAGAAGAAGACCCAGACTTCGTACCAGACGACGCCGAGTAGGGTTATCGTTCTACACCCAACCTTGCCTGTGGAACCGGCCCTGTCGAGATGCCCCCGCTGTCGCAGTACTCTGAGCCCGTGGTAGACCCTATGTGGTTTGCAGTCTAGTGTTATGTCGTAGCTTGGCTAGTTATTATCATTATCTGTATCGAGTGTCCGCCAAGGTTTGTAAGGTTTTGAACCATCTGATGTAATAAATGTGGCATCAGCCTCCTGGGACTGATGTTTTGTATCACATTTAAGTCTTCTCTTATGAGGGGACGCTTCAGAGATCTTCTATTATCATCTATTGCATCTATTTGATTTCTTTGGGTTGAATTGTTATTTTTTGTATCCATCAGGGTGACAAATGTTTGATAAGATCCGACCGAGACACCATGATATCCTATGTTCTAGTCTCGCTATACGAGTCAAGGCTCTCCCGTTCTTTCACAACCACCACCTCCTCCTCCTCGGTAAGCATTCCTACCCCCTCCCCCCGGCCCCAGCTCTTCTCCTTCTGTTCTTGTCTAGCCCTAGGTAAGGTTCCACAGCACAATGACTTGATGTTCCCAGTTGAATGCTCTCTTATAGGTCTGGGATGAACTTTCTAGAAATCAAGCACATGTGCAAATTGGAGCTTAAAATGGAAAATATTTAGACTAAAGATCTGACAATAAAAAATATCAAGCCATTGTGTATAATTGATTCTTGCATAGGCAGCCTCAATATATGATCAGGAAGAAAATTGTGATACAATTTCTACCATTGTTGAAAGAGTAAGGCATATTAATGGAAAATATCTTCCTATCTCTCTATCTCTCATGAACATTCTACCAAGCACCTGGTGGGCAGGTTGGAACTAATCCATCTTGGAAGAGCATTTTCACGAACAAGAGGTGGCGGATAGATTATTTACTGAACTGACAAAACAAGCAGAGGAGAGGAGGTAGGACTATTGTTGTCTTGCTAGCAGACTACAAGATTCGATCTGTATGCAAATGGCGAGGATGGAATAGGTACCTTAGAGTATTGTTTTGAGATAAAAATCACATAAGATTATCTCTGCAATGAAAATGAAGATGTGGGCGTGCCAGTGTACTAAGTACACAAAAGAAACAAAAGATAGAGAACACAAACTTTATTCATTATTTATAAAATACAAATACATGTTCCCGTATATGTGTGCTCTATAGCCTGCCGTTTGGCAGATCTATCTTGGGCGATGTGATCTGGTTCCCGGGATCTCGGAAAGTTCCTGATTAATTACCTCAGCAGGTCTAGCTTGCTAGAGTACCTCCAATTAAGCTGTCATGGTTGTTGTCTTCAGTCTTTGCCTTCGCATTCTCCAATCTCCATGCATGATGATAGTGGTGGTGGTGAATATGGGGGCCGTCAACGTCATTCATGGCATTGTTGGTGTCCATGAACTAGTGTAGCACAGCTGGGACATCAGCGCCACCCGCCCCCGCTCGTGTTGTTCGTCCTCATCGGTCTCGAATGGCGGAGGAGTCGTAGTAAGGGTACGCTGGAGATTCATGGTCACGTGAAGCTGGGCTGAGTCAATGTCATGGCAGCTTGGTTGTGGTAGAGATAATCCTCGAGATGGACGGTTCCACTGATCAAGATAGAACCGTGAGGGTACCAAGTGGGGGAACCGCTAGTTTACGGTCAACCGTACGGAGGAGTTCCGTACGGTCGATTTTCCGACCGTTCGTTTTTTCCTATTTTAGTAAGTTTTTTGTCGTTTTCTAATTTCAAGAAAAAAAATTTTGAGAAAAGAAAAGACAGAAAATTTTGACGAGAAAAATTTTAGAGAAAAATTTTAAGATGGAAAATCAAAGAAAAAAATTGGAGAGCAGAAAATTTTTTGAAAAAAAATTAGAAAACAGGGAACCTTCAAGAGAAAAAAATCGAAAAAAAATTGTACAAACAAATTAAAAAAATTTCAACAGAAAAAATTTTACATAAAAAAATTATAAAATCTCACGAAACAAATTTTACATTCAGAAAATAAATAACTCGAATAAAAAATGTTTTGAATAAAAAAATAAAAAGGAAAAAATAAAAAATAAAAACTCAGGTAAAAAACTTGTATCAGAAAAAAGAAAAAAACTAGTGATGGCGACGGCGGATCCGCCGCCGCCGGCCGCCGCACGCCGCTCCCCCGCTACCGCCGCCGCAGATCCAGCGTCGCCGGCTCGCCGCGCGCCGCTCCCCAGCTGCCGCCGCCGCGGATCCGCCGTTGCTTCCCCCGCCGCGCGCCGCTCGCACGCTCCGCCACCGCGGCCCTGCCCGGGCACGCCGCTCCACCGCGGAGCCGCCGCACCGCCGGCCCGCGGCGCCGCTCCCCCACTCTGCCACCGCGGCCCCGCCCGGGAGCACCGCTCCGGCGTGGATCCGGCGCCGCTGCAGAGCCGGCCGTCGTGCCGCCTGGGGGAGGCAGGAGGGGCGGAGCGCGGAGGTTGGGGAGGCCGCGGCGGGGGCGGCCGGGCCCAGGCGGCGTGCGGCGGGGACGGCCGAGCCCAGGCGGCGTGCGGCGGGGAGGAGAAGTGAAGAGAAGAAAAAAAGGAAGAGGAGGAGCAGCTAGTGGTTGGGAAAAAAAAAACGGGGAAGGAGAAGTCGGATCACTTTTGCGCTAGGCGAGTCGGTGGAGTCGACCGTGAGTTTAGAATCATCTTCGCGACCAAGTGGGCACCTAGGCGATGCTCCACCTGAGAATGTCTGTAAATTCAAAAAAAAAAGAATGTCTTCAAGTACTCGTACTGGTCCTTGCTTCCGTGAGCCAAGGACGTTTGCATGGGCCTTGTGGGGGCACGTTCCCTTGCTTCTGTTCATTGGCCGTGTGCAGGTGAAGCTCTGCATGCTCACGGGTACGTGCGCCTCCGGCCGCCATAGCACGAGGGAGTGGCACCGAGGCGCGGCGCACGGCAGCTTCGTACGTGTCTCCGGGCAGCCTATCGTCTGGTAGTCATCTTCGCAACCCTCCGGTGGCCTGCAACAGCGCCGCTTGTCGCCGTAACCCTCTGGCAACTTCGCAGCGGCACTGTCGTTGTGGTGGTCTTGATGGCGCCGGAGGCTGTGGACGCGTGGCATCATACTCATCTGCTGGGTGTCGATGGCCGACGACAGCGATGGCACCCCGGCAGCAAGCTTCAAGCCTCTGGCATTTGGTAAGCACAAGGGAAGTACGGGGTCTTTGCTTCTCGACGTACGTGTTTCTTCGGCTCCGACCCAGCTCCGGCCCTCGGCAGCAACGGTGAACAGCGAGCTTGTCGAGGACGACCGAAGAGGGCGCCGCTGGCCTGGTGTCGAACCAAGCAGCTCGCGCAACGAGATGACGGCGGCGGGCGGGCGCGCGCGGCATGGATGACGAGAAGAATGGGTGCTGCAGAGCTCCGCTCGGTGGCTAGCCGAGGTGGATGTTGACGACGGTCATCGGTGCAGAGAACCCGTCCATGTGCGCGGTTACGTGTGCCGCCGGGCCGGCTGCCGGCCACCGGCCCCTCCGACGCGACGCGACGCGACGCGAAGCGGCGTCTATCCATACGCACAGCGACGAGAAAGGCCACGCACATGCCGTGCTGACCGGTCCCTCACCACTCGTCCACTCCCTCGCCTCCGCCGCCGTTCGAATCTCGCGTGTGCCGCGACGCAACAAGCTGCTCGCCGGCGACGTAATGGAAAGGCGTCGCGCGCCCCGGCGTGGTCCTGGTCTCCTTGTGGCCGAAGTTGATCCCGACCTGGCTGGATGGGCCGCCGTGATCGGATCCGATGGGCGCGGTGCGGGCCACCGGGGACGCCATGCCGGATCGCCGGGTCGAGATCCAAACGGCTCCGGCATTCATTCCAGTTGGGTGCGGGCAGATCGTGCCATCATTTCCCCAGGCCCCACTCCATCCCCCTCATCACTCTTCGCCACTGCGTGTCTACGTTGAGCTGCGAACGCACAGTGACGCGCCTGCGCTAGCACGCACTTGTCACTTGTGGTTGTGGGTTGTGGCGAGGGGTAAAGGCTTGTCCCCGCCGGGAGCTGCATGCACGTGCCCCGCGGACGCACTTGCTCCCAGCTTTGCCGCTTTGGACCATCGGAGTTCACATCGTGTAAATCCGATCACCTCTGATGCCACACGTAAACCTGTGGGAGTAAAATGCACTGCCGTCCCCTAAACTTGGCAGCAGGTGTCATCCAAATTCCTAAACTCCCAAAATGCACATCTAAATCCCTAAACTTGCTAATTGGTTCACGTGGGGATCAAATCACCATTACTCATGTTAAATCGCCAGCGTATCAAGCTGACTGGGCACCTGACATGCGGGGCCCACATGTCAGGTGCACCTCCCTCCTCCCAACCATGCTGTCGGACGAGCTTTGCCGTCCGCTCCGCCCCAGCGAGCGCGCCGCTCCTCCCACCGGCGAGCTCCGCCGTCCGCTCCACCCCACGCGAGCGCAGGAGCCACCGCTCCGCCGCTGATGGGCACGCGGGAGCTGCCGCAAGCATGCTCCGCCACCACTCCATGCCCCGACAAGCGTTGATCGCCACCGCCGGAGAGGCACCTCGGAGATGCGCCGCCGCTCCACGAGCTCGTTCCTGTCCGGGGCCGTGCGGCGTTGGAGCTCGGCCGCGGCGGCTCCCGCGCGCCCTTCCAAGACGGAGCAGCGGCAGAGCTCGCCCACGGCAGCTCCCAGGCATCCGTCCGGGGCGGAGCAGCGGCGGAGCTCACTCGCGGCGGCTCCCGCGCGCCCGTCCTGGGTGGAGCGGCAGCGGAGCACGCCTGCGACGGCTCCTGTGTGCCCGTCCTGGGCCGAGCTGCAGCAGAGCTCGCCCGTCCAGGGCGCGGCCGCCGCCGGCCTCGCGCGCTCGCTGGTGCACACGCCGCCGCCGGCGGCGGCCTCGCGCCCTCGCCGAATCCGTCCAGCGGGGCGAAGAAGGGGCAAGCGGCCGGCTCGGACGAGCTCAGCCATGGCACGGCCGCTCGAAGATCGAAGCTCGAGCCCTCATCGCCGCCGGAGGGAGTAGGGAGGGGGCGGCACAGCTCGTCGTCGGAGGTGGCGGAGGGAGCAGGGTTAGGGCGGTGCGGCGAGGCGGCTCGCCGGCGGGGCCGGCGAACGGAGCAGGAGCGGCGGCTCCCGCGCACCCTTCCAAGACGGAGCGGCGGTAGAGCTCGCCCACGGCGGCTCCCGCGCGTCCGTCCGGGGCGGAGCGGCGGCGGAGCACGCACGCGACGTCTCCCGCTGGAGATGCGCGTCGTCACTCCATGAGCCATGCTGGAGTCGCTCCATCCTCAATCGAGCCTCTCCCCCCTTCAATCCCGACGCCGCACCGCCGAAATACCGCCACGCCGGCATGCGCCCGTTGCGGGCCGCCCCTGTGCAAGACTTCGCCACGCCTCCGCGCACGCTGGCGCTGCCAGCAGGTTGCCCTGGACGCAGGCAAGGTCCAGTGCGTCGGCGGCTAGACGCGCTCCGGTGGAGAAGCCGCGCCACCGCTGTGTCAGCCATGGCTGTGAAAGGCGGAGGGAGGTGCATCTGACATGTGGGCTCCACATGTTAGGTGCCCGGTCAGCTTGACACGCTAGCAGTTAATATGAGAAACGGTGATTTGGACCCCACATAAACCAATTAGCAAGTTTAGGGATGTAGATGTGTATTTTGGGAGTTCAAGGACCTAGATGACACCTGCTGCCAAGTTTAGAGGCCGGCCGTGCATTTTACTCAACCTGTGGGCAAAACCGCCATTTAGACCGTTGGTCCCTCGTATCTCTGTCAGAAACGCCGCATGGATTTGGATGTGGCCCAAAATGCTCAGCTGGCTTCTAGTACTACGCTTGATGAAGCAACAAGCAAAGATAACGAACGCGCTTGCGGGAGGCCAAAAGGGTCAATTGAACACTCTGCCAGCCTTACTAAACAATCGAGCTCGTCAGTCAGTCGCGACTCGGCACTGCGCCACTGCCGTCCACTCGAGCCAAAGCCATATCCGCAGTGGCGATGGCAACGGCAACGGCGTCCCCCGCCGGGCGCATGGCTGTCGCCCCGGCGCTCCTCGCGCTCGCCGTGCTTGTGCTCGTTCTCGTCCCGGCCGCGGCGGCGTGCTCGGCGGCGGACCGCGACGCGCTGCTGTCGATCCGCGCGGCGCTGTCGGAGGCGCGCCTGGGCGTGTTCTCGTCGTGGGCGGGCACCGACTGCTGCGCCGGCTGGTACGGCGTGGGCTGCGACCCCACCGACGGCCGCGTCGCCGACCTCTCCCTCCGCGGCGAGGCCGAGGACGCCGTGATGGCCCCCGCGGGGCGCCCGGCGTCGGGCGTCATGTCCGGGTACATCTCCGACGCCGTGTGCCGCCTGGGCCGCCTCTCGTCGCTCGTGCTCGCCGACTGGAAGCAGATCTCCGGGCCCGTCCCGTCCTGCGTCGCCACGGACCTCCCCTACCTCCGCATCCTCGAGCTCCCCGGCAACCGCCTCACCGGCGGGATCCCGCCGTCCGTCGGCGGCCTCTCCCGCCTCGCCGTGCTCAACCTCGCCGACAACCTCCTCTCCGGCCCCATCCCGGGCGCCATCACCTCCCTCGCCGCCCTCAAGCACCTCGACCTCGCCAACAACCAGCTCACCGGCCGCGTCCCCTCCGACTTCGGCAAGCTCGCCATGCTCAGCCGCGCGCTGCTCGGGCGGAACCGGCTGTCGGGCCCCATCCCGCCGTCGGTGTCGTCCATGCCCCGGCTCGCCGACCTCGACCTGTCCGAGAACCAGCTCACCGGCGCGATCCCCGACGGCCTCGGCTCCGGCCGCGTGCTCACGTCGCTATACCTCGGCGCGAACCGGCTGTCGGGGAGCATCCCGGCGAGCCTGCTCCGGAACAGCGGGCTCGGGATCCTGAACCTGAGCCGGAACGCCCTGAAGGGCGCCGTGCCGGACGTGTTCACGCCGCGCTCCTACTTCATGCTGCTGGACCTGTCGCGGAACCGGCTCAGCGGCGGCGTGCCGCGGTCGCTGGCGGCGGCGGCCTACGTGGGGCACCTGGACCTCAGCCACAACCGGCTGTGCGGCGCCATCCCCGCCGGCCCGCCGTTCGACCACCTCGACGCCGACTCGTTCGGCGGCAACACCTGCCTCTGCGGCGGGCCGCTCGGCAAGTGCACGTGAGCCGGCAGTCCGGCCGGCCGGTTGCGCTGTTACTAGCCGTGCTACGTACAATGTGTGTGTGACGTGGTGTACCGTGCACGGCGCGTAACAAACTTTTTACGCCCGTGTGCCGGCGCCCGTACGTAGGAGTGTGTACGTGCGTGCTGCGTGGTTAACCTGGGTGGTCGTATCTCGTATAGGTTTGGGTATAGATGGTAGTTTGCCGTGTTGTGGTGTGATTGAGAGGGGGAAAAGAAAGAAGAAAATGTGTGTTCTTTCTTCTGGTTTCCTCGTCTTTAGTTTTTTTATTTATCTTTGGTTAAAGTTTGGGTTGGTACAAGTGTCTGAAAGCAAAAGGATTAAAGAGGTGCTGAGAGCTTGTATGAGAAGTTGTTTGTGGATATTAGGGTCTGTTTGGCAACAGCTTTGGCTCCGGCTTCACCGTTGGAGCGGCTTTTTTCGGTGGAATTGGAGCTGTTTTAGAAAACGTTTGGCGAAACAGCTCCTTCTAGTTATTTAATATACACAGAAAATGTAAAATGACTGTACTACCCTTATCAATCTATTTTTTCTCAATTCATCTCTCCTTATCATTTCTTCCTCCCGACGCCCAATAGGCCAATGCCTCAACGCCGGCACCTCCACCCTCTTCCCCCTCGCTCTTCCTTGCTGCCACTCCGCGCGCCCTCCTCCTGCTCGGCCATGGCGCCGCCAGCACCTCCGGCCCACTCGTCTTGCTCGGCCGCGGGCACCTCAGCACCCTTGGTACGGCTCAGCCACGGTGGCGGCGGCGGATCTGCCCCTCCCGCTCGGCCCCGACGCCGCCGGCAGCTCTGCCCCCCTCATCCTGCTCGGCCCCAGCGGCGCCGGCAGCTCCGCCCTCCTCGTTCGGCTCGGCCCCGGCAGCATCGGCAGCTCCGCCCTCCTTCTCTTGCTCGTGCCGCGGCACCGCCGTCCTCCGCCCCCGCCGTGGCCCGCCATCGCTCAGGCTCCCGCCCCGCCCTGCGCTGCCGCGCCTCAGCTCCCGCGAGGAGACGCAGCGCGCGAGAAGGGAGGAGGGCAAAGGTGGAAAGCGAGATGGAGGAGCAGCCGGAGCCACTTGGAGCTAGCATTTTGTGGCTCCTCACCCTCCCTCCCGCTCCGGTCACCGGGAATCCTGGGGCTTTAGCGTCTGAGCTGGAGCCGGAGTCGGGTTTCAGCACCGTTGGGCAGAGCTCCGGCTGGAGCCGGTTTTGGAGCCGGGGTCGGAGCCCTGCCAAATAGACCCTTAACGGTAAGCTGCATGGCTTTTGAATTCTAAATAGTGCGTGATGCATGGACACCTGTCAACTGTCACTGTCAACTATGTTCAGTTAAGTATGAAGTATGTGCCATAGTGCTATGCTTGGACATCAGCACATGTTTCTGACGTGCACCGGAGTATCAGGCTGGCCCCCGTGGCAACGCAGGGCGATTAC
Source organism: Panicum virgatum (assembly GCF_016808335.1). Lineage (NCBI taxonomy): Eukaryota > Viridiplantae > Streptophyta > Magnoliopsida > Poales > Poaceae > Panicum > Panicum virgatum. The sequence goes on along the minus strand of NC_053141.1, from coordinate 43,217,146 downwards.
ATTATCATCAATTCATCATCAAAGAAAATTTGTCATATGGATCTATGAATAATTGAATATGATACGTGCCGGCGGGCTTATTCACCGGAGTATGATTTGGGGCGTCCTTCCATTTCTGTCACTACTATTTCACGATTATATTTAATTAATGTAGCTCTGTTTCCGGGCCAGTACTCCACTCCTTTCCTGGGCATCCTCGTTGCTGCGCGCTTGTCCGTCCTGTCATTACGCTCACCTCATATAGTGGCTAGTGCCTGCTCCATTAATGGCTACTCCACGGACGGACAGCACTCACCGTGGCTCTTCTGGGGGTGTTTGGTTGCCGGCCGCAGCTTGCCATGCCTAGGTTAGTACCGGCTATAGTTGTGGCAAGCTGCACATTGTGCCAAAACCACACTGTTTGGTTGGCAAGGACTTGTTTAGTTTCCATCCCATGAACTCCTAAAAAAACATCACATCGAATATTTCGACACATATATGAAGTACTAAATGAAGTCTATTTACAAAACTTTTTGCATGGATGGGCTGTAAATCGCGAGACGAATCTAATGAGCCTACATAATCCATGATTTGCAACAGCGATGCTACAGTAACCATCTGCTGATTATTAATTAATCATGGATTAATTAGCATCATTAGATTCGTCTCACGATTTACAACTCATCTGTGCAAAAAGTTTTGTAAATAGACTTCATTTAGTACTTCAAATTAGCAAGATTTTGTCGCAAAATTTTTTTGTGTTTCATCTAAACACACCCTAAGTTGTGATAAAATTGATATAGCTAGTATTTGGATTGCCACAAATGTATGGCAAAACGTTGTGGCACCTGTTTTGTTTGGTTGCCAGCCATATAATGGTAAAAACACCTCTATCACATTCCAATAAAATAAAGATGAAAAGTTATATGTTTGATCAATATTACACACAAAAATACAAGTATGATCATCAACAACACACTTCCATAATTTTTTTAGTCCAACAGCACAGGTCTCCCAATATTAGTTCAGTGAGACAATAACAAGCTAGTACCCTATCAATTTACAAAATCAGCAGCGCCCTCCTAGCATTCCTCTTCACCACACAACCAAATTATGCACACATCCGGCTAACTATACACATTCTAAACATCAATAACTACCCACACAGTTAGCCATCCTTCATTGCCATCCAGCCAAAATGAACACGCACACACACATAGTAATCATGCTTCTTATACCGTAACCCTGGATTTCAAAAAAAAAGGACGCCTTTTCATGTATAAAACCACCAAAAATTGGGGTTTCTTTGCCAATCTTGAATATCATTGCTTATCGGTACGACGGTTCTGCCATGTGTTAGGGACCCTCTGCGTGTTACTTCTATACGGGGGTATTGATTTTATCTTCATGTATAGAGTCTCTGAACAGCCACATGAATACGACCATGTTGTATATGTTCTATGACAGGAGTAACATGGGTCTTTGTGTGAAGTTGGGCGGCTCTCTTGATTTCTATGTCAACTGCAATGACATTTATATCACACATGTGCAAAGGTACGGAAAAAAGACCATGCTTTCCTGCTGGTGGTTCGGTATTCTTGCGGCCAATTGGGGTTTCCTGTGTGTGTTTCTGACCACTTGTGATTCCTTTTGCCCGGACTGGGTACTAGTAGAGTGCGTTATGACTGTTCTTGTATGTTGTCTATACCAATATTACATGAGTTTTATGTGTTATGAGAATTCATAATTTGATGTATACTTTGTTTCAGGCTGCTGACATGCGTCCAGAGATAGTGCCCCGAGTGGATATGACATTCGCTTCTGTGGAGCATGCATACTACTTCTACTATGTGTATGCCGAAGAGGTTGGTTTGTACTAGGGAGGGCGGGTGCACAGCCAGGGACGATACTGACCCTAAGGACAGTACGATAAGAGGAGGCTGCAAGGCTGGACTGAAACTACACAAGCATTTGGGACCCAACAAAGAGGTTACATCACTCACAATTCTCACATAACCACCCGATGCTCACAAAGCAGGCAGCAAAACACTGTTATTTCGCGAAGAGGTGGGACCCCGGTTATAAAGAATTCATCAACCAGATTTATGACGCCTATGTTCCCCCGTCCTTCATCATCGACTTCATGGAAAATATGCATGGAGGGCTAGAAAACATGCCCCTCTCTAAGCACGAGCTTGAGAATATGCAAGTCAATTCATCCCCTCTACGATCATTTCCTGTGCAGTATGTGACTGCTCTTCCCCCGGCTTATTGAAATCACAACGATCATTTTTTTACAGGCGTGTAGATCGTGGCCGCGAAAACAAAACCAATGATATCACAAACCAATGATATCGCAAAGCTGGTAGAGTTCTTTGGCCAATGCAAGGATGAGAACCCACAGTTTTTCTACGACTACCTATTGGACAAGGAGGGCAAGATAAGGACCATTCTCTGGTCCTATGCCAGTCAGCAGGGTCAATACGTTGACTTTGGTGATGTCTTCACCTTCGGCACCACGCACCGCACCAATGCATACAACAAGCCTCTTGCGATATTTGTGGGCGGTAGCAATGCCATACGAAGAATGTTTTGTTTGCATTCACGCTTCTTGGTGACGAGACCACCGAGACATTTGAGTGGGTTTTCTCTACCTTCGAAAGATGCATATGTGGGGCTGAGCCGAGGGTGATCCTCACAGGTCATTTATCTTAATCCCTACATTGACCCAAGTTCTATGTTTATTAATCTCCTATATCATCATATATCGCGCATATGTGTATCATATTTAGATGTTATGGCCCTTTATCTTTGGATCATAGTCATATTAGTCTACTGTATCAAAAAAACCCTTTTACACACCGTTTCACCATGTTTGCCTATCGATAACTAGTAGTATTTTTCTTGTCACCAACAAACCAGGACCCGGTGATGCCAGAGGCTATAAAAAAGGTGTTCCCCAAGACAATCCACCGCTTGTGCAGATGGCATGTCTTGATTAAGTTTATGCCACTTCTCAACGAATTGTATGCACGATTTGAGAAGAAGAACTTTAACGACATTTTCCATTCAGTGATTAATCATCCATTGACAGTCCAAGAGTTTGAATAGGTGTGGGCATGGATAAACAGAATAAACGACTGTTTAAGCGAATGGAGTTTGCGGTTCTCCCTCCACCAGAAAGGTCTTTGGTAACATTACACGACGCCTGAGACGATGTGAATTCCTACTTATCTCAAATGGTGGGAGAATCACATGATCATTAACTTTCATTCTGTCACAACTTTTTTAGAAGTTTTGGTGATGTAATCTTCTAAATTATAGCACACCCATCCATTCAAGTTAGCAACAGCTAAAGTCTCTTATATATGTATTGTGGGCCCATATGAACAAAAAATATCATACATTCACATTTATCAACCAGACAAGTACAAAAAAGTAACAATTCTAGAAACATCATTTGAACAAGTCTTAAAAAATCAAGTGCATACAGTAGATACTTATAGTGTTTTGTACAAGAACAACACTTCTATAAAATAGACTCCTGCATGTATGTTTTTTTGAAATTACAACTTATAATGAACTTTACTAATTGGAATTTAACAAAAATCAAATACAAACAGGAGATCATTACACCTCCATACAAAGGCATCACAAAAGTAATTAGATCCTATGTTTGATTCTACATCTTAATGTCTAAAAAATTATGACTACCAAGCTTTTATAAATTATTACTCATAACAAACTAGGCTGAATGGAATTCCATGTGCTTAATATTACTTAGTTATTTAGATATTTTTATATCTTATTATTAACAATGATAAAAACTAGTGTAGGAAAAATAATTTTTTTGTGCACAAAAACTATAATACAAACTTTAAATACCAGTGCATTAGGTGACAATTACACTATAACTCAACATAAGTATATTCAGTATAGTCATGGAGTTCACTACAACCAACAGTTAATTAAAACAAAATGCTTCAGTTACAAGTATTTTTCACAAAACAATCAAATCATGAAGAACAAAGTTGGCAAAATCCTCATAGTCTTCTATATCCCGAGGGGGATCAAAATTAGTATACAACATTCCATTCATTAGTTTTTTCACAAACTTCTTGGCCATTGGAGAACCTTGCTTCAGTATTATAATTTTTTTAATTTTAACCCTTTTTAATCTAAAATTTTAATAATAAATTGTGTGTATCTAAATTTCCAAGGACTAGCTCTTTTAGTCATGCCAAAACTCGTGGCGTGACTCACTGAAGAGTCGCGCCACATGCTTTGGCGCGACCAATCTGCCACGCTGATAGCTCAGCTGACCTGGCAAGGCTGAGTCGCGCCACATGCTTTGGCGTGACTCTTCAGTGAGTCGTGCCGTGCGGCATGGCGCGACTCTTAAAGAAGTCGTGCCGTTCGGCGTGGCGCGACTCTTTAGGGTGTCGCGCCGTGCGGCGTGGCGCGACTCAACTAATGGTCACTGACGATTCGCCCACCCGTACTAAATGCAGACTGGGCTGCAACAGTAGATGTTGTTACAGGCAATACATCACGGGCAATACAAGCTAGAATTGTATATTTTGGTGCATGCATTTTCTACCAGTGTAAAATATCAAAGCTATCATTATTACACAGGAATAAATTGCCATACGAGTAAACTTTTCCTCAACTTGCAATCTCACCTTCTTGAGCAGAAGAATTAAAAGACTCTCCCATTTCATATGAGATGAGTATTCATTGTACAAACTTCTTATAGTTGTACCTACTTAATCAATGTGAACACTAGCTATGTCTCTAAAAGCCTTGTTTAAGTGAAACTCAACAAATCCAAACTTGAATCGAGGATCAAGTATATCTAGTAAGCAATTTGAGTATGAGATTTTCCAATATTTCTCAAACTTCGTCTTCATTTCGGTGCATTGCTTAGTGTGCATTTTAGTTCATGTCTCATACGCAGGGTAGATTTTCTTGATATCGAGAACTGCTTTGTACATTCAATTTTTGTCCATGGTTTGATCTGCACAGATTACATGTATAGATTTAGTGGTAAAGAGGTTAGCAAACTGCTCTACAGAATCCAGTACGAGTGGGCAAAATATTTTAATTAGCTTTGAATCCGTCTAACAACAAACGCTTTCTCCATGTCTCAGTTACCAATGGAGGCGAAGGTTTAAATGACCACGATGGCCTGCTAACTCAGTCGGTAATGTAACATTACGACATCTCCAATAAGCGAAAAGCATATTACGCATTCAATATTTTTCAAGGTATTTTGCCATCTGTACAATGAAGGTAATTGTTCTTAAGAAATGCAGAAATTCAGGTGGTACTTCAACATAATTGAATGATTTTTTTCTTAGAAAGTTTCACTTCTAAAATGTGGTGTTCATGAGCAGGCTGAATTAGATTTTTCACCATAAATTATGTTAAGAGATGGTTTAATATGCTTGCAGAAATGTCCGCTATAGATACAAAACTTGAGCCAGTTATCATTTTTCTTGGTTTCCCCTTCCAGCATGTAGGTTGAGAGCCACTAGCAGTTTTTTTTTTCAATGTGATTAGCCAAATGAATCTGGGCATCAGGATTATCTTTAACATGTCAAGTGTACTGTGTTGATCATAAAACTTTGTTTTGTCAATTCTATTGGTTACCAGAGAAACTTATTGTTTGATAATGAACATGAAGTTTGCAGAAAGGGCAAGAAAAAGAGGTCACGACCTACGGTCTACGTGCCGCTACACATGCGATTTCAACACAAGCCTGACCAGGACCCCCACCGCGCATCACATCAGGTTGTCTTGAGCTTGCTTGTTATATGTCAGTAGTTCTTAGATCATGTGATTGCTGCGGCTCCAAGTTTGAGTCTCTAATTCTCCAATATCTTTGATAATTTGGCAGCAACGAACACTGCCTTTGATCCTACTACTGCAACTCAATTTGAGGATGACAAAGCAATCATGTGAGGCCATAATTCTTCTTCATGTTGAAAAGTTTATGATGCCAATGTTCGCGCTTACCTGATCTGTTTAAACCATTTGGTTGCAATGTGAAATAACTTTCTGTCTTACCTCATCTGCTATCCTTGCAGTAAATTCTTTTAAGCTAAAGGGCCTTGAAGAGGTGGAAGATGTTTGAGAGATTGGATGAGAAAGGGCTAATGGTGGTGGCTAAACTAATGTAGAGCTTGTCGTTATGAGTGCTATATTTGTAGCAAAGAATCTTTATGTTTACTTTAATGGTAAACAATGATGGTGGATAGGAGACTTCATCCATGTGAGGACAGTTGTCAAATACATATTGTAAACCTGTTGAATGATTTTCTGTTAGATAGGAGACTTCATCCATGAGAGATTGGATGAGAAAGGGCTAATGATTTTCTGTTTCTTGGATTATGTGTACCATGCAAACTTCACTTACGAAATTCCTATTCTACATTTTAAACATGTGACTGGAAACGTGCAAAACTACTAAATAAACATGTGCGCATGCCGCATGTGGACCTATGCGAGAAATCTCTTGATTTTAAAACATGTGCGTGCCGCAGATGGGCACTGCTAGTAAGATTAAGGACATGAGCTGCACAACGGACATGAAATAGATCTCCATTGCAATGCAACAAAGATTTCGCAAAGAGATTACTTTCGCAACATAATAGAGCCAATAGTTTCAATTGATATCTAGTTTCAATTGGAATTAGTGTTTAACTTCAGCTATTAAATAAGAGTTGTCAGAGAAAATGCAAGCGCGATCACCATAACAACCTCAACCAACTCAAATCCTATAAAATCCACGAAATGAAGAAAAACCAATCAATTAGAATGGAAGAGTTACCTACAAGAATTGATAATATCCCTTCGTTTTCCCTTCGAATCGGGTGGAGGATAGAGTGGATTTAGAGGGGGAAGGGGCGGTGCCATGAAGATCAAGTCGGGTGGGAGGGGCGGGGGGAAGAAACAGAGGAGGAAGAAGAGGTGATCGTTTATTAAGTTGAGTCGTGCCACGCCGGACGGCACGACTCCTTTAAGAGTCGCGCCACGCTGCACGACATGACTCGCTGAAGAGTCACGCCAAAGTATGTGGCTGTTGTCGGTCGAAACCCACCGGCGAGCAGCGACAGGCAACACGAAGAGTCGGGAGGTTGCCGGGGCGCTGGCAGGCACTGCTCTCTCGTTGACGGCCCGCAATTCCAGCACACGTCGCAGCTTGTGAAGACGCAGGGCATGCCACCTGACCTATACCCGATCAGGAAGGTACGGACGTGCTTGCGACGATTTGCCTGCATACACAAACACGTGGAAACATAAGTCCGAGCCGTGGTCGGCTCCCCGGGACGACTCTTGCATCGGCTTTAAAGAGCCGATCGAGTCTCGGTGTCAGATGGGATCTGTTTGCATCCGAATATTGATGATTAAAGCGAATAACTGTAAAGCTGCTTCAATTAAATCTAATTGATCTAATCCACAACGGTAAAAGCTTCACTGCTAGATCGGAACATCCTACACGTGATTGGGCCTAATAAACGTAACAGATAACTAAACCATAACCAAAACAGAGGCCTAAGAACTAGCAAGAGCCGATTCCCGGATCAATTCCCTGTTAAGACTAGAGCAGAGCATCTAACACGCCACCGGATCATCCAACCCGTTTGCAAGGCCTAACCTAGCACATATTACACCAACTCTTAAGAAAAAGAGCAAACCATAATAGATTAGATCTACCAGACGCAAAAGAAGCAGGGTGTTGCCTTTACACAGCTAACTCTATGCAACGAGAGCTAGTATAAGATGATGACATGATCACATAAAGGCAACATGATGTTCGTAGATGATAAGCAACAAAGCACGATAGATCTATTAAAAGCCATGCTACGAACATCAAGATAACTAGTACTACTCGCCATAAAAAACGCTTCAGTACGAGTAATACTAAGGTAAAGGTAAGAACAACGCTACCCTGATCGCGAGAAGCGATCAGGGCAGCATGGCGCTTACTTGGATGAAACCCTAAGATTAGGGATGGTGATGCGCCGAGAGTTGTTGTTTGTGAGACGTGATGACGTTCTTCTTTTCATGAATAACATAGGGTACATATTTATAGTCCGGAGACTTGGGAAACAATCTAAACTAATCTTGTCCCGATCGGACTCTATCACTAATCTTGAACTAAATCTAAAGATACATGGCCCATGTGGCCCAAACGCTCACGCAGGAGCCGATTTATAAGCCTTCTTCAATCTCCTGCTTCAAGCCCATCTTGCTTTCGGCCCATAAATTAATCCTGCTAATTTATGGCGATAACAGTGGCGCGACTCAGTGAAGCGTCCCCTCATAAGAGAAGACTTAAAAGTGATACAATATCAATCCCAGCAGGCTGATAACACTTTTATTACATCAGATGGTACATCACCGTACAACTCTATGCGGAAGTGGGCAGTGAAGCGCCACTATCGCGAGGATAACAACTAACACCCACACAACAATATTAACTACGAAGAGGGGGTCATCAGAGTCTTGCGCCATACGGAACTTCCTGCGAGTGACCCTATCCACAGGCAAAGTTGGGTGCAGGACGGGACCTCTACTCAACGTCTTCGGGAATGAAGTCTGGATCTTCCTCTGTAAAAATTAAGAATGGGGTGAGTACAAACGTACTCAGCAAGTCCAACCACACCCACGGAGGGGTATAAATGGAATATAATGCATAGGGTAAATCAAGGATAAGGCTAGGGTTTAATTTGCGGAAAGCAAATTTTTATGTAGGGGTTCATTTGAAAGAAAGAATTTTCAAAGCAAGTTTTTCTTGTACCGGGTAACACGTAGTGTTGACCCACACAGGATCCAAGTTTTAAGCTGCTACCGGACTCCTCATCCGCCGTAGCACACGGCACAACTGCCGGACACTTTACCAAAACCACTCACGCCAACCCGTCCATTCCCAGAAAAAACACTAGTTATGTGACCACACCGTAACTCGCCCAGTACCGTGGGCACGGCTATTCGAATAGATTTTAACTCTGCAGAGGTGTGCAACTTTACCCACAAGCGGGGTACCACAGCTCGATCACCGTAGTGTCGGTGCAGATCCCAACAAAGCCATTACCCACCTTAGCTAGACCTGACTAGGCATCACAGGATCCACCAAGGGGTCATTGACCTATCACAGAGGTTTTAACCGGGGCATAAGTCACACGAAGCTAATCCCTTCTCCTTGATCACCTGTTGCTCTCAGCTCTCCTGATGGCTATCTGATTAACTTGTGGGGTTTATGCTAAGCCGTTGCCCATATAATGGTCGAGTGGTTTGCACGATAGCGGAGTTAGGTGAGATGACACACCAACTCGGTTCTTAGTTGTGATAAGATGGATATCTCCCTTCCTTGCTCTGCCACACAGGCACGAGCACACCATTCGGGAATTCACACAGAAGTGCCATCCATCTCGTCTAATCTCATCTTTCGAAATTTCACATTTTTCCCTTTCTACACACTCACATATTTTTTCTTTTATAAAATAAGTTGTATTGTGTTTAAGTTCATAAGCATTCTAGCAGCGATTAACGTCCAAACAAATCACTTTCAGACATTAATCTAGGTGGTCAAGGAATGGTTATAACAAATTAAGGGGTGGCTATCCAACCATGTTTTCAGCAGGTAAAACATATGCAATTTTTATAAAATAGGCTAATAGGTTGTGTTTATAAAAACTGGGACAAAGCATGCATCAAAGGATGAGATTGAACTTGCCGTCTTCAAAGCCTTCCGGGGAGTCCTGATCGAGGTACTGTCCTTCGGGTTCGGGGTTGCGGTACTAGTCCTCGTTCACTTGCTCGCAGTGCTGCTCGTCGACGGGTCCTCTCTCGTTCACACCGTGATCTACGACGCACACAAATAAGCACACAATCAAGAAAAAGAAATAAAGGTTTTATCGCTGGGAGCGTATCGGAAACAATTAAGATATGGAGATAGAAGTAATATTTTTGGGCGGTTTCCTGATAGCATGGCTAAAACTATGTTAGGGATGGTGTGGTAAAGTTTCAGGTCGATCGGAGATTATTTGGTGCATCAAATGATAGGTTACAGGGAGGTTTAGGGGTCGAACGGGGGTTCAAGGGCCTTTTTGTAAATATTTTTGAGGGGCAAGGGCTTGGTTGTAATTTTTGAAAACATTGGGGCCACTCTGGAAAAGTGTAGGGGTATAATTGAAATTAAATTTATACGATGGAGGGCTAGTTCCCTAAATAAGTAAAAGTAGAACGGCCTTTATTCAAAAGTAACATATAAGGGGGGGGGGTTCTTTAAGAATTTGAGGGAAGGGCAGGGTGTTTTGGGCATATTTGCCCTTCTTATTCCCCTCTCCCGCGACCAAAACAGGGGAGGGGAGAGGGCGGCGTCGACGGCCCTGGGGGGTTCGGCGGCGGCCGTGGGGAGGGGAAAAGGGAGAGGGAGGTCAGGAGGCCCGATCCCCGGCTGCAACCCGGGCGGAGGCTGATCAAAGCGGCCTGGCCATAAGGGGCGGCGGGCGGCGGCGCTGTGGTGGCGGCCTTGCGGGCTGGGGAGGAGGGCTGGCGGCGGTGGGTGAGGTGCTGGGGGTCGAGGTAGCTCGATTCCCCTCCCTACCTTGAGCTGGGACGGGGCGAGGAGGTGGCTCTGCAGTGGCCGGCGGAGGCGGGCGGAACGGCTTGCTGCGGCGGCGCTGCAAGGTCGGAGAGGGCGCACGGTGGCGAGAGCGGTGGTGGTGGCCGAGAGCTGCGCGAAGGTCCTACTTATAGGCCGGGAGAGGCGGTGGAGAGGGCGGGCCAGGTGGCCGGCTGGCGAGCTCCGAGGACGGCCATTAATGGCGCTCGGGGCGTCGTGGAGCGACGCGGCACGCGATTCGCCGCGGCGATGCGACGGCTCGGCAGAGCAGGGCGCGCAGGGGGAGACGAGCACGTGGAGGGGCCCTGGGCGCTGTGCTTGTCGCGGAGCGGCTCGAGCGGCGAGGCGGTGGCGCTGTGCGAGCAGTGCGTGCGTGTGCGTGGCCGGCGGCGAGGGCGGGCACAGGAAGGCGGCGGTGGTGGTGACTAGCGGCGTGCGCGGCTCGGTGCGCCGAGCGCGGTGAGCGCGTGCATGCGCGCGTGCATGCGCACGGCCCAGGGGTGCTCGGCGCGGCTGGGAAGGCGGGGCGCGCGGTTGGGCAGGCCGGCGTGGTCGGGGAGCCGGGCGTGGCGGCGGGCTGCTCTGCAGCATGCGGGGAGAGGGAAGGAAGGGAGGAGAAGGAGGAAAAAAAGAAAAGGGAGGAAAAATGGAAAAAGAAAAAGAAAAAGAGAAGGAGAGTGAGAAAGAGAGAGAGAGCGAGCGCGCCGGCAATATTCGCGGCGGCGACCGCAGGGCCGGTCGGCCACGCGCGTTGCGTCGTCCGGTCGGACGGCGACGCACGCGTAGCGAGGAGAAAAAAGGGGAATGGAACGACGGTTGAAACCGGGTGTCGGGGCGGCAAAAAATTCTAGGAAGGGATTAGGGTTTAGGGATAATTTAGCTCGATGAAAAAAACTTTGAAAGTTATTTTTAGTGCGTGTTTTATTTTGGTAGATTTTTCAGGACGTCACACTCAGCCTTGCCATGTCAGTTGAGTTGCCAGCGTGGCAGGTTGGTCGCGCCAAAGCATGTGGCGCGATCTTTCAGTGAGTCGCGCCACGAGTTTTGGCGTGACCAAAATGACTAGTTCTTGGAAATTTAGATCCACGTAGATTATTATTAAAATTTTAGATTAAAATTAAAAAAATCTCAGTATTATTCATATAATACTTTAAGGCCTCAGGACTGTTCATTAGGTTGAGATAAATGACATTGGATAGACTACCAAGATCATGAGGCGAGCTGATTATATTGATGCTGCTTAGTGAGGATGTGTTGAGAACTAGGGTTCAGAATATATTTCATGTTCTAGTTGCTTGTTGGTCTTTTTACTATTGTTTACGATTATCTACTTCGTGTTTTTATTTTGAGTCGATCGTTAGTCACTATAGTAGTTGCAACTTGTATCATGTATCACTCATAAAGATTATCATGAAGGAACAAAAGACGAGTCACATGACGTTGATGTTAGGTTTTAGATTGCACTTAGTCTTCTATATTGACTTCTTTTTACTACTTTTATGTGTAGCTACTTGTTTATTCTGAGTTAGCTATTTGTCATTAAAATAGTTGCAGAAGGTATGCTCACTGCCCTGAAATGGCTATTTATTCATCAAATTGGTTTTTATTATTCAAATTTTCTGTGGTGTTATTGTGCTATCTTTTCTTTCACCTTATTTTCATTTAGAATTAAAGCGGTTACAAGTGTTCCACGTAGAATCAATATTAATGCCTTATTTTTTTCTTTTACCTTTTATAAATTATTTTAGTGAATTAGTTCTTGATAATTTCTAATTTCAACAAGCTATTACAACGTACTTCCTTCGTCCCAAAGTACAAGTAATTCTAGAAATTATAAAATTGATTAACCAGAAGGTAAAATGACCATATTTTCCTCTATTTATTATGCATATTTGGTGGTAATTGATTTTTATATGCACACACTTTCTAAATAGGTAAAATAACATTTTTTTTGAAAAATTTTGAATTCGTAGAATGAACTGAGGGAGCACGCAAGCATATAGCTTGATAGCTTGAAAGCCTGACTTCCATACACAGAGGCACGAAAATCAACGGCGACAGCGTATAACTGGCGAACTACTGCAGCGGTTTCAGCGAGAGCACATGGGCTTCCACAAGGCATGCAGGAAAGTTGCGGTACATAACGGTTCGCCGCATCAGTCCGCAAGGAAGCTTATGGCTCACGCGAACAAGTGGCGGGCAACCGCAACTCGCCTGGCTTGCAAGAGTAACACTACCTCTTCAAAACTCGATCTTTTTTTTTTGCCATTGTAGTCTAAGACCGAGCTGACAAATCTTTTAAAGTGACGAAGTTACCACGAGCACCTTGCTGTCAACATTAAAGCTCTTTGACGTGCAAATTAGAGATGTGTGTTTTTAAAATGGCCTGGTAGACCGGTAAGCAAATGAACATCTTTGATACGCACGCCAGAACTTTTTCTGAACTCTACTGAAAGCATATACGCGGTTCAGTCCCTCTAAAAAAACGCGGTTCAGTTGGAACTGTCACCCACTCATTGGCTTCCATTGGGCTGGGCACTTTCCATCTCCGAATCTGAAGCCGAAAGTCTTTTCTGGTCCAGCCCAACTCATCTCGATCAACTGGGCTTTTTCCCCAATCCGTAAGCTCATTTCACTTCGCACAGTCAAGCCCAATCCGCTTCTTCAAGCTCCAGTCCAGTCCGGCCCTTCGTCCCCACGCCCACCCCCCTCAGCACTACAGCACAGCCTCTCCATTCCCCAATCTCGCAGAAGACGCACGCCACCCCACCGGCGACATCGATGCGGGCGATCTCGACGGCCGCGGGGGCCGCGGGCGGCATGCTGCGCGCGCGGCTCCGCTCCGCGTCGCGCGTGCGCGGTGGCGGCGAGGGCGCGGGGAGGTGGACGACGCCGGGGCACGAGGAGCGGCCCAAGGGGTACCTCTTCAACCGCCCGCCGCCGCCGGGGGAGTCGCGGAAGTGGGAGGACTGGGAGCTGCCCTGCTACGTCACCTCGTTCCTCACCGTCGTCATCCTCGGCGTCGGCCTCAACGCCAAGCCCGACCTCACGATCGAGACCTGGGCGCACCAGAAGGCGCTCGAGCGCCTCCAGCAGCAGGAGCTGGCCGCCGCCGGTGCCGCGGGCGATGGAGACGCCGAGTGATCCACCGGTCAGGTCACGCTGGACCCTAGATTTTCTGGCTATCTGTTTGTGCTGGATTCAATAAGATTGTCTGTACTATGATGTATGTCATATGAGATCCAAATATGGAGGGACATGATCAGATTGGGAATATGTAGCCCTGTTGATGTTTTTCACTGGCAAACTTATGCTGTTGACTCTTCATTACTTTTTTGCGCAATTGTGAACATGCTATGCAATTTGAATGTTTTGCATCTGTATTCTCTGCATGTGTTTGTTGCAGTGAAATTATTCATGACTATAATTGCAATGAGGTCATGGCTGTACCATGTATTAGTTTTTGTATGGGCCCTTAATGAATACACAATCGATTTTATCTGAAGACAACAGTTGCTACACAACATAATCAAGTTTAGATGATCATGTGAGGTTTGGATAAATGTTGTGTCAAATAGACAAAAATGCTATTGAATGGTTGGAATTTGCAATCACATTACTGTGTGTTGATGAATATCTATCAATCTGGGTCTTTAGAGGTATTGCGCTCCAAACTACAATTCTTCAAATCTCTCAATGGAGTCTCACCCTGGGAGCTCTACCAAATGGACCCTGAAATTGATTAATTATGCTTTAGATCACAATATATATGTATTCCGTATCAGCTTCTGTTCTGCTGGATATGCTATAATCCTTGTAGTTAAATTTATGAAAATAAGTTTCCTTTCTGCTAGATGTAGCATACTCCTTGAAGTTAAAATTGTGAAAATGAGGAGTAAAATAGTAGAACAATGCCCTAAACTAGGACCATGGGCTTTGTTGTTATTACATATTTATGTGTTCAGAACTATGTGCATTCAGGTGCCATGGTACATGTGACTTTGCGATTGTAACAAGTTTGTCTTGCACATAATCATGGTTAAGAGCACTCAGAAATCTGTACGACTAAGAAGGGACAATGACTTGGCAGTTTCTAGCAGCAGTCCCAGTTCTGGTGGTAGCATTTGCTCACTGGCCATGATGTGTCTGATTGCTGGCAATGGCCAGCCGAGCAACTAGCTTTCAGGTAATATGCATTTCCTATCCTAAGGTCAGCAAGTAGGTAAGCAGAAACATTTCCCAAGGTAGCAAACAAGTCCAAATGTCCAATTCTGGGCGAAATGGGGTTCTCTTTTATTTGCCAAAGACAAGATAGTAAGAAAATAGACCATAAGCCATCCTTTATCTTGTAGCTCATGGTTATTGGAGAGAATAAAGATGTATTACTCCAAACCCTGGAAGGGTGGGTATATATAGTTCCTATACATGGACCTCTATACATGGGCTCACATATACACCAACCCCCCCCCCCCCCCGCAGTCTGAACTACCGTCACAACGGTGTTCAAGACTGGACAACAAGAAAGCCAACACCCCCCCCCCCCCCCCCCCCCCCCCCCCACCGCCCCCCCGCGCAGTCTGAACTACCGTCGCAGTGGTGTTCAAGACTGGACAAGAAAGAAAGTACAAAGGGCAAATACCCCCGCAGCCACAGCTAGCCACCTGCTACGTTGAGGCTGGAGCGAAACTCCGAGAAGGTCGAGGAGGGTAGTCCCTTGGTGAAGATGTCAGCAAACTGGGAGGTGGTCGGGACATGGAGTACCCGAACATCGCCGACGGCGACCCTGTCGCGCACGAAGTGTAAGTCGATCTCCACATGCTTCGTCCGCTGATGCTGAACGGGGTTGGTGGAGAGATACACGGCGCTGACGTTGTCGCAGTAGACGAGCGTGCTCTTGGCGAGCGGGCTGTGGAGCTCCGCCAAGAGCTGTCGGAGCCAGGACGCCTCCGCCACACCGTTACCGACAGCCCGGTACTCCGCCTCGGCACTAGAACGGGAGACAACCGGCTGCCTCTTGGACGACCAGGAGACAAGGTTGCTGCCCAGGAAGACGACGTTGCCGGAAGTGGAGCGGCGAGTGTCCGGGTAGCCAGCCCAGTCAGCGTCGGTGTAGACCACCAGCTCAGAAGTGGGAGAGCGGTGAAGGACCAAGCCGAAGCCAACAGTGCCACGGACGTAGCGGAGGAGACGCTTCAGTGTAGCAAGGTGAGACTCCCGGGGATCATACATATGAAGACATACCTGCTGAACGGCATAGGTGAGATCCGGCCGGATGAAGGTGAGGTACTGCAAGGCACCGGCCAGGCTCCGGTAGCCAGTCGGATCGGCCACGGGATCACCCATATCAGCAGACAGCTTCGCCTGAGTATCGACAGGAGTGGAGCATGGCTTGCAATCAGTCATCCCAGCTCGCTCCAGAATGTCGAGTGCATACTTCCGCTGGTGAAGGAACATGCCAGACGGGCGAGGCTCAACAGTGACGCCCAAGAAGTGGTGGAGCTGACCAAGATCTTTCATAACAAACTCCTACTGCAGAGAGGAGATAATGCGCTCAAGCAACGGCTGACTGGAGGCTGTGAGCACAATATCATCGACGTAGAGCAGCAGGTAGGCAGTCTCATCCCCATGGTGGTAGATGTCAGCAAGAACGTGGCAAACCGAGAATACCAAGCCCGAGGAGCCTGCTTCAGACCATAGAGAGACTTGTTGAGCCGGCAGACCATATCCGGACGACTCGGGTCCACAAATCCCACTGGCTGAGAGCAGTAGACAGTCTCTGACAGAGTGCCGTGAAGAAACACATTCTTTATATCCAGCTGGTGCACTGGCCAAGAGCGAGAGAGCGCAAGCGAGAGGACCGTGCGCACCGTAGAGGGCTTCACCACTAGACTGAAGATCTCATCGTAGTCCACACCAGGCCGCTGGGTGAAACCCCGGAGAACCCAGCGAGCCTTGTAGTGCTCCAGCGTGCCGTCAGCCCGGCGCTTATGCGTCCAGATCCACTTGCCAGTCACCACATTGCAACCAGACGGACGCGGCACGAGGTCCCACGTCTGGTTGGCAAGAAGAGCCGCGTACTCCTCTACCATCGCGCGACGCCAGTGAGGATCCGGCAAGACGTTGCGGACAGAGGAGGGTACCGGAGAGACCTGCTGCTCTCCCTCGGTAGCGGAGAGAGTCGCGGCCTGAGACGCCATCCGCCGAGTCACCATGGGATGAATATGCCGAGGATCCCGATGGATGACGGGAAAACCTGCAGGGAAACAACAGACAGGTAACGGTGGCTGAACCACCGGGTCAGTCGAAAATAGTGAATCTAACTCGGGGTCAGGAGAAGGTGTGGAGGAGGTGGAGTACGGGAAATCCGACTCGTCAAAGACGACGTGTCGGGAGATCAGGACGCGGCGAGAGGTGAGATTAAAGCATCGGTACCCCTTGTGGTCAGGGGAGTCGGAGCAGAAGAAGAGAGGGGAGGGAAGGAGGAGAGGGAAGGGTGGGGGAGGAAGGGGCGGCTCCGGCAGCCGGTGGCCGGCCATCTCGCCGGCGGCGGCTGAGGGTTGAGGAAGGAGAAACCTAGGCTAATGATACCATATTGGAGAGAATAAAGATGTGTTACTCCAAACTCTAGAAGAGTGGGTATATATAGTTCCTATACATGGGCCTCTAGATGGGTCTCTATACATGGGCTCACATATACACCAACACTGGTGACAAGGCACAATACCTCACAAAAAGAACAATAGTCATTGATCTGAATGGAAAATTCATCAAAGGGGATGGAGTTCAATGATAGTTTTTCTTTTGAAAGTATCTCAGATTTGAACTCCTCTCTATCTCTTGGAATGGATAGGATACAGCTTTATAGTTGGCATCAACTGGATCCAAAGAACTCATACTAGACTCTCTATTCCTGGCCCCCCAATTTCATGGAACTATAGAATCTTCGTCTTTGAATTCTGTTATCATTGGACTTCGGTGCTTTGCTCTTTTCCACACCTCCATGCGGCCATATGCTCCAGGGGTATGACTGATAACAGTTTACCTCATTCCACACAGCTGAACGGTCCAGAGTCCACATGGAATCAATTATGTTAACTCTTAATGTATTGTCATCTGATTCATCTGTAGCAGTCTTCACTAAAATAATTACATGAAAATGAAAGGAACCACTATAGTATTTTGTGTTAGCAAGATACTGCCCTATTCTACTGCGGTGCCTGTGTTTGAGAACCTCTGTATGAAAGAGGCAAGGACTTCTCTGTTCTTTAGGTATCTTTGTGAAAATACAACCTGTTGACCTTCTCGGCTTCAAGCTTCCATGCAAGCTAAGCTTTATACTCCTGCCAGAGTATCATTGCAGGATACACGGAGTTAAACCTTTGGTTGACAACACATTTGTTAATACTAAAATTAAACACATGAAAATAAAGTGTATATTTGTCATTCCTCTTTAAAAACATCCGGATATTGTTGTCTACTATGTTTTATGATGTTTTTTTCTTAATATATTGCAATGTAAATTAGGCATCATAGTTGTATTTGAGATCCAATGTTGATTTCCAAACAACACTCTTTTGCATTTGAAAGTGTTAGACAGTTCATGTACATGTGTGGTTAGGACTTTGCGCCTAGCTTGTTAGCTGGCCAGCCTATGTAATTGGGCCTGAGCGTGGCTTGTTTGCCAGCCGGCCTCTAGATGATATTGTAGAGATATGGCAGGTTAGAGTCCTAGGAGATCTTGATTATGGGTTTCCTTTAGCCTCAAGATCTCCTCTCCCTATATATGTAATCTCCATGTATCTCTCAATAATTAATCTGGTATTCCACACAAATCCAATCTCTTTCATGGTATCAGAGCCAGAGGTCTCGAGTTCGAATCCTGGTTAGCGCAATTAAATAAAATAATTGCCGCTCGCTCCTATTCCACGTCTGAGGCCTGAGGAAGCCTCCACGTGAGGGGGAGTGTTGGAATATAAGTTAATTGCTCACCTCTCCCCATCAGGTTAAGTTTTTGGGTTGAACTGGTCGGTGCATGCAACTCAATATGGTATCAAAGCATATACTGCCGCTAGGAGAGGAGAAGACCAGAGTCTTGCTGCTGAACCTGCATTCCAAGGAAGTGATGAAGAGGCCCGAGATCCTTCATGGAGAATTCCTGTTGAAGAGCTGTAATGGTGCGGCGCAAAAGACCAATGGAAGAAGCTGTCAAGACAATATCATCCACGTATAGCAGTAGATAGACAACATCAGCGCCATGATGATAGATGAAAAATGAAGTGTCAGACTTTGCTTCAACAAAACCCAGCCGCAGAAGATGAGAGGCGAACAGGCTGAACCAAGCGCGTGGTGCCTGTTTGAGTCCGTAGAGTGAGCGATTGAGCTTGCAAACATAGTCCAGGTGTGCAGAGTCCTCGAACCCTGTTCAGCATCAGCGCACCAAGCATGTGGAGATTGATCTTCACTTCGTCCGGGAGCGCGTTGCACTTGGTGATGTTCGCATTCTTCATGTGCCGACTACGTTGCAGTTCGCCGACATCTTTACCAAGGGGCTGCCTACATCAGTCTTCACGGAGTTTCGATCCAGTCTAAACATTCGGTCACCCGATGCTTCGACTGCGGGGCGTGTTAGACAGTTCATGTACATGTGTGGTTAGGGCTTTGCGCCTGGCTTGTTAGCCGGCCAGCCTATGTAATTGGGCCTGAGCGTGGCTTGTTTGCCAGCCGGCCTCTAGATGATATTGTAGAGATATGGTAGGTTAGAATCCTAGGAGATCTTGATTATGGGTATTGTAGAGATATGGTAGGTTAGAATCCTAGGAGATCTTGATTATGGGTTTCCTTTAGCCTCAAGATCTCCTCTCCCTATATATATGTAACCTCCATGTATCTCTCAATAATTAATCTGGTATTCCACACAAATTCAATCTCTTTCAGAAAGGAGCAATTTCTGGACCATTTCTGACAATCTTACCACTATGAGATGTTTCTGGGCATTTTCCTGTCGACCTTTCCTTGGGGTATCCACACTTATCTTCATAAGCCACACAACAACTATTTCAGTCTTGTTCTTGGGGTCTGTTTGTTCATGAGGAAAAAACTCCCAAGAAAAGCCTGTCTATGCTATATATGCTTTGGCCCAACCATTGTAGAGCCAGTTTAACTGAATTGGCCCAGCTAGGTTTACAGAAATTTGGAAAGACCCATGTCATAATCTTGCCATCTTGGCCCAGCTAATCTCTGTGGACATGCTCAGGCTAAGTTTGGATGCCTTGAGAAACTAACCTAGTTATGATTGTTTATATCAGGGCATCATTGGTATGCCTCCTAGCTAAGGTTATCCGCTTGAACCATGTTAAGTATGTATTATATACCTTCCTTTTAGGCCTTCACATGCAAGTGATACCCTTGACCAAGCACCGGGAACCAAAAAGCAAAAAGGAATAGCCCAGTTATGTAAACTGGCACATGATGTGTTACTAACAATCGCTTGTCATGTACTTGTTTATATCTGCCCAGTCTCATGATGCAAAGCAGTAAAGGTCGTGGTGCTTGCTTTCTGTACTGTGCAAACTGAAAATGTTACAGAATTTCACATTTGACTGTTGCATCTTTTTTCAGTACTTTAATCATGTATTGAACATTTGAACATCTCGAGGAGATAGCAGTGATGTGTATTACTATATCCTTCAATGTTTAGCAATTATGATCTCACACCTGAGCATCATATGGTTTGCTTTGGTTTAAATAGTTGTCACCATCTTTACCAGCAAAAGGCATTTTTATTCCATTACTGAGCTTTTGATGTCCAAGCATGCATTCCTTTTGGTCACAGTATATGATTACCTCTGTAAGCTCCATTGCTGTTGCTGCAGCTTTGGTAATGAGAACTTCTTACCTCTGGAGTTATATAAGTTTGCCTAGTTTCCATGATTGCTTTATTTATGATTTGACATGTGAAATGAAAAAATTTGATGCTTGGTTAATGCTCCAGAGTCCAGACTATGCTGGAGTTGTGCCAACCACAATGGTAAATGAATTCAAGGCAGCTCCTTCACCAAAATTGTCCAGATTCTTATAATTGCCACTCTCTTGCTACTGGATAAAAGAGAACCAAACAAATTTTGTATACCAGTAGAACAAGAACACATTTTAATTTACTCATATTGTTGACTGGTAAATAAAAGTAAGGAACATGATCTGTTGCCATTTGTGGGGGACCACGGGATGCACATGAACCAGTGGCTAATTGTTTAATGTCTAAAGTTGTTAATTTCGAATTGGTGACATGACTATTTTATTTACTTACATTCTGTTAGGTAACAAGCAGGTTACTAATAACTTAGATCACAACACAGGTCTTCGTATTTTAAGTTTAACCATATTTTGAGTTATAACTTGAGAGAATCTAAATGTTCTTAATTAGCGTTTCTGATGCACAGTACTGTCAAGTAAATGTTGGAAGTTGATTTCATTGAATTTCTGGTCTACCAAATAAAGACCTGTCACTTTACCTGTTTGTTGTTTCTTAACGTTACAGTCTACTAACCTTAGTTTCTGAGGCAGCTTGTTTATCCTTTGATGTAGATTTGTTCCCCATGCATTTTTCGAATGCTTTCAACTAGACATGGAGTTTTTGGTGGTCTATGCTTATCTACCTTCGCACAAGTACAGTTTAAACCTTTGCAGAGATTGGAAGCTATGGCATGTGCACTTTAGAAAGAGCTGCAGTTCTTTGTTATCAGATGCCTCTTGTTGCATCATGGTAAGGCACATCGTCCCCTAATTTCTAAAGTTGGATGTTGGCAACTTGTATTACAAGCTTACACAGTTGTAGGCCGAAAGTTTGAACCAATCTTCTTGTTGTTAGCTGTGACACTAACATCTTACCTGATGGTAGATTTCAGTGAATTCTAGTTGTGCTGGGGTCTGCGAAGGGCAATTCATATAACCTAAGTCCGGCTGAGTTGCTTTTGCTGGTAGCTAATCTTATCCTTATTCGAAGTTGATTGATGTCAGTGATGCTGTCTTAAGGGGAAAGAGTTCCAAAATGCAGCTTGAAGTTCTCTTCAAATGGATCTTGATACTTGATCATCCCAGTTGCAAAGTTCCTTGAGAGGTATTGTATGTGCAAATGCAGGTATGATGACAGCTTCCTGGTTACTGGGTACTGGTACTGGGTCACTTTTCCATTGTCTGGTCATTTATTCTCAAAGTAACATATACTTGAATCTAAAGGGTGGGTAGAATCATTACTAGAGGCTATGCTGTTCCATCGTATGTGTTACTTATACTTTCCCTTCAGTTTTGTGCCCGGTCCGCATCTCATCATAATGGCGTTCAAACGGATATATGCAGCTCGGCTCTGCTAATCCCTATTGGAGGTAAACGGAACATTGCTTTCCTAACCATCATTCTGCTGTGGTGTTAGCACAAGTGCATGTGTGGTGTGGTGGCCTTTTCAGCCCGTGCAGTGCGTTCACCTTCCAAACGTCAAGACTCCAGCCTCCAGGTCAGTACCCAGTTACCTACTCCTGTCAGCATTGTTTTTGCTCTGAAGCAAGCAATCCTGCAGTAGGGTGGCAAGGTACTTGTCTGTGGGTTGATGGTGAGGTGGTATGGACCGGCACACTGGTGGTGCGTGGTGTTGCAATTGCAATATGGCGCGTCGTTGTTGGCGTGTCCTCGTGTGTTTGGCAATTGCTCCCCTGAGAAAAATGAAACGGAAAATGAAAACATACAGGTCTGCAAATTCCTGTGCTCTGATCTGGCCTGCCGTGCAGGTAAAGATCTTTGCATCCAGCGACATGACTGACTGACCGCTGCTGAGCTGTGTGGGTGTACACGCTGAGCTGCTGACATTTGCAGCTCAACTTGAAGCTTCTGTGAGTGTGGCCGTGTTTAGTTGATCGCCAGTGTAAACGCAAAAAAAAATTCGAAGGAATCTTGCCAATTTGAAGTACTAAATGAAGTCTATTTACAAAACTTTTTGCACAGATGGGTTGTAAATCGCGAGACGAATCTAATGATGCTAATTAATTCATAATTAAGCAATAATTAGCGGATGGTTACTGTATCATCACTGTTGCAAATCATGGATTAAGTAGGTTCATTAGATTCGTCTCGTGATTTACAGTTCATCCATGTAAAAAGTTTTGTAAATAGACTTCATTTAGTATTTCAAATTAACAAGATTCTTTCGCAAATTTTTGCGTTTTTGCGTTTACAGGATGGTAACAGACCCTGTATCCATTCACCGTTTCCTCTGCTTTGCTCACTGCACGTATGATCCCAACCCATGTGTCGAAACATTCTTTTGCAAAGCTGCTTCTTTGGTCAGGATGGAATGGTAGGCATGCTTCAGAGTTCAGACTATGATAATGAGAACTGAAAATCCCCTCTCACCGACCGTTGGCAGGATCGATCTCGATCGTGAGGGGCTTGTTGATACACCAAGTATGCTTGTGGTCTATTTGCAGGGCCCACGTGGCACTGAAGGGTCTACTTTGAACAGCAATGCTAGTGGGGACCTGACGCCCTTAAAACGAGGCTCCCATATCTGGTTGGTGAGCGTAGTTTTCTGGCGATTAATCGAAATAATGACGCTTTATTTGTGTATAAATTAACGAACTTGTTTCTCCTGGGCTCACTTTCGTCATAAACCCAAGTCAATGGCCTATGGAGATGGACCTGGTGTCATCTGACGAAAACTTGTCAGAGAATGAGGCCGGCTGGCCTGCCACTTGATTTCTCCAGCTCAGGTCGCCGTGGCCGCCGGCTGGCCCTGGCCGTGGGCAAAATGGTAATTTGTTCGTCTCAAACATAAGCCAAAATTCTCTGATACGCACGGGCACCGGGGACGGCCGGTGGCTGTACCACCACCGACAGCTTCTTCCGGTTATCCCAAACTGGGCGATGGGCATGGCACTTTGGTCGCATCGGAGTCAGATCACCTCTCTTCTCTTCTCTTCTCTTTATAAAAATGACAAAAAAAAAGAGGAAAAGAAAGATGCTGGAACAAGGAAAGGAAGAGGGTTGCTTTCTCATGTTTTGTTTTTCTATGCCCTAGTGAGAATATGTTCCTCTTTTTTTTATTTTCGGCTGAATGATTGGAGATCTTCTGTTCTTGATATGGTGAGCCAATGGTGCACACGCATATTTGCACAAGGGTAACATGGAACATGGAGCGATAACAATAGTGCAGTAGTGTTGTCCAGCTCCACCTCCCTAGCATCGAGAGGGACAGAGAGGCCTCGCCAATTGCCCTGTGGAGACGACACCATGCCCAAGAGGAAATGCAGATGTTCCTTCACACAAAAAAATAATTTTTTTTTTTGGCAAAGGTGGTGCCACAGTCGTATACATGGTTGGTGAAGTCCTATGTTTATTTCACACGCAACATTTTATAAAAGTAAATGAAAAAGGAAAATAAAACATATATTTCTACTATCAGGGTACAAAAAGGGTCAGGGGGGTTGATCCAGAATTCCAGAGTGTAAGTCATTTAGTCAACGCCGTAGGGAGATCCCGAGCGCACACGAAATCTTCTCGGATGGAGTAATTGGGTGAGCAGCTGAGTAATGTTTGGAGGGAATGCCCAGTCTTGAGGTGCATTAGCCAAAGAGGAATTACCTTAAGCTATTTGTTTCAAAAAAAATTGTAATCGGTGGACCATAAATGGAGGAAGAAGGTTGTGATTTGTGCGGAAAGACTTGGTGCATGTGTGGAAGGATTCATGAAAAAAAATGCTTGCGCGACTGAGAATTTGGAAGCAGAATAAAGCGTCAAGGGAACATTTAAAAGAAAATGATGATGATCATCAAAGATTCAAAGGTGGCTAGAAAGAAGTCTAGGACCCACTTGAGATCGACGGAGGACATCTTCTTTGTTCTTTGTGGTTATTAATTAAATCTTATCTTATATCTTTTTGTCTAAAAATCTTATCTTATATCTATATATAGATTACTAAAACAAGCAATGATTCCTTGACCCGTCAATCGGAATCATTTAAAATTAACGATTGGTCAGTAAAATAGAAAAATACTAAAGTCCTTGACAGATGCACGCGGGCAGCCATATTTGCTAGTAATCTTAGCCGATTCTCCAAAAAGTTATAGATACTTAACTCGAAATATTAGATAATAACATATCAACAAAAATTCAAGAGATAACTATATTTGTACCTTCGAAAACTACGAAGAGGCACACAAAACGTTCGTGAGAGCTACAAATAAAAGTTAAAAAGAAAAAAGAGAGAGAGACATGACCAAGTAAGAGACGACCACACACATGACAAATGCTCGCGCACCAAGAACTGGATGTTGAATGCATGTTTAAAAATCCTATCTTTTTCTTACGCAGAAAATGCAACGTACAACAATCCACCGCACTTGACACGAAGGAACAGAAAACCAAGAGCTAGGAAAGGAACCCACATAAAATGGAACGGGCCGGCCGGCGAAAAGGGCAAGCGGACAAAGACAAACCGCTTGCCGGCGGCCACCCTCGACCATCACCGCGCAGACCCGGCCAAGCCCCGAGCCGAGAGAGGCGAGAGGGAGAAGAGGGGGGGGGGGGGGGGGGGGGGGGGGGGGACCCACTAGCCTGGCGCTCGATTTAAGCAGAGCAACCGCCCACTCCCCCCCACTCCTCTCCGGTCTCCGCCCACCACGCTCTCCGCGCGGGCAGAGCAGACCCAGCCGCGATCCCACCGCGCCTGGCCGCGGGCGTCGCCTCCCCTCCCCTCCCGCGCCGACGGCCCGCGCGCACGCGGGAACCGCGCCCCGCGAGCGGCACCACAGGCACACCAAGTGGGGGTTCCCTCGCCCTTGCGCGTTCGCGACGGGAGCCTCACCTCCCCGCCGCATTGGATCGCGCGGCGGCGGCGCCACCGCAGCCTGCTGCTGACTGCGCCCGCGGTGGCCGACGCTGGAGCCTTGCCGGACGGTGAGGGATTCTCCCCGCTTCGCCTTCATACTGTTCTGCAAGTTCGAGTCTGGAGCCTTGCTCTTGGTGAAGCCTCCGCCGCTCGCCGGATCTCTGGGGGATCGTGACCGGCGGCGTGGCTCTTGATTCGCCGTCTTTTTTTTTTCTCGCGCGCGATGGGTTCCCTCCAACTTTTTATTTGTAGTTATCTTCTCCTGCTTCTGCTTGGGGTCCTAGTATTGCTCTACGTGCTCCACGGATCTTTGTTCGACGACAGCAGCATTGATTACCTAGTCTCATAATTTGACCTGCCACTTCGTGATGAGTTGGGCTTGGGCGCCTGGGGAGCAGATCATGCCGATTTTTTCCTACCACGCGATCCACATTTCCGAATTCCGGCGCCTAATGTTATCACGGGAAATTGGTTCCTCCATGCTTCCCGATTGCCATTTTTTTCACTCCTCCTAATCTGTT
Source organism: Panicum virgatum (assembly GCF_016808335.1). NCBI lineage: Eukaryota > Viridiplantae > Streptophyta > Magnoliopsida > Poales > Poaceae > Panicum > Panicum virgatum. Next base: position 43,191,138 of record NC_053141.1, on the reverse strand, counting down.
ATCTGTACGACGGGCGGGGTGGTTGCAGATTTGGAATTTCGTGGCGGCGGTTTGGTTTGATTTATGATGGCCTGCCGTCCGCATTTATGATGGAATGTTCTCCAAGTACTAATTTGCCCCTTCAAGCTGTTCTTGTACTCGGGGGTATTGATTGATGAATTTCCCGTTCCTTGCCAGTTGCCGCTATCGGAAGCCCTGTGCCAGCCTAACAGGTGCTTTTGGGTTGCAGTGGGCTATTGCAGGCAATTGTAATTATTTACTGATCAGTATGGTGTATGGAAATAAGTATTGGTTCATGAGTGGCTTGCGATGGAGTTTGGCCATTTGTCCATTAAACATACTCATACTGCTATGCTTTCTTACACTTTCTAGAATAGTTGGTGGTATGATTTTGCTATTTTGGGGGGAACTTGGTCACTTTATAGTATCTCTACTATGGTAATTAGTACCATCTGTGGCAATTTTGATTGGTAGTCATCCTAAAGATACTCTTTTGAATCTGCAGAATGGATGATCTTGTCATCCATTAGCTGGTAAATTATATAGAGCTTTGTCAGTCGTAAAGCCCATACTCGACTGCAGGTTCAAGGTGATAACCTCACCTAAAGTAGATGGGATTGGGGGGTGGGGAGGGGGGGTGTACTCTTACCCGTTGCGTCCTTTAGCACCTTTATTTCATTGTCGCATCCTAGAGTTCTGATAGAGTTCAGTTATGGAAATGAAAGGGAGCTTGATTTTAGTTCCAATAGTTCAAAGTGTGCTTATTAATCCTCTTTTCCAGATCTCCTGTTTCTTCTGATTCAAGTGTCACTAACGTTAGATCTATTTGAACATGCTTGCTTTTGAAAGTCTGTTCCGCTTGCAAAAGTTGCTAGAACAACCTAACCAGTTGTGCTTATTATTTCTCCAGGAATCAAAGTTTCAGACAGATTAGAAGTACTCCAAAATGGGTGCTAGAGATAATTTGGAAGGGAGAGAAGAGAAGAGGGGGGTTGGATCAGATTATGTGCATGCTAGGGACTCCTTTTCATCACAAGGAGAATCTCGGGTTCCAAGGAAGCTCAGTAAAAAGGAGACTAAAGAAAATAGCCCCAGCACAACCAAAAGCAGCGTTAGCCGTCTAGCTCAAAATAAGCTGCAACATAAAGGATTAAACAATGTTCAGAACAAATCTCAGAAGCAAAAGAAAACAGTTAGCGCTGCTAAAGCTGTTGAAGTTAGAAAGCCAGACATTGCCAGAGTTCCTTCTCTCCCTCCATCAGAATTGTCTGAGGAAACGGATGATATAATCAGCGATGCTGGAACCATTGACGATAAAGGCAATGAAGAGGCCAAGGAGATCGATGTGTTAGATGAAGCTCCTCACTGTGATCAGAGTACTGGCACTGATGATGATATTCCTGATATTGAAGAGAAGATAGTCCATCATGACAAATCAGTTGTAGGTCAAGGGAATGAGGAATCAGCATCAAGAATTGACAAGTTGGAACAAGAACTTCGTGAAGTTGCTGCTCTCGAAGTTTCTCTATACTCTGTTGTGCCCGAGCATGGAAGTTCAGCACATAAGTTGCATACCCCAGCTCGGCGTCTCTCTAGGCTATATATTCATGCATCCAAGTTTTGGTCCGCTGACAAGAGAGCTTCAGTAGCAAAAAACATTGCTTCTGGCCTCGTGCTTGTTGCAAAGTCCAGTAGCAATGATGCTTCAAGGTATAATACGGCTACTCTTTTCTGAATTTTGGCTCTAGCATATGACATCACCAGAAAATTCCCCCAACTGACAAACTATTCTTGATATAGATTGACATTCTGGCTGTCCAACACAGTTGTCGTCAGGGAGATCATTGCACAAGCATTTGGTGTCTCACGTGTGAATCCAATGATGATGACCATGACCATGAACATGAATGGTGGTGCCAAAAATCTTGATGGGAAACCTATGACAATGCTATGGAGAAACAGCTCCAATGGCAAGCAAGCCAAACTTGCTGCGATGCAGATGCCAGATGATTGGCAGGAAACAAGTACATTTTTGGCTTCATTAGAGAAGATTGAATCTTGGATATTTTCTCGGATTGTTGATACAGTGTGGTGGCAGGTAAATATCTGTTTCTTGATAATAGATTCTAACCAATGTTCTTACGGCGTTAAGGCGAGTCACCACCGCCTAGCCGCCTAGGCGGGCTAAGGCGACGCCTAGGCGGGCCAAAACAGGGGAGCGCCTTGTCGCCTAGGCGACGCCATAAGAACATTGATTCTAACTGACACTTCATGAGGTTGGGAGCATTCTGTCCTAGTCCAGTGTTTCAAAAATAAATACTTCAGTGATTCTCCTCTGGCCTGCCTGTTTTCTGAATATGTTGGAATATTCATGTTGTCAGTTTTATGAAAAACGTTTCTCTTCCAGGCACTTACTCCTCACATGCAAACGCCGGCTGAAGGTTCATCTACTCCAAAGGCTGGCAGAGTGTCAGGTCCTGCTTTGGGTGACCAGCAGCAGGGCACCTTTTCTGTTAACCTGTGGAAGGCTGCATTTCATGATGCATTCAGTAGAATGTGCCCTCTCCGTGCTGGAGGACATGAGTGTGGCTGTTTACCAGTATTGGCAAAATTGGTATTATTTAACATCCTTATTTTCAAAATAATAAGATTTTTTCGTTACTGCAAATATATTTCAGGATCTCATGGTTCTCCCATTATCAGGTGATGGAGCAATGTGTAGCCCGTTTGGATGTTGCAATGTTTAATGCCATCCTTCGTGAATCAGCAAATGAGATACCAACTGATCCTATATCTGACCCGATTGTTGACCCAAAAGTTCTACCAATCCCAGCTGGTGATCTAAGCTTTGGTTCAGGCGCACAGCTGAAGAACTCTGTATGTGCTGATTCAGTTCTTTGTGCATTTCAAGTAGTTTTTTGTTATAACTGTTATATGGTTGTTTGTCAAGGTGATGCTTGCTAAGGAACAAAACTAGATTGTCAATGTGATAGGATCTTGCTATTACCTCTCAAACAATCAATTTATGTAAAATAAATGACTGCAGATTGGAAACTGGTCAAGATGGTTGACGGATAAATTTGGCATTGACGATGATGATTCGGACATAGGAAACGATGACGATGATGAAAGAAGAGGTGCAGCAAAATCAAAATCATTTCAACTGCTTAATGAATTGAGTGATCTCCTGATGCTACCAAAGGACATGCTTCTTGAAAAATCTATCAGGAAAGAGGTCAGTGTTCACGCATAGCAACTGGCAAATTATTATACTGTTTCCTCTTTTACGTGACAATCAAATGACCAGGGTATGCCTTTGATGTCTTCCTCAGGTCTGCCCCTCAATTGGCCTTCAGTTAGTGACAAGAATCCTGTGCAACTTCACACCTGATGAGTTCTGTCCTGATCCTGTTCCAAGCACAGTCTTAGAGGAGCTGAATTCAGAGGTTTGTTTCATTCTCACGAAATGCTGTAGGCTTCTAGCCTCACACACATTTATACACAGAAATGTAGTGGTTAAGAAATACTTGATGCTGTGCAGAGCTTGCTGGAGCGATGCACCAACAAAGATGTGCTCAGCACATTTCCATGCATTGCTGCTCCTGTTGTGTACCGGGCACCTTCGACATCAGATGCGGCAGAGAAAGTGGCAGACATAGGAGGCGGCTCAAAGCTCGATAGGAAAGCCTCAATGGTACAGAGGAGAGGGTACACCAGCGACGACGACCTGGATGACCTGGACTCCCCTCTTGCATCCCTAATTGACAGGAGTGCTCCACCTTCACCATCAAATGGTGTTGCACATTTCAGTGCTCAGAGAGGAGCTTCCTTGGAGAACGTAAGATACACTCTCCTAAGAGAAGTATGGTCGGAGCGGCGGTGATCAATGCATCTATAAAACCTAAAATCTCTTCTACAGCTGTCGTATAAGATCACAAGAAGGCGTCGTTGTGTATGCCCTTCAACTGTCTTTTCACAGTAACAAAATATGAAACACTGCTTGTACAGCACATTCCCGCAATCCTATATATGTAGCCCTTTTGTAGTATAGCGCAACTCTAGATACAGGTAGTAAGACTATTGCACCTTGAAGTTGAATAACACTATCTATGGTGCAAGTTTGTGGAATGAAGCTATGAAAGGTCGTTTGCCGAGCTAGCTACTGTTGTGTAGGGTGTCGGCATGGATGCTGATGCAGTGTTTCAACAGCATTTCTATATTGATCTGGCATTCTCCTCATGGAACAATTTGATAGGGACATGAGACGCTAACATTTGAGCTGTCTCCACTATTCATTCTTAACAAATCAGAGTATGGTGACGGCCCAACGGAAGCAAATCATCGTCTGACGGCCGCCGCCGATGGCGGCCCTTCATCTGCAGATGCTTCTCTGGATTGCGCCGATCACCAAGTTCGTTGCAACCTGATGTGGTGGGGCTTGGCTTTTGATTATAACGTATACACAAAAAGCATAGGGTCCTAATCAAGCTCACTAAGCCCCCAACAATCCTTTGCAACTGGCCACCGAGAGAGTGATGGCTGATCGATTGGCATTCCACAACCACCACACAGGGTTAGCGATGGCTGACAGCATGATACCCAGGACCGGGCATTATATTTGTCAGTTGCCAGGAAGCATGGCCTGACAGACAAAAATGAACAGGCAAGCATATAACAATTCATTTGAGCAAGTGCGACACAAGTTCAGCTAATAAAACCATTTCACCCTGTAATTTTTTTATAAACAATTCACCCTGTATTTCAATGCAAAGATTCCACACCATCACACAACACAAGTTCAGGCAAAATCACACTCGCAAAAACAATTACCCATGGAACACTACTGAGACTGTAAATACCACAAATAGCATTTCCTAAGAACCCAGTTAGGAGCAGCTTGACAGTAAATCATAAGGGCACTAATAAAGAACTGAACACATAGACCACTGAATTCGATTTAAGGAAATAGAGAACTTTGTGATGTCGCATCACAGTACAAGAGTTCAAAACTTCGTTGGGCCACAAAAGGTTTGCTGTTGACAATACAAGCTACACTTGTTCTAAAGATGTAAAGGATGCGAGAGCTTAATCCGCTTCGTCGATGACCTTGGTTCCCAGCCCTTTCAAACCCTCAGCAGGAATCTCAGCGGCGGTGACGAGGGAGTAGAGTTCCTCCTTGGCATCCTCCTCATCGTTCCTCCTGCGGGCGATTCTCACACGCACCCTCCGCGGAACGCTTCTGATCCCGCTGCTCCAGATGTGCTTGTTCAGCTTCACATCAACCCGGACATCGGTGGTGCCCGTGGCCTTCTGTGCAAACTTCCTGATCTCCTTGATGGCATTGGGTGCCTTCTTCTTGAATGTGCTGCCAAACATCAGAAAATGTTGAGTAAAAAGAAAGGGAGAATGGTCACATTCAGTAACCTTCAATTCCAATAACAGTACAAGATTAAGTACAAACACGTCATGCAGAGAACTGAAGACACTTGGATAAGCATTCAGTAACTGAAACGGAACAATCTATGAGACCGTTGGATCCGGATGAAACATTAAAACAAGTGAGCCGAAGTGAGCAATCAAAACAACCATCTTTTCCTCTCCTGCTTGTTTTTGAGTTCATACTCATCATTTCTAGTGTCAAAAACAATGAATTACGATGTCAAATGAGGATTCTAAGCCTTGCATGGTTTATATGTTTGGTAAAAACATACCTCATAAGAAGCGTGTTGAGCATATACTGCTACATCTTTCTAAGACAGGTAAAACGGACCCTTCATTGCTACCCATAAGTTCTCTGATAGCATATTTTGCAATTCTAAATGGAAATAAAGGGCGATACTAGGGGCCTATTGCTTTTACCTTCCATGACTAAATGAAATTAAGAAGATATCAAACAAATGCCGCCGAAAATTTACAAAGCATACGATAGCAGATGTTCATGCAAACTACGAAGAGAATAGCTAATCACGTTGACCATACTAAATGTTCAGCAATTCCGGGCCTCCAGATCGCAACGAGAACAGAACAGGGAGATCCTTGTCTAGTACCACCGAACACACGACATCACCTGCTACCAATCATGTCATGATGCCTAAATACTACGACACGAACCGTGCGATCGAGCCGCATCTCCTAGCGAGAACGCGCAGCAAACACCAGCGAGGTGGCGAGAGGGAGAAGAGGGGTACCAGCCGTGGAGGCGCTTGTGAAGGTTGATGGTATACTCCCTGGTGACCACCTCCTCCTTCCTCGCCGCCGCTCCCTTCTTCTCCGCCATCTCCTCTCCTCTCCTCCGCTCTGCTCCGGGGCGGCGATTCGGCTCGGGGGTGTTCCGTTTCGGCGGCGCGAGAAGAAAACCCTACCAGCGACGGGGTCCCTTTTATATGAGCGGCGCGCAGAGTGATGGGCCCCGCGGTGTGCCTTAGTCCTTGTACATGGGCTTTGGGGTGGCGTTCAAGCGGGCTAGTGGGCCACAATTATACTCGGGCTGAATGGCTGGCGGGCCGCGTGCAACGATATATTAACTGTATTTTATTTCCACTCAAAAAAAAACTGTATTTTATTTTCTTTTTTTCTCAAAAAAACTGTATTTTATTTTCAAAATCCCCTAAAAAAAACTGTAGCCTCACCTCCTAGGAAAGTCCAGTTATGGTAAGTTCAAAAGGGATATATGAACAGGTACACTGCTGATACAGCAATGACTGAAACTGCATGAGCATGTATTTTCTTCAAGTAGAAATTGGGTACAAATTGGACTCGTGCTCGAACAATGTAGTTACATTCACTTTCGCACAAATATCGGTCCTTGCGAAAACAAAAGAAATAAACCTCAGGTTTTCAGGGGCGTTGAACATGACAAGCCCCCATGATAATCATGATACGCTCTAGTTACAGGTGCTTCTTATCAGTTTTACTTTTATTACTGAACTGGATTGGATTTGGAAATATCTAGAGCCATGGGAGGGAATGAGGCAGGTGGTCATGGAGGATGAAAATCTGCCTAATTCGGATGAAGTTCTGCCCAATTCTGATCAATAGCCAGCCAGGCGTGGGTCCGTGCGATGAGGAAGGCTGCTGCGAGCTCCCAAACCTCTGCAACCGCAACCAGCCTGCAAATTTTGCACACACGCTTTGATTTGTAAGGTAGGGTAAGCGGCCATGGATGTGCAAACTTCCTTCTTCGACTATTAAAAGTTCCTTACCACTTGTGCTGCAAAAGGCAGCATGCTCTCTGGTGGCATGCCGGTGCATAAACCTAATCCAAAAGAACAAAACAATAAGCCTGTATGGTAAATATTTCAGAATAGACGAAGCAATCAGCATTTATAACCTAACAAAGTGCTTCTTGTTAAAAGCAGAAAGAAGAGTAACAGCAAGATGAGCAAGCTGCCACAGGACATGATTGTGAGACATTGCAACTGGCCCATGTACCATATTCGTTTCAGTGCTCTTCAATTCCTCGACAGAGCTTTATGCAACCAAAATTTCAACAACTTTGATAGAGAGTGCAGACCATTATCGATATGAGACAGGAAGCTTATTTCTTACCTTGTCACAACTGATTTCTTGAAAAGGAAATTTACTAGCTTAACTAACAAAAGGTTCTGTAAAAATAGAAACACTAAAACAGAGGAAATGATTTTCGCCGCTATATTTATGGTGGAAAAGGAGACATTGCACACTGACCGTACAGAACTGCTCCAATGAATGCATCTCCTGCGCCAGTTGTATCTATGAGCTCTCCAGGTGGTATAACTTCAGCTGTACCTAGAAGTAACCTGCCACTTATCGAGCCTACTCCATCCACGCTTATTCTCAAATTCGACTGAAAACAAGGACAGATGCAAAAACAGATGTACTACGAAAACACTATAGGGAATTGCCAATTCTAGTATAATGAATCATGAATTTCATGCAGATTGCCACTACTATACTCCAGACAATATGTCAGTCTAGACGCAGACATTTTGAAGTGAATACTACCACTCATTTCGATTTCAATTTTCAAACCAGAGGACTTCCAAGTGTACTGAAGCTCCTACCTTGTGATTATAATTTACAGATCTAGTTCAAGATGATAGAGGAACATACATACATATGGAAAATATACCCATCCACATTAAACGTTACATGCAATGTGTCATACCTTGGAAGCAATGCATTTCGGTATAGTAGAACTCTGGTCAACTTTCTTCTGTAGTGATTCCAGTAAAGCCTCTGCATCTATTTCCCCTGCCTCAGAAGCATCTGCAACATATTTATTTTTATTATTTTTGTTCCAAAAAAGAGAGAAAAACCATTACTGGGTCCTTTGCCTGTACAATGCACAATCCCTTGTATCCATGCCTTATCTAAATACTAAGGTAGCATAAGTATGCAGATCTACAGTAAACTAACCTGTCATGCTTCTCTCAAGCATCAAGCAACCTTTCTCCCCCAGAGTTACAATAACAAATTTGATTTTAGGTTGTCTTGAAAGCATGGACACTAAAGCAACCGGTAGTGATGAAGCTCCTGTCCAGGCCTACAAAATTAGATAGGTGGAAACAATGAAACCCACAAGGTGCCAGCAAACTGAAAATGCTAGAGTAAGTAAAGCAAAGCTAGCACATGTTTGTGTTGCAATTAAAATGACGCTGGCAGAAGTATATAAAGCAAATTCCTGCCTAAGCCACGGGAATCGTAGGCACTTTTCATTTCTTTTAAGAAGTTAGTTAGTCAAGAACAATGTTTTTATAGTAAAAAAATTGAAATAGCAGTGATGTAAAACTCTAACCATCATGCGGGCTGATCTGGGCCAATATTAATGAATCATGTGGAAATTCTCTCCCCTCACGTTGACCTTCAAAAAGAATTGGAAGGGCCTTGGGTAGGATCTAGAAGTTGCACTCTTCTGCTATCAAACAACTTACCTGAGGAAATTTTGCAGAGCATACAACATAGGATGCAAAATTAAGAAGCTCGTCCAAACCCTCCCTCTTTCTTTCGGCATCAATCAAAATAGGGATTTTTCTTTGACTTGCCTGCACTGGATTGTTCCATAAGCAAAGGTCAGCCTCAGTAGCAGTGCAGAGAGAAGGAGAAAACTAACCAGAAAAAGTCTTATGTGTGGTATTAATACAATAGAAACTGTAGATTGACAACGTGGACAAAATAAAACAAATCCCCAAGGCATATCTCAAATTTATAAGCTACCCGCAATCACAACTGCAGAAAGAGTGAGTACTCCTCTTTTTTTTCAATTCTTGTGGACTAAGATGATGTGCCTGGAAGATATTACCTCTTCTGCAACAAGCAAAGCAGTGTCATGCAATCGTACATCAAAGTAGACGATGTCTGCTCCATCTAAAGCAGAAGACAAATTTGCCTTCGTGAGCTCTTCTGGCACCAAGGGTGGAGAACCAGGAGTGTGTATACAAGTACGAGTTTTCCTGAAAGGCAAAAGCAGGACAGCTGAATATAATTCAGTAACAGATATTAGCTAAAGATTTTTTGGATATAATAGCTAGGATATGTCACTTGTTCTGAGTTGCTATTGTCTATTGATAATCACAAGAAGTTGGCAAGAATCATGTAGTAGCATGACCGGTTTGCATATTATCTGATATACAAAAAAAAATGTGACAGTGCAGGTTCCTACTTGCAGCAGAGCCATGTAATTGCAAAATAGGCATGTGAGCGTGTCATGTGAACTCACGTCTGTTGATCAACGATGATGTAGGTGAAGGGTGAATTCCCGTCCTCTGCGACCTGAAAAAGGACGCATCACGTTCTAGAGGATGAGCTTAGCAGCACTGAGTGACTGTGATTGCGTTGCTAATGCATAGAATTCATACCAGAATGTAGGATGTGTCGATGCCATCAGCTTGGAGCTCGCTGAGGATGTTCCTTCCTTGAGCATCGTTGGCTACCTGATCCCGATGGGTTGTTTTAAAGGTTAGAACTTAGAAGCAAAGATCAGGCGTTGACTACTTGTGTCCAGTTAATGGGAAGTGAAGGGGAGGGAGGGGGAAATCAAGAACACACCTTGGAAATGATCCTGGGGCGGAGGCCGAGTCGCGCAGCTGCGGTGAGCGCGTTGCCCGTGTTGCCGCCGCCCTGGACCTTGAGCTCGAGGCTGCGGATCTTGTCGTCGGGGTTGGGGAAGGACGCCACCGTGGCCAGGTAGTCCACGTTGATGGCGCCGCACCCGAGCTGCGGCGCGTCACAGAACGGGAGGGGGAGGAGGAGCTCAGCTCAGACCGAGGCGGAGGAGGAGACGGATCGAGCCTTGTCGGAAGGAAGAGGAGGAGCGGGCACCGTACCACGACCGGGCTGGGGCCGCCGGAGTCCATGGCGGCGGCGGCGGCACTCCGGGGGCGGCGACGCGGACGAGGCGGCGGGATAACCCCCCTGCCCGCTTGACGACGAAGAGCGTGGAGAGAAGCGGTGGGCAGCTGCAGCGGGTTTGCGCAGGACGCCATCCCTTCTCCCCTCTTTTGCTGTTGGGCTGGCCTTGGTGCCAACTGCCAACGCAACAAGGTGGTTACTACCTTTCCTCGTCCTTCTCCTGTGGGCAATGGCGGTCGTGTGCTTCAGTGCTTGCGTGCCAGTGCAAATGCTACCCGCCAAAACAAACTAGCTCCAACCAGATCAAACCGAACCAAATCCAGTGCGATGGACTGCGATGCAAGATCGAGTGGAACGAGCGATGAGAGGAGGACGCTGGCTGGCCGGCGAGGGCAATCATCCATCCAGTGATCACCTCCATCTGCAAACACCAGCCACGTGGGGTGGTGGTCTGCATTGAAGAAGGAAGCAAACAGACGACCGCTCGGCCCACAAGGCTGACTCCAACCAACACCAACCCAACAAAAGCAGGCCCAGGCCAGAAATAGGCATTGGGCTTGGATCCGCGCGCAGCACGCAATCACATCAGACGAATCACATCAGACCATTTTAGCTCTAACTGACACCTCTCAACAAAAAATAGCTCTAACTGACCAAAATATGACCTTATTACCAGTATTTCACTATATAAACCTGATCAAAACTAACCAAGCAGCACATATTTCTCCTCACAAACAATGCATCTCTGTGTTCGACTGGCTGTGGATGGTGGCTGGTGCTGATTTGTTGTGAGAGAAAAATACTGTTGGCTGGCTGATGCTGATTTGGTGTGAGAGAAAAATATTGTTGACTGGTCACTGCTGAACAGAGTGGCAAATAAAAAGTTCTATGATGATTAGAGTCAGCACTACAAACGTCATCATCCAAAGAAGCAGAAAGATTCAGTGTATATGCAGAGAACTACCTAGTGGCGTACCTTGAACCATCACCACCAGCCCGGTTTCCTCTATCCTCGGGACAAGCCATTTCTCCGATCTTGGTATAGGATTATCGAATTGAGATAAGCTGAATAGCTTTTTGGAAGGTCACCAGACCAGTCCCCAAATTTGCGCATACAGCAAGGGTCTTATGTCTCCTAATCCTTGAATATTCTCCAGGAACACTTCTCTTAAATCAAACGCACTACTTATTAAACTACACTTAGAACGGTATAGTCCATGAGAAGCAACATATACAGACTCGTTTTAAATTAGTGAGCTAATGTCGCAACCTGTAAGAGATTGCTGAATGAGACCAAAAGGGTTTAGGGCTGCATGAGCCCACCGTACCCAAGCCAACAAACTTTGGTCAAATTCAACACTAGATTCTTTTTTTTTTGGCACAATTCAACACTAGCTTTAGGCAACTAATTATAACAAGATGTGTGCTGGCAAACTCACACGAGCGTTATGGTGTCCAGACTCCAGACCTGCAAAATAATTGCCAATTAGAACACTATGTTGTACTACTAATCCATTTGAGATTAGGTTTAGTTATAATGTATTTTTAAAGTAATCAAGATACTTCGCAATATGGATCGTTCACCCGTGCACAGAGTGTCAGAGATTCTGAATTCGCAATAGGTTCCAGGAGCATTTTTAAGGTGATGAATTTTTTTCAGATAAAATTCTGATGCTATGCGCATGCGCACGTGTCCACTGAAAATTCTGGCGCCGTGGGGGAGAGGGCATTGACATGGCTAGCTCGTCTCAACAACCAGCAGCAGCTCAGAACAGCGCGGCGTCTGTACGAATCCGATGGGCATGTTTAATAAGCAACGGCCACGGCGAGTCAACAATCATTGGGAGCCCGATTAGCTAGGCTAGTAGCTAGCCATTGAAACTCTGTCATGCATGCTGGACTGAGCTAATTTCAGGCTCCAAACAACGCTCATTTTCTTTTTCTGTCATCCCTGCTGCAGGTAAACCGTTTCCTGAACAAAAACGGTGGTGTTCTTGCAAAATTAAAGGTCAGGAAAAGGAAGGGGTTGTATGTCCAACTGGTGCTCTCACTTTCTACAAGATACCAGAAAACTAGAAACTGGCTTCTTAATTTCTCAGAGACCCGAGAACCATTTCTCCAATATACTGTACTAAATAGAATCATGGCCAGACACTTGAGTTTAAGATCGAGCATTACATTACACCCGGTCAATCAACACTCGAGTTTGCTTCACAATCCTCTCGTGAGCTCATCATTATTGGGAAGCGACGTGATGGACGTTTAAGCAATCAGTGAAAATGCTCCAAGCCACGGTGCCTTTTCTTCGGTAATCAGTTTTATCGCGTGCAAGGCAAGCGAGAATTACACGAAGAAAATGACTCGACCTCGAGCACAGCGAGCCCACACGTGCGCCACACAGCAGACCCTCCCAAAATGTTTGCACAACTCCGCCAACTCTACGCCGAATTTACAATGGCATCCCCCCTCCCCGTGTATGTACAGGCACCCTCGAGCCGTCAGTTACAATACGGTACTCTACCGAGGTCCAAAGCGCAAAAACAACTAACACCTGCGGCGGCGGCGACGTCGTCGGAGGTCAGAACTCCGACGAGAAGTCCGACGAGGCGTCCGACGTGCCCTTCGGAGGGGGTGGCTGGTGAAGGTTCCTGAAGTGATCCCTCACGTCGAACCCCTCGCCGGCCGCGAGACCCTCGTCGGCCGGTGGCGGGATGTAGGGCGGCCGGGACACCTCCGTGAGCATGTCCCACGCCACGCCGGCAAAGAACGGGTGCTCGCGGATCTCGTCGGCGCCGCCGGCGTACCCGAGCCTCCTCCGCGGGTCCCGCTCCAGCAGGCGCGAGACGAGGTCGATGAGCTCCGGCATCCGCCGCCGGATGTCCCCCGGGAACTCGAGCTCCCTGTGCAGCACGTTCCGGAACGTCTCCTTCCGGTTCTGGCCCTTGAACGGCGTCCGGCCGAACGCCATCTCGTAGACCAGCACGCCGACGGCCCACCAATCGACGGCGAACCCGTGGCCCTCGCCGCGCACCATCTCCGGCGACACGTACTCCTCCGTGCCGACGAAGGAGTAGGACTTGCCCCACGCGCCGGCGCCGGAGCAGCCGAAGCTCCCGGGCTTCCGGCTCACCGGCGACACCCGCGCCGACTTGGACTTCTTGGCCAGGGCTCCGTCGCTCCCCGACCCCATCAGGTACCGGACCAAGTTCTGGAGCTGCTGGCGCGGCGACGGCGACGGCGCCGCGGACCACGGCTGAGGGGGCCTGGACCTGGCGTGGCCGACGAGGGAGGAGTCGCTGCGGGCGGCGACGCGCGCCCGGCGGTTCTGGCCACGGTGCGACGGCGGCGGAGGCGGCGAGGTCGACGAGGACGCGGACGTGGGCCGGTGGTGGAGGAGGCGGGAGAGGTCGAAGTCGGTGAGGACGACGTGGCCGTCGGCGCGGAGGAGCACGTTCTCCGGCTTGAGGTCGCGGTACACGACGCCGGCGGCGTGGAGCTCGGCGATCGCGGAGACGATCTCGGCAATGTAGAAGCGTATGGCGGCGGGGGAGAAGATGCGGTCGGGGAGCGAGTAGCGGAGCTCGTTGAGGTCGCCGCCGGAGCAGTAGGGGACGGCCCAGGCGAGGAGGTCGTCCGTCTCGGTGAAGCCGAGGAGGGACGGGAGGTGCGGGTGCGCGAGGCGGGAGAGCACGCTGATCTCCCACCGCGCGCGGCGGTCGGCGTCGGGCTTGGCGGAGCGCTTGTCGAAGGCCTTGAGAGCGTAGCGGTCGGGGCGCGAGGAGGCCGCCGAGGGGCCGTCGGCGACGAGGAACACGGTGCCCATGGCGCCCCGGCCGAGGACGCGCAGCGCGCGCGCCCGGTCGAGGTCGATGTCCATGGCTGGTGGCCGGCACGGGCGCGCGGGGCAGCCGTGGGTTCGCACGCCGTGCACGGCCGGGAAGTGTTGGGGTGGCGGGCGCTGGGCTAAGAATAGCGAGCGGGAGCAACCGCGCGAGCGCAAGGGAGGAAAGGGGAGGGCACCAAACGAATGGAGAGGCGAGGATGGTTTGCAGGGAAGATATAGGAGGACGATCCAACTTCTCTGACTGTAGCAATCGATCCTATCCATCCATCTCAAAGCGGACGGCCCACATAAGCTCAAAAGTCACGGGAACAGTATTCCTACTGTTCCCTGGCTTGCCTTAGTCAGGGAATCCCGATTGGTCGAGGGCAAGAGACACTGACAGCGCCCTCCTGCTTTTGAAATAATCTTCTTTTTTCACCATAGAAAAAAAAACTCTTTTTAGGGTTGTCCATTTGCACCGGATCCCCTACCATTAGATCAAGAACCAACGATGACCTGTAATAGTAAATCTTGAGTTAACGAAACTATCGACGTGTGTTGTCTACCATAATTAGTCTAAAAATATGGGCATATCTACGCTGCATCAAAAACTAGAACTCAAATGAAGCTGATATTTCTATGAAAACTGTATATGAACATCTTTTTCGCGTAAAGAGATTCCACCACACTTGAGAAAGAAACTAAATTATACTCCTGTTACAAAACTCCCGTACTCCAAATGGAGGTCTTAGCTGACAATTATGACAGAAAACCTTTCTAATTTGGCATTATACTTCCTGCTCCATATTATTTGGTCAGTCGCCTCTGCAACTCCTTTGCTGTTAAAACTCTGAAGCTACACATCTCTGTTGCTTCGTCCTGCTAACAAAGCTCTGAAAGACCGAAACACAGTTCTTGCTGCAAGCGCCTGACATGTTAATTCACACTCCAAATTGGGACTGTGACACCGTATGCAGAGCACACCCTTTTGGATTGGGGAAATTCCCTGCAAGGCCCTCAAACAAATCATGCTTCCTTCTATGGCCCTGCAAAATTGCAACTTCCTTATTTGACCCTGATTTCATTTTCCTTCCCTTCCATGGACCTGCCGTTACATCTGCAGTTAACTCCCAGTTAAGTGACTGTGAAAAGACAATAGTACCCCTGGCGCACAAACAACAGATATTGAGATCTCATGGAGAACAGATATTGGAGATGTACAGCACGATATTATGCAGCAAATTCTCCACATTTTTAACACACTAGATTCACGTACAATATAATAGATTCACATAATAATGTAAATCACACCGGCGGGGGAGAGGCGCGGTAGCTTCAGAGGGAGTTAGGGGTATTTTTGTCTTTTCACAGCCACTTAACTGAGATTTAACTAGAGATCTCACGGCAGGGCCATATAAGGGATGCAAGATAAAAATAGAGCTAAAGAAGGGAGTTTGAACTTTCCAGGGCCATAGAAGGAATTGTCATTTGTCTCAGAGGGAATTTTCTCTTTTGGATTTGGCGTGGAGTGCTCCTCCCCTGCTGGTGATTAGAATACAACACACGCTGTTGTCGATCCACTAATCCTGCGATGAGTTGGATTACGCAAAAACAAAACAAAGCCCCTGCTCCTATGTGCAGCACTAGCTGCTTGAAAAATTGTGCTGAAAAAAAAAAGAGGGATGGCCGGGCGTGGAGCTAGAGGAGGCAAAGGCGGGGTTTCCACGTGCGGAAAGGAGCAGGGATCGAATAAATCCATTGCAGAAGAACCTATCAATCATACGGTGCAATGGATCTGAAGAAACAGTGGCATTTGGATGCGATTTCATCAGGCTTTGAGCACAGCGGCTAATCTAGGAGCTATATGCTTTGCCCTCGCAAACGACAAGCGTTTTTTCTTGGAGGAAGAAGCCGAAATGGCAAAAGATTTTGGAGATTTGATGGGATGCGTCGTACGCAAATTTCGCGGGGGCGTGCGGTTCGCCGTTTGTCTCGGTCTCGATGCGCCCCAGTCCTGAAGAATCTGAAGCGGATTGTCGCTGTCCACGACCTGCACCATACTCCGAGTTAAGATGAACTGATGACCTTCCATTGTTAACTGAAGCAGAAATATAGTTGAGCTTACTTGGAGCATGCAGACGTGGATATGGATGGCGAAACTTGTCTACACGCCAAGCAGCTGGATGCTAATGCCAGCACAGGCATCTATCGCAAAACAAAGCTGAAGCTTTTGCAATAATTTGCAGAGAGATGTGCCGTTGATGGCGACTAGCAAGAACTGAACTCGTTGTCGTCAGCGATAACAGCAACCTGATCCTTTATTCTTCAGTTCTGAATCACCATCGACGAAACTAATCTAATATCCGATCCACGCGTCACCGCGACTACAATATTGCTTGTGATCTTTTTAATTGGACTGCATTTTGTCAAACGATGCAAGAGCCCCGTTTCGAGTCGACCGATCAGCAACCGAAGCTGCCCGGAAGCATCGCGCACACAGCTCCCTCTGCAAGCACAGCACAGGTGCAGAGCCTGCTGCAAGGACTTGTTACAAACCACGCACGCCTGCGCTGGAGATAACAAATGGTGGCAGTTGTCAGTAGCCCATCGGTTCAGTATCCTGAATGACTAGTACAGCTAGCAGTAGCAGACTAGCAGACTAGCAGACTAGCAGCTGCTGCCCGTGCAAACCTTTGATGGGCCATGTTTGGTTGGAGTGTTTGGTTGGAGTGTGGAAAAATTTTGATGAGAGAGAAACGATACTTTGACTACTAATTAGGGGTATTAAATAAAGTCTAATTACAAAATTACTTTCACAACTGTGGTACTGTAGCAGTTGCTCTAGCTAACGAGGTTTTTGACCGCATGGTTAGAGGATGATTGAGCGCGGTTACTGTAGCATCACTGTAGCCAATAATAATGAAACTTGGCTCATTAGATTCGTCTCGAAAAATTACACCCATTCATAAAAAGGTTTTGCAAATAAACTTCGTTTAGTACTTCATGCATGTATTCGTCTTTTTTGCAAAAGTTTTCATCCATTCATCCAAACACGACCATTCCTCCGGCGAACCACCACCGTACCGCCATTGTTTAGTGCAGGCATCATTGGCTGCTGGCCTGCTGCTCGGGGTTGATCCGCTATTCCGCTCCCCACGGTGAGCCGCATGTGAGGAGAATCATGGAGATGATGGAGCTGGAATTATTCTTTGGTGACTGCTGACACCTAATTGCAGTAGGGGATTAGATAGGCAGGGCCAGTATTATACTTCCACTTGTGCAGTTTTTCAGTTAGCTGCTCTGTCTGCTGTGTGTCACAAGTTGCAAGTTGCAAGTTGCAACAATGTATTAGTGGAAGGATTGATTTCGATGAAAGTGACTGGAGTTTGTTTGTGCGCTGTCTGCTTTGCGAAATGGTAGTAGCATTTTTGTGCAGAAATTCAGCTGGATTCCGGCCTGGATTTGGACGAACTTATATGAAGAGTATACTTTTAACATTTGATCGTCACTATTGAGAAGTTTAGGATTTCTTTTCTTTTCTTTACATCAAGTGCAAAAGTCTCTAGTTCTATTGCATAAGCGGTATATGAAGGAATACAGTGAGAGAGAAGAGAGAGACAATCACCACCAGCGCTTGAGCTCGATCCGGCGGCCATCTCTGGTTCGCTGATGACGATCTGCTCTAGAGCAGCGACGAGCGGTGCAGTGGCATCGTGAGCGTAACGTCGAAGTCGAGGGCGATGGCAGCGACGCCGATGGATCAGCGTCGATGGCGGCGGCGGTGAGGCTTCCCGCTGCTCCAGCGCACACTCTAGATCGGCTAGGGTTTAGAATGTGGGAGAGGGTACTGGCGGCGCGACGAACTTCGTTACCCGTGCCCCGGCCCCTTCACCCCTCTTTATTTTAGCGCTGTGCAGCGGGGGCCCACCAACCATTAAGGTTGGGCGCCCCCGATCAGGGCGCAAATCAAGATCCTAATAGACCGTTGGGTCTATTAGAAAAGAGATCAATCCAACATTCTCCCCCTTGATCTCACTTTGTTCTTTTAACTTTATACTTTAACTTGAAATTTTTTTCTTTAGTTGTTCCATCACAGATTACTGAATAGAGCATGCTTTATCGTCACGGTCCAAGACCGATGGACTCAACAGCTACCATACACATCACTGTTTTTGAAACAAATTCTTTATCTTTTGGGCCCTTTTGTTTTTCAGAAATCACAGGCTTTCCCTTAAACCCATGCCGGCTATGTGTTCCATGAACACATTGGGTGGTAAGTCTTTAGTGAGCGGATCCGCAAGCATTTTCTTTGTACTTATATGCTCGAGTGTAATAGAGTGATTCTGGATTTTCTCCTTCACAACATAAAACTTTATGTCAATGTGTTTGGCAGCACCACTTGACTTATTGTTGTGAGCATAAAACACTGCTGGTTCATTGTCGCAGTATATTCTGAGTGGTCTTTGAATGCTGTCTACCACTCTTAAACCGGGTATGGATTTCTTTAACCATTCAACCTGCCCCGAGGCCTCATAACATGCCACAAATTCAGCGTACATCGTCGATGATGCAGTGACGCTTTGTTTGGAGCTTTTCCACGATATAGCTCCTCCTGCGAGTGTGAACACATAACCAGACGTGGACTTTCGGTCATCAATGTCCCCCGCAAATTCCGCATCTGAGTACCCTTCTATCTCTAGGGAATCGGATTTTCTGTATGTTAGCATGAGGCCTTTTGTGCCTTGCACATAACGTAATGCTTTCTTTACCATGATCCAGTGTGTCTGTCATGGATTACTTTGATATCTGCCAAGTATCCCGATAACAAATGCTAAGTCAGGGCGTGTACAAACTTGAGCATACTGTAGGCTTCCGACAGCTGAAGCATATGGAACCGCTTTCATTTAATCGATCTCATACTGGTTCCTGGGACATTGAAATTTCCCAAATCTATCACCCTTGACTATTGGAGCAGGTGAAGGCTGCACATATGTGAAGCGTCCCCTCATAAGAGAAGACTTAAATGTGATACAAAACATCAGTCCCAGGAGGCTGATGCCACATTTATTACATCAGATGGTTCAAAACCTTACAAACCTTGGCGGACACTCGATACAGATGATAATAATAATTAACCAGGCTACGACATAACACCAGACCGCGAACCACATAGGGTCTACTACGGGCTCAGAGTACTGCGACAGCGGAGGCATCTCGACAGGGCCGGTTCCACAGGCAAGGTTGGGTGTAGAACGATAACCCTACTCGGCGTCGTCTGGTACGAAGTCCGGGTCTTCTTCTGTAAAAAGTAAGAGTGGGGTGAGTACAAACGTACTCAGCAAGTCCAACCACACCCATGGAGGGGGTTATAACAGAATAATATGCATAGGTAAATCAAGGATAAGGTTACGGTTTAATTTGCCGAAAAGCGATACTTTATGCAGGGGTTTATTTTATAGAAAACCATTTAGACATCAGTTTTTGGCATTAACACAGAGTTCAGGTTTTAAAACTGCTACCGGACTCCCCGTCCGACGTAGCACACGGCACAACTGCCGGGACCAATTCCAAAACAACTCACACCAGCCCATCCCAGAGAAACACTAGTTATGTGACCACACCGTAACTCGCCCAATACCGTGGGCACGGACTATTCGAATAGATTCTTAACTCTGCAGAGGTGTGCAACTTTACCCACAAGTAGGATACCACAACTCGAACACCGTCGTGTCGGTGTAGATCCCAACATAGCCATTACCCACCATAGCTAAGCCTGACTAGCCATCACGGGATGCACCAAGGGGTCATTGACCGTTCACTTAGGTATAACCGGGCATAAGTCACTCGGGGCTTATCCCTTCTCCTTAGTCACCCGTTGCTCTCAGCTCTCCTGATGGCTATCACACCAACTAGTGGGATTTATGCTACGCCGTTGCCCATACAACGGTCGAGTGGTTTGCACGATAGTGGAGTCAGGTGAGATGACACACCAACTCGGTCCTTAGACACGACAAGATGGATATCTCCCTTCTTTGCCCAGCCACACAGGCATAAGCACACCAATCGGCAAATCACACAGAAATGCCGTCCATCTCGCCCATACTCATCTTTCGAAAATCCACATTTTATCCCTTCCCACACGCACACATTTTCTTTATAAATCAGATAGTATTATGAGTAAAGTCCTAAGCGTTCTAATATCGATTAACGTCCAAGCAAAATCAGACATTAATCTAGGTGGTCAAGGAATGGTCATCACAAATCAAGGGGTGGCTATCCAACCGTGTTTTCATGCAAGTAAAACATATGCAACTTTATAAAACAGGCCATTGGGTTGTGTTTATAAAAACTAGGACAGAAACATGCATCAAAGGATGGGATTGAACTTGCCGTCTTCAAAGCCTTCGGGGAAGTCCTGTCCTTCGGGCTCGGGGTCGCGGATCGGGTCCTCGTTCACCTGCTCACAGCACTGCTCGACAACGGGTTCTCCTTCGTTCACTCCGTGGTCTACAGCGCACACAAACAAACATTCAATCAAAACAAAGATTTGTCGTCGAGCTCGAAACGGGAACACATGAAATATAGTGCATAGATTGTTATTTTCGAATGGTTTCTGAATGGTATGGCCGAAACTGAGTTAAGAGAGGCGGGGTAAGATTTTAGGTTAAACCGGGGTCGTTAGGCACATAAAATGATAGGTCAGGGGAGCGTTTAGGCCCTAAACAGGGGTCCAGGGACCTAATTGTAATTAAGATTAAGTAGGCAGGGGCTTGGTTTACATTTTAGAAACTTCATGGGTCATTCTAAAAGAGTCAGGGGTTTATTCGTAATTAAGTTTACATGGAAGGGGGCTTATTTTGGAATTAGGTAAAAGGGCAGGGTTTACTTTGCAAATTGGTTAAAAGGGGGGACTCTTAACCAAATAAGAGGGAAAGGAGGGGGTTTGGGGCAAATTTGCCCCTTCTTCCTCCTCCCGTCGGTGGGGAACAGAGGAGGGGGAGGGGGCCTCTGCGCCGGCCAAATCCCGGCGGCCAGGGGTTCGCCGGCGGCCCGGATCAAGGGGAAAAGAGAGAGGGCGGGGAGGCGAACCGATCCCCGGCCTCACCTTGCGCCGGGGTGGAGCGTGGCGGTCCGGCCACGAAAGACAGCAGCGGCAAGGGTGAGTGAGCGGCGGCGGCTATGCAGGGTTACGGAGAGGGGGCGTGGGGCGGTGGCACTGCGGTTCGTGGGAGCGCCGGGGGGTGCTCCTTGGCCCCCTTTATAGGCGGCCAAGGCGGTGGCGGTGGGAGCAGGGTGGTGGCCGGCGGGGCAGGCCTGTCGGCGGTGTTAGAGGCACGGCGAGGCTCACCATGGTGATGCGACGGCACGGCGCGGGGGGGGGCACTGGTGAGGCGTCAACGGGGTGCAGAACCGGAGCGGCGAGGCGAAGTGACACCACGGCCAGGCGGCGACCGCTGCAGGCGGCTCTGTGCCGCGGTCGACGCTGCTGTGCAGCGTCAACGGCGGTCGGCCGTGGCGTGACGCGCACGGGCTGGCGGCGCTGGAGCGGCTCGGGTGCAGCAGGGCGCAGGCGAGCGGGTCCAGGCGGCGGGGCGCGCGTCGCAGCGGGCGCGGGTGGGTGCGTGCAGCGGCCGGGAGCGGGGCGAAGGCGAACTGCGCGGGGCGCGGGCCGGTGCGCGCCGAGCCGCTGCAGGGCGGCGCGTGCACTGCGTGGCGACGTGCCGGG
Source organism: Panicum virgatum (assembly GCF_016808335.1). Taxonomy (NCBI): domain Eukaryota; kingdom Viridiplantae; phylum Streptophyta; class Magnoliopsida; order Poales; family Poaceae; genus Panicum; species Panicum virgatum. The sequence goes on along the minus strand of NC_053141.1, from coordinate 43,169,260 downwards.
GTGCGCGCTCGGCTCGGGCAGGCGCGTGTGTGTGCGTGGCCGTGGGCGAGGTCGGGGGCGAGCCTGGTGCGCGCGGCGAGCGGCGTGCGGGGCGTGCTCGGGAGCGGGCCAGCGCAGAGGGGGGGGCAGGAGGAGAAGGCGCGGGCCAGGCGCGAGCGGCAGAGAAGAAAGGAAGAGGAGAGAGAAAAGGGAAGGGGAGAAGAAAAGAAAGAAAAGGAGGAAAAGAAAAGAAAAGAGAAAGAAAATGGGAAAAAGAAAAAAGAAAAAGAAAAGGAGGGGAGAGAAATAAAGAGAGAGAGGGGGTGAACGCGTCGGCGCTGATCGCGGCCGCGGTCGGCCACGCGTGTGTCGGCCGCGTGCGACGCGCAGGCCGAGGGCCAAACAGGGATGGGACAGCGGAAGATTTGGGTGCCGGCTCGGTTCCTCGGGGTATCGGGAAGTCAGGCGGAAGATGAAACAAGAAGGGATCGAGCTCAACGACAAAACAAGGATTAGCGCGTGATTTAATTTTGTTAGATTTTTGGGATGTTACAAACCTACCCCACTTAAAATGAATCTCGTCCTCGAGATTCGACTGGTTCCTAAATAGGTGGGGAAATTCCTTCTTCAGAGCATCTTCGCGTTCCCACGTAGCTTCTTTTACTCCGTGTCTGCTCCACCGAACTCTGCAAATTCGTACTTCGGAGTTTCTGGTCCTCCTAGTGACGGTGTCTAGGATCTTCACCGGTATTTCCTGATATCGCAGGTCTGGCTGCAGATCTATCGTTTCAACCGGCACATGCTCTACTTCGGGTATCCTCAAACACCTTCTCAACTGCGAGACATGGAATACTGGGTGGATATCCGACATTTCTTCTGGTAGCTCCAAACGGTATGCTACCGCTCCAACTTTCTTCAAAACTCGGTATGGTCCAATATACCGAGGGGCCAATTTTCCTTGTACTTGGAATCTTCGGGTTCCTCGAATAGGCGATACTTTGAGATACACGAAATCTCCTGGGTTGAAACTTATTTCCCGTCTTTTCTTGTCCGCATAGCTCTTTTGTCGGGACTGGGCTGCTTTTAGCTTTTCTCGAATCTCGGCGACTCTTTCTTCGGCTTCTTTTATGAGTGCGGGGCCGACTAGGGCTCGTTCTCCAACTTCTGACCACATCAGAGGGGTTCTGCATTTTCTTCCGTAGAGAGCTTCAAACGGTGACATGCCCAAGCTTGCTTGGTACCCGTTGTTGTATGAGAACTCGGCGTAGGGTAGACTCTGCTCCCAATCCTTGCCATAAGTGAGGACACACGCTCTCAGCATATCTTCCATAATCTGATTCACCCTTTCCGTCTGACCATCCGTCTGCGGATGATAAGCGGAACTAAAGTCTAGCTTGGTGCCCATGGCTTTATGCAAACTCTTCCAAAATCTTGAGGTGAACTGGGTCCCTCTATCTGAAACGATTCGGCTGGGCACACCATGCAATTTCACTATGTTCTCTATATAGAGCTTAGCTAGCTTCTCTCCGTCATAGTTGGTCCGTACGGGTATGAAGTGAGCTGATTTAGTAAGGCGATCCACTATTACCCATATGGAGTCATGTCCTTTCTGGGTTCTGGGCAAGCCCACCACAAAGTCCATTCCTACCTCATCCCATTTCCACACCGGGATGGGTAGGGGTTGCAGTAATCCTGCCGGCTTCTGGTGTTCAGCTTTGATTCTCTGGCAAGTATCACAACGGGCGACAAATCGTGCAATATCTGCCTTCATCCCATTCCACCAATACTTCTGTTTTATGTCCATGTACATTTTGGTGGATCCTGGGTGAATTGAGTAGGCCGAGTTATGGGCTTCATCCATGATCATCTGCCTGAAATCTCCTTTCTGGGGCACACAAATCCTGTCTTTATACCACAACGTTCCCTTATTATCAACTCGAAAGTCTGGGGCCTTATTTTCTCCGGTTTGCCTCCGAATTTCCATCAGTCCTTTGTCCGATCTTTGGGCTTTCCTGATTCTTTCCTCCAGAGTGGATTGAACGTTCAGCACTTGGCTGGAGCCTCGAGGGACAATGTGCACATTTAATCGTGCCATTTCTTCTTGTAAATGGTCATTCTTAGGCCCGTAAGACTTCCGACTTAGAGCATCAGCTACTACATTTGCTTTCCCTGGGTGATAATGAATTTCCAAATTATAATCTTTGACTAATTCTAGCCATCTTCTTTGCCTCAAGTTCAAGTCCGGCTGGGTGAAGATATACTTCAGACTTTTATGGTCGGTGAAGATTTCACACTTATTTCCAATCAAATAATGCCTCCAGATCTTAAGTGCGTGCACTACGGCTGCAAGTTCTAGGTCATGGGTTGGGTAATTTTGCTCATGAGTCCGGAGCTGACGGGAAGCATATGCAACGACTTTCCCATCTTGCATCAGTACACAACCCAATCCTTGTCGGGACGCATCACAATAGATGACGAAATCCCGATGAATATCCGGCAGGGTTAGCACTGGGGCTGTCGTCAATCTTCGCTTCAACTCCTGGAAGCTCCTTTCGCACGACTCCGTCCAGGTGAACTTCTTTTCTTTCTTGAGCAGCTCTGTCATGGGCCGGGCTATTTTAGAAAACCCTTCAATGAATCTCCGATAATACCCAGCTAATCCAAGAAAACTCCTGATCTCACTCACATTGGTCGGCGGCTGCCAGTTGGATACTGCTTCGACCTTCTCGGGGTCTACTGCCACTCCTTCTGCGGTCAAAATATGACCAAGGAAGGCTACTTTCTCCAGCCAAAATTCACACTTGCTGAATTTGGCATATAGTCTATGCACTCTCAGTTTTTCCAAAACTACCCTCAGGTGCTGCTCGTGCTCCTGAATGCTCTTCGAGTAAATAAGTATGTCGTCAATGAAGACTACGACAAACTTATCTAGCTCGTCCATAAACACTTTGTTCATGAGGTTCATGAAATAGGCAGGTGCATTTGTCAGTCCAAAAGACATCACTGTGAACTCAAACTGTCCGTATCGGGTGACAAAGGCTGTCTTCGGGATGTCGCTTTCCCTAATCTTGAGCTGAAAATATCCGGACCTTAGGTCGATCTTGGAAAAATACTTGGCTCCTTTTAACTGGTCAAAAAGGTCGTCGATCCTGGGGAGAGGATACTTGTTCTTGATAGTGACTTCGTTTAGTGCTCGATAATCAACACACAACCTCATACTTCCATCCTTCTTCTTGACAAATAGAACCGGGGCTCCCCAAGGTGACGAACTTGGCCTGATGAAGCCAATTCGTTGTAGTTCCTCTAATTGTTTCTTTAATTCTGCCAACTCGGTGGCTGCCATCCTATAAGGTCTCTTGGCTATAGGGGCAGTCCCAGGGACAAGGTCAATGACAAATTCTATGTCCCTATCTGGTGGCATACCGGGAAGTTCTTCGGGAAAGACATCGGGATATTCATTTACTACTGGGACTTCTTCCAAGGACTTGGCTTCCATGTTAAACACCATCGGGTCTGCACCACTCTCCCGGGTGTGACAGGTCACTCGGACTCCCTCTGGGTTTGTTAGATGCACTACCTTGTCCGAACAACCTATGAGGCCATTATGTTTGCTCAGCCAATCCATTCCAAGGATCACATCTATCCCTTCCGACTTAAGTACTACTAGGTCTGCTAGAAACTCTACCCCACTTAAATTGATCCTTACCCGTAGACAACCCAGTTGACACCTGATGTCTCCTCCGGGCGTCCGGGTTATTAGGGGTGTTTTTAGTAGTACCGTAGGTATTTTATGTTTTTCCACAAAGCTCGAGGATATGAATGAGTGTGATGCTCCAGAATCAAACAGTACTGTTGCAAGAGTTGAGCTGACTAGGTACTCACCGAGTACTACGCCCTGGGCTCCTTGAGCTTCCTGTGCGTCGATGTGGTTGACACGGGCTCGTCCAAAAGACTGCTGAGGTTGCCTCTGCTGGTTGCTGTTGTTGTTGCTGTTGCCACGAAGGGGCACTCGGTTGGCACCGGTCAGAACTGGCTTGGGTCCGTTCACTGTATTGGAGAAAGCCGAAGTAGCAGGCTTGTTCTTGGCATAGGGGCAGTCGGCGATGAAATGACCCGTCTCACGGCAGTTGAAGCAGGCTCTCACGTTGCTGTTGTTGTTGGTGACCTGGCTCGCATTATTCTGTGAGGCCCTCATGGTGTTCTGACTTCTGGGCTGTGTGTTAGGGGCCCGTGGTCCTGTCACTTGAGACTGAGTTTTGTACTGCATTGGGGCTTGGGACCTTGGTGCGTTGTAGCTGAGACTTCTGGTTTTCTGAAAACGATCCTGCTGGCGAGACTTACTTTCCAGAAACTTGCGCTTGTTTTCTTTCCTTTCATCAATCTTAGCCTTCTCGGTGAGGATTGCCTTGTTCATCAAGGTGTTGAAATCAGGATAGATCTGAGGGGTGAGCAGGGTCCTGAGTTCTGGGTTTAGTCCCTTCTTGAACATGTCCTGCTTCTTCTCGTCGTCGTTCACTTCATCTGGCGCATATCGAGACAGCTCCATAAACTGGTGTGTATACTCTTCCACCGTCATATTCCCCTGCTGAAGTGCGCGGAACTCATCCGCCTTGCGCTTCATGGTGGCCGAGGGGATGTGGTAACGGCGGAATTCCCTCACGAATTCATTCCAGGTGATGGTGGAGGCATCTCTGGCGGCAGCGCAGTAATTCTCCCACCAGGCTAAGGCAGTCCCAGTGAGTTGATGTGCTGCCAGAAGAACTTTATCACGATCCTGGCACCCAAATGGCTCGAGTTTCCTCTGGATCACGCGGAGCCAGTCATCTGCATCCAAGGGGTTGCTGGATCCGGCAAAAGTGGGTGGCTTGGCCCTCAGAAAAGCTGTCAGCTTGTCATTAAAGGTCTGCTCTCGTGGCTGCCTGTTCACTAGAGCATTGGCCAGTGTCTCCAGTATGAGAGTCTGGTTATGGATTACTTGTGCCAGGTCCACGAAAGGTGGTGGTGGTGGTGGTGGTGGCAGCTGTGCACCTTGATTTTCTCCTCTGCCCTGACTCACTTCTTGATCTTCCTGAGGATGGTTTTGCCCGTCAGGGTGTATTCCTGCATCAGCGGCTGCAGGGTCCCTGACGCGGGAGGCCCTTGTGAAGCTCCGGGACACCATCTGCAGATTGGGTAGGGTTTTTGTGAGCTTGGGTTTAGGTGATGTTTAAGTTATTTAACTCGTATTTTTGAAAAGGCAGAATTAACCTTCTGCCGAAGGGCACACACAACAAGCACACAACAAGGCAAACAAGCAACCTTCACTAAAGCAAGGCAGGGTACAACACGGGAACACGACTAGAACGCGTACTACACGTCCGGGTACACAACTTTAAAAAAAAGGGGCACAACACTTCTTCGGACCACATGGCTTCATTCCTTGTCGGTTGCTCGCGCTTCAGGCAGACTCAATGGCTTGCGTGGGTTCCTCCCTCGGAAAGGAACTCACGTCCTCCGGGGAAAGGAGTGGTCCTGGCCCTCCGTCCTCTAGACCTCCGTTTTCCCGGGGTTGCGTTGCGGCTTCTCTTGCGGCGGCGGCCGTAGACCTTCCAGGATTCTCGGGTGGGGCTAGTGGGTTTCCAACGAGTGGTCCCCATCCAAAGACGGGCGTCCCGAGCAGAACATGGTCTTCTCCTATTGCCGGGACTGGGGTTCCACTACTAGCCCATTCTTGCATACGCCGATCCCGGGCTTGCCTGAGGCTTTCCTGAGCAACTGCTTCACTGCTGACCGCGGCTGCGGCTCTTGCCTCGGCTTGGACTGCTCGGATCTGCTGCAGTCTTAGCGCGAGCTCTGCTTGCTCGGCTCGATGGGTCTGTTCCCTCAGCAAGTTGGCTTGCTCGTCAAAGAGCTGATCCAAGGAGGCTAGGTAGGTAGCTACTTGGTACATGAGGACTTCTTCATGGCGGCGTCGTTCCAGGCTCCTCATTCGAGCTTCCCAAACTGGAGTCCTGATGGCTGGTGGGAAGAACCTCATTGGTGTGGGGGTGAGGTGTCCTTCGAAAATCCGGCACAGATAACGTAATGCTTTCCTGACGGCTAGGGGATAGGTGTCCTGGTGCCTAAACCCTGTAGCAGTCACTCGCCATGACAGGATGTCGGGGTAGCGGTCACTTCTGGCGACGACTAGGATCACCCTGCAGCGGAGAGTGCCATGATGCTCGTACTCTCTGTTGTAGTACCTTGGGCGTTCCGTGACGCCAAGGCTCTCCAGGGCGTTAATCAAGAGGCTGGGGAAGCCAGGTGCAGCTTGGCAGTCGCCCTGGGTCCATCCTTCCTCAGCCATCTGAAAACAAAGATATGGTGAAAAACTTGCACAATTATTTGAGGTACACAAAGGGGTAGATGATTTTTATTTATGGCGTCATGGGGGTACAACTTCATGGGTACATGATTATTATTAGAGCAAAGGTTCTAGCTTAGAGACTACTCCTATCATGGGGACTCTTCCTCGATCCTAAGAGAGCGCTTCTTCAGTGGGAGATACTGATCCGTGGTGTCATCGGTCTGAGTACCCTTATCCCAATGGGTTTCCTCGGGCTCTTCTTCCTCTGTCTGAGTACCTATGTCCCAATGGGTTTCCATGGGTTCTTCTTCTTCATCTTCCTCTATCCATCCGCCTATTCCCCAGCGAGCCTCGTACCTCCGCATACGAGCTTGGAGAGCGGCTAGCGAGTCCTCGGCGCGTGTGGCTCTTGCTCGCTGTTCTTCCAGTTCTTCCTCTTTTTCATCCATTTGGACTTGGAGGGCGGCTAGGGAATACTCGGCATGGAAAGTCCTCGACCGTTGTTCCTCCATCTCCTGGGTTGCTTTTTCTGCTCTGTGGACCTGCTGTTTCAGTTGTGCTGCTTGCTCGCGATAGAGCTCATCCAGGCCGGTGAGATAGATGGATAGGTGAGAGACCGTGTCTTCTAGGTCTTCTTCTTCTCTTCCAAGTCCTCTCATCCTGGCAATCCATGTGCGTCCTCTTCCTTCAGTCGGCGGGAAAAATCCCATAGGAGTCCGCTGGAGGTGATGCCTGTAGATCACACGCAGACGTCGTAGGGCTTTGCGGGCGGCTTTCCGATAGGTATCCGGGAATCGGAATCCAGTGGTGGAGATGAACCAAGGGTCCACATCTGGGTAGCGGGTGCTCCTTGCTATGAAGATCATCAGGTCACACCGAAGAGTGCCCTTGGAGTCATACTCCCGGTAAAGAAACTCTGGCGGATCCACAACTCCAATGCGTTCCAGGCTGAGTATCAACAACTTAGGAAGGCCGGGCTCTGCGAAACAGATTCCGCCGATCCATCCATCGTCAGCCATCTGGAACAGGGCAAGAACCAAAGGTAAGTGTTTGAGTGAGGAAAGGATTAAGGATAGAAAAGCCCTAAGGTGATAGGTCCTGAAAACGGGTTTCGCTCCTAGGGTCACGTCCTACGGCCAACCTACGGCTCTGATACCACCTGAAGCATCCCCTCATAAGAGAAGACTTAAATGTGATACAAAACATCAGTCCCAGGAGGCTGATGCCACATTTATTACATCAGATGGTTCAAAACCTTACAAACCTTGGCGGACACTCGATACAGATGATAATAATAATTAACCAGGCTACGACATAACACCAGACCGCGAACCACATAGGGTCTACTACGGGCTCAGAGTACTGCGACAGCGGAGGCATCTTGACAGGGCCGGTTCCACAGGCAAGGTTGGGTGTAGAACGATAACCCTACTCGGCGTCGTCTGGTACGAAGTCCGGGTCTTCTTCTGTAAAAAGTAAGAGTGGGGTGAGTACAAACGTACTCAGCAAGTCCAACCACACCCACGGAGGGGGTTATAACAGAATAATATGCATAGGTAAATCAAGGATAAGGTTACGGTTTAATTTGCCGAAAAGCGATACTTTATGCAGGGGTTTATTTTATAGAAAACCATTTAGACATCAGTTTTTGGCATTAACACAGAGTTCAGGTTTTAAAACTGCTACCGGACTCCCCGTCCGACGTAGCACACGGCACAACTGCCGGGACCAATTCCAAAACAACTCACACCAGCCCATCCCAGAGAAACACTAGTTATGTGACCACACCGTAACTCGCCCAATACCGTGGGCACGGACTATTCGAATAGATTCTTAACTCTGCAGAGGTGTGCAACTTTACCCACAAGTAGGATACCACAACTCGAACACCGTCGTGTCGGTGTAGATCCCAACATAGCCATTACCCACCATAGCTAAGCCTGACTAGCCATCACGGGATGCACCAAGGGGTCATTGACCGTTCACTTAGGTATAACCGGGCATAAGTCACTCGGGGCTTATCCCTTCTCCTTAGTCACCCGTTGCTCTCAGCTCTCCTGATGGCTATCACACCAACTAGTGGGATTTATGCTACGTCGTTGCCCATACAACGGTCGAGTGGTTTGCACGATAGTGGAGTCAGGTGAGATGACACACCAACTCGGTCCTTAGACACGACAAGATGGATATCTCCCTTCTTTGCCCAGCCACACAGGCATAAGCACACCAATCGGAAAATCACACAGAAATGCCGTCCATCTCGCCCATACTCATCTTTCGAAAATCCACATTTTATCCCTTCCCACACGCACACATTTTCTTTATAAATCAGATAGTATTATGAGTAAAGTCCTAAGCGTTCTAATATCGATTAACGTCCAAGCAAAATCAGACATTAATCTAGGTGGTCAAGGAATGGTCATCACAAATCAAGGGGTGGCTATCCAACCGTGTTTTCATGCAAGTAAAACATATGCAACTTTATAAAACAGGCCATTGGGTTGTGTTTATAAAAACTAGGACAGAAACATGCATCAAAGGATGGGATTGAACTTGCCGTCTTCAAAGCCTTCGGGGAAGTCCTGTCCTTCGGGCTCGGGGTCGCGGATCGGGTCCTCGTTCACCTGCTCACAGCACTGCTCGACAACGGGTTCTCCTTCGTTCACTCCGTGGTCTACAGCGCACACAAACAAACATTCAATCAAAACAAAGATTTGTCGTCGAGCTCGAAACGGGAACACATGAAATATAGGGCATAGATTGTTATTTTCGAATGGTTTTTGAATGGTATGGCCGAAACTGAGTTAAGAGAGGCGGGGTAAGATTTTAGGTTAAACCGGGGTCGTTAGGCACATAAAATGATAGGTCAGGGGAGCGTTTAGGCCCTAAATAGGGGTCCAGGGACCTAATTGTAATTAAGATTAAGTAGGCAGGGGCTTGGTTTACATTTTAGAAACTTCATGGGTCATTCTAAAAGAGTCAGGGGTTTATTCGTAATTAAGTTTACATGCAAAGGGGGCTTATTTTGGAATTAGGTAAAAGGGCAGGGTTTACTTTGCAAATTGGTTAAAAGGGGGGACTCTTAACCAAATAAGAGGGAAAGGAGGGGGTTTGGGGCAAATTTGCCCCTTCTTCCTCCTCCCGTCGGTGGGGAACAGAGGAGGGGGAGGGGGCCTCTGCGCCGGCCAAATCCCGGCGGCCAGGGGTTCGCCGGCGGCCCGGATCAAGGGGAAAAGAGAGAGGGCGGGGAGGCGAACCGATCCCCGGCCTCACCTTGCGCCGGGCTGGAGCGTGGCGGTCCGGCCACGAAAGACAGCAGCGGCAAGGGTGAGTGAGCAGCGGCGGCTGTGCAGGGTTGCGAAGAGGGGGCGTGGGGCGGTGGCACTGCGGTTCGTGGGAGCGCCGGGGGGTGCTCCTTGGCCCCCTTTATAGGCGGCCAAGGCGGTGGCGGTGGGAGCAGGGTGGTGGCCGGCGGGGCAGGCCTGTCGGCGGCGTTAGAGGCACGGCGAGGCTCACCATGGTGATGCGACGGCACGGCGCGGGGGGGGGCACTGGTGAGGCGTCAACGGGGCGCAGAACCGGAGCGGCGAGGCGAAGTGACACCACGGCCAGGCGGCGACCGCTGCAGGCGGCTCTGTGCCGCGGTCGACGCTGCTGTGCAGCGTCAACGGCGGTCAGCCGTGGCGTGACGCGCACGGGCTGGCGGCGCTGGAGCGGCTCGGGTGCAGCAGGGCGCAGGCGAGCGGGTCCAGGCGGCGGGGCGCGCATCGCAGCGGGCGCGGGTGGGTGCGTGCAGCGGCCGGGAGCGGGGCGAAGGCGAACTGCGCGGGGTGCGGGCCGGTGCGCGCCGAGCCGCTGCAGGGCGGCGCGTGCACTGCGTGGCGACGTGCCGGGGTGCGCGCTCGGCTCGGGCAGGCGCGTGTGTGTGCGTGGCCGTGGGCGAGGTCGGGGGCGAGCCTGGTGCGCGTGGCGAGCGGCGTGCGGGGCGTGCTCGGGAGCGGGCCAGCGCAGAGGGGGGGGCAGGAGGAGAAGGCGCGGGCCAGGCGCGAGTGGCAGAGAAGAAAGGAAGAGGAGAGAGAAAAGGGAAGGGGAGAAGAAAAGAAAGAAAAGGAGGAAAAGAAAAGAAAAGAGAAAGAAAATGGGAAAAAGAAAAAAGAAAAAGAAAAGGAGGGGAGAGAAATAAAGAGAGAGAGGGGGTGAACGCGTCGGCGCTGATCGCGGCCGCGGTCGGCCACGCGTGTGTCGGCCGCGTGCGACGCGCAGGCCGAGGGCCAAACAGGGATGGGACAGCGGAAGATTTGGGTGCCGGCTCGGTTCCTCGGGGTATCGGGAAGTCAGGCGGAAGATGAAACAAGAAGGGATCGAGCTCAACGACAAAACAAGGATTAGCGCGTGATTTAATTTTGTTAGATTTTTGGGATGTTACAATATGCATACTGTATTTCTTTAGAACCTTTTCTAAGTATGCCTTTTGTGACAATCCTAATACCCCCTTTGTTCTATCTCGGTGAATTTCAATTCCCAAAACAAATGAAGCTTCACCGAGATCTTTCATATCAAAGTTTGAGGACAAAAATTTCTTTGTCTCCAGTAGCAGACCAACATCACTACTAGCAAGTAGAATGTCATCCACATATAGGATCAGGAAAATAAATTTTCCACTTCTGAACTTTGCATAAATGCAATTGTCCTCCTCATTTTCTTTAAACCCAAATTTTCTTATGGTTTCATCAAACTTTAAATACCACTGCCTAGAGGCTTGCTTTAATCCATAAATGGATTTCTTTAAGCGACACCTCATATGTTCTTTTCCTTTCACGACAAAACCTTTTAGTTGTGACATGTAAACATTTTCATACAAATCCCCGTTAAGGAAAGACGTCTTTACATCCATCTGATGTAACTCTAAGTCATAATGTGCCACCAATGCCATTATAATCCTGAAGGAATCTTTACACGAAACCGGAGAAAAGGTTTCGTTATAGTCTATCCCTTCTCTTTGCGTAAAGTCTTTTGCCACGAGTCGTGCTTTGAACCTTTCTACATTCCCTTTGGAGTCTTGTTTTATCTTGTAAACCCATTTACAGCCTACTGTTTTGGCTCCTTTAGGAATTTCCTCTAAGTCCCGAACACCATTGGAACTCATTGATTTCATCTCATCCTTCATAGCTTCCAGCCATTTAGATGAGTGAATACTTCTCATGGCTTCTTCATATGAAGTGGGATCACCCTCCATATGAACCTCTTCTGTATTATAAACTTTATAATCGCTAGAAATAGCCTACCTTCTTTCTCTTTGTGACCTTCTAAGGGCCACTGCTTGTGGCACATTATGTGCCTCAACTTTTGGCACATTTCCCATAGGGGGCTGTAGCTCCTCCTCCTCATGTCCAACCGCGGGTTCAGGCGGTTCCTGGATGACAGGTTCCAAACCTTCGCTCACTGTTGGTATGGGTGGAGTTGCGACAGGTGTTGGCACCGTAATAACTGGAATAGTTGGCGCAGCAACAACCGAAGAAGGTACTGGCGTCACTATTTCAGGAACTTTTGGTGCAGCATCAACAGGTAGTGAGAAAAATGGCTCTTGAATCATAGGAGTAGGACATACACCCGCTTCTCCTCAAGGTCTATTTCTCTAGGTACCATGCTCCCCCTGATCATTTCACTTTCTAGAAAAACAGCATGTCTCGTTTCTACAAATTTTGTATGTCTGTCTGGGCAGTAGAAACGAAAACCTTTCGACTTTTCAGGATAGCCTATAAAATGGAAGCTTACAGTTTTGGGATCTAGTTTTCTAAGATTTGGATTAAACACTTTAGCCTCAGCTGGGCTCCCCCATACCCGTAGGTGAGTCAGTGAGGGTTCTCTTCCTGTCCATAGCTCATACGGCGTTTTGGGCACCGATTTGCTTGGCACTCTGTTGAGAATATGGATGGCGTTAACGCATCCATCCACAGACTCAATGGCAATGTGGAATAACAAATCATACTGCGCACCATATCCATTAGTGTACGGTTGCGCCTTTCAGCTACTCCATTTTGCTGAGGCTCCCCCGGTGTAGAGTATTGGGCAACTATACCATTTTCCTGTAAAAACCTCGCAAAAGGTCCAGGAACTTGTTCATAAGGGGTATGTCGACCGTAGTACTCCCCTCCACAGTCTGATCTTACTATTTTAATTCTTTTGTCAAGCTGATTTTCAACCTCAGCTTTGAATATTTTAAATTTATCCAATGCTTCAGATCTTTATTTAATTGGATAAATGTAACCATAGCGGGAGTAATCGTCTGTGAATGTTATGAACGAATCATAGCCATCCACACTTTTCACAGGAAACGGTCCACATATATCAGTGTGAATTATTTCTAATGTTCCTGCACTTCGTTTGGCACCCTTTTTAATTTGTTTTACAAATTTCCCTTTAATGCATTCGATGCATTGTTCAAGATCAGAGAACTCTAACTGTGGAAGAATTTCACTCTTCACTAATCTTTCAATTCTCCCCCTCGAAATATGGCCTAAACGACAGTGCCATAATTTCGATGAAGTATCTTGAGTTCTCTTTCTTTTCTTTGTTTCTTTCTCTGACAAGGATTCATTCACATTCACATTACATACAGAATGCACTTTATCACACATAGATAATAAATAAAGATTATTGTAAAGGACAGCATCACCAATACAATTATTATCAAACCATAGTTCACATTTGTCATTCGCAAAATGACAACCAAAACCATCTGTGTCTAAGCATGATACACTTATCAAGTTTCTTTGAAGCGAAGGAACAAATAAAACATCTTTTAATACAAGCATGAAACCATTAACTAGCTCGATGGAGACATCGCCAACAGCTTCAATATCTGCTTGTACTCCGTTCGCGACTTTAATGTGTCTTTCGCTTCTTTGCGTAGTCCTTGTCGAACGGAATCCCTGTAAAGAATTTGCAACATGCACAGTTGCACCAGAATCAATCCACCATGTAGATTTAGAAAACTTTAAATACAGAGATTCATTAACAAATGAAATTATATTCTCACCATTCTTTGCCATTATCATCTTTAAATAAGCGGGACAATCTGCTTTACGATGCCCCTTGTCAAAGCAGTGGAAGCACTCATCTTGTGCTGGAGTGCGTTGTTGCTGACGCTGTTACTGATACTTCTGTGGCATAGTGGCTTTGTCTTTAGCTTTAGAGGAAGAAGCAGCATGGAAAGACCTTTTCTTGTTATTATGCACAAAATTGACAGACCCACCATTCTGTTTCTTGAGTCTATCTTCCTCTTGTGCACACATGGCAATTGCCTTTTCCATGTTCCACTTCTCTGGCTGTGAGTTATAGTTTACAACGAATGTTGCAAACTCTTTTGGCAGAGAGGCGAACACCAGGTGCACCATAAACTCTTCCTTGAGATCCAAGTTCATTGGTTTGAGCTTAGAGTTCAAGGCGCACATCCCCATGATATGATCTCTTATGGTACCGGCATTGCCATAGTACCTCTTTGTCACCAACTGCTCTATGATCTGTGTGGCATATGTCTTTGAAGAACCAGTAAACTGGTTCTTTATCTTTTCAAGGTACTCTGCAGCTGAATCACACTCTCCAATTAAACCCAGAATGTTAGGATTAATTGTGTTCTTTATCACTGCCACACATTTCTTGTTGACATTATTCCACTTTATCTTTTGGAGATCATAAGCCATTTTTATGGGAGCATAGTCCCTTTGCTTTTCCTGCCACTCAGCATTAGTGTCAGATTCCCCTCTCACTGGAGCCGGTGGCTCAGTGGGCTTTGGAGTGGTGATCATTTCATCCACCTCTCCACAGACGAAAGCAAGATCAACCTTCTTGATCCATTCGCCATAGTTGTCTCCTTTTAGAGTCGGGATGTGACTGATGAATCCCATCAAGTTCATCCCCGCTGAAAATTTCAAAAAAATAGTGAGAACATAATAACAACAATTGTATGTAATAATTCCAACATTGGTCAAAAATAGAACATACAACTGTTTATGCAATTAAATCTATATCACCGTTGTGCAGAAATAGAAATAAATGCACAAAAACTATGAAATTACAGTATTGTAATTAACAACGTTGGTCAGAAAATTAACAATACCATAATCCTCAAAAATAACATTTTAACCATGCTCTTAAACTTTAATTGTCTCGTTGGTTCGAATTAAAGTATAAAAGCAACTATATAAACTTAGCAGCGGAAACATGTAGGAATTTCTATTTCCAGAAGCAAAACTATAAACTTTTATCTCTAAACAATAAACACGTTGGTGCAAAATTGAATAGAGATCAAACTATAATCAAAACCATTCAAAAAACTATTGAAATTGCTTCTGGAAAAATAGAAAAAACAATAAAACGAAAACACTGTTCAGGTGGCCCAGAAGCAAAACCGGCCCGCGGCCTGCTCGGCCACCTTTCCTTGGGCCCGAGGCCCGACAGCCAACGGCCGGGCCGCCGAATCGGCCCGTCGCGGCGTCCCCTCCCCCGCCCGCATGGGCCGTCTGCCAGCCCAGGAGGCGAGACGATCTCGCGGCCGTTGATCACGATCGGACGGTCGTCCGCGGTTTTCGCCAGATCAAAACCGCGTCGCCGTCGCCGCGGCCCAAACCCTAGTTCATTCTTTCCTCCCCTTCTCTCTCCACGCTACGCAGCGGCGACGGCCACTGGCCATGGTGGCCGGGCGGGACGGCGCCGTCGCGGCTTGCTCGCCGGCGCGCGCGCTCGCCAGAGGGTGAGCGCGCCGCCGTCGAGCCGGCCGTGGACGGAGCCACGCTTTCGAGCCCCGCACACTCGACCCCGGCGTCCCGGAGCAGCAAGCAGGCGGCTCCACTGTGCCGCGAAGTCCGGCGAGCGGCGGCGCAAGCGCGTCACACGCACCAGCGACGGCAGTGGCGTGCAGACCAGGTAGGTCCCGCGCCCTTTGATCTCTAGGGTTAGGGTTAGGGTTTGACTGTTGAGTTCGATTTGTCATCGATTCGATCTGTTCTTGCTTTGATTCTATCGATTCGAGTTCGAATGATACGGTTTGAAACTTTTCGATCCGAGATCGAGTTGCTTTTCTTTGACTGTTGTTTTGATTCGCACTCGAAACTATCTTTCCTGACCTCGATCTACACGTGCGTAGGCGACTGATACCATTGTTACACTTCTAGGATCGACACAATGCATAAATCGAGTAGGATTTCTTTTCTTTTCTTTACATCAAGTGCAAAAGTCTCTAGTTCTATTGCATAAGCGGTATATGAAGGAACACAGTGAGAGAGAAGAGAGAGACCATCACCACCAGCGCTTGAGCTCGATCCGGCGGCCATCTCTGGTTTGCTGATGACGATATGCTCTAGGGCAGCGACGAGCGGTGCAGTGGCGTCGTGAGCGTAACGTCGAAGTCGAGGGCGATGGCAGCGATGCCGATGGATCAGCGTCGATGACAGCGGCGGTGAGGCTTCCCGCTGCTCCAGCGCACCCTCTAGATCGGCTAGGGTTTAGAATGTGGGAGAGGATACTGGCGGCGCGACGAACTTCGTTACCCGTGCCCCAACCCCTTCACCCCTCTTTATTTTAGTGCTGTGCAGCGGGGGCCCACCAACCATTAAGGTTGGGCGCCCCCGATCACGGTCTATTAGGAAAGAGATCAATCCAACATATTTGTGTAGTTTAAAGGGAAAAATTAGACAAGAAAGTTTATGAGTTGGCAGCACAAGAAGCTGATGACAAAAAAAAAAATCTTTGCCTTGAAGGATGGAAGAATGCAGTTCACTGAGACAGCTCTTGAATTGGGCACAACCAACTTATAGGCCATCTAATCTAATAAATTTCTGACCAAAACTTCTGGCGCTGATCAGAGATCTTGATCTGTGCGTGCGTTAAGCTTCAGAAGTACACGTGCAACAGGTCGAATAATTGTATACCGACTGATAAGAAATAACGAAGAGCGAAAACAAAAATATACCAATGAGTGTCTCTTATTCAAGTTATTTTTTTAATAGTTTGGAGTTTTAAAAATGATATAGGACGAAATGAAGAGACCTGCATGGCTGCATGTATTGACGACCAGCCTAATAATTGATGCAGAGAGAATCAAAACAAGGTTTGACTTTTTTCATAAAAATAATTAAGCTGGACCTGGAAATGTATTATTGGAGCGTTTTAAAAATTATTGATCCTTGAGAGAAATTGACAAAATCGATAATTAAACCCTAAACACTAAATATTACGAAATATACATTTACAAAGAACTACATTATATCAACTCGATCGAGTAAATAGAATGTTTTAAACTAAGGATCAATGGCAGCAGGTTAAAAGAATACTGAGGTTACATTCACCAACTGAAAAAGACATTCATTTATTTTTTTTTAAAAAGGCATTCAGTGCAAGCCGATCAGCTGCGTTCGTTTTTGCCGGACCATGCTGTTTTCTTGCCTTGACAGGCAAGTATATTAGAAACAATGACACGTCATCTTGAGAGGGCTTAACGGGCAATGTGTACAATAGATTTTTCTTTTCATTGTCTCGTAGTAGCATCATATCCCTTAAGTTATGGAATAAAAAGAGAGAATATTATAAATAGTACTACAACAACTCGTATAATGGTAAGTAAGCGATTTTATAGTACTTAATTTTAGCTTACGAGGCGGTTGTTTCACGAAGCAATCGCCTCATTCTTTCTCTTACCCCTCTATCTTCCATATCATCAAAATTTCTGCATGGAATTGCATGATACAACATATAATACTGCCAGGGGTGGACCCCGGGCCCGGCGACCCTAGGCCACGGCCCGTGCTCCGATGGATGAAGCTCCTGCTGGCAATCTGACATGTGGAGATGTTGCCGCCACTAGTGCATACGTGAGTATGGAATGCACTCAACGAAACTTGCATGACATGCTGGCAAGCAGGGAAGGCTCTGCTTATTCCCTGGGTCCGCCACTGAATACCGCTAACACGTAGCGATATACTTTCCCTTATTATCTTCATGAAACCAACCATGTTTTTGGCCGTCAAGCAGCCATTATTATTATAAAACAAACTCACCAACGGTACGTGCTCAAACATGGCAGATGCGTACGTGTCGTACACTTGCATGAAATCCAGAACAATCACAAGGAGGAGCATGTTGGTTGGTGCAAAATCTTCCACGCCGGGAATGTCCGGCACGCATGGTTATGAAGACATGTTTTAGTCATTTAGAGATGACGGCAGCCTAACTGTACGATCTATGCATGAATATATTGTCGCAGCAGCTTAATAGTTAATCTCCCACAAGCGTACGTGCAGCGTAGTGCTTCGCAGGCCTCCATTTTTTGTTGTTGCATTTAGTGGATCAAGAAAGAAAACACGAGGTCAGTGTTAGCATTAGATCAATAACTCCAACTTATATAACATATTCTTTTATTTTCAGTTTACAAGTTTTGATATTTGAAAATGACATGAGTATATTTGTTTTTTTTTCGCGACCGTGCGTGAGCACGGGACATGAGTAGATTTGTATCGAGGACTGGTTTCATAATAGGTCACTCTTGCTATGTGTTCGTAATAATTCACTGTTGGCTCTTGCTATGATGATCCAAAAAGTGGAGGGAGTTTTTTTTACATAACAGAACATTTAGCTATTTTTTCAGTAACTCATGTGAGTAAACATTATTGCAACAAGACACCTTCCATGTTTTTTCTTGAGAAATGCTGAAAACATGGGATTCTTCATATTTCATTTCTGAATCGTCGCCGACGAACTTAGGAACATATGCTAGCATAGCTAACGCTTCTTGTGCAACAAACCCAGGTTAGTGCGATTTTTTTTCTCTCGCAACAAAGCGCCGAAAGGGTACAAATTCTTGCGTCAGAAAGGTTCTTGCTCGTGGCATTATTACCCGTGTTAAAAACAAAAGAAACCTTGTTTGTTGCTAGGCGAGGTAGCGATAGGGACATCAGACATGTGCCTGGGTGGGTATCAGTTAGGAAAGTAAAACTACCGAACCTCTCTTGTCTCTTCACAAGGCTGTGCAGAGGAGAGAGGACAACAACCTGATTTTTTTAAATAAAATTTTCCAGAATTAAAGAAAAATAACTAAATTCATCACAGTCATTTCAACTTCAGTATTAGTGCTGCTACTCATCATCAACAATCCGGAACAACTAGACAAAGAAGATCACTCTTATCTTACCAGCTAGGCTACCTACAATTATTCCATTTTCTTTTGGGCCTCTTGGCAGAACATTTTTTCCCTCACCATCTCCTTGATGTAACAAAAGCAATGCATGGAAGAAGCCAAATACACAAGGGAGTAGGAGTAGGAGTAGGACCCCCAGCTTCGTATTAGGTTGCAGTGTTGGACATCACAGATCATTTGCTCATACACTGCCGCACTGCTGCCTGCCTGCAATTCCCAACTCCCAAGTGCCCATGATGCTAAAAAAAAACTCCCAAGTGCCAATGCAAAAAAGCCGAAGCTACACCATAGTTGCAAGCATGTTAGCCCACCAACGCAAAAGGCCTAAGTTTCTGAATTTTGTATGGGTGGCTCGGTCGGCCATGGCACTGCAGCCCATGCCACCGTTCATGGCTTTGTGTTCGGGCGCCATTTGAATAAGGGCTCCTGGCCATGTAATTGGGGGACATGAGTGGCAAAGGTGGTGTTGATTAGAGCACACTGCACAGCACAATTGTGTTTTGGTATGCACAGGGGATTGGATTTTGAGGGGCGGGCTAGCCTGTCCCTGTCTCTGTGCCTGTGGTCTAGTATGGCCGTTTGGCACTAGGGAATGGTGGTGGTGATTGCCCATCAGCGCCACTAATCAGGATTGCACTTTATCTGCGGAGGAGGCACCGTGGCCATTGGATTCAGTAGTGTAATGTGGAGGAGGTAAAGTCGATCGATCCCTTGTACTGATCTAGTAGTTAGCCCTTAGTAAAGCAGCTGAGAGTTCAGAGTTGAGTTGCTGAATCTTGTAGCTCCGGAGAAGCGAGCTGAAGCGCTCACATGCTGCCTCAGAAACACAAAGGCCTTTTTGGTTTCACTGAAACGTGCATCAATCATAGGCACGGCGCCCCTTTTGCCGCAGCCGAGTTGTGTATGGGCGCCGAACTCGCATTTGATCTCGACGTGCTGCCATGGCCGGTACTCCGCTAATGATCAAGATCCAGCACCTCATTGCGACGGCGCCACGAATGATTCGCCGCACGCACCCCAACACGGGGCGGCCCCCATGCTGCAGCCTGCAGCATTTACCGATTGCCATGGCCCATCTTCGCATCGATTTCACGGAGGCCTGACGACGAAGCTTTGGTCCAGCAGTCATGCCGTCCAGTTTCCAGTAGAGCGGACCGGCCGGGCGGTGGTCCTGGTCCAGTGAGAGACGCCGGCACGGCGATCGATCGCGCGCGCGTGCCGCAAGCCGGGCAGCCTTTCCCGCGCCTTTACAGGCTACCGCACGTCTCGAGGTCCGCGCGCAAAAAATGTGCGATAACTGTGGGGACAAAGATACTTTGCGCACGGCGCAGTGGGCTCTGCTGCGGCACCGTGGCACCACCGCCGCCGGCGCGGAGGTACTCGATCGGCGGCCCGTGCGCGCGGCACGCCCCCACGCCCCGCCTAGAACGGAGGAGAGAGGAGCGAGCCCGTGCCCGTGCGCCGAGCCGCGCGGCTGCCTGCCGGCGCCGTCCACAGCGTGCGGGGCGGCCGGACCGAGCAGGCGCTTGCCGTGGCCGGTGCGGCGCCCGTGCGGCCACGGCGACCAACAACGTGGGAGGAGACCGGGGCTCGGCAGCCGCGCCCGCGCGGGTCCGCCGGAGCCGGTTGGGCTGGTGGCTGATGTCTGGAGGGGAGTGACCAACTGGGCCAGGCCGCCGGTGCTCGGGCACCACAGCCGCGCCCACCCAATAAATAAAAGGTATTCACTGGTGACGGGTTCGGGCCAGACCTCGGATGGACGTGCTGGGCTCAAATGGGCCCAAAGCCTGAGACGTGTTGGGCTCAAATGGGCCCAAAGCATGGTGACGGGTTTGGGCTAGACTGTGGCAGCGTGCTAACTCAAAATGAGTGCCTGACAAAACCGGAATTTTTTTATTTTTATATTATTTTTTTTCGATTTATCAAAAATATATATCTAATTTTTTTTCAAAAATGTCACCCTGCCGCCGGTTCATTTGGCGGTAATGAGATACCGCCGGATGAACCGGCGGTAAGGGTTCTGGCCCACCGCCTGCCAACATATCGCCGGTTCATCCGGCGGTAAGATGTCAGGCCAATGGGCCTTCGTGGGCTGGTAACTTACCGCCGCCGGTTGAACCGGCGGTAGCTGGCGCTTACCGCCAGATGAACCGGCGATAAGAACCTACCGCCGGACCAACCGGCGGTAAGGCCCCGCCCTCTTAATCCCGCCCGCCCGCCGCCGCCCGCCAGCCCGCTCACTCCCCGCGCCGCCGCCCGCCCGCCAAGCGCCGCTCGCTCTCGCGCGCCGCCGGCCGCCGGCACCGCGGACCGTCCGCTCCGCCGCCCGCATCGCGGCTGGTGAGGGCCGGCCCCCGCGCGCCGGGGTTTGGCCGGCCGGCGCTCCCCCGGCCGCGCGCTCGCCGTTCGCGCGCACCGTGTCAATTATATTTTTATTTTTAGTTTTACTAATAATAATTTGTAGATTAGTATTACAAATATTAGTGATTTAGATATAGTTTTAGATGTAGAAATAGTTTTAATAAATATTAATGATTCACGTATAATTATTTTTAATATGAAATCGTAGAACTTGAAATTGAAAATATTAGTTTACAGACGAATATAATTTCATATATGAATATTAATGAGTCCAAACAGACATATTAGTGTCATAAAAATATTATTAATTGATATTATAGTACATACAAAACCTATGAATATATGTCAGTAATAGTAATAGAAATTAAAATAGATGTAAATAGTAATAGAAATTGTAGAGAAACAATTAAGATAGATGTAAAAATAGTAGAATTATTTATTAGCGTTGATCAAATTCTAAGGACAAGTAATTATTGTCGTAAATATTGTCAGGCATGTCAGATGATTTGTATTTTCAAGTGTTCTATGGGTCAGGAGAAGTTAGATATGGTCCTGAAGGGATAGATTTATCAGAGTTTAGCTCGATCACAAAAAAGTACCCCGAGCTAGAGAGAGGACTTGGATTTCAATATCCAATTGGCTATATAAAGCTTTCAGCCTTAGTCGAGATGAACATGAGATCTCTGTCATGGCAGTGGTCGGTCGAAGGGAACCAGTATTTTGGGAGCTATTGCCGTTTGAAGGGACGCAAAACTGGAGGAACTATGTCAATATAAGTAGTAATCGAGGCTTACCGCTTGTGTTGTTTGTTCAAGCATTCGAGAAGATTAGTTTTAGAACTGAAGCGGGCGGGGATCATGAAGGCCAGGGAGACATAGTATCGGAAGAAACTGAGACGATGCATGAATCTCATGAAGAAGGTGGTGAACTCGAGATTTTAGAAGATGATAGACATGGTGCACACGAACCTCGTCAAGCAACTGGTCAGGCTGATGAAGGGGAAAACATTCCAGAGATAGTTGAAGAGTTTCAGAGGGAGGGTGAAGAACAGCACAATGCAATGAATGATGACTCCTCGGATGATGATGATGATGATGATGATGATGATGATGATGATGATGATGATGATGATGATGATGATGATGATGATGATGATGATGATGATGACGAAGATTATCATGTCCCACACAACTGGTCCGGTTATGATTTTTCAAAATTAAGTGTAAATGCAGGTGAAGCGGTGCCTTGGGAGTACAGGCAAAATGAGGTATGTATCGGTTCGGTGTATGCCAACAGTGACAACATGAAGGAAGCTATAAAACGTTGGTCGACTCTCTCTTTGCAAAGACAGTTCAAAGTTGTGAAGACCAGTCCGAGAACATATGACTTGCGTTGTGTGAGAAGCGAATGTCCTTTCAGGGTGTATGCTTCTATGGGCAAGTGGCAGGATTTCTGGGAGGTTAAAAAAATTGTGGAGCACACATGCCTACTTGAGCAATTAGAACCACAGCACCGCAACCTCAGTGCAGGTTTCATAGCTAACTACATGTACCCTTTGATCGTGGACAATCCTAGTTATGAACCTAAGTCAATCATTTGTGCTGTTGAGGAGGAGTTTAAATATAAATTTAGCTACAACAAAGCTTACAGAGCGAAACAGAAAGCGCTGCAGATGAGGTGGGGGACGTATGAAGCTTCGTATCACAATATGCCGGCATTGCTGCACACTATATGTCTTAGAAATCCTGGTAGCTACTACGACTTGAAAATGTATCCATGTGCCCAGAAGCCTGGAAAGCAGGTACTCCAACGGTCGTTCTTGGCCTTGGGCGCTTGCATTGAGGCGTTTCCGCACTGCCGGCCAGTCATTTGTATAGATGGGACATTTTTGACAGGAAGGTATAAAGGCACAATCCTCACAGTTGTTGCAGCTGATGGTAACAGACAATTGTTGCTTTTGGCAATTGCCTTTGTAGAGAAAGAATCAGGGGATACTTGGTATTGGTTTTTGTAGAGGGTGAAGCAGATGATTGTCAAAGATGTAGAGAACGTGTGTTTGATTCATTATCGGCACAAGGGTATATTACAAGCAATCGATGACATACAAAATGGTTCTACTGAGCGTAGTAGGACTGCACTTTGGCCGGACCTAAAGAGTAGGTGGTGCATGAGGCATATGGGGGCAAACTTTCATAGCCAGTTCAAGAACAAAATCCTCATGAAGCTATTCAAGCGGTTATGCAGCCAGAATCAGGAAAGGAGATTCAACTTCCTATGGAAAAAATTGGATGAGCCAACAAAAAAGCAAACGGCGGAGCTAGCGAAGAGATCTGTCAATACAGAGGAGGACGACCAGGTCTCACTTGAAGACGTGGGCTTGGACGGTCCGAATGTCAGGCGCAAAAGGAGAAGGGCAATTAAGACATTCTCTGAGTGGATTGAGCACGAACCAAAAGAGAAATGGGCTTTACTATTTGATGAAGAAGGTGCTAGGTACGGTTTAATGACTACGAACCTAGCCGAGGCATACAATTGGGTGCTGCATGGTGTAAGATCATTGCCACTTGTTGGGATCGTGGAGTTCTTCTTGTATCGCACTTGCGAGTACTTCAGGGACCGTTACGCTGTGGCACAGAAAGATATGGTCGATAATCGCAAAGTTTACGGATACAAGGTTACGGAGCATATGGAGGAAGCTTTCAAAAAGGCCCGTTTACATCGGGTGACTCCAGTTGGGTCTATGGAACGTCGGTACGAGGTGGTGTGTAGGGACAAAGGCCGAATGGGGGGCCGGCATGAGAAGCATGTGCAGGAGTGTGTTCTCCGTCCTGATGCTTGTATTTGCTCATGTCATAAGCCAAAGCTGCTGCACCTGCCGTGCACACATGTCATTGCTGCCTGTTTTGAAGCTGGTGGACTACAGGCTCGTATGTATGTCTCAAATTACTTCATGAAGGAAACTATTTGGATGACTTGGAGGCACGAGATTTATGGGTTTCGCATCCTGGGAGACTTCATAACTGATCCTGGACACAATGCAACTTACATTCCGGATCCAGATCCAGAAATGTTTCAAGGGATGGGCCGACGCAAGAAGAAACGCATTAGAAATAATATGGATCGATCGGAGGCTGGTCGAGATGTCCGCCTCTGCTCGAAGTGCCATGAGACGGGTCATACGTACAAGGATTGTATGGCATTGAGTTATGGTGGCCGCACAGATGGAGCGGGCTCATCAGAAGCTGCTCCAAATCCGGCACCGCAGGCAACGGGTCGTCGTGGCCGCCGTCCTAACAACGATGGCCTTATGTGATCGATGACGATTGTCATTTGTGTCATTCGCTATTGAATCATGTTCGATGTTAAATTATGTAATATTAAGAACTGATATGTCGTAAACTGATTTCGTCTTGGCGTACGAATATTTGTTGTAATATGTGGCGCAAATGTATGTTCAACTTTGTTACTGTAATTGGAAATTGAAGTTATATGATATGTAATTTGTTGTGCATCATTTATTAGTTAATTACGTTATGTTTTATTTAGTATTTTATTAAAAATTTGTTGTATTACTTAATATTGTTATTTATGTTCTGAAATTTTATTTAGTATTTTATTACGTTAATGTTATTATGCTTAATATTGTTATTTATGTTCTGAAATTATTTGTAATAAATCTTATTATATAGGTATGGCGCACGAGGAAGGAGCCACCCCTGAGTTGCTATATGCTCTCGTCGACAAGCGCCACCGGTCGTACATGTCTGCGGTCCGTGGCATAAGCTTAGGGACGTTTCGGGCTCGTGTGCCCATGTCGACGATGCCGATACACCGTCGCTGGGTTCCTAGGTACGGGTTACATTTGTCATATATTTTAATTGTTTCCTTAACCGTTTGTTATAACTTGATTTTCATTTTCGCGTTGCAGGCTACGCGCTTCAGGTCTTCTCCCGATTGCGCGACTTGTGGAGGGAGATATGGCCGACCCTGCACGTCGACCTAGGGACAGGGCTCCACGGTTCCAGTTTGACATGTCCCTCCTCGCGGCACTTCTCGACCGTTGGCGTCCGGAGACGCACACGTTTCACCTCCCAGTCGGTGAGATGACCCCTACTCTTCAGGACGTGGCGATGCTTCTAGGCTTGCCGTGTGCTGGACGAGCTGTGGGTGCAGAGGACGTGGGACTCTCATGGCGCGATGACCTTTTGGCTCGGTTCGCCGGGGTTCAGCGCAACGAGCTAGCGTTGCCGTACCGGCCCTTGCCTGTGAACCACGCACACGGACCGACAAAGAGGTGGCTCCTACAGTTCAGTGTGAGTACATAAATGTTGATTCTTTCCGTACTTATATTGATATATATTTGCATTGACGACTCGTACCATTTTAAAGGCGGACTACATGAGGGCAGACGCAGATGACTTTATGGTTGCCAAGCACTTCGAGGCCTACTTACTGTGGCTGTTCGGTTGGGTCATGTTCTGCAGCTCGCAGGGTGACTCGTGCCCCAAACAGCTCATTTCTTTGGCGAGGTCGATAGCTGATGCTCCACTTCACGAGATGCCACAATTCAGCTGGGGTTCTGCCGTTTTGGCTGCGAGTTACAGGGGTCTTTGCACGGGCGTGACGAAGGTCTCAGCAGAGGAGCCCATTTTTGTTGGGTGTCCTCTACTGTTACAGCTCTGGTCGTACGAGCGCTTTTCCGTCGGTAGGCCAAAGATGGACTTCGAGTCGTACGTCCAGCTGTCCGCAGACCACGACGACGTCGACAGACCTACGATGGGTTCGTTGTGGTGCCTCAGGAGGGTACGTTACATCGTTTGTTTTACTTATTGTTACATGCCTGCACAAATGTACGATTTAGCGGTTAACTTATTTTTTCGTTATGCAGCCTTCTTGGGTCGGCGTGCAGACGAGGAAGTCGTACCACGACTTCGTGGGACAGTTTGACGCTCTTGTGGACACGGACGTGAGGTGGACTCCGTACACTGCAGCCGACATTTACGCCCGGGCACCGAGCGGTCTTTCGTACTGGATGACGAGGAAGCCGATCCTTTACGACATCCACGTCGAGGAGTACCACGTTCACCGGGTTATGAGGCAGTTCGGTCTCTACCAGCAGACCCCGGTCCCGATTGTGCACTCAGTGGAGGCCCATGTCCACAGGTACCGAATAAATAGTTCTATTAATAATTCATCATTTTTATAACCTACCATTTAGCATTGAATCGCTCAAACTTTCTATTATAGGTGGACACGTCAGGGCCAGCCACCAGGCTCGCGGTGGGCCGACAAGGTCCATCCTTACGTCGACTCTTGGGCTGCGGCCCTCGACGACGTCGTTTTTGAGGATCGGCCGCACAGCGACGAGGCGTTCGCGGACTACCTACGGTGGTACCTGCCGAGGACGCGCACACGTGTCGTGCACGTTCCACCAGAGGCTCCGATCGAGGCCGCAAGGGTGTCGGAGACGTACCCCGTAGTTCGAGACTAGAACTTCGCCATAGCGGTACGTTTCTCTGATTGATTTTGCAGTATTAAAAACTGGTTGCATATGAGTTTATTACTTTCTCGGTATAGTACGATGTCATACGAGCGATTGAGTCCGAGGCTTCGTCGAGTATGGGCCAGTACCATGACATGATGCCCGCCCAGCACCAGAGCACGCTGCAGAAGATCGTCGATATGTGCACGCGATTCCGACGAGCCGTGACCTGTCGTGAGGACGACACCTTCCTCCCACCTCGCAGTTCGGGGCCGGTTCCTGTGACCGGTCCATCGTCACGACGGTCTGCACCCGCGGCACAGTCAGGTCCACCGACACCGCCACCGCCACCTGACACGATGGCGACACCTTCGGGTTCTGCAGTTCGGCCCACGTACGTGCCGTGACCGGAACATTTGTACTCGGCAGGTAAATCGTACTCTAACCTCGTGTCACTTACAATACCGTATCATGTAAAACTTTATTCATTAACTTGTACTTCTTATTCGTGTAGCGCCCGTCTCGTCGCTGTTTCCGTCGATAGATCCCTACGGCGCCGGATCTTCGTCTCTTCGTCGTCCCATACACGATTTAGGTACGTCTAAGACCAGTTGTTAATTTGCGATAACAAGTACATTTTTAATTGAATATTGATGGATGGAAGTTTGTGAATCAGAGTACCGGCAGGTGGGAGGGATAGACGACGATGAGGAGATTCAGGAGGTGGACGACCTCGCGCAGATGGAGTGGGTGAACACGTTCTTCTCTTCTGCATCGACGCAGGAGGTCGTCGGCACTTCACAGCTAGGGGGTGCCCCACTCGCGATGCAGGACTACAGTCAGGTGGAGCAGACGCCTGTTCCTGAGCAGGGTCGTCGGTACACTCGCCAGACCATCTTGCCGGAGCCACTAACGTACTCGCAGCACCACACTAGGGTGGGCCAGGCTGCAGAGCGACGTGGCAGGAGGAGAGGGGGCAAGCGCGGACGCATCTAGTTTACAAGTTGTAGGTTGTTAATTATTTTGTTCCATCATACTATGTTATGTAGGCCTGTGTAGACTATGATTCGATGTGTCCATTACGTATCATTATGATGAGTAGGCCGGTGCAGTATTTCGGGCGATGGTATATGTCCGTGCAGTGAAATTATGACGATTAGGCCGGTGCCGTGCAGTGTTTCGGGCGATGGGATATGTCGGGGCAGTGCAATAATCACGAGTGAGCGCTGTGGAGCGTGCAAGTGCTGAAGTCATGAGCAGTGAGACGTCTTGTCGTTGTTTAAAGTGGGAGGAGTGAGCGGTGTTGAGCGTGCGAGGGTACAAATCAAGAGCAACGAGAGGTCGTGTCCGTGTTTAAAGTGGTAGGAGTGAGCGCTGTGGAGCGTGCGAATACTGTAGGCTTTTCATGTGCATTTACACTCCACACTCCGGGTATCAAACATTTGTGCGCCTATAAATACTCACTAGTTTGTGAACTCCCAGCACCACTCAAATACCAAAGGTCATTGTATACCCAATGTCTGGAGGTGAGTCTAGCAGGAAGAATTACTACGATTTTGGGAAAGGAAAAGGGGGAAGAAAGGGAGACCCCATAATATGGGAGGGGCCTCTTGGACCTGATTCCTTTCCGGAACCAGTGTTTGAGTTTCCGCCACAGCACAAGAGTGAATTTACCAATGAAACTCCTCTTCGACAATACGATAACCGTAGAGAAACGTGGCCAAAATGCAGACATAGTGAGAACTGCTTAGTGCAGATGTGCACCGACGGGATGGATGGCGGTCGGCGTTTCTTCAAATGCCCACACGCATGGGTAATGCTCGGTTGTTTTATTTCTTTATCTTCATTGAGACACCTTACATGAAATTTATTTTGCAGTCTTCAGATGCTCCAGAAAACTGTGGATTTACCAGGTGGGTGGATCCTGCACCAATTGATTCAGTTCAGGAGTTCATCAAGTACCTCCAGATAAAGATTTTTTATCTGGAGTGCAAGGTGAACCATTACGAGGAAGTGAGCGAGGGTAACAAAGACGACGAAGATGATGATATCAGCAATGCTGTCACTTCACAAGATGAACCATGCACTATTCCTTACTGCAACTGCCCTTGTCACAAGAAGAAGGGCCCTGCCCCTCCAGCACCACCGCCTGCACCAGCTGCAATGGGTGGATACTGCGGAGAAGGCTCAACGCAGTTTGCTACGTGGGGGTACGGCTATTAGGACTACCTAGTGCTAGTGACGCATCGTTGTATTTGTTGGGTTTTTTTAAATTACCTAAGGCATGTTAGCTTAGATCAGAATCTGTTTACCGTAGTTGCAACGGGTTCTGTCATGCCACTGCATTTCTGCTGTGTGTTTCATTAACGTTGTATTATGATGTAATTCCTATGGTTTACATTGTGACGATTAAGCCGGTACCGTGTAGTGTTCCGGGCGATGGGATGTGTCAGGGCAGTGCAATAATCACGAGTAGGTCGATGCAGTGACAGTACGATGAGTTTAAAGTGGTCGATGCGATGAGTAGGTCGATGCAATAATCTGTGTTTAAAGTGATAGCAGTAAGCGCTGTGGAGCGTGCGAGTACTGATGGTACGAGCAGTGAGAGGTCCTGTTGTTGTTTAAAGTGCAATGAGTGCGCGCTGTGGAGCGTGCGAGTGCAGAACCGTGGATGACTGTGGAGCAGTGAGAGGTAATATCTGTGTTCAAAATGCTTGGACATGCAGGCAGCCCTGCGTGTATAAAAGAGCACCTTGTGGTTCCCGAGAGCACAGACTTGCAATTCAGGTTCTACTTTTTTTAATTAGCCCAAACAAACAGCTATGAGCTCCTCATTCTCCCGGGCAGCTTTCCGTCGGGAAATGGAGGCTAATTTAGGACCCTCTCCTAACGATCCCAATAGATGTATTACAGATTGCAAGGTATGGCCGAAAGGTGTAGAGCCACCCGATTGCTATTGCCAAATGCGTTGTGTTCCGAACATATCTCGTGATTACGAGACTTTTGGCCAGAGGTATTGGTGTTGCAAGAATATTGAGGAAGTCCAAAAAAGAGGTGCAACATCACAGGTATAGATTAATTTGTAAATATGATTTTGTTATTTTTATTAATTTTGAATTGTTTCTTGTTTGCAAAAGTACGCTGGTGATGACACGCATACACATTGGTGCCATTTCCATGAGTGGATTGACACGTGGATCACTCATCGTGATCAGCAGTATATGGAGTGGTTGAAGAAGGTGAATGAAGATTTACGCAAAGGCGAGCGTGCAAAAGCAGACATCGCGGGACGTGATAAGGGTACTGCCCGTGAAAGATTGATGTTGTACTGCTCCATCTGAATAAATAATGTAACGTTTGTTCGAATTACCTAAGGCATGTTAGGTTTAGTCTTGGACCTCGTTATCGTAGTTTGCAACAGGTCCTGACATACCATGTCATGTGTTATGTGCGTTGAATTGTGTGGACCACTATTTAATTTGTGTTCAATGTATGAACGGTGATTGTTTTGATTGTTTTGATTGTGTGTACTGGCCGATATATACCCATGGAGTTATCATCGCGTCGGTCTGAAAAATTTATTTGTAGGGTAATGCTTCTGAAAAATCTAGTTGTACCTAGTACAAATTACACAATGCAGATTAATTTGACATTGAAATTACAATAACAATTGCACTGGCATGTACATGGAACACGCTAACGTCGTGTTCCATCTAGACCTAACATGCCTTAGGGAATATGAAATTCGAACATTACATGATAGTCATCTACTGAGTGCACCGAGGATACTTCCCCTTCCTAATAGCCTCGGGTCCCGCCTCCTTCGCACGGCGGGCCCTCTCTCGCTTCCTCTCCCTATCAGCTTCACGCTCCTCCGTCTGCCGACGTTCCACATCTGTGATCCTCTTCTGGATCTCTTCTTTATCTTTCTTGCGCTTCTCCTCCATTTTTTCCTCTTGCAGCATTCGCTGCCACCTTTCCGCAGCCCACCTTGCTTCGCGCTCAACGTGTTCCTTAGCTTCGATCGATTGCTCCGTGTCCAGCCACTGTATGAAATCACAAAGAGGTGGTGGACTCTATTTCCAAGCCGAGTTAGAATTAACTTACTGAACTCCGAAGGCGCAAACTAGATAGTGCGAGGTGATACCTTCGCTTTGTCCTTGCCGTAGCGCTTTGGCGGATCGTACTCGTAGTTCTCACACATGAAGAACCTCCTCCCGAAGTCATCGCCCAAAACTTTGGACTCCATCAGCTTGCACAACAAACCGCAGAAGCACATTGGAACCTGCACTCCTTGAGGCACAGGTTCTCTAATCTTGTTCCACGGAATGTAGGTAGAACCAGAGAAAGATATGGTGGTCGTGCGGGGATGGCTAAAGACTTCGTATGAGATGGCTACTGACTTCATATGAGATGGGGTGATGTTCTATTTATAGATGGAGCTATTTGGTCTATAGGCATGGTTCACGCATATCTATCGCCGTTTCAAACGGCGGTAGGTCCTCCCACATTTTTAAGTATAGTGGGGGTGCAGAAGAATCTGATGCAAGGTGACAGGACATCGAAATCGTAATTGAAACTCATGAATATCTCATGAAAATATATTTTCACAGACTATTAGAGTTAAACCTAATTTGTATAAATTTTAAAAAAAAATATTTCCCTAACCTCCGCTATCTCTATTATTTTCTGAAATATCTCTAAACGTTCAGACAGTCTTTAAAATAATTATACAATTAATTACAGCAGTGAGAGCATACAAAAAAATTAAAAAAAATTGTGGGAATACCTACCGCCGTTTCAAACGGAGGTAGGGCGCTGGCCGTCTACAGGACAGCTACAGCCGGCTATAGCCGCGCTGTAGCTCGGCGGTAGCACTTACCGCCGGTTCGTTTGGCGGTAAGGAGCTACCGCCGGATGATACGGCGGTAAGTTCCATGGGCCGTGGGTCAAGGATCTTACCGCCGGTTCATCTGGCGGTAATTTCTTACCGCCAAACGAACCGGCGGCAGGGTGACATTTTTGCAAAAAAAATTGGATATATATTTTTGATAAATCGAATAAAAAATAAAAAAAAATAAAAAAAAACTCACAAAACCGTATGAAACGAAGATGGTTCCTGTGTATGTTCAGGAAGATTGTTTCTTACCCATCTTTCGATTCGATGTTTGAGATCCGTGCGGAGAGAAAAGAACAAATGAGATCAGAGCTCGTGGGACACCTAACAAAATACTAACATTTCTTTTGAAACGAATCAGGCAGAAGAGATGCCGATTATATTAAATAAAAAGATAAAAGTCCAGATTGGACAGTACAACAATAGAGAGATAAAACAATCCTGCATCAAGCAACTCGACAACTACATGACGCATCACTCAAGACAAACCACATGACGCATCACTCAAATACTCAAAGTAACAAAATACTAACATTGATTAAAAGAAAAAATAAAATAGTGGCATGTGCCTTGTGACGCATACGTACAAGCTGGCCACGGCATGTTCTACTCTGCTGACCTGCATTGCGGCTTGATGCATGCTACAGGATTCCGAATCCAGAAATTGCATTGCTAGCTGAGACCTGAGTGATGGGCTGAGCAATTATAGGCTGTGGTGGGCTGTGTGATATGTAGCATCGGCATCTTCCGATAGATGAATAGGAACCCCCTGAAACGAAAGCTTGGTGCCTTACCTGTGAGCAGTTTGACTATCGAACTAGAGGCCCTTGGTCCCCGCGACCCCTAGTATTCACATGTATATGGACTTAGGTAAATGGAGATGGATCTATAAAAATAGAAAAGAGTCAGTATAATCGCCATCCAACAAAATTGCTATGTTCTTTAGAGAGGTGCGACCGCTCAGACCCCCCAAAAATGGAGGGTCCCTAAAATTTTAATAGTCCAAGATCTATACTTTATCTATCTATTCGCTTTCCATTCCTCGTCTAGAATATACATTGCCACTGCTATAGCATCTGCATCTTTCCACCTTCCGTCCTTCTCGGCGTGCAGCGGGCAATCCGCAAATCTCCATTCGCCAATCTCCAGCACCAACACTGAGGGCCAGCCACCAGTACTCTAGCGATTAGTGCTCTATTCACAAACCAACTTGATTCTTATATATTTTTAGCTCAAAATTATATAAGATAAGAGTCCAACATTTTTAAGGTCTGGCTCTTAAATTGTTTACACTAAAATTTGAGATACTTTACGAGGATCCCCATTTTACATTTGGCACCGGGCCCCCAAATTCCTAGAGACATCCCTGAGTAAGTATATAGTATTTTTATTATATTAAGTTCTAGGGATCAGCCCCAGGCATATCTATTGCAACATGAAAACAAGTTCAACCTTTACACAACGCAAATTTCACCCACTTGAGAGGCATGTACTAGAATACAACATGCACTATTTTTATCATGTTTAAAGTGAGGTGTGCTTGGTTGGCTTTCTATTCATGGCTTTTAGTCATGGAAGAAAATAAACAACAATGGAATGCCATAAACTTTATGAAATCATGTACTCATTGGTAGTGCAATCTCCCTTTTTAGGGACAGGGTTGTTGAAGCCTTGAATGATTTCAAAAGAGTAGACATAATTAGCTTAAATTTGTCCATTTCCCTTTACCATCGTACAATTCATTGTTTGTTGTAAAATTGTGATCAAGACTTGATGATGTTGTACACTACTACGTTTTTCATAATTGGATGATGCCTAAGCCTCTGTTTGATATTGTGGGTTTAGAAAACTATGGTATCAAGGAACCGTAGTTTCGTAAGCCAAAGATATGCAAAACCATGGTTTAGACAAAAAAAAAAAGTCTGGAGTGGAGTTTTTAAAACCCCAAAAGACTATGATTTTGATAGTACTACGGTTTCTAAACCACAAAGTTTGTTGCATCCAAACACACATGAGCTTTTAAAAACTAAAATATTTTGTAAAACCGTAGTATTGTTCAATACTCCCAAAATACTTTGTATCCAAACAAAGCCTAAAAAGTTGAGGCCAAAGGGGCATGGTATTTTGGCGGAAATCCAATCCTAGGGCCGCGCGCTACAGCGCTTCGTAGCCTGCGATGCAACACGGTGACAATCACGAACTGAGGTGCCTGCATGCTGCGCCCACCTACGGACCTACCTCACGGGCCAGGTATCCATTTATTTTATCTTTTCATTTCTATTCCTTTACATTCCTTAATAAAAGTGCTACTGTTTTTTGGCATATCTTTCTTTTCTTTTCCAGGTTTTCCCTTTTACCTTCTATTATATATGAAGTTTTCATGACAACTTTTATATAGAAATCGTACTAATAAGATTGTACTTATAAGTTGTGTGATTAAAAGTTGTGTGAGAAATCTTCCGGATAACATTTTCATACAATTTATACTCAAAAGTTGTCCTCTATAAGTCATTAGAAAAAAAATAAAGATGCATTGAATGTGTATGTATCGTAAAATTTATGCTAACAACTTATGCATCAAGTTGTTAGGAAAGAGTTATACGTAAAAGTTATGTGTATCATAAAAGTTATGATAAGAGTTTACCGCACAGAAGGAGTAAAAAGTTGTGCATATAAGTTGTACAAGTTGTGTTTACAAGTTATAATTTTCCAAAAATGGAAAGTTGCGGGAAAAAACTTTTTCTAGAAATGAAAAAACAACCGTTGCCGGGGATCTAGTAGCGCTCTTGGCGCGCGCGCTCTGATTAGCAAGCCCCGTATTTTGGCGGGGTTTCTAAAATCCGGCCCATAAAATATACACCCTGCCACTAAATTAGAAAAAGGACAAAGCCTGCTCTCATAAATTTGAAATGAATGAATAAAAAATGGTCATTAAGAGATTGGGGAACATCACAATGAAACTCATCCATAAAATGTCCACAAAAAAGGCTCTCCGGCCGTTTCTTCCTTCAGAACTTTCAGAAGTGCGCGCGTACTTGTTTATGCAGTTTTCTAGCATGATCCCGGCCTTGGCAATCAGCCTACGACCCATTCACCCGGTCAAAAGCTCCATTGCACCAAGCCACTCCTCTCCTAACACCGGAGAAAATGCAGTGGAAACATGGCCTCCAATTGAACACGGCAGAGAAAGATGCCCCCACGCTGGACAGAGCGCGCGCAACTGGATGGAGATGTCAAGCAACAGCAAAGGTTCAGCGAACCTGCCCCTGCCCTTTGGGGCTGCCCGAAAGGCCGTGGCGCATCCTACCGGCGCGTCCCCAGTCCAGCCTCTGATCTCGGTCTCAATCATTGGCCCTATTTTAGGCTAGGGATTGTTAGAAAACTTTGATCGCTAATAACGGTGTTAAACAAAATCAGATTACAAAACTAACTCCAGAACTTCTGTGCTAGGAACCATAAAGAATCTAATGAGACTTTTAATCGTGTGATTAGAGGATGATTACTGTAGCATCACTGTATCAATCACTGATTAATTACTGTCATTAGATTTATCGTGAAAAATTATATCTATCTCTAAAATAATTTTGCAAATAGATTTCATTTAGTGTTCTGGACATGTGAGATTTTTTTTTCGAAAAATATGGGTGCTGGCACGCTAGCCAGATCCGAACACGGCCATTGTACTGAACGTCTCAGGTAAGTTTTTTTTTTGGTGTGTTGGAGTGACTGCCGATCGTCCTTGATCCGAGCAACAAGAAAGGCTTTGTGTAGTTGTGTAAAGATTTGGGTGTAAAATACTATAGCACTTTCGTTTATATTTGATAATTATTGTCCCGCCATAGATTAACTAGGCTCAAAAGATTCTCCTCGCAAATTACAATCTAACTGTGTAATTAGTTATTTTATTTAGCTACATTTAATACTTCATGCATGTGTTGAAACATTCGATATGATGAGAAATTTTGTAAAGTTTTGGAATTTTGAAGGGAACTAAACAGGGCCAAAGTGAAAGGTTTTCCTTTTCCCCGTGGCCCATGAACAGTCAAATTGTACAACCAGCTCGGTCCTTCTCTCTCGTCCAGGGACCATCACCACCTCGCGGCCAATCGCAGAGGCGCCGTATCATCACGCCACGTTCCTGAAACTTTCTACTGTGCGCCGACCGGGACAAGTCAATACCAGTGTCCGTCACATGATCGATCGACAGGTCCGCGATGGAGAACACAAAATTTCCCAGGCGCCCTCGTCAGGGCCGTGTCACCATCGAGGGCGGCGGAGCGCACGGTGAATCCGGACGCGGCTCGGAGCCGGAGGCCACAGCCGCCGCCGGCCAGACGCGACCGGAGAGGAGAGGAAGCAAGCTAGCTGGCGAGCGTCGTCACGGGAGAGCTAGCGGCGGGGAAGGAAAGCTCCGGGGAAAGGGAGATCCCTGGCCCGCCGTCCCGTCCCGTCCCGTTCCAGCCTGGGCCGCGTGGCGCCCACGACGGCCGGCGTCGGCCGCTCGGCTAAGATAAAATATAGTAGTACAACTTTTTTTTTGAAAAAAAAGGCCGCCGCGGCTGGCAGCCGACCTGTGGCGCCGCGCTCCGGCAAGTGGACGGGCGGGCGGCGCGTACGCGGCGGCGGTGGAGGTGGCGGATCGGGGAAAAAGATCCTCTCCTCCACCTCCGGCCGGGAGGAAAAGCTAGCCGGCGAGGATTTTCTGCGGCCGGGCTCGGGACGTCACGGCGACCTAACTCGGCACTCGCGCAGCTGCCCGCCGCGAACGGGGCGTCGCCGTCGCCGCACCCGCACCGCCACCTAAAGAGATGATAGGCCGGCCTCCCCTGTTGTGTTCAACAAAAATCTTTGATGGATGCTCGGACCTTTCTTTCTTTCCTTCCTTCCTTTTTTTTTGAAAATAATGGTCGCCTGCTCGGACCTTTCCTCCTCTGGTTCGGTCATGCCTTTTCCATCCAACTACTGAACAATTTGGTACTAGGCGCCTAGAGAAGAAGATAAGCTCAAGGACGCAGCAATGTGTCTACAAAAACAATGGAAAAGGATGGGGTTAGACGGACGGCAATACACAAGTGCACGTACCAATCAACAACAGGCTGGTGAGGGTGGGGGTGAACCAATCCGTCCAACCACAACAGAGCACCACACACACACCAATGGCTCAGCTGTCATGACAAATCGCGGCCAATGGAATAATAAATAAATAAATAAACAAGAGGTAGCTCGAGCTGGGCAATAGGGAGATTCCAATTATAATTTAGTTTATACAGAGAGATGGAAGAAAAATTTAATAGAAGATTGTGATTTGTAGTAGGACAACACACCAAACCGACCCTATCTCTTCCCCTCCACCCCAACCACCGCTACAACAACAACATTATCATCGCACTGTGCTCTCGATCCCCTTTTTCTCGCAGCTTCCCTGCCTTCATGGCTCCCATGATCTGCTCCTTCTTCTTTTTCCTTCATCAATCAAATCATCTTCTTCTTGTTTGTGGGATTCTCGAGAACAGCGTGATGACAGCACCCTCGACCAATCACCTTTAAATTTTGTAACAAAAGAGGAAAGAAAAAGAGAAAAAAGAGAGGGGATTCCGGAGCGCGGGAGATGATGGATCGACGATCGGCGTGGAGCTGAGCTGTGCGTGGTCCTCCGGTGCTCCCCAGCTCTCTCAGAACCTGACGATCTTGGCGGCGCGCACGACGGGGTTCTCCCGGGCGATGGCGTCCCGGGCGACGCCCTTGTAGTCGTAGCCGCAGTCGTGGCGGTCCGAGTACCGGTGCGCGCCGCAGAAGAGCTCGCCGCAGCGGCACCGGAACCCCGTCAGCCCGACCCGCTTCCGGCAGCTGTGGCACCGGTTGACCGACGACGACGTCCGGGGCGCCTTGGAGGGGGACTCCGCGGGGCCCGCCGGGGGCCGGTTGGCGGCCGGGGAGAACGGCGGCCAGAGCGCGGGAGGGGCGGCCGCCGCCGCCGCCGTCCGCGGCTTGTCGAACACCGCCGGCGAGGAGGAGGGCGACGGCGGCGAGACGGAGGCGGAGGCGGCCAGGAAGCAGTTCTGGCAGAGGTTCTTGGTGGCCGGGTTGCCCGGGAAGCCGCAGCTGTTGGCGCAGAGCGTGAGCTCCGGCGCGTGCAGCTCCGTCGGCTCCTCAACCTTCTTGTCGCGCTGCGCCATGGGCCTCGAGAGAGAGAAAGAGACGCCGACAAGGTGTCGTGTGAATCCGGCAGCGAGGCGGCTACGGGCGGCGGCGGCTGGGCTCTTGCCGATCCGGAGCCGAGAGGATCGAGGGACCGCCGGGCCTGGGCTGGGTTGCGGCCTTGCGGGCAGGAAGGAAATGGGTTGGGGGAGGAGGCGAGGCCGGGGAGGGGGGCTCCTTTTTATCGCGCGGGGAGGGGGGAGAGGAGGAGACGGGCGGCGTACGCATCCCCGCGGGCCGGCCGGCGCGCGACAGCGACGTCCGCCCCCGCGGGCTTATTCCCCCCGCCCCCTTGTCGCGGCGCGAAATGGCGGTGCTGCCCCTGCCCCCTGCCGCGGCCGCGGTTGGGCCGACTCGGCAGGAGCCGGACTTTTCCGGCACCGAGACGAGCCAGCAGTCCAGCACTAGCGCTTGTTGGGAGTTGGGACACGGCCCCCGTTTTTTTCTTCGGAAGGAAGGAAAGGCGTGCACGAGGGGACGACGGGGCGGTGTGGACCTGTGATGCAAGCGGGTGCGTGTTCCTGGATGCAGGACACGGCTGGGATGGCTGTGGTAGTCCGTAGGTGGACTCGGCGTACGGTGTTTGGATGGTGAGGATTTGGTTGGGTTTGTACCAAGGCTACAAGGTATGATTAGACTCCGTTTGGCGTAACTTTAGTTCTCCAAAAAATGGCCTGTGAATTAGCTTATCTGGTGAAGCAGAAGTTGTTTTCAGAATTGTTTGAGGAAATGTGGGTATGCGAAAGAAGTTGGACGAAACTACAATTTCCGACTTCTCTTCCCTAGTGTAATTTGAAAGCAGCTTCACCATATGCTTTGTGGATGAAGCTAATAGCAAAAATATCTGTTTGGCACAGCTTCATATGATGCTGCTCATGAAGCTGCCCATAAATCTGTGCCAAACGGGACCTTAGGTTGGCAGCGACTATTGCAGTGTTTATTAAAAAAAAGAAACATGTACATATGGTGAGGAATATGTATGTACTTTATTGTTATGAGCACTTCAACAAAGGTGTCGGTAAATTTTAAGATTTATCAGCGGAGTTACACTCGGCTAGAATACTACGTAGTGTTTTTCAACCGCATCATGCTGC